>NC_053391.1:421642320-422294320 GCF_905171765.1 Bufo bufo | reverse complement strand
CATTAGTATTCACCTGGGGCTCAAGAGGCAGTGCAGCTGCTTTGGGGAATCAGCGGGGGGGGGGGCAAAGAACAACATCGCCCCCCTCTAGCGACGCCACTACATTACAATACAAATATTTGAATTGATTTGGGGAAATGTTTAAAAAAAAAAAAAAAAGAAGAAGAAAACTACAAGAGGAAAAAGGATATCTGCCTAGATTTGTTTGCATGATGCTTATATATAACTATCTATTAAACCTTAATCTATAATAAAGATATTAAAACCTGCATCTAAAAACACCGTAGTCTATATACAGTATATTTCATTGGCATATGTAAAGTGGTGGCGTACTCAGTGCAAAAAACATGGCAGGGCAAAACAAGTAGGCACGGCTAACACAAGTGGTGGTACAGTTGAATTTAGGAGGGCACCTGCGACAGAGTGCATCAGATCGTTATGTACCCAGCCAGCGGCCATGAGGAGGTCTCGGGTGGCCCCCTAAGCATCTGCCCACCAGGAGATTTCCCTTTAAGATCTATGGCCAGTCCGCCCTTGTACACTACCCTACCACAGGAGGATTGCTGCCTCCATAAGGGCAATCCAGTTCTAAAATCTGTCCTACTTGACCTTAATACCCCATGACCTGATAAGTTTGTCCTTACTAATGTCTGGCCAAATACCACCAAATTGCTTAAAGGGGTTGACTCATCCCAGACAAGGGGAGCATATTGCTAGGATATGCCCCCATTGTCTGATAGGTGCGGGTCTGACTGCCCGAACCCACACCTATTTTGAGAATGGACTCCGGTCCATTCACCACCAAGTGCTCTCCCTATAGAAGTGAATAGGGGCGCACCGTGCATGACCGGCCACCGCTCCTATTCACTTCTATGGGCCCGACGGAAATAGCCGAGCCGGCTATTTTCGGCAGCACCATAGAAATGAATGGACTGCAGCTGCGCATGCGTATGCCCCCATTGTCTGAGAAGAGACTACACCTTTAAAGCCTCATTCACACATCAGTGTTTGGTCAGTGATTTCCATCAGTGACTGTGAGCCAAAACCAGGATTGGAGCCTCCACAAACATAAGGTATAAGGGAAAGATCTTCACCTGTTCTGTGTTTAGAGCCGCCCCTGGTTTTGGCTCACAATCACTGATGGAAATCACTGACCGAACACTGACGTGTGAATGAGGCATAAGAATACTTAAAGGGGTTGGCCACTATGTAAGTACTTTCCACTATATAGTGGGAGGTAGGATAAAAAAGAGTTTCCTAATATACTTTATTAAAAAAATCCGAATGGTAATGTTTTTATAATGAGCCCCGCCCCCTCATCCCCGCTCTGCGTGCAGCCAGTTCAGGGATTAGACGCGCTCTTACTTTTCTTCCTGTTCCGAAGTCTGACAGGAATAAGCTGGTAGTAGAGACAGAGTCGGAGCAGGGGGCGCGCCAGTGGCAGGGGCACACTGGGCATGCACTGCTCTTATTAGGAAAAGCAGCGCATGTGCAGTTAGAATAAAGCCATGGACGAGCTTTCTCTAAAGCTCCTCTATGTCGCATGCAGCCATGGATGAACTGGCTGCACGCAGAGCGGGGCTGAGGGGGCGGGGCTCATTATAAAAACATTACCATTTAGATTTTTTTTAATAAAGTATATTAGGAAACTCTTTTTTACCCTACCTCCCACTATATAGTGGAAAGTACTTATATAGTGGCCAACCCCTTTAATGAGTTAACCACAATAAAGTTTGGTTTACCATTAAATCATTACCAGGTATCCAATATAATGAAACTGGGCAATACTATTTGCAGTTAACCTGCAGATAAAGAGCTCAGATGTCCCTTTACGTAAAACCGGCTAGAAAGTACAGCAGTAAATGAGTAATTGTAATATTATAAGGGGAACGTGCTCTATCAGAAATTACTGAAGATACCATAATTATTACTGTTGCTAGAAGGAAGCATAGATAATTAAACGTGATTTTTATGATCTTATGTTATGTCACTTACCTAAACAAGATAAACAAGTCTAGTGGCGAGTATGACGCAGTGCTAGTAAGTTCACAAAGTTGCTATGTCTTAGTCAGACCTTGTTTACTGAATGCCTTCCATCCAACGTCCATAACTTTTAATTAGCTTTGAACCTGTTCCCAGAAAAGATGTATCATTACATCCGGTCCACTCAGTTCTAGTAGCAATCTGATATCAAAGTAATGGTGCAGCCCCACTTCTATGGGAATAGCCATGATTGGAGAAAACCCTTGATGTTGACCATTTAAAGGGGTTGTCCAGCCTAGAAGCTGCCAAACCCAATAGTCAGAATCTGTGCCCAATTAAAAAAAACAATCTGTTGCAGTCCTGCCATTCCATTACCACTGCCCTGTTCCCAGCAGTTTCTGGTCCCTGTTGAACCGTAAGTGGCTTGGTCACATGATTGTTGTGGCCTACCACCAGCTTTAGTGGTCACATATGGTAGAATGGCATGTCATTTCTATCGATGTAATCTTCTAGCACAGTGATGGCTATCCTTGGCACTCCAGCTGTGGTGAAACTACGACTCCCAGCATGCTCCATTTATTTCTATAGAGTTCTGAGAGCAGCCAACAAGGGGGGCATCTTGGGAGTTGTAGTTTTACCACAGCTGGAGTGCCAAGGTTAGCCTTCACTGTATCTAGCACATATGACTGCTGAGGCTAGCAACTCGCCGCTGTGTTCATGGAACCAAGTCGCTACTGCTATGGTAGTAACTGGAAGTATCAGAAACAGGAACGATGGGACTGTGGACAGGTTAGTATATTTTTTTTTTTATTGGGGTGCACATAGCCTTTCTGCTGCCCGAGGTTAAAATTGAAATGGTGCTCCTCCAGACCCCATGCAAAATGCCATTCAGAGATCAGACCACTTTGATAACTTTTTTTCAGCCACATCTTGTCTTTTCACAGTTGTCATACAGACATCTTAGATTCCTCACTTTTCCATCATCTTACCCCTCCAGGCAGTGGCGTACATAGAGAAGTAAGGGCCCCATAGCAAGGATCAAACCAGGCCCCCCACACAGGACAAAATGGTTTCTGCCTAAACCCTTTTCCATGACCTTTGGGACAAAATCTGCTAAAGTTGTTCCTTTAGAGGGTAGTGTCCTGACTAAGTTTTCACCTCCAGCAGGAGATAATCCAAACTAAGACTGGGCCCCCTCTTGCCCTGGGCCCCAGAGCAGTCGCATGGTCTGCCACTATGGTAGTTATGCCCTTGCCTCCAAGTGCTCCAACATTGCTATCCTGTGCTCCCAAATGCTGCTTAATATTATACTGCAGAAACCACAGTGCCATACAGATAGTCCCCCTTATAGTAATAGTGCTCCCAGACTGCCTTCAATATAATAGTGCCTCCTACAGTACTCCCAATAGCAAGAGTGTTTCCCAAGAGTGCCTCCATTAGTAGTAGTGCCTTCCATATTGTGCCCAATAATAATAATGCCCCCACAGTACTCTCAGTATTACGAATGTCCCCATAGGGCCCCTAACAGTAACAGATTGATATACTAATTTATATAATAACTCTGTAATTAGTCCTGGACTTTTCAGTGTACGTCTTTCTCTGCTCTCACATATAGGGTACTGTCCCTATTACAGTCTTCCATATTCTGGACAGACCACAGGACAGAGGAATGCCTAGTGCACTGGCTGGCTGCATCTGCACTTGCTTTTGATCCTAATCAGTGGATATAATTTTATCTGCCCCTAACTCCAGTTTCACCAGCAATCCCTAACCTTTAGGTCCTCTGAAAAATGTATCCATTAGGATATAGATTTAGTGTCCTCAATGGTAATAATTAGAGATGAGCGAATTTCTTAAAAGTTTGATTCGGCTTATTTGACAAATAAAAAAAATTATATTTCTTCGTCACGAATTACTTCGTCACAAAGCACATTTTTTATAAGTATCGGGTGCAATGACAGGGAGCTGTGATAGTGTCGCCCCCGTCATTGTACCCCTCAGATGCCGCGTTCATACATGATCGCTGCATCTGAGTGTAAAATTTACAATAAAAAAAATAATTTACTTACCGCCTCCATTTGCTCGCAACGGGCTGGCTGCTGCCATCTTGCTTGAAGATCTCGGCCGAAATCCTGTGCGGCACGAGATTACATCGTCACGCCGGCTGGCGTGGTAACGTATGACATCATCACGCAAGACGGCATGATGATGTAATCTCGCACCGCACGCAAGATTGAGGCTGTCGGCCCGTCGCAGGCAAATGGAGGTGGTAAGTTTGAATTTTTTAGTTTTTTATACTATTTCAGGTTGAATCGATTCGCTGACACGAAGCACGAGGAAGTTAGGCTTCTAGGCGAATGGAATTTATCCTGAAATTCGGATCGAATTCTACTTCGTGGGATTCTATTCGCTCATCTCTAGTAATAATGCTCCATTTAGTGCCCCAGTAATCCTTATGCCCCCTATAGTGACCCCAGTAGTCGTAATGCCCCTCTAGTGCAATCTTAATTTGGTTTAAATTAACTTCCTCAAGGCTGCTAGGACATGATGCGGCTAATTGCCAGTCTGTGCCCTTACAAGCTATTTTAAACAATTGGTGTGCACAGGTGCTGGTTGGCAAGTACTGGTGCAACCGAGCAATTAGCTGCCTGGCCACATTGTGTACAGTCAACCTCAATGAATCTTCATGACTGAAGAAAGCTTACAAAAAACGGACGATAACTTATCTTGCTGTTCCAGAAATTCTGCATTCTGCAAATTTTTCTACCAACTGCAAACACCTGACATCAGCATTCATGAATGTTTCTGTTAATTCCAAAAAAGAGTGTGAATACATTTGAAAGGATTTGTATTCAGTGCTTTAAATGTTTTGTGTTAGTATTTTTGTTTGCACGCCTTTGTTTCGATACATGGAGTAATGTACAGGTATACAGTCGTGGCCAAAAGTTTTGAGAATGACACAAATATTAGTTTTCACAAAGTTTGCTGCTAAACTGCTTTTAGATCTTTGTTTCAGTTGTTTCTGTGATGTAGTGAAATATAATTACACGCACTTCATATGTTTCAAAGGCTTTTATCAACAATTACATGACATTTATGCAAAGAGTCAGTATTTGCAGTGTTGGCCCTTCTTTTTCAGGACCTCTGCAATTCGACTGGCCATGCTCTCAATCAACTTCTGGGCCACTTCCTGACTGATAACAACCCATTCTTTCATAATCACTTCTTGAAGTTTGTCAGAATTAGTGGGTTTTTGTTTGTCCACCCGCCTCTTGAGGATTGACCACAAGTTCTCAATGGGATTAAGATCTGGGGAGTTTCCAGGCCATGGACCCAAAATGTCAACGTTTTGGTCCCTGAGCCACTTAGTTATCACTTTTGCCTTATGGCACGGTGCTCCATCGTGCTGGAAAATGCATTGTTCTTCACCAAACTGTTGTTGGATTGTTGGAAGAAGTTGCTGTTGGAGGGTGTTTTGGTACCATTCTTTATTCATGGCTGTGTTTTTGGGCAAAATTGTGAGTGAGCCCACTCCCTTGGATGAGAAGCAACCCCACACATGAATGGTCTCAGGATGCTTTACTGTTGGCATGACACAGGACTGATGGTAGCGCTCACCTTTTCTTCTCCGGACAAGCCTTTTTCCAGATGCCCCAAACAATCGGAAAGAGGCTTCATCGGAGAATATGACTTTGCCCCAGTCCTCAGCAGTCCATTCACCATACTTTCTGCAGAAGATCAATCTGTCCCTGATGTTTTTTTTTGGAGAGAAGTGGCTTCTTTGCTGCCCTTCTTGACACCAGGCCATCTTCCAAAAGTCTTCGCCTCACTATGCGTGCAGATGCGCTCACACCTGCCTGCTGCCATTCCTGAGCAAGCTCTGCACTGGTGGCACTCCGATCCCGCAGCTGAATCCTCTTTAGGAGACGATCCTGGCGCTTGCTGGGATTTCTTGGATGCCCTGAAGCCTTCTTAACAAGAATTGAACCTCTTTCCTTGAAGTTCTTGATGATCCTATAAATTGTTGATTGAGGTGCAATCTTAGTAGCCACAATATCCTTGCCTGTGAAGCAATTTTTATGCAACGCAATGATGGCTGCACGCGTTTCTTTGCAGGTCACCATGGTTAACAATGGAAGAACAATGATTTCAAGCATCACCCTCCTTTTAACATGTCAAGTCTGCCATTTTAACCCAATCAGCCTGACATAATGATCTCCAGCCTTGTGCTCGTCAACATTCTTACCTGAGTTAACAAGACGATTACTGAAATGATCTCAGCAGGTCCTTTAATAACAGCAATGAAGCAGCAACTTTTCCAATTTCCAATATTTATGTAATTCTCAAAACTTTTGGCCACGACTGTACAATGCATACAAAACTTTTAGTGTACTTTAATGGGGATCTTATTAAAGGGTATCTCTAATCAAAAGTGAAGGGCCTATTACATGAGCAAATTATTAGGAACAAATGGTCGTACAACCACTTGTTCCTGATAATTGGCCTGTGTCAACACATGAATAAACACTTATTTGTCGGGTGATTCATCCATTTATGCACAAAAATCGCCTGCGTAAAGAGGGATGTGCTGCAGACAAACAATAACTCTGTAGAGGATTGTAGTTAGTGTAGCTAATGAGTGGACAGTCATCAGGAATTAACTTTTCTTTGTCAATCATTGCTCTGTGTATTGACCCGTAAATGGGCCTTATACAGGTGAAACTCGAAAAATTTGAATATCGTACAAAAGTTCTTTTATTTCAGGATTGCAACTTAAAAGGAATTACATTAATGCAACTTAAAATTAGAATATTGTGAAAAGGTTCAATATTCTAGGCTCAAAGTGTCACACTCTAGTCAGCTAATTAATCCATACCCCCTGAGCAAAGGGGACCTGAGATTGTGACTTTGGGGTTTCATAAGCTGTAAGCCATAATCATCCAAATTATAGCAAATAAAGGCTTAAAATATCTCGCTTTGCATGTAATGAGTCTATCTCTTATATTAGTTTCACATTTTAAGTTGCATTACTGAAATAAATGAACTATTGCACGATATTCTAATTTTTAGAGTTTCACCTGTATCTTCTGTGTCATTGAGACCCATTCCAAAATAAGGGTGAGTGAACTGGAACAACCACAAGGGCAATTTTAGGTCCCTTTACATTGGCTTAATGAACAGGCAGTCATCAGGAGCAAACTGTTTGTTTCTGTTAATTGCCTCCTTGTCATACTGCATCACCTCCTCTGTATAGAGAAGAGAAATCACTGCGGTAATCGCTCTTCTCAGCACAGATTTATTGTTTTTGGGAAGCAGTTACATAGCATGATCTGCTGCCCAGACAATGATTTTGGATGCCACATGAATGATGCTTTTAATGGCACCTTAAAGGGAACCGGTCACCTGGATTTTGTGTATAGAGCTGGAGACATGGGTTTCTAGATGGCCGCTAGCACATCCACAATATCCAGTCCCCATAGCTCTGTGTGCTTTAATTGTTTAAAAAAACCCGATTTGATACATATGCAAATTAACCTGAGATGAGTCAGAGCTTGAAAATATGACTCTTCTCCTGTCACACAAGTAAGATATGACTCTTTTATGTTAATTTGCATAAAAGGCGGGAAGTACAAAAATGCATAATACTTATTGAATTAAAATTAAAAGTGTAATTTATATGTTTAGGGTAACACAATGAACATTTAGAAACGCTCAGTGAGGGTAGCATAGTAGAGGTGACAGGTCCCCTTTAACACTGGCCAGTAATGGGGAACAAGCATTCATGCGTCCCGTGTAAAGGGACCTTTCCTGTTTGATGGTGACACATCTGAATCTCACACACATCAGCAAGAGTACAAGAAATTGGTGTAAAATTCAGTTTGTCAGGGGTTTTCCAGGAATATGGGCTTTTTAACTTAGTGTCACGGTAGGTGGGGAAAGAAAGAACACCAACTAAACAAACTACAACAGTAACACAGACTAGGCCCTAAAGCTAGTGAGAAGGGAAAACGTAACCTTCTAGTTATCCCTGAGCCTCTCCCTGACTGCTAACAGTATGAGCAAATCCTAAAGGTGGAAGAGCTCATACACGGGAACCTAAGACCTGCTGAAACTGACAAAAACCCTAAATTTGAGAGCAGGGATGAGACTGCCGGGACCTTCCACCGTGAAGGGACCAGCGTCTCCCTGAGACCTAGACACAACACACACAAAAAGTAGAAACAGGAGGATTTAGCTTGAGATGAGTAAGAAGTAACAACCAGCTTGGAGATCCAGAAGGAAATAAAAACCGCAAGGTCTGCAGTGAGAGGCGGGCTAAAATAAAGTCACTAAACAGCAAATGAGCAGAACCTGTGGAGATGTGAGATCCTGCCCACAACAACAGACAGCAAGGAAAAACAGAAAGACCTGTCAGATAGACTCACGTGCTGCAAGTCTATCTGATCTTCTCAGACCTCTCACAGGGCAGGCAGAGACACTTAGCCACCAGTGTACCATCCCTGCATGCTCCCCCGCTGCTCTGTTCCTGACTCCATTATGTGATTTTCTGGTTCCTGGTCTATTTATTTCAGGCAGGGTTATGGATGGGAACACATACACTGCTGCAGTCAATGATGAGCCCCAGAGGTGAAGTATCCTCTAGCGGCACATGGCCCAGCACTGATGTGCCGCTTGGGGCATTGGCTGGAGCAATGCACGTAATCCCATCTGGATCCCAGCGAGAAGTGAACAGACTGGAGCCCAGCAGATCCCTGAACAGACTGAGGGCACTGGAACTGAGCAGCAGGGAGCACCCGAGTATGAGTTTTTCAACAGGTACCACACGCTTCAGGGGCTAGGCAAAAAGAAGATAATAATGTAAAACCCCTGGACATCAAATGCGCTCTTGCTGATGTGTGTGGCACTAATTACAGGAAAAATGAAAAAAAAAAAAAAAAGCTTTGTGATGGCTTTAATGGTTCTATGTGGGAGTTTTGTGTTTGTGCCAAGAATGGATTTTTCTACTTTGTTCTGACAGAATCCAATCCTGTTTTGGCCCAGAATATACAGCCCCCAGCAGCTGGTTAATAGCCATCTCAATTGGCCTTACATGAGCATGCTACAGGTCTGTGCAGGAGCAATATACAGGTTCTTTTAAAAAAGTTAGCATATTGTGATAAAGTTCATTATTTTCTGTAATGTACTGATAAATATTAGACTTTCATATATTTTAGATTCATTACACACAACTGAAGTAGTTCAAGCCTTTTCTTGTTTTAATATTGATGATTTTGGCATACAGCTCATGAAAACCCAAAATTCCTATTTCCAAAAATTAGCATATTTCATCCGACCAATAAAAGAAAAGTGTTTTTAATACAAAAAAAGTCAACCTTCAAATAATTAAGTTCAGTTATGCACTCAATACTTGGTCGGGAATCCTTTTGCAGAAATGACTGCTTCAATGCGGCGTGGCATGGAGGCAATCAGCCTGTGGCACTGCTGAGGTGTTATGGAGGCCCAGGATGCTTCGATAGCAGCCTTCAGCTCATCCAGAGTGTTGGGTCTTGCGTCTCTCAACTTTCTCTTCCCAATATCCCACAGATTCTCTATGGGGTTCAGGTCAGGAGAGTTGGCAGGCCAATTGAGCACAGTAATACCATGGTCAGTAAACCATTTACCAGTGGTTTTGGCACTGTGAGCAGGTGCCAGGTCGTGCTGAAAAATGAAATCTTCATCTCCATAAAGCTTTTCAGCAGATGGAAGCATGAAGTGCTCCAAAATCTCCTGATAGCTAGCTGCATTGACCCTGCCCTTGATAAAACACAGTGGACCAACACCAGCAGCTGACATGGCACCCCAGACCATCACTGACTGTGGGTACTTGACACTGGACTTCAGGCATTTTGGCATTTCCCTCTGCCCAGTCTTCCTCCAGACTCTGGCACCTTGATTTCCGAATGACATGCAAAATTTGCTTTCATCCGAAAAAAGTACTTTGGACCACTGAGCAACAGTCCAGTGCTGCTTCTCTGTAGCCCAGGTCAGGCGCTTCTGCCGCTGTTTCTGGTTCAAAAGTGGCTTGACCTGGGGAATGCGGCACCTGTAGCCCATTTCCTGCACACGCCTGTACTTGGTGGCTCTGGATGTTTTTTACTCCAGACTCAGTCCACTGCTTCCGCAGGTCCCCCAAGGTCTGGAATCGGTCCTTCTCCACAATCTTCCTCAGGGTCCGGTCACCTCTTCTCGTTGTGCAGCGTTTTCTGCCACACTTTTTCCTTCCCACACACTTCCCACTGAGGTGCCTTGATACAGTACTCTGGGAACAGCCTATTCGTTCAGAAATTTCTTTCTGTGTCTTACCCTCTTGCTTGAGGGTGTCAATGATGGCCTTCTGGACAGCAGTCAGGTCGGCAGTCTTACCCATGATTGCGGTTTTGAGTAATGAACCAGGCTGGGAGTTTTTAAAAGCCTCAGGAATCTTCTGCAGGTGTTTAGAGTTAATTAGTTGATTCAGATGATTAGGTTAATAGCTCGTTTAGAGAACCTTTTCATGATATGCTAATTTTTTGAGATAGGAATTTTAGGTTTTCATGAGCTGTATGCCAAAATCATCAATATTAAAACAAGAAAAGGCTTGAACTACTTCAATTGTGTGTAATGAATCTAAAATATATGAAAGTCTAATGTTTATCAGTACATTACAGAAAATAATGAACTTTATCACAATATGCTAATTTTTTTGAAAAGAACCTGTAGTTCAAGCCAAAGATCTGATCGATCTTGTCCCATGAGATGAGGATAGCTTTTCATTATAGCAATCCTATCCCATAAATTGCCATCCACTAGAAGTTGTTGGTAACGAAAGCTATTGTTTAGTTGTGATATACCAGAAGTCATTGTTCCCCAACCAGGGGCATGGGAGACACATGTGTGTCTCATGTCCTTTGTAAATGAGTCCCTAGCTGGAAGAAGTGAGCAGTATGATGGTCATATATTAACAGACTTTAAATATCCATTGTGGCTCAACACACAATTGAGAGTGGCTCAAAAGCTGGAGAAGATTAGGGATCTCTGCTATAAGATATCAATATAACTGACATAGTGTTCTATGTGCAATCACATACATTTATCTGTATAAATAATTAGAAAGCAGTACATTGTTGGATGTTCACCTGCTAATATGGAGTCTATCCATATTCAATGCTTTCAAGACTTCGCCATCTGTAAATATAATCCTCCTCAGTATCATGTAATATAGTGAAGAAAAATGCACTGAAAACAATGCAAAGGCAGTCCAAGATCACCCTCAAGTGGAAACATTTGGTACTGCATCTCCATAATCGTTTTTGTTCCTTGTAACATAGAAATACAAATAGAGGCATAGCTAGTGGGGGTTTGAGGGGGTGTGGGGGCTGTCGGCCCAGAACCACTTGCGTGGTGGGGTCTACAAGGGGAATATTTCATCAAGAGCAACCCACAACTGTATTGGTGTCCCCAGGACCTGATAAAATTAAACCTGCTGTAGAAATGGGAGCCAGAGGCTACTTTAGGCCTATGACTTAGAGAATTTCAGGCACGGTTGCCACCCGGTCGGTATCTCACCAGCCAAGCCGGTATTTTAGTGCACCTGCTGGTAAATGTTTTCTACCGGCAATATTAATTGCCGGTATTTTCCTATATGGAAAATAACTCACCTTATCTATTTGCTCGCATTGCTGGGAACACTCGGTGCTCACTGGATGTTCAGGACAGGACCTGCGAAATGTCATCACGCTGGAGTGCAGGTCCTGTTCTGAGCTTCCAGTTGGCAGTGAGTGTTACTACTGGGGCACACTAATGGGGGCATTACTATTACTGGGAGGCACTAATGGGGGCATTACTATTACTGGGGACACTAATGGGGGCACTATTAATTCTGGGTGGCGCTAATGGTGGCATTACTATTACTGGGGGGCACTAATGGGGGCATTACTATTACTGGGGGCATTACTATTACTGGGGAGCACTAATGGGTGCAGTATTAATTTTGGAGGGCACTAATGGGGCCTCACTATAATGGGGCATTACTCACATTGTTAACAATATTACGAGTTGTTAAAAACAATCTCCAATAAAAACAAAAAAAAATAATCTATTTTAGAAAATAGTCCAACTTCTCACTCCACTTCTGAAAGTGTCTAGGGAAGCCAAAAGTTGCAAAATTTTCCCGTGTGCCAAAACATGTGACAATTTCATGCCACAAAACTAGAGTAACAGCCTTCATATACAGTCGTGGCCAAAAGTTTTGAGAATTAGATAAATATTGGAAATTGGAAAAGTTGCTGCTTAAGTTTTTATAATAGCAATTTGCATATACTCCAGAATGTTATGAAGAGTGATCAGATGAATTGCATAGTCCTTCTTTGCCATGAAAATTAACTTAATCCCAAAAAAACCTTTCCACTGCATTTCATTGCTGTCATTAAAGGACCTGCTGAGATCATTTCAGTAATCGTCTTGTTAACTCAGGTGAGAATGTTTACGAGCACAAGGCTGGAGATCATTATGTCAGGCTGATTGGGTTAAAATGGCTTGATATGTTAAAAGGAGGGTGATGCTTGAAATCATTGTTCTTCCATTGTTAACCATGGTGACCTGCAAAGAAACGCGTGCAGCCATCATTGCGTTGCATAAAAATGGCTTCACAGGCAAGGATATTGTGGCTACTAAGATTGCACCTCAATCAACAATTTATAGGATCATCAAGAACTTCAAGGAAAGAGGTTCAATTCTTGTTAAGAAGGCTTCAGGGCGTCCAAGAAAGTCCAGCAAGTGCCAGGATCGTCTCCTAAAGAGGATTCAGCTGCGGGATCGGAGTGCCACCAGTGCAGAGCTTGCTCAGGAATGGCAGCAGGCAGGTGTGAGCGCATCTGCAAGCACAGTGAGGCGAAGACTTTTGGAAGATGGCCTGGTGTCAAGAAGGGCAGCAAAGAAGCCACTTCTCTGCTGAGGACTGGGGCAAAGTCATATTCTCCGATGAAGCCTCTTTCCGATTGTTTGGGGCATCTGGAAAAAGGCTTGTCCGGAGAAGAAAAGGTCAGCGCTACCATCAGTCCTGTGTCATGCCAACAGTAAAGCATCCTGAGACCATTCATGTGTGGGGTTGCTTCTCATCCAAGGGAGTGGGCTCACTCACAATTTTGCCCAAAAACACAGCCATGAATAAAGAATGGTACCAAAACACCCTCCAACAGCAACTTCTTCCAACAATCCAACAACAGTTTGGTGAAGAACAATGCATTTTCCAGCACGATGGAGCACCGTGACATAAGGCAAAAGTGATAACTAAGTGGCTTGGGGACCAAAACGTTGACATTTTGGGTCCATGGCCTGGAAACTCCCCAGATCTTAATCCCATTGAGAATTTATGGTCAATCCTCAAGAGGCGGGGGGACAAACAAAAACCCACTAATTCTGACAAACTCCAAGAAGTGATTATGAAAGAATGGGTTGCTATCAGTCAGGAATTGGCCCAGAAGTTGATTTAGAGCATGCCCAGTCGAAATGCACAGGTCCTGAAAAAGAAGGGCCAACACTGCAAATACTGACTCTTTGCATAAATGTCATGCAATTGTCGATAAAAGCCTTTGAAACATATGAAGTGCGTGTAATTATATTTCACTACATCACAGAAACAACTGAAACAAAGATCTAAAAGCAGTTTAGCAGCAAACTTAGTGAAAACGAATATTTGTGTCATTCTCAAAACTTTTGGCCACGACTGTATGTCTCCCAAAGATCATTGTGACATGAGAAATGTAGAACACAATTCTAGAAAAAAACACTATTAACACATCATCACAATAGAACAGTGTATAAGAATAAACTAAAGGACTGCTATGACTTCTTCACAATAGAACACAGCCTAAGGCCTCATGCACACGAACGTATTTTCTTTCTGTGTCCATTCAGTTTTTTTTGTGGACCATATACGGAACCATTCCTTTTAATGGGTCTGCAAAAAACGGAAGTTACTCCGTGTGCATTCCGTTTCCGTATGACCGTATTTCCGTTCCGCAAAAAAAAAAAGAACATATCCTATTATTGTCCACATTACAGACAAGGATAGTACTTTTCTATTAGGGGCCAGCTATTCTGTTCCGGAAAATACGGAATGCACACGGACGTTATCCGTAAATTTTGCGGATCCGTTTTTTATGGACTGCAAAATACATACGGTTATGTGCATGAGGCCTAAGAATAATTGTGACATAATCAAAACAGAATTCAATTTACTAGAAATACTATTGTGACATCCTCATAATAGAGCACTACCCAAGAAAAGAGACAGAGATTACAGTGACATCATCACAATGGAACATAGTTTAGGAATAAAGACAAAACTAGTCTGACATTGTCACAACACAGCCTAGGAATAAAGAGGCAGGTTACTGTGACATCATTAATATAGAACAAAGTCTAGGAATGAATACAAATATACCCAACCCAGGAATAGAGACACATGCTTCTATGACAATCTAATGCTCCATTCACACGTCCGTGGTGTGTTGCGGATCCTAAACACACTCGCCCAACACCCCTATAGAAATGCCTATTGTTGTCCGCAGCTGCAGACAAGAATAGGACATGTTCTATCTTTTGCGGAGCTGCGTACCCTAAGATCGGGGCTGCAAATGTGGATGCACACTGTGTGCTGTCCGCATCCATTCCGTCCCCATAGCGAATTAATGGGTCCGCACCCATTCCGCAAAATTGCTGAACGAATGCGGACCCATTTGCGGACGTGTGAATGGAGCCTAAACCTAGAACATAACTTAAGTATCAATACAAATAGGGTTGAGCGAACCCGAACTGTAAAGTTCGGGTTTGTACCGAAATTTGGGCAAGATAATACATTTGCGGCCTTTGTTGCATTTCTGACAGTGAAATACAAGCTTTAAATACTGCAATTATATACTGGGTTTAAAAAAAACACCCATTTTTTTGCAAGACCCTACATCTGGGGCCTTGCTGCATCTGTCACAAGCTTTAAAAACTGCAATTATATTTTGGTTAAAAAAAAACCACCCATTTTGGGCAAGTTAATACATTTGCGGCCTTTGCTGCATTTCTGACAGTCCAAAACAAGCGTTAGATACTGCTGTTATATTCTGGTTTTAAAAGAACACCCATTTTTTGCAAGACCCTACATCTGGGGCCTTTGCTGCATTTGTCACAGTGAAATACAAGCTTTAAATACTGCAATTACACTCACCTAAAGAATTATTAGGAACACCATACTAATACGGTGTTGGACCCCCATTGCCTTCAGAACTGCCTTAATTCTACGTGGCACTGATTCTTTAGAAATGTTGGCCCATATTGATAGGATAGCATCTTGCAGTTGATGGAGATTTGAGGGATGCACATCCAAGGCACGAAGCTCCCGTTCCACCACATCCCAAAGATGCTCTATTGGGTTGAGATCTGGTGACTGTGGGGGCCATTTTAGTACAGTGAACTCATTGTCATGTTCAAGAAACCATTTTTCCCAGTCTTCAACAGTCCAATTTTTGGACTCTTGTAGCCTCTTTTTCCTATTTGTAGTGGAGATGAGTGGTACCCGGTGGGGTCTTCTGCTGTTGTAGCCCATCCGCCTCAAGGTTGTGCATGTTGTGGCTTCACAAATGCTTTGCTGCATACCTCGGTTATAATGAGTGGTTATTTCAGTCAACGTTGCTCTTCTATCAGCTTGAATCAGCCGGCCCATTCTCCTCTGACCTCTAGCATCCACAAGGCATTTTTGCCCACAGGACTGCCACATACTGGATGTTTTTCCCTTTTCACACCATTCTTTGTAAACCCTAGAAATGGTTGTGCGTGAAAATCCCAGTAACTGAGCAGATTGTGAAATACTCAGACCGGCCCGTCTGGCACCAACAACCATGCAACGCTCAAAATTGCTTAAATCACCTTTCTTTCCCATTCTGACATTCAGTTTGGAGTTCAGGAGATTGTCTTGACCAGGACCACAACCCTACATGCATTGAAGCAACTGACATGTGATTGGTTGACTAGATAATTGCATTAATGAGAAATAGAACAGGTGTTCCTAATAATTCTTTAGGTGAGTGTATATACTGGGTTTAAAAAACACCGATTTTTTGCAAGACCCTACATCTCGGGCCTTTGCTGCATTTGTCACAGTGAAATACAAGCTTTAAATACTGGAATTATATCATGGGTTTAAAAAAACACCCATTTTTTGCAAAACCCTAAATCTAGGGCCTTTGCTGCATTTGTCACAGTCAAATACAAGCGTTAGATATCGCTGTTATATTCTGGTTTTAAAAAAACACCCATTTTGTGCAAGACACTACATTTGGGGCCTTTGCTGCATTTGTCACTGTCAAATGCAACCAGTCAATACGGCAGTTACATTGTTGGTTGACAAATTAACATTTTTTGTGACCGTGAAGTAATTGTATAAAATTCATCTGTCACACTGTTGTGTGACCTCAAGAAATTTTTCATCTTTATGACAACGGCACTGCCTTACCCTCAGTGAACTTAATTGTTGACTATTGGCAGTTACATTGTTGCCTGACATAAACCATCTGTTAGTTTAGTGGGTGAACACATAGAATGAGGAGAGCATCAAATAAGGGACGTGGCCCTGGTCGTGGTGCTGCTGGTGGAGCTCCTGTTTCAGAGAGAGGACGTGGTCGATCTGTGCCAGCTAACGCACAAGTGAAACTCCTCAGGTGCGAGTAGGTGACAGAACCTTCAGCTTTATTTGGTAGGGCCGAATGCGGCTCTATGAATGGTGAGGCCAGAACAAGTACAGGCGATAGTAGATTGGGTGGCTGACAGTGCCTCCAGTTCCTTCACATTGTCTCCCACCCAGTCTCCTGCTGAAAGATCTGAGTTGGCACCTGCAGCCCATGTCCATCAGTATTTTACCTCACCCCCTTGCAAATCAGGCAAGCAGTCTGAGCCCCAAGTCATGCAGCAGTCTCTTCTGCTTTTTGATGACTCTGCTAGCAGGGTTTCCCAGGGCCATCCACATAGCCCTGCTCCAGAAGTGGAAGAGATGCCCAACCACTTATGTTTCAGGATGAGTACATGGGAGGACCACTGCAGCACGTCTCCGAAGATGACGAAACACAGGTGCCAACTTCTGTGGCTTTCTGCAGTGTGCAGACCGACCGAGGGCAGGGGTGAAGACTGGGTGGAAGATGATGTGAAGGACGATGAGGTCCTTGACCCCACAT
Source organism: Bufo bufo (assembly GCF_905171765.1). Lineage (NCBI taxonomy): Eukaryota > Metazoa > Chordata > Amphibia > Anura > Bufonidae > Bufo > Bufo bufo. Next base: position 422,277,101 of record NC_053391.1, on the reverse strand, counting down.
GGAATCAAGGTCATGCGAGTGACCTGTGTAGTTCGGAGGAAGAGGCGATGGTCGCACAGAGCCACCAGCACAGCAGAAGAGGGAGCAGGGTGCAAAAGCGGAGCGGCCATCCCCTAGACAGTACGCCTGCTACTGCCCACCGCAGCAAGGGACCGAGCACACCAAAGCCAGCTCCAAGGAGTTCCCTGGCGTGGCAGTTCTTCAGACAATGTGCTGACGACAAGACACGAGTGGTTTGCACGTTGTGCAATCAGAGCCTGAAGCGAGGCATAAACGTTCTCAACCTGAGCACAACCTGCATGACCAGGCATCTAAGTGCAAAGCACGAGCTGCAGTGGAGTGCTGCAGTGGAGTAGACACCTCAAAAATCAAGAAAGGTCTCTGGCTCCTCCTGCTTCCTCTTCTGCTGCCATCTCGGCCTCTTCATCCCCCTCTGGAGTGACAGTGGCACCTGCCATTCCGCAAACAGAGGATGTGCCAGCAACGCCACCACCTGGGTCGCCAAGCATCTCCACAATGTCCCATGGAAGCGTTCAGCTGTCTATCTCCCAAACACTGGAGCGAAAGAGGAAGTACCCCCCTACCCACGCTGGCCCTAAATGCCAGCTTTTCAAAATTCCTGGCCTTTGAAATGCTGTCATTCCGTTTGGAGGAGACGGAGAGTTTTGAAAGCCTTAAGGCGGTGGCTGTCCCACAGTATGTTGTGCCGCCACTACATTTCCAGGCGAGCCATCCCTTCTCTGCACAACCAAGTGGGGGACAAAATAAGGTGTGCACTGCGCAACGCCATGTGTGGCAAGGTCCACCTAACTACGGATACGTGGACCAGTAAGCACAGTCAGGGACGTTATATCTCCCTAACAGCACACTGGGTAAATGCAGTGGCGGCTGGGCCTGAGGCGGATAGCAGTTTGACGCATGTCCTTCCACCACCGAGGATTGCAGGGCGCTTATCTTTGCCTCCTGTTGCTTCCTCCTCCTACTCCGTTTCCTCATCCTCTACCACCTCCTCATCCGGTCAGCGTATCACCTTCACCACCAACTTCAGCACAGTCAGGGGTAAACGACAGCAAGCAGTTTTAAAACTTATCTGTTTGGGGGACAAACCCCACACTGCGCAGGAGCTGTGGACGAGCATGGAACAACAGACCGATAAGTGGTTGGTGCCAGTGAGCCTCAAGCCCGGCCTGGTGGTGTGCGATAATGGGCGAAATCTCGTAGCAGCTCTAGGCTTAGCCGGTTTGATGCACATCCCTTGCCTGGTGCATGTGCTGAATTTGGTGGTGCAGTTGTTCCTTAAAAATTACTCCAATATGTCAGAGCTGCTGCAGAAAGTGCGGGCCGTCTGTGCGCGCTTTCGGCATTCTCACCCTGCTCCTGCTCGCCTGTCAGCGCTGCAGCGTATCTTTGACCTTCCCGCTCACCGCCTCATATGCGACGTGCCCACAAGGTGTAACTCCACCTTGCACATGCTGGCCAGACTGTGAGAGCAGCAGCAAGCGATAGTGGAGTTTCAGCTGCAGCACGCACGGGTGAGTTGCTCTGCGGAACAGCACCACTTCACCACCAATGAGTGGGCCTCCATGCGAGACCTGTGTGCCTTGTTGCGCTGTTTCGAGTACTTCACCAACATGGCCAGTGCCGTTGACGCCGTTCTCAGTGTTACTTTCCGACTTCTATGCCTCCTTGAAAAAATGCTTCGGGCGATGATGGAAAAGGATGTGGCACAGGAGGAGGAGGAGGAGGAAGAGGGATCATTTCCAAGGGTTTCAGGCCAGTCATTTACAAGTGGCTCCGAGGGTGGGTTTCTGTTCCCACAAACGCCAGGTTCACAATTGTCCAGCAAGGGCACAGTTCTGGAGGATGACGAGGTGGAGGATGAGGAGGAGGAGGAACCGTGTTCACAGCAGGGTGGCACCCAAACCAGCTCATGGCCATCACTGGTCTGTGGCTGTGGGGATACAGAGGACACAGACGATACACCTCCCACAGAGGACAGCTTGTCGTTGCCTCTGGGCAGCTTGGCACACATGAGCGATTACATGCTGCAGTGTCTCCGCAACGACCGCCGAGTTGGCCACATTCTAACTTGTGCTGATTACTGGGTAGCCACTCTGCTGGATCCCCGTTACAAGGACAACGTACTGTCCTTAATTCCGTCACTGGAGCATGATCGTAAGATATGCCAGTACAACTGCACGCTGGTAAACGCGCTGCTGATGGCATTCCCACCTGACAGCGGGGGCACAGTGGAAGCACAAGGCCAAGGTAGAGGAGGAGGAAGAGGTCGCCAACGCAGCTGGGACACCGCCAGCACCTCAGAAGACAGGGTTAGCATGGCCGAAATGTGGAAAAGTTTTGTCAGCAGGCCACAACGACCAGCACCACCAGCTGATATGGAATGTCTTAGCAGGAGGCAGCATTTCAGCAACATGGTGGAGCAGTATGTGTGCACACGCCTACACGTTCTGAATGATGGGTCTGCCGCCTTCAACTTCTGGGTCTCCAAATTGGGCACATGGCCTGAGCTTGCCCTTTTCTGGTGCTGGCCTGCCCTGCAGCCAGTGTATTGTCTGAACGTGTGTTTAGCAAGGCAGGGGGCATTATCACAGACAAGCGCAGCCGCCTGTCCACAGCCAATGTGGACAAGCTCACGTTCATTAAAATGAACCAGGCATGGATCCCACGGGACTTGTCCGTACCTTGTGCAGAATAGACATGTATACCGGCCTTACCCAGCCATTGTTATACTCCAGCACAATTGATCATTGTTGTATTTTTGATATTTCACACTCTTTTGGGGTGTACCCTAATTTAAACAAAAAAATTATAAAAAATGTAAATCTAAAAACCAGTGTTGGCTACCTCGTCCTCCTCCACCGCCGCTTCCACCTACACCGCTACGTCCACCACCTCCTCAACCTCCTACTCCATATGGACCTCCACCTCATAGATCAAGATTATTATTTTTAATTTTTACGTATTTTATTTTAAGTCATTTAACTAATTTGTCTGATACATTGCTGGGTTACATATCCCCAATTTTTGGCTGTGATATACCCCTGCTCTACCTAATAGACAGGGAAATACATTTAACTAATTTGTCTGTTACATTGTTGGGTGAAATTCCCAAATTTTTGTCTGTGATATACCTCTGCTCTAAATAGTGGAAAGGGAAATACATTTCACTAATTTGTCTGTTACATTGTTGGGTGACATTCACCAAATTTTGGCTGTGATATACCCCTGCTCTACCTAGTAGACAAGGAAATACATTTCACTAATTCGTCTGTTACATTGTTGGGTGAAATTCCCAAATTTTTGTCTGTGATATACCCCTGCTCTACATAGTGGAAAGGGAAATACATTTCACTAATTTGTCTGTTACATTGTTTGGTGACATTCACCAGTCTGAGCCCCAAGTCATGCAGCAGTCTGTTTTGCTTTTTGATGACTCTGCTAGCAGGGTTTCCATGGGCCATCCACATAGCCCTGCACCAGAAGTGTAAGAGATTGAGTGCACTGATGTCCATCCACTTATGTTTCAGGATGAGGATATTGGAAGACCACCGCAGCACGTCTCTGATGATGACAAAACACAGGTGCCAACTGCTGTGGCTTTCTGTAGTCTTCAGACCGACAAGAAGGGCAGGGGTAAAGAGTGGGGTGGAAGATCATGTGGAGGATGATGAGATACTACAGTCGTGGCCAAAAGTTTTGAGAATTACACAAATATTAGTTTTCACAAAGTTTGCTGATAAACTGCTTTTAGATCTTTGTTTCAGTTGTTTCTGTGATGTAGTGAAATATAATTACACGCACTGCATACGTTTCAAAGGCTTTTATCGACAATTACATGACATTTATGCAGTCAGTATTTGCAGTGTTGGCCCTTCTTTTTCAGGACCTCTGCAATTCGACTGGGCATGCTCTCAATCAACTTCTGGGCCAATTCCTGACTGATAGCAACCTATTCTTTCATAATCACTTCTTGGAGTTTGTCAGAATTAGTGGGTTTTTGTTTGTCCATCCGCCTCTTGAGGATTGACCACAAGTTCTCAATGGGATTAAGATCTGGGGAGTTTCCAGGCCATGGGCCCAAAATGTCAACGTTTTGGTCTCGAGCCACTTAGTTATCACTTTTGCCTTATGGCACGGTGCTCCATCGTGCTGGAAAATGCATTGTTCTTCACCAAACTGTTGTTGGATTGTTGGAAGAAGTTGCTGTTGGAGGGTGTTTTGGTACCATTCTTTATTCATGGCTGTGTTTTTGGGCAAAACTGTGAGTGAGCCCACTTCCTTGGATGAGAAGCAACCCCACACATGAATGGTCTCAGGATGCTTTACTGTTGGCATGACACAGGACTGATGGTAGCGCTCACCTTTTCTTCTCCGGACAAGCCTTTTTCCAGATGCCCCAAACAATCGTAAAGAGGCTTCATCGGAGAATATGACTTTGCCCCAGTCCTCAGCAGTCCATTCACCATACTTTCTGCAGAAGATCAATCTGTTTCTGATGTTTTTTTTGGAGAGAAGTGGCTTCTTTGCTGCCCTTCTTGACACCAGGCCATCTTCCAAAAGTCTTCGCCTCACTGTGCGTGCAGATGCGCTCACACCTGCCTGCTGCCATTCTCTGCAGCACTGGTGGCACTCCGATCCCGCAGCTGAATCCTCTTTAGGAGACGATCCTGGCGCTTGCTGGACTTTCTTGGACGCCCTGAAGCCTTCTTAACAAGAATTGAACCTCTTTCCTTGAAGTTCTTGATGATCATATAAATTGTTGATTGAGGTGCAATCTTATTAGCCACAATATCCTTGCCTGTGAAGCCATTTTTATGCAACGCAATGATGGCTGCACGCGTTTCTTTGCAGGTCACCATGGTTAACAATGGAAGAACAATGATTTCAAGCATCACCCTCCTTTTAACATGTCAAGTCTGCCATTTTAACCCAATCAGCCTGACATAATGATCGCCAGGCTTGTGCTCGTCAACATTCTCACCTGAGTTAACGATTACTGAAATGATCTCAGCAGGTCCTTTAATGACAGCAATGAAATGCAGTGGAAAGGTTTTTTTGGGATTGAGTTAATTTTCATGGCAAAGAAGGACTATGCAATTCATCTGATCACTCTTCATAATTGGAAAAAAATGCAATTCTGCCACAGTTTTATGGGTTTTGTTTTAACAGCGTTCACTATGCAGTAAAATTAGACGTGCATGAGCTATACCACATTTGCATAGTTTTTCTTGTGTTTTAATCCTGAAAAATAAAAACTTTTGAGAATTTTTTTTTTATTGCCATATTTTCACTCCATAACGTTTTAGCTTCTTAGTGACCACGCACATTTTTTAAAAATCGCATTCCTAGAGCAATAACTTTTTTTGTTTTTTCATCAATGTACCTGTATGAAGGCTAATTTTTTCTAGGACAAGTTATAGTTTTTAATGCACCCTTTTGGGTATATACAGCTGCAAGAAAAAGTATGTGAAATCTTTGGAATGATATTGATTTCTGCACAAATTGGTCATAAAATGTGATCTTATCTTCATCTAAGTCACAACAATAGACTATCACAGTCTGCTTAAACTAATAACACACAAAGAATTAAATGTTACCATGTTTTTATTGACACCATGTAAACATTCACAGTGCAGGTGGAAAAAGTATGTGAACCCTTGGATTTAATAACTGGTTGAACCTCCTTTGGCAGCAATAACTTCAACCAAACATTTCCTGTAATTGCAGATCAGATGTGCACAACGGTCAGGAGTAATTCTTGACCATTCTTTTTTACAGAACTGTTTCAGTTCAGCAATATTCTTGGGATGTCTGGTGTGAATCGCTTTCTTGAGGTCATTCCACAGCATCTCAATCGGGTTGAGGTCAGGACTCTGACTGGGCCACTCCAGAAGGTGTATTTTCTTCTGTTTAAGCCATTCTGTTGTTGATTTACTTCTTTTGAGCTTCAGCTGGTGGACAGATGGCCTTAATTTCCCCTGCAAAATGTCTTGATAAACTTGGGAATTCATTTTTCCTTCGATGATAGCAATCCGTCTAGGCCCTGACGCAGCAGAGCAGCCCCAAACCATGATGCCCCCACCACCATACTTCACAGTTGGGGTGAGGTTTGGATGTTGGTGTGCTGTGCCTCTCTTTCTCCACACATAGTGTTGTGTGTTTCTTCCAAACAACTCAACTTTGGTTTCATCTGTCCACAGAATATTTTGCCAGTACTGCTGTGGAACATCCAGGTGCTCGTGTGCAAACTGTAAACGTGCAGCAATGGTTTTTTTGGACAGCAGTGGCTTCCTCTGTGGTATCCTCCCATGAAATCCATTCTTGTTTAGTGTTTTACGTATCGTAGATGCGCTAACAGGGATGTTAGCATATATAGAGACTTTTGTGAGTTTAAATGAAAGAGATTAAAGCCAGCTGTTTAGATTAAACCCCATTTGTTTACATCAGTAAAAAGGCGTATTAGTGGGGTTAATAGTTACTTTACGGAGTAGGAAGGTCTGTCGTTTTCATTGATACCATTTTGGTGTGTGTATGGCTTTTTGATCACTTTATATATATATATATATATTTTTTTTTTAGGGAGGTGAAGTGATGAAAAAAACGGCAAAATTACCATTTTGATTTTATTTTTCAATATGGGATACGGTTAAAAAAAAACATTTTTATAGTACATGCATTTTTGGATGTGGTGATGCCTATGATGTTTATTTTTTGATAATTTATTTTTATTTTGGGGAAAGGGGGGGTGATTAGAATTTTTAGATTTTTTTAAACACTGTATTTTAAAACATTTATTTAACAATTTTTTTTTTTTGTGGCCCCATGTGGACCACAACATGCAATCATTAGATTTCAATTTGTATAAAGTAGTGTAATTTTAACTATTACCATATACAAAGACTGGCATATTACAATTCAGTGCTGACACCTGCAGGCCTTAATTGTAATGTACAAGTAATAAGCCTAGAAACCTTGTACAGACTCTGGCTTATTACCTCAATGGAACGCCTTCTCCAATCTCTGCCCAAGGGAGGCATTCCTGCCCAGTAAACATGTTCTTCCGGGTTTTCGAGCACTTCACCACGGCATCTGAGGGGTTAAATGTCCATGATCAGCATTACTACGAATTGCGGACATTAGTCCCAGGTGTATGCTGTGTAAAACTCACTTTGCTCTGCAGCGGGTGCCATCTTTAAAGACCCGACATGTGATGTACAATTGCGTCACATGTTGTGAAGGGGATAAAGGGAACCTGTCACAATGAAAATGCAAATTAATCTCCAAGCAGCATGTTATAGAATAGGAGGAGCTGAGCAGAATAACATATCACTGATATGACCACCTCTTTGAATTCAAAGTCAAGAATGAGCAGGAATTTAAAGACTATGTACACCTTTGTGGGAGTTTTTTTTATGATTGCATTTTACACATTTTGGGCTAAAAAAAATTTTTTCAATTGTTTTTTATTAAAAATATTGAGACATTCTCTCCTAAAGGGTTAATTGTTTTTCTAGCTGTGTGAATCGTAATTTTTACTTTCACTTTCTGCCATCATCTAATAAACCTTATCTCTAAATTGCTAAAAGGTCATAAACACTTATTTAAGCCAGATTATTGTCACTAAGATAAGAACCGAGCTATAATAAGTTTTAGGTTAGAGATCAGGAGCCCATCAGCTGAGCTGCCTGACTGAACATGGTGAAAATGCAAATCCTGCTACTAGGGAAACTCAAGGCTGCACAAAGATAGGGGTTCAAAATTTTTAATAAAGATAAATTGAAAAAAATATTTTTAGCTCAAAATGAGTACAATGCAATAATAATAAAAGAAAAAATCCCCCAAAGATATATATCTAGCCTTCAAATGAATAAAATTCTATTTTTACTGAATCTTATCCCATAAAACAATATATCAATCTGATCAGCTCCTCCTGCTCCATAACATACTACCTGCCGCTCAGACACCATGTCCAACTTGACAGGTTCCCTTTAAAGACACAAGCTATTATGGTATCTTTTATGGCTATATCCATTAATGTATATAAAGTTCTAAAGACAGCTAAGCAGGCTTAATAAAACAATGCAATAATTTACAAAGTTGTTCAACTCATGTGTCAGGTACATCTCATATAGTTATTTAATAAGACAATGATACAATCAGATTTCAGGGCATACATCATTATGAAGAAATGTCATATAGAAGCTAAACAAAATTTGTCAGACTGGCAATTCTCAGATTCATGTGATTATGCCTTTTGTTTCATGTGATTTTCATCATGTGCTATTTACAATGTTAAAATGTATAGTATAATAATATTGTAAATTAATATTGTAAAGAGAGCTATGGTTGCTAAAAGGACATTTTGATTTTATCCACTAGATGGCAGTAAAACCATTTTTACATGCAGAGTTCTAAAGGACAATTGTGAAACGCAAGTTTGTATTTTCAACTTAAAAAATTATAATCTATATCTCTGTATATCTAACTTTAATATTTATGTTCATGACATTTGTTGAACCTTATTGGTGCAATATATTTCTATTTTTATCTATAAAATGCAATCTATTTGTTATTTATTTTACACACTTATACAGCGCTGCTATATTCCACAGCACTTTACAGACATTAGCATTAAGCTGTCCCCAATGGGGCTCACAATCTGTGTTCCCTATCAGTATGTCTTTGGAGTGTGGGGGAAAACCAGAGTACCTGGAGGAATCCCACCCAAACATGGGGAGAACATACAAGCATACAAGCTCCATGCAGATGGTGATCTTTCTTCGAAGCTAGGACCCCAGCACTGCAAGGCACCAGTGCTAACCACTGAGCGACTGTGCTGCCCCAATGAAAAACTGAGAAAAGAATTACTGTTAGGCTCCATTCACACGTCCGCAATTCTGTTCCGCATTTTGCGGAACGGAATTGCGGACCCATTCATTTCTAGGGGGGCACACTATGTGCTGCCTGGATCCGGAAATGCGGATCTGCACTTCCGGGTCCGCATTTCCGTTCTGGAAAAAAATAGCACATGTCCTAATCTTGTCCGCAATTGCGGACAAGATTAGGCATTTTCTATTATAGTGCTGGCGATGTGCGGTCCGCAAAATGCGGAAGAAACTTTGCCGGTGTCCGTGCTTTGCGGATCCGTGGATCCACAAAACACATACGGATGTGTGAATGGACCCTTATTGTTACTATTATTACTTACAGTTACTGTTATTAAAGAACACTTTAAAAGTCTCATGTAGAGCTGTATTTAGAGTTCATGCTGCACTAGCCACATTAGTGCCCCCATTGATGTCCTTACAATTTAGATAGCTGATAGCCAAATGCTCCCCAGGTCAAACTATCCCTCCCAACTCCTCCATATACATGCGGCAGATTATACTAAAGCCTCATTCACATGTCAGTGTTTTGGATAGTGATTTCCATCAGTGATTGTGAGCTATGTGAACCGAAAAATAAAAAAATTATGGCCCCGAAAAGGCAGGGAGTGAAACATGAAAATGCAAAAAATTAAAAACTCTCCAGGGGTGAAGGGGTTAAATATATAAATTATACCAGCAGCATAAAAAGGAAAATAAAAGTGGAACATAGAGGCACACCTTTGTAAAGGTGAATGACATCCTCGGTCTCCTCCGTGTCCCGAAAATCCTGCGCCTGCGCCGTCCATTAGTATTAGGCGCAGGCGCAGTAAGTGATGGACGGCAGCAGGCGAGCGTTCTTCTCTCACTACGCCTAATAAATACAGACACTGGCAGTTTACCAGCCAGTCATCAACCCTAGTTCCAGGCGCTTCTCCTGCACTGAAGCCTTTGATTGGTTAGAGGAGCTGCCTGCCACAGATGGCTATTCCTGTGTGACAGGCTTGCTGTTTAACCAATAAGCTCTTTACTTTAGTGCACGGGAAGCACTCAGCACTGCACTCACCTATTTAAATATGGCATACAATGTAAAGGGAAGCTGGAAAAAAATTCTAAATGGGGTGGAATTGGAAATAAATACAATTCTGCCACAGTAAGATTTTGTTTTTATGACGTTCACTATGCCGTAAAACTGACTTGTGCTCTTCATTCTCTGGGTCAGTACAATTACGGCGATACCACATTTGTGTAGGTTTTCTTGTGTTATAATGCTGAAAAAAATATAAACTTTTTAAAAAAAAAATTTTTTCTTGCCATTGCTATATTTGAAGTATATTTTTTATAGCTATGTCTACAGAGATGTGTGAGGGCTCATTTTTTGTGAGATGATGTGGGGCGTTTTTGGTAATACCATTTTCGGGTGTGTGTGACCTTTTAATCACTTATTATTAAATTTTCTTTGGAAAGTGAAGTGATGAAAATAATGGCGAATCGGACACTTTTTTTTACTGTTACGCCATTCACCATATGGGTACAGTATATTTAATAGTAATGGCGTTTTTGCATGCAAAGATGCCAATGAATATTTTTTTATGTTTATTTTTATTTTGGGGAAAGGGGGGTGATTTGAATTCTTATAAAAAAAAAAATAATTTCAGATGTGTTTTTCTTCTTTTTTTAGTCTATATAGAAATATGTATATTACAGTTCAGTGCTGCCACCTGTTGGCCTGAACTGTAATATATAAGTAATGAGCCTGGAAGCCTAGTTCAGGCTCAGGTTCATTACTGTAAAGGAACATCTTCTCCAATCTCCCGCGGGAGAAGGCGTTACTGCCCCACAAGCACGCTCTTCTGGGTTTTAGCCCTCTCAGGTGCCATGGTCACATTTGACCACGACATTTGAGGAGTTGAATGTCCACGGTTGGCATTACCACCAATTGCAGACATTAACCGCGGTTGTCTGCCATATGATACAGCAGGCAACCAGCGGCTAGCTCCGCCCTGGAGTGGTGACCATCTTTAGACCTGACCTCCCCTGTACATGTATAGTGGATGTTGGTAAGGGATTAATCCTTGTTTTTGTTTACATTTAATTTGATTGCACCTACCAGTTAAGTGGGTGACATACTCTTAGTCCCCGCTATCCTTGCACAAGCAGGGGAGGGCAGGGTCTCTTGACATCTCCATACTCCCATACTCCTGCTTCCTCCATGTTGGAAGACCTTGCAGCAACGTCTGGTCCTCCACAGACACCAGGAACAGTATGGGACTGCTGAGGCAAAATTACTGTGGTAGCAGGAGTTGCAACTGCTGTAGGGCCCGCATATATATAAATATATATATAGCCTGGACATGTGGACATGCTGGGAGTTGTAGTTTTCTATTATTATTCCTTCTCCTATTATGTCCTCTGATATCACATAATAGTCTGAACATACTGGGAGTTGTAGTTCTTTCCTCATATTACCTCCTGTAATGTTCAAATAACAGTCTGCACATTTTGGGAGTTATAGTTCTCTCCTCGTATTACTCCTCCCTGTAAAGTCCTCTGATATCACATAATATCAGCCTGGACATGCTGTTATGTCCTCTGATATCACTTAATAGCCTGGACATGCTGGGAGTTGTAATTCTCTCCTCATATTTCCTCCTGTAATGTTCCTTGATATCACATAATAACAGTCTGGACATGTTGAGCGTTTTAGTTCTCTCCTCTTATTACTTCTCCCTGTAATGTACTCTAATATTACATAATAGGAGCCTGGGTATGCTGGGAATTCTAGTTCTCTTCTCATATCTCTTCCCTGTAATGTCCTCTGATATCACATTATAGTCGTCTGAACATACTGGGAGTTGTAGTTCTTTCCTCATATTACCTCCTGTAATGTTCAAATAACAGTCTGCACATTTTGGGAGTTATAGTTCTCTCCTCGTATTACTCCTCCCTGTAAAGTCCTCTGATATCACATAATATCAGCCTGGACATGCTGGGAGTTGTAGTTCTCTATTATTATACTTCCTCCTGTTATGTCCTCTGATATCACTTAATAGCCTGGACATGCTGGGAGTTGTAATTCTCTCCTCATATTTCCTCCTGTAATGTTCCTTGATATCACATAATAACAGTCTGGACATGTTGAGCCTTTTAGTTCTCTCCTCTTATTACTTCTCCCTGTAATGTACTCTAATATTACATAATAGGAGCCTGGGCATGCTGGGAATTCAAGTTCTCTTCTCATATCTCTTCCCTGTAATGTCCTCTGATATCACATTATAGTCGTCTGGATATGCTGGGAGTTGTAGTCCTCTCCTCCCTGTACTGTCCAAAGGCAAACTTCTGGAGGATGAAGCCTAAGCATACTTTTGTGAAATGTGTCGAGAGCGGACACCATTGGTGGCTCAGCATTTACTCTCCTTGAGTCCTATGGTCCAGGGTATACTTTATGTGCCTTGATTAATTAGGCGTCCTTTACCTTGCTTATATTTGATGGTATTTGTATGGTCAGTATGATTTGTTTAGGATTGGGCAGTTTTTTGGTAGTAATTTAATCTTGAGCAATTTGATTACATTTCTCCTCAATTCATGTGAGGTTTGATCAATGTGACTTTTGTATGATGCCATTACAAGTTTGTCCACCAGGTGTCCCCACAGTCTTTCTGATTCCATTTGTTGTAGCGTGGATGAATTTTATATAAATATGTATATTTCAAGGAGGACCTTTCACAACTGTTGACATTCCCATTTTAATAGCTTTATGCATTCCCCATGTAATAACAATTCTAGGGCATCTATTCTTATGGCTCTGTGTTGTGCCATTCCTTTATTATTTGCACTAGAAGTTATGAATGGATTGCTATTAGCCTTCAGTAAGGTTACAGAGGGGTGGTAACCAGTTGGGGGGGTGTACCTGTACAGACTGACTATATCCAATTAGTGCTGCCATTTTCAGGCTGTGCAGGTATACCCCCCCCCCCCCCCCCCCCAACTGGTTACCACCCCCCTGTAACCTTACTGAAGGGTAATAGCAATCAATTTATAACTTTTAGTGTAAATAATAAAGGAATGGCACATAATAGAGTCATAAGAATACATGCTTCAGAATTGTTAGTAAGTGTGGAATGCATGTAGCTATTAAAATAGGTCAGGGGGGAGCTAACTCTCCTTAGGGAGAGAGCACCTTAATCAGTGTGAGGAGACTTATAGGCCATACATGCTTTTCTGGAATTCTGGGAGGGAAGGGATGCAAATGAGCTCTTAACAAGCTCTGCCTCTAATGCCACCAGATGTAAGGCAGCTATCCTATAAGTCAATGTTCAGCTCTTAAAATAAGCTTTGAGACATGGCTTGGATATTAAATAAGCCAGCACCTCATCTGCAGACAGCTGTTTCGGGGTGATTGCCCCTCATCAGTGCAGAGCAGAGGGATTAAGGAGCTCTCTCCCTAAGGAGAGCTCTGCACTGATGAGGGGCACTGTATAAATATATATATACACACACACATACATACATACATACGCACGCACAATTATATATGTATATGTATATGTATGTATGTATAAAGAAGGACGTATATATACACTCACCTAAATAATTATTAGGAACACCTGTTCTATTTCTCATTAATGCAATTATCTAGTCAACCAATCACATGGCAGTTGCTTCAATGCATTTAGGGGTGTGGTCCTGGTCAACACAATCTCCTGAACTCCAAACTCAATGTCAGAATGGGAAAGAAAGGTGATATAAGCAATTTTGAGCATGGCATGGTTGTTGGTGCCAGACGGGCCGGTCTGAGTATTTCACAATCTGCTCAGTTACTGGGATTTTCAAGCACAACCATTTCTAGGGTTTACAAAGAATGGTGTGAAAAGGGAAAAACATCCAGTATGCGGCAGTCCTGTGGGCAAAAATGCCTTGTGGATGCTAGAGGTCAGAGGAGAATGGGCCGACTGATTCAAGCTGATAGAAGAGCAACGTTGACTGAAATAACCACTTGTTACAACCAAGGTATGCAGCAAAGCATTTGTGAAGCCACAACACGCACAACCTTGAGGCGGATGGGCTACAACAGCAGAAGACCCCACCGGGTACCACTCATCTCCACTACAAATAGGAAAAAGAGGCTACAATTTGCACGAGCTCACCAAAATTGGACTGTTGAAGACTGGAAAAATGTTGCCTGGTCTGATGAGTCTCAATTTCTGTTGAGACATTCAAATGGTAGAGTCCGAATTTGGCGTAAACAGAATGAGAACATGTATCCATCATGCCTTGTTACCACTGTGCAGGCTGGTGGTGGGGGTGTAATGGTGTGGGGGATGTTTTCTGGGCACACTTTAGGCCCCTTAGTGCCAATTGGGCATCATTTAAATGCCACGGGCTACCTGAGCATTGTTTCTGACCATGTCCATCCCTTCATGACCACCATGTACCCATCCTCTGATGGCTACTTCCAGCAGGGTAATGCACCATGTCACAAAGCTCGAATCATTTCAAATTGGTTTCTTGAACATGACAATGAGTTCACTGTACTAAAATGGCCCCCACAGTCACCAGATCTCAACCCAATAGAGCATCTTTGGGATGTGGTGGAACGGGAGCTTCGTGCCCTGGATGTGCATCCCTCAAATCTCCATCAACTGCAAGATGCTATCCTATCAATATGGGCCAACATTTCTAAAGAATGCTATCAGAACCTTGTTTAATCAATGCCACGTAGAATTAAGGCAGTTCTGAAGGCAAAAGGGGGTCCAACACCGTATTAGTATGGTGTTCCTAATAATTCTTTAGGTGAGTGTATATGTGTGTGTGTGTGTGTATGTATGTTCCTCGATCACTCAAACATTGACCTGTATTAGCCAATTCAAGCCTGCAAGTCTTTCTCTTCATATCCCAACTTCCATACACACAGTCACATGTCACTTATCAGCCAATAGAAGCTCGCAGGCCCTTAGTGTCATGACAGAGGGAGGGATAAGTGCTGCCCTAAGCTCCACCCCACCTCTGTCTCTGCCTACTTGCACGGCCCGTCCTAACTAATGGTGTACAACTTGGTGGCAGTCCCTCGCATTAGTTACATGCACGCGCCTAAGAAGATAAGAGGAATACTGTAACAGAGTCAGGCAAGCCAAAGTCAAAGCCAGGAGGTCGCGCAGGTACACAGGGAGCAATACAATAACGAGGTCAAAACACAAACCAGAGTCAGAAGCCAAGAGGTCTCGTCAAATCCAGGGAGGTCACAAGATCGAGGTCAAAAACAAAGCCGAGGTCCAAGAACACAGAAATGCACAATAGGAAACTGCTAGTGTGGATAGCAAGACCAATCACAGGCAACCTGTGGCAAGCAGGTTACCTGTTTAAATAGGTCCTCCTGATGGGTCATGTGACGTGGCCAGTGTCACATGACCCGTCCCCCGCAACGCAGAACAGCTGAGCGCCGACTCATCAATATCAGCGCTCAGTTCCCCACGTGCTCGTTGCCCAGGGGATGGAGGACACCGGACACGCCAAGGAAGTGTGTGCGGCCGGGTCCTCCTTGCCCTCTGGTTGCTATGGAGATGAGGACGCCGGTCGCGCCCTTGCTCCTCTTCACTAGCGGGATGCCGGCGGTGCTGCAGAGGGGAAGCGCTTTGCCGGAGGCGCTGCAGAGGGGAGGCACTTCGCCGGCTCCCCGTTACACTTAGTCTCCACATACACACAGTTTTACAACAGGTTTCCATAACAACCCAGTCATTTTTCTTCACTGCTGTAGGTCAGCTTTAGGCTAGGGCTACACCACGACATGTGTTGCGCGACAATAAGTCGCACGACACATATGGCACAACTACACTGCTACATGTGTCGCACGATATTGATGTCGCACCACAATTTTATAATGATAGTCTATGGTGTCGCACTGTGACATGTGACATGCTGTGACGCGACAGTCGCAGAAAAATCCATCTTGGATGGATTTTTTGCAACTGTCGTGTCGCAGTTGCAGCATGTCACATGTCACAGTGCGATACCATAGACTATCATTATAAAAATTGTTGCGACAAAATGTTGTGTGACACATGTCGTCATGTAGCCCTAGCATTAAAGGAGCAGGGCACTATGGAGGTCACTGTTAAAGGGGCGGACACTGTGGAGGTCACTGTTAAAGAGGTGTTCACTGTGGATGTTACTGTTAAGGGGGCAGGCCGCTGTGTAGGTCACTGTTAAAGGGGTGGGCTTCTATGAAGGTCAAAGTTAAGGGGATGGGCTGCTGTGGGGGGGTCAGTGTTAAGGGGTGGGGGACTGTGGAGTTCACTGTTATATGGGCGGGGTGCTGTAGAAGTCACTGTTATGGGGGATACGGTCGACATCTTTTAATGACACACACAAACATTAAATGAAATAGATTAAATATACCCGTGCGAAGCCAGGTCCTTCTGCTAGTAATATATATATATATATATATATATATATATATATATATATATATAAATAATATACAGACACAATTATATATATATACACAGTGGATATAAAAAGTCTACACACCCCTGTTAAAATGTCACATTAAGGCTACATTCACATGTCAGTGTTTTTCTATATCCCGATTTTCGGTCCGTTTTTTGCGGATCCGTTGTTCCTGAAAATGTTTCCGTATGTCATCCGTTTTTTGCGGAAACATGTGAAAACTAAGATCCGACAGTATATTCTAACACAGAGGCGTTCCCATGGTGATGGGGACGCTTCAAGTTAGAATATACTAAAAGAACTGTGTACATGACTGCCCCCTGCTGCCTGGCAGCACCCGATCTCTTACAGGGGGCTGTGATCCGCACAATTATTGTGCGAATCATAGCCCCCTGTAAGAGATCAGGTGCTGCCAGGCAGGAGGGGGCAGACCCCCTCCCTCCCCTGTATTAAATGTGACCAGTGCGGCCCCCCTCCCTCTATATTCATTGGTGGCCAGTGCGGATTCCCAGTATTAAATGTGACCAGTGCAGCCCCCCTCCCTCTATATTCATTGATGGCCAGTGCGGATTCCCAGTATTAAATGTGACCAGTGCGGCCCCCCTCCCTCTATATTCATTGGTGGCCAGTGCGGATTCCCAGTATTAAATGTGCCCAGTGCGGCCTCACCTCTCCCCCCCCATCATTGGTGGCAGCGGAGAGTTCCGATCGGAGTCCCAGTTTAATCGCTTGGGCTCCGATCGGTTACCATGGCAGCCAAGACGCTATTGCAGTCTTGGCTGCCATGATTACTTAGCAATAAATAGAAGCATTATACTTACCTGCGACTGCGAGCTGCGATGTCTGTGACCGGCCGGGAGCTCCTCCTACTGGTAAGTGAAAGGTCTGTGCGGCGCATTGCTTATAGCACAGACCTGTCACTTACCAGTAGGAGGAGCGCCCGGCCGGTCACAGACATCGCAGTCGCAGGTAAGTATAAAATGCTTCTATTTATTGCTAAGTAACCATGGCAGCCAAGACTGCAATAGCGTCTTGGCTGCCATGGTAACCGATCGGAGCCCAAGCGATTAAACTGGGACTCTGATCGGAACTCTCCGCTGCCACCAATGATGGGGGGTGGGGGGGGGAAGAGGTGAGGCTGCACTGGTCACATTTAATATTGGGAATCCGCACTGGCCACCAATGAATATAGAGGGAGGGGGGCCGCACTGGTCACATTTAATACAGGGGCCTGTGCGGATCACAGCCCCCTGTAAGAGATCGGGTGCTGCCAGGCAGCAGGGGGCAGTCATGTACACAGTTCTCAGTATATTCTAACTAGAAGCGTCCCCATCACCATGGAAACGCCTCTGTGTTAGAATATACTATCGGATTTGAGTTTTTCACGAAGTGAAAAATCAGATCTGTAAAAAACTTACTGGGAATCCGCACTGGCCACCAATGAATATAGAGGGAGGGGGGGGCCGCACTGGTCACATTTAATACTGGGGAGGGAGCCTAATTTCCAGGAACGGAATCCGCATAAAACGGATGACATACGTAATGACATACGAATGTCGTCCGTTTTTTGCGGATCCATTGACTTTGTATTGGTCCAGGATCCGAATTTTGCGGAAAAGATTAGGACTTGTTTTATATTTTTTCGGACATGCGGAACGGAACAACGGAAACAGACAGCACACATTGTGCTGTCCGATTTTTTCCAGGACCCATTGAAAATGAATGGGTCCAGATCTGGTCCAGAGGTGGAAAAAGTTCTGAAATGATTTATCTTTGTCTCATTTTTTTACATCACAGAAACCTGACATTTTAACAGGGGTGTGTAGACTTTTTATATCCACTGTATATTCAAAATTCCCTTAGGGTAGTGATATTGGAGATGCTCAGATACTTCTCTTGTATTGTATGTATAGACATTATTGCAGGACATGCGTGCTTTATTGCATGAATGAATGGGTGTCAATAGAGAAATGTCATGAATTATAGCAGTTTCATGCTGGGGTGCAGCCCCCAAAACAGAGATAATGAAATACCAAGGGAGATGCATACAGAGCTACAGATTACTGATTTGTATAGTATTACTATTCTGCATTATCTAGGCCCCTAGTAGAATGATAGTGCTGTCATTAAATAATGTGATAACTTTGTTAATTCTGTTCCGCCTACGTGGCAATGGTGACAAGTGAGCTGCAGTAAGCAGTAAGTGGCAACCTATTGTATCTGCTCTATTGACCCCTGTGAAACCTGCAATATTATGTTACTAGAAACATAAAAAATGGAAAACTGCTTCACAAATTTTTTAATACTTAACATGACATTTTCTGATGATACGCTCATTTAACCTCTTACCCCACAGGCATTTTTCTTTTTTCCTTCTGCCTTCTAAGAGCTATAACTGCTATAATTTCCCTCTCACACAGCGTATGAGAGCTTGTTTTATTTTGGGACAACTTGTATTAATGGCAACATTTAATTTACTATCATGTACTGGAAAATGAAAAAACTAATGTTTTTGGCATTCACTGTGCTCTAAATCTTTAAAAAAAAATGTTTATTCATTTTTATTTGGGGGGAGGTCATCAATTTTACCCCCCAGCCTGTCCGTAGAGAATAAATACCTTTATATTTTAATAGTTTGTGCATTTTCAGATATGGTTATATCAATTAAATTTATTTTTTATTTTTATATGTAGCACTTAGGAAACAGTAAGTTCAGTTTTTAATGCTTTAACTTTTTATATTTTTTGAACAGTTTTTAACTTTAACTTTTATTTTTAGTTCCCCTAGGAGATTGAACATTTGATCAAATGCTTGTTCGATCACTTATACCAGGGGTCAACAAGCTGAGGGCTGTAGTTTCACAACAGCTGGAGTTCTGAAGACTGCTAACCCCTGTCTTATACTGTAGACTGCAATAGTTTATTACAGTACTAAAGTAGATAAAGCAGTGATGGAATTCTACATACAATGTCTGCACATCTCTTAGCACATAAAACAGGGTTCTCTTGCAAATAGTGTGTATTTATTTTTGGTATAAAATATGATAGGGGTTCCAAATATGTAATCCTTAACCCCTTCCCTAAATCTGCCGCACATGTACAGTGAATGTTGGCTCTTTAAAAATGCTCAGGATCTGACATCTCTTGCTTTTACACAGCAGACACTCACCAGCAGTGTCCATGATTGGAGACAACTCTGATCAGTGATATTAACCCCTCAGAAACTGTGGTCCATTGCAACAGCATCTGAGTGGTCATTTACTGTGAGCGAGCTGCTCCTGGTGCAATGCCTCCCCTGCAATGAGATTGCAGCAGTCTCTTGGTTGCTATGGCAGCCTGCAGCCTGCTGAAGGCTTGAAGACCTGCCATAGTTAAATAGTTAAATTCCTATTAAGCCCTGCCTGTGGCGGGACTTAGTAGGAACAGAGTGATTGATTTCTTCCTAGACTTCAATGGTAAGCCTTTGCAGTCTATGGTAGAAGCGATCTAACAACTGCATATTCAAGGCCCCTTAGCGGGCTAAAAATAAAGGTAAAAAAAAGTGAAAATGAATAATAAAAAATAAACATCATAGGCTCAAACAATTAAAATATTAATTAATTTTTACCTTACAGAGAATGCTATAATGGAAAAAGGTAGGTTTTCTATATCATTGTATACATAGTAGTTCACTATTTTTTTTTTTGGAGTCAACCTATATAAAATACTGTGGTATGTAGAAATTTTCTTAAAGGGGTTGAGCACATTTGGGGGTGAAGGGGGATTTGGTAAACCCTCCCTCTTGGGCACACCTCTGAAGGGAAGTATACAGTCGTGGCCAAAAGTTTTGAGAATGACACAAATATTAGTTTTCACAAAGTTTGCTGCTAAACTGCTTTTAGATCTTTGTTTCAGTTGTTTCTGTGATGTAGTGAAATATAATTACACGCACTTCATACGTTTCAAAGGCTTTTATCGACAATTATATGGCAATTCGACTGGGCATGCTCTCAATCAACTTCTGGGCCAATTCCTGACTGATAGCAACCCATTCTTTCATAATCACTTCTTGGAGTTTGTCAGAATTAGTGGGTTTTTGTTTGTCCACCCGCCTCTTGAGGATTGACCACAAGTTCTCAATGGGATTAAGATCTGGGGAGTTTCCAGGCCATGGACCCAAAATGTCAACGTTTTGGTCCCCGAGCCACTTAGTTATCACTTTTGCTTTATGGCACGGTGCTCCATCGTGCTGGAAAATGCACTGTTCTTCACCAAACTGTTGTTGGATTGTTGGAAGATGTTGCTGTTGGAGAGTGTTTTGGTACCATTCTTTATTCATGGCTGTGTTTTTGGGCAAAATTGTGAGTGAGCCCACTCCCTTGGATGAGAAGCAACCCCACACATGAATGGTCTCAGGATGCTTTACTGTTGGCATGACACAGGACTGATGGTAGCGCTGACCTTTTCTTCTCCGGACAAGCCTTTTTCCAGATGCCCCAAACAATCGGAAAGAGGCTTCATCGGAGAATATGACTTTGCCCCAGTCCTCAGCAGTCCATTCACCATACTTTCTGCAGAAGATCAATCTGTCCCTGATGGGTTTTTTTTGGAGAGAAGTGGCTTCTTTGCTGGCCTTCTTGACACCAGGCCATCTTCCAAAAGTCTTCGCCTCACTGTGCGTGCAGATGCGCTTACACCTGCCTGCTGCCATTCCTGAGCAAGCTCTGCACTGGTGGCACTCCGATCCCGCAGCTGAATCCTCTTTAGGAGACGATCCTGGCGCTTGCTGGACTTTCTTGGACGCCCTGAAGCCTTCTTAACAAGAATTGAACCTCTTTCCTTGAAGTTCTTGATGATCCTATAAATTGTTGATTGAGGTGCAATCTTAGTAGCCACAATATCCTTGCCTGTGAAGCCATTTTTATGCAACGCAATGATGGCTGCACGTGTTTCTTTGCAGTTTACCATGGTTAACAATGGAAGAACAATGATTTTAAGCATCACCCTCCTTTTAAAAAAGTGTCATGTCTGCCATTTTAACCCAATCAGCCTGACATAATGATCTCCAGCCTTGTGCTCGTCAACATTCTCACCTGAGTTAACAAGACGATTACTGAAATGATCTCAGCAGGTCCTTTAATGACAGCAATGAAATGCAGTGGAAGGTTTTTTTGGGATTAAGTTAATTTTCATGACAAAGAAGGACTATGCAATTCATCTGATCACTCTTCATAACATTCTGGAGTATATGCAAATTGCTATTATAAAAACAGCAACTTTTCCAATTTCCAATATTTATGTAATTCTCAAAACTTTTGGCCACGACTGTACTTACCTGCTTCCTGACGCTGGCTCCCGAATCCTGCAGTCTGGCCTCAGCTGTTCTGCTCAAATCACTGGATGTACACTTCAGGTTTGACGCCACTGCAGCCAATTGCTGGTCACAGTGGTGACCTGCTTCCCTTGTGTCATGACAAATGGTCACAGGACACAAGGGGAGCAGGTCACTGCTGTGTCCAGCATTGGGAAGCAGGTAAATATGCTTCCCTTCGCAGGTCTGCCCAAATGTTCACAGCCCCTTTAAATTAAGGTTAAAAACTAGAGCTCTTTTTTTAATTTGTATTTTATGAATTTTACTTCATCTTTATTTGTTTTATGAACTATTTTCTGAAATTGTGTTTGATTCTACAGTTATTTGATATCCGATATTGTATGGTAGTATTATTTGGGACCAATTAGATACAATTACTTTGTATAGCAGCATTATGTTAAAATTATATTGCATTATTATGTCTAAACATTTATGAACAATATTATGAATTTGTATTTGTTTCTACAATTTATTTGATATAAGGATATTGTATAGTAGTATTCTCTGGGACCAATGAGATACAATTACTTTGTAAAGCAGCATTATTTTAGCATTATATTGCACTACAGGTGCATCTCAATGAATTAAAATATCATTGAAAATTTGATTTATTTCAGGAATTCAATTCAAAAAGTGATATATTTCAAGTATTTATTTCTATTAATGATGATTTTAGCTTACAGCTAATGAAAACCCAAAAGTCAGTATTTCTGAAAATTTGAATATTGTGAAAAATATCTATATTTTAGACTTATAGTCACACACTGTAATCAACTAATCAACACCAAACACCTGCAAAGGTTTCCTTAGCCTTTAAATGGCCCCTCAGTCTGGTTCAATGGGCTACACAATCATGGAGAAGACTGCTGACTTGACAGTTGTCCAGAAGACAGTAATTGACACCCTCCACAAGAAGGGTAAGGCTACTTTCACACTAGAGTTTCTTCCCTGAACGCAACCTGAACGCATCCGGACCTAATCCGTCACGCTCATGTCAGAGGGGCCTTAGGCTACTTTCTCACTAGGATTTTTACTGAATCTGGCAGGGTTCAGCAAAAACGCTTCCGTTACTGATAATACAAACATCTGCATCCGTTATGAACGGACCCGGTTGTATTATCTTTAACATACCCAAGACGAATCCATCATGAACGCCATTGAAAGTCAATGGAGGACGGATCCGTTTTCTTTTGTGGTAGATTGTGTCAGAGATTGTGGATCATGACGGATCCATCTTGCTCCGCATCCCAGGACGGAAAGCAAACCGCAACATGCTGTGGTTTTCTCTCCAGTATGAGTACGGAACTGAATGCATTTTGGAGCATTCCGTTCTTTTCAGTTACATTTTGTCCCCATTGACAATGAATGGGGACAAAACGGAAGCGTTTTTTTCTGGTATTGACACCCTATGACGGATCTCATTACCGGATAATCGAAACGCTAGTGTGAAAGAAGCCTAATCCACAAAAGGTCATTGCTAAAGAAGCTGACTGTTCACAGACTGCTGAATCCAAGCATATTAATGGAAAGTTGAGTCAAAAGAAAAAGTGTGGTAGAAATAGGTGCTAATTGTAACAGGGCGAACCCCAGTCTTGAAACAATTGTCAAGTAAGGACCATTCAAGAATTTGGGGGACATTCACAAGGAGTGGACTGCAGCTGGAGTCAGTGTTTCAAGAGCTCCCACACACAGACGTATCAAGAACATGGTCTGCAACTATTGCATTCTTTGTGTCAAGCCACTCATAAATCCAAAGACAACATCAGAAGCATCTTACCTGGGCTAACAAGAAAAAGGACTGGACTGTTGCTCAGGGGTCCAAAGTCCTGTTTTCAGATGAAAGAAAACATTACATTTCATTTGGAAATCAAGGTATGGAGGAAGGCAGAAATGCACACAATCCAAGTTGCTTGAGGTTCAGTGTGAAGTTTTCACAGGCAGTAATGCTTTGGGGATCTGCTGGTGTTGGTCCACTGTCTTATATCAAGTCCAAAGTCACCATAGCCGTCTACCAGGAAATTTTAGAGCACTCCATGGTTCCCTCTGCTGATACGCTTTATGGAGATACTGATTTCATTTTCCAGCAGGACTGGGCACTAGAGATGTCCCGAACTATTCGCCGGCGAACCGTTCCCGGCGAACATTGCTTGTTCGTGTTTGTCGCGGCGGGCGAACATATGCGATGTTTGGTCCGCCCCCCATTGAGCAAACTTTGACCCTGTACCTCACAGTCAGCAGACACATTCCAGCCAATCAGCATACCCTCCCTCCCAGACCCTCCCAGACCCTCCCACCTCCTATCAAAAAGCAAGGACAGCATCCATCTTAGATTCATTCTGAAGCTGCAGTGTTAGTTAGAGCAGGGAGAGTGCTGCTGCTGCTGCTGAATTAATAGGGAAATCGTTAGCTAGGCCAGTGTTCTGTGTCCACTCCAGTCCTCAAAGACTCATCTGCTGTAAGGACAGCGTCCTGACAGCACCCCAAAAAGCCCTTTTTAGGGCTGGTATATCAGTCTGCTTTTTTTCATATTTTTATATATATATATATATATATATATATATATATTGCAGTTGCGTGTGTGAGAGGCCACAGGCCCACAGACTGCACTGTGTGCACACCACTCATATCGGGTGGCACAGTACCTTGCAGATAAAAAAGTCATTACATTTTTTCTCTGTAATATAATTGCAGTTGCCTGCCAGTAAGTGTCAGGCCCACTGACTGTACTGTGCCCACTGCCAGTGCCCACCACTCATATCGGGTGGCACAGTACCTTGCAGATAAAAAAGTCATTACATTTTTTCTCTGTAATATAATTGCAGTTGCCTGCCAGTGAGTGTCAGGCCCACAGACTGTACTGTGCCCACTGCCCACCACTCATATTGGGTGGCACAGTACCTTGCACGCATAGTACCACTAATCTAAAAAAAAATGACAGGCAGAGGCAGGCCACCCCGCAGGAGCCGTCGTGGTCGTGGTCGTGGTGCTGTGATTTCCTTTGGCCCTAGAATAATGCCAGTGTTCAGAGGCCACGTACCCTGAACTCTAAAAGTTCTGAGGACATAGTTGACTGGCTTACACAGGACACCCAATCTTCTACAGGTTCCGCTCGGAACCTTGACGCACCATCTTCCTCCAGCTCAGCTTCGGGCACCTCTCAAGTTACCACTCGCCCGCCCGCCGCCACCACCAACACTAGCACCACAGCCGCTTCACTTGATCTGTCAGAGGAGTTATTTACACATCAGTTGGAAGAAATGAGTGATGCGCAACCATTATTGCCAGAGGATGTAGATAACAGGGATATGTCTCAGTCAGGCAGCATTACACACATGGACGTACGGTGTGATGATGATGATGTTGTACCCGCTGCTGCTTCCTTTGCTGAGTTGTCAGATACAAGTGAAGCGGTTGATGATGACGATGTGTCCGTGGATGTCACGTGGGTGCCCGCTCGAAGAGAAGAAGAACAGGGGGAAAGTTCAGATGGGGAGACAGAGAGGAGGAGGAGACGAGTTGGAAGCTGGGAGAGGTCGTCGCAAGGAGCTAGTGGCACAGTCAGACAGCATGTATCGGCACCCGGGGTCAGCCAGACAGCGCGCCAATCAACGCATGCTGTTGCCACCACCAGAATGCTGTCATTGCAAAGCTCAGCAATGTGGCATTTTTTGTGTGTGTCTGCCTCTGATAACAGCGATGCCATTTGCAACCTGTGCCAAAAGAAACAGAGTCGTGGGAAGTCCAACACCCAC
The DNA here is from genome assembly GCF_905171765.1 of Bufo bufo. Lineage (NCBI taxonomy): Eukaryota > Metazoa > Chordata > Amphibia > Anura > Bufonidae > Bufo > Bufo bufo. The sequence continues at coordinate 422,251,669 of NC_053391.1, read as the reverse complement.
CTAGGTACGACTGCTTTGCGAAGGCACATGATCTCACATCACAAACGCCTATGGGATCAACACATGATGAGTACAAGTAGCACAGAAACTCAAAGCCACCATCCTCCTCCTGGTCCAGCATCTTCAGCCACGTCAACCACTGCTGTCCTCCTTGCCCCCTCTCAACCACCCGCCACTCCGCCTCTCACCTTCAGCAGTTCCTGCTCATCTGCCCACAGTCAGGTGTCTGTCAAGGAAATGTTTGAGCGTAAGAAGCCACAGAGTCACTCCCTTGCCCGGCGTCTGACAGCTGGCTTGTCGGAACTCTTAGCCCGCCAGCTTTTACCATACAAGCTGGTGGAGTCTGAGGCCTTCAAAAAATTTTTGCTATTGGGACACCGCAGTGGAAGGTACCCGGCCGAATTTTATTTTCACAAAAGGCAATCCCCAACCTGTACTCTATTGTGGAAAAGGAAGTCATGGCATGTCTGACAAGGGTCCATCTGACCACTGATACCTGGTCTGCAAAGCACGGTCAGGGCAGGTATATCACGTACACTGCGCATTGGGTAAACCTGCTGACGGCTGCCAAGCATGGAATGCGTGGCTCTGCAGAGGAGTTGGTGAATGCGTGGCTCTGCAGAGGAGTTGGTGACACCGCCACGACTTGCAGGCAGGCCTGCTGCCACCTCCTCTACTCCTCCTACTCCATCCTCTTCGCTAACCTCCTCGGCTGAGTCTTGCTCCACATCAACTGCACCCCCCCAGCTCCCCAGGGGCTATTCCACATCCCGGATATGACAGTGTCATGCCGTCTTGGGGTTGACTTGCCTGAAAGCAGAGAGTCACACTGGACCAGCACTCCTGTCCTCCCTGAATGCACAGGTGGATCAGTGGCTGACCCCGCACCAACTGGAGATCGGCAAAGTGGTGTGTGACAACGGAAGCAATTTGTTGGCGGCATTGAATTTGGGCAAGTTGACACATGTGCCGTGCATGGCACATGTGTTGAATCTGATCGTACAACGCTTTGTGCATAAGTACCCAGGCTTACAGGATGTCCTCAAGCAGGCCAGGAATGTGTGTGGCCATTTCAGGCGTTCCTACACGGCCATGGCGCACTTTTCCGATATTCAGCGGCGAAACATGCCAGTGAGGCGCTTGATTTGCGACAGCCCGACACGTTGGAATTCAACACTCCTAATGTTCGACCGCCTGCTCCAACAAGAAAAAGCCGTCAACGATTATTTGTATGACTGGGGTGCTAGGACAGCCTCTGCAGAGCTGGGTATTTTTTTGCCACGTTACTGGACGCTCATGCCCAATGCCTGTAGGCTCATGCATCCTTTTGAGGAGGTGACAAACCTAATCAGTCGCACCAAAGGCACCATCAGCGACATCATCCCCTTTGTTTTCTTCCTGGAGCGTGCCCTGCGAAGAGTGCTGGATCAGGCCGTAGATGAGCGTGAAGAGGAAGAGTTGTGGTCACCATCACCACCAGAAACAGCCTTATCAGCATCGCTTGCTGGACCTGCGGCAACGCTGGAAGAGGAGTCAGAGGAGGAATGTGGCTTTGAGGAGGAGGAGGAAGACCAACCACAGCAGGCATCCCAGGGTGCTCATTGTCACCTATCTGGTACCCGTGGTGTTGTACGTGGCTGGGGGGAAGAACAGACCTTCAATGAGATCAGTGAGGATGAGGAACGGGACATGAGTAGCTCGGCATCCAACCTTGTGCAAATGGGGTCTTTCATGCTGTCATGCCTGTTGAGGGACCCTCGTATAAAAAGTCTGAAGGAGAACGACCTGTACTGGGTGGCCACGCTACTAGACCCCCGGTATAAGCAGAAAGTGGCTGAAATGTTACCGAATTACCAGAAGTCGGAAAGGATGCAGCAGTTCCAAAACAAGTTAAAAAATATGCTTTATACAGCGTATAAGGGTGATGTCACAGCACAACGGGAATCTAACAGGGGAAAAGGTGAAAGTAATCCTCCTCCTACTACGACCACGCCGGCAAGGACAGGACGCTGTACAGACGTGTTGTTGATGGAGGACATGCAGAGCTTTTTAAGTCCTACGCATCGCCACAGCCCTTCGGGGTCCACCCTCAGAGAACGACTCGACCGACAGGTAGCAGACTACCTCGCCTTAACTGCAGATATCGACACTCTGAGGAGCGATAAACCCCTTGACTACTGGGTGTGCAGGCTTGACCTGTGGCCTGAGCTATCCCAATTTGCGATAGAACTTCTGGCCTGCCCCGCTTCAAGTGTCCTGTCAGAAAGGACCTTCAGCGCAGCAGGAGGTATTGTCACTGAGAAGAGAAGTCGCCTAGGTCAAAAAAGTCTAGATTACCTCACCTTTATTAAGATGAATGAGGCATGGATCCCGAAGGGACTAACAGTGGGGGATGCATTTGACTAAGAAAGGCCTGCAGCCTTGGGCTATAAAATGGTCCACACGCTGCTGTATTTAATCTCAGCATGCCGGATGACTTGCGTGACTTCTCCGCCACCAACTAGGGTTCAAGCCGCAATGTTTTAGTGCACTTTCTGCCTGGAAAACAAAAATTTTTCCGGCTAGCAGCGGCTGCAACAATACCTAATTTTTCAGGCATGTGTACATGCCTAATTTTTCTGGCCTCTGGTGCTGCACTGTGGCTGCAAAAACAAAACAAAAAAAATGGCACATACATGTGTCAATTCCCCTTTGTGATCGTTACCTTGTTGTGGTGAAGGGGCTTGCATATCACAATGAAGCGATCACCTCTATGAGTGTGTTGGCAATGTTGGCACACCCCAGATGATAAGGTCATTGCTTCCTTGTGAACAGACCAAAAGCGATCGGCTGGATAATTTTGCATAGAAAAACATTAATTTTCTTTGTGATCATCTAAGGTGATCATTAAAGCCTACTAGGCCAACAATGGGCCCACACTGCAGAATCATTGTTTTCTGGGTCACTTAACTGTTACTGAACTACCTCAGCACGACCATAGGCTTTGAAAAACCGCCATCGCCTACAATCTCCCAAACGTGTGCACGAGCACAGTCATCACTACACCAAGATTGACGCATAGAGGAATAAAATTTATGTCATGAGTGTGTCAACTATTGACAACTCTTTGCGGTTGTCTAAAATCTATTCGATACACGTCCCCTGATAGGGGACGTAACAGGGATTAAACTGATAAGAATAGTACTACTTAACACACCACTCATATAGGGTGGCACAGTAAATTGCACGGCGCACGCGCAGTGCCCCAAATTGGAAGTAAGAGGACCGACCAACCATCTTTTTCCATCTCCCGGTTCCTAAAATCTATTCCATACACCGGCCCCTGATAGGGGACAAAACAGAGATTAAACTGTTAAGAACAGATTTTTTTAATTTGAAAAAAAAGAGGACAGCCTCTGCGGAGCTGGGTATTTTTTGGGCTGCGTTACTGAACGCTCATGCACAATGGCTGTAGGCTCATACGTCCTTTTGCGGAGGTGACAAACCTGGTCAGTCAAACCCAAGGCAACATCATGGACCTCATCCCATATGCGTTTTTTCTGGAGCGTGCCCTGCGAAGAGTGCTGGATCAGGCCGTAGAGGAGCATGAAGAGGAAGAGTTGTGGTCACCATCACCAACAGAAGCAGCCTTGTCGTCGTTGATTGCTGGACCTGCGGCAACGCAGAGAGAGGAGTCTGAAGAAGAGGAGTCAGAGGAGGAAGGTGGCTTTGAGGAGGTGGAAGACCAACCACAGCAGGCGTCCCAGGGGGCTTGTTGTCACCTTTCGGGGACCCTTGGTGTTGTACGTGGCTGGGTTGAGGAAGAGACCTTCAATGACGTCAGTGAGGACAAGGAACGGGACATGGCTAGCTTGGTATCCAACCTTGTGCAAATGGGGAGTTTGCGGTTGTGCAAATGGACTGTTTGTGGTTGTTTGCGGTGCGTTAAACGGGGAGTTTGGTCTGTCAGAGTTTGGTCTGTCACTGTGAAGCGGGCGTAACCCTTACACTACCTGATCGATACAACATCATACCTGATCGTATACACACACTGGATGTTTTAAAGCACGTTATTCCAAACAATTTAGGAATGTTAGGTGATTTATGCCCTTTATGGATTAAAACCCGACTCTGCGTCAACTACGTAATTTTCCCTGGGAGTTTTGCCATGGATCCCCCTCCGGCATGCCACAGTCCAGGTGTTAGTCCCCTTGAAACAACTTTTCCATCACTATTGTGGCCAGAAAGAGTCCCTGTGGGTTTTAAAATTCGCATGCCTATTGAAGTCTATGGCGGTTCGCCCGGTTTGCCAGTTGGCGAACATTTGCGGAAATTCGCGTTCGCGAACGGAAAATTTTATGTTCGCGACATCTCTACTGGGCACCTGCCCACACTGCCAAAAGTACCAATACCTGGTTTATAACCACAATATCACTGGGCTTGATTGGGCAGAAAACTTGCCTAACCTAAACCTCATAGAAAATCTATGGGGTATTGTTGATAGGAAGATGAGACACCAAACCCAACAATTCAAATGAGCTAAAGGCCACTTTCAAAGCAACCTGGATTTCCATAAATACTCACCAGTGCCATAGGCTGATCACCTCCATGCCATATTGATGCAGTAATTCATGCAAAAGGAGTCCCGAGCACGTATTGAGTGCATATACTGTGCATACTTTTCAGTAGGCCAACATTTCTGTATTAAAAATAATTTTTTAATTGGTCTTATATAATAATATAATTTTCTGAGATACTGACTTTCGGTTTTCCTTAGCTGTAAGCCAATATCATCAATATTAAAATAAATAAGCGCATGAAATAGAGCACTGTGTGGAATGAATCTATATAATATACTGTATCTTTTATTTTTTGAATTGAGTTACTGAAATAAATTAACTTTTCAATGATATTCTAATATATTGAGATGCACCTGTATGTCAGAAGTTTTGATAATATAATTAGAATATTATTGCTGGCATTTATTTGATATATCCATGTATAATTAAAGGGGGCATATATTAAAGGGGTATTCCAGTTGGTTATCCACAGGATAGGAGATAACTATCAGATTGGTGGGGGTCCTACTGCTGGGACCCCCAATGATCACAAAAATGGATGCCCCATACCATCTGCAGTTCCCTGCAGCTCCTCTGAATTGACCAGAGAGGCGCAGCTGCTTCATTCATTTCTATTGGAGTTCTGGAGATAGCCGAGTTTTAAAAAAGTTAAAAAAAATGAAAAAATATAAAAATCACCCCCTTTCCCCCAGAATTAATATAAAAATAAATAAAAATCATAAAGAGCATGGGCATCACTGTCTCAAAATGTCTGAACTATTAAAATGTAAACATATTTATCCTATATGGCGAATGACGTAACAGGAAAAAAAAAAATCAATATGGCGGATTCACTATTTTTTTCATTGCTTCACTTACTCCAAAAAATGTAATAAAATGTGATCATAAAGTCACACACACTCCAAAATGGTATCAGTAAAAACGTCAGATCGTCCCATGAAAAATGAGCCTTCACACAGCTCCGTAGGCATAACTATAAAAATGTTATGGGGGTCAGAATATGGCGAGGAAAAGAAAAAAATATTTTTTTTGTACGTTTTTTTTTCTGTATTAAAACACAATAAAAAGCATCACTGTAATTGTACTGAACAGATAATGAAGGGAACGGGTCAGTTTTACCGCTTAGGCAATGCTGGAGAGACAAACCTGTAAAACTTTAGCGGAATTGGACCACATTTACAATTTTTTTCACGCTTGCCACTACATCATATGCATCAACTATCCAAAATGTCGTGCAAAACCAGAAAACTTTAAGGCCCAGATGACAATGAGGCGATCACCTATACAGATAGATTTTATTGAATAACTCAGTGGCTATACTACACTGCGTGCAGAATTATTAGGCAAATGAGTATTTTGACCACATCATCCTCTTTATGCATGTTGTCTTACTCCAAGCTGTATAGGCTCGAAAGCCTACTACCAATTAAGCATATTAGGTGATGTGCATCTCTGTAATGAGAAGGGGTGTGGTCTAATGACATCAACACCCTATATTAGGTGTGCATAATTATTAGGCAACTTCCTTTCCTTTGGCAAAATGGGTCAAAAGAAGGACTTGACAGGCTCAGAAAAGTCAAAAATAGTGAGATATCTTGCAGAGGGATGCAGCACTCTTAAAATTGCAAAGCTTCTGAAGCGTGATCATCGAACAATCAAGTGTTTCATTCAAAATAGTCAACAGGGTCGCAAGAAGCGTGTGGAAAAACCAAGGCGCAAAATAACTGCCCATGAACTGAGAAAAGTCAAGCGTGCAGCTGCCAAGATGCCACTTGCCACCAGTTTGGCCATATTTCAGAGCTGCAACATCACTGGAGTGCCCAAAAGCACAAGGTGTGCAATACTCAGAGACATGGCCAAGGTAAGAAAGGCTGAAAGACGACCACCACTGAACAAGACACACAAGCTGAAACGTCAAGACTGGGCCAAGAAATATCTCAAGACTGATTTTTCTAAGGTTTTATGGACTGATGAAATGAGAGTGAGTCTTGATGGGCCAGATGGATGGGCCCGTGGCTGGATTGGTAAAGGGCAGAGAGCTCCAGTCCGACTCAGACGCCAGCAAGGTGGAGGTGGAGTACTGGTTTGGGCTGGTATCATCAAAGATGAGCTTGTGGGGCCTTTTCGGGTTGAGGATGGAGTCAAGCTCAACTCCCAGTCCTACTGCCAGTTTCTGGAAGACACCTTCTTCAAGCAGTGGTACAAGAAGAAGTCTGCATCCTTCAAGAAAAACATGATTTTCATGCAGGACAATGCTCCATCACACGCGTCCAAGTACTCCACAGCGTGGCTGGCAAGAAAGGGTATAAAAGAAGAAAATCTAATGACATGGCCTCCTTGTTCACCTGATCTGAACCCCATTGAGAACCTGTGGTCCATCATCAAATGTGAGATTTACAAGGAGGGAAAACAGTACACCTCTCTGATCAGTGTCTGGGAGGCTGTGGTTGCTGCTGCATGCAATGTTGATGGTGAACAGATCAAAACACTGACAGAATCCATGGATGGCAGGCTTTTGAGTGTCCTTGCAAAGAAAGGTGGCTATATTGGTCACGGATTTGTTTTTGTTTTGTTTTTGAATGTCAGAAATGTATATTTGTGAATGTTGAGATGTTATATTGGTTTCACTGGTAAAAATAAATAATTGAAATGGGTATATATTTGTTTTTTGTTAAGTTGCCTAATAATTATGCACAGTAATAGTCACCTGCACACACAGATATCCCCCTAAAATAGCTAAAACTAAAAACAAACTAAAAACTACTTCCAAAAATATTCAGCTTTGATATTAAAGAGTTTTTTGGGTTCATTGAGAACATGGTTGTTGTTCAATAATAAAATTAATCCTCAAAAATACAACTTGCCTAATAATTCTGCACTCCCTGTAAAGTTTTAAACTGAATCTGTGACTAGCATATTAGCATTTTTTTATTTTTATGAATCCATGTGTAATAAAGTACCTTATTTCCATATGTCTTGTTCTTTTTATTGTGAGTCTTGTCATTTCTTCAAAAAACGCTTCTTATGATATGCAAATGAAGCTGTAAGGAGCCCAGAGGGGCGTTATTCTTTCTCCACGGTGCCCAGGAACGCCCCTCTGAAGTGCCGTGCCCGCCGAAATTTGAAAACTAAGAACTCCTCCAAGTTCAGCTAAATCGCCTCCCAGAGGCGAGGCTAAGTGCTCAGCCCCCCTCCCCCCCAGCGCCGCGCTCTGCGGCAAACACCCTGATCCTCCTCTCCCCGCATCCGAAATCCCGCGCAGGCGCAGTGCCGGCGATTGCCTGCGCGATGATAAGACGACTGAGGGCAACAGCGTCACTGGGCATGCGCCGATCCCAGTGACGTGTTAGTTGTTTCCTCAGCCAGCTAAATCGCCGGCACTGCGCCTGCGTGGGATTTCGGATGCAGGCGAGAGGAGGATCGGGGGTGTTTGCCGCAGAGCGTGGCGCTGGCAGGGAGAGGGGGTGAGCACTTAGCCGCGCCTCTGGGAGGCGATTTAGCTGAACTTGGAGGAGTTCTTAGTTTTAACATTTCGGCGGGCACGGCACTTCAGAGGGTCGTTCCTGGGCACCGTGGAGAAAGAATAACGCCCCTCTGGGCTCCTTACAGCTTCATTTGCATATCATAAGAAGCGTTTTTTTGAAGAAATGACAAGACTCACAATAAAAAGAACAAGACATATGGAAATAAGGTACTTTATTACACATGGATTCATCAAAAAATTTTTTTGCTAATATGCTAGTGACAGATTCCCTTTAAATATATACAATAACAAATGTATTCATGGGGCAAACACATTAATTTGCAGCTGAAATGCTGCAGACTTTCTGCAGTGGAAAATATGCAGCAGAACATTTTCTGTATTTCTGTGTGAAATCTGTAGCTCAAAAAAAAAAATGAAAGGTGTGTTTTGTTGCGAATGAGGTCATTTTCAGCTGCAGAATTTTGCTGTAACACATGGATGAGGTTAAGTAAAATCTCACTCATTTTGTTGTTACTGTAAAACACTGCAGATTTTGCAAATACAATTTGACAACAGAACATCTGCGGCGTATCACTATGTGTGAACATACACTAGCTGCTACACAAAAATACATATAGTATACAGGATCCTGAATCCTTTATTTTTCTCAGTGTTAAGGATTGTTCACCCGACCGTTGGTGTCCCGTGCTGTGAACCGCAAGTTGCGGTCCGAAATTCACAGGCACCTTCCGTGGGGCAGGCGCATGGGGATCGCAGAGCATGTTCTATCTTTTTGCGGTGCGGAGGCACGGAACGGAACCCCAGAAAGCACTCCGTAGTGCTCCCGTAGTGTTCTGTTCCGTGCTTCCGTTCCGCATCTCCGGATTTGCGGACCCATTGAAATGAATGGGTCCGCATCCGTGATGCGGAATGACAACTGAACGGTGCCCGTGTATTGGGGATCCGCAAATGTGGTCCGCAATACGGGAACGGGACACCAACGGTCATGTGAACGAGCCCTTATTCTTTATTTATCCTTTACTTCTGACCCAAAGGAATGCTGTGATCAGCAGTCATCTTGTAAACCTTTTTACAAAAAAATGGGTTGTAAAAAGTAGACAAGCCCTCAAAGTCACAGCTGTCCTTTTTATCCATAGCCTAGGAGCAGGCCTGCTGCAGAAAGAGCAAATATCCCATGTATTTCCTCAATTAGTGCTTTCCTGTAAATGGTGACAGCAGTAATGTTCCTGTTTAAATTCTTCCCTTTCCCAATTGCCCATTTTGTTTCATTGTCCTGAATATTCATCTCCCAATTTCCATACATAGTGCCTGCTGTTGTGGATGGTTGTCAAAATATTCAAGCGATATGTATGGAAATCCTCAAGAATTAGGAGGTCATTGCTCTTAAAGGGGTTGTGTCACTTCAGCAAATAGCATTTATTATGTAAAAAAGGTTCATACAAGGCACTTCCTAATGTATTTGGATTGTCCATATTGCTTTGTTTGCTGGCTGGATTCATTTTTACATCACATTATACACTGCTAGTTTCCATTGTTACGACCACCCTGCATCCATCAGTGGTGGTCGTGTCTGCACACTATAGAAAAAAGCACCAGCCTATGTGCACTCCCGCAATCTTGGCCACCAGAGAGGCCAGCACTTTTTTTTTCTATATTGTGTAAGCACAGCTACTGCTGCTGAATTGTAGGGTCGTCGTAACAATGGAAACGAGCAGTGTATAATGTGATGGAAAAATGAATCCAGGCAGCAAAGGAGGCAAAATGGATAGTAACAATACATTAGTGAGTGCCTTGTATTAACTTTCTCTACATGATAAATGCTATTTGCTGAAGTGACACAACCCCTTTAACCCCTTAGGGACCCATGACGTATCGGTACAGCATGGTTCCCGAGTCCTTAAGGACCCATGACGTACCGGTACGTCATGTGTTGTTCCGATCACCGCAGCCCGGCGGGCGGTGATCGGAACAAGGTGCCTGCTCAAATCATTGAGCAGGCACCTCGGCTAAATGCGCGGGAGGTCCCGTGACCCCCCGTGTCGGCGATCGCCTCAAACCGCAGGTCAATTCAGACCTGCGGTTTGCGGCTTTTACCTGGTGCGGCACTAGTGCCGTCGGGTCCCCATGGGGTAGTGGGGGGACCCGATGGCAAGGAAGGCAGCGCGATGCCTTCCTGAGGCATCTGCGCTGCCTTCCGGTGAAGATCCTGTGAGATCCAGCCCCCTGGATCTCACAGGCCCCGGAAGCTGTATGAGTAATACACACAGTATTACTCATACAGCCAATGCATTCCAATACAGAAGTATTGGAATGCATTGTAAAGGAATATACCCCCAAAAGTTCAAGTCCCAAAGTGGGACAAAAAATAAAGTGAAAAAAAAGTTTTCCCCCCAAAAATTAAAAGTTTCAAGTAAAAATAAACAAAAATGTCATTTTCCCCAAAAAAAGTTAACAAAAAATTGGTAGAAAATAGGGGGAAGAAAAAAAGTATACATATTAGGTATCACCGCGTCCGTATCGACCGGCTCTATAAACATATCACATGACCTAACCCCTCAGATGAACACCGTAAAAAAAAAAAAATCTAAACTGTGCTAAATAAAAAAAAAATTGTCACCTTACATCACAAAAAGTACAACAGCAAGCGATTAAATAGGCGTTTGCCCACCAAAATAGTACCAATCTAACCGTCACCTCATCCCGCAAAAAATGAGCCTCTACCTGAAACAATCGCCCAAATAATAAAAAAACTATGGCTCAGAATATGGAGACACTAAAACATAATTTAAAAACATTAAAAAAAAAAAGCTGTTATTGTGTAAAACTTACATAAATAAAAAAAAGTACACATATTTGGTATCGCCGCGTTCATATCGCCTGGCTCTATAAACATATCACATGACCTAACCCCTCAGATGAACACCGTAAAAAAATAAAATAATAAACTGTGCTAAATAAACCATTTTTTGTCACCTTACATCACAAAAAGTGTAATAGCAAGCGATCAAAAAGTCATATGCACCCCAAAATAGTGCCAATCAAACCGCCATCTCATCCCGCAAGAAATGAGACCCTACCTAAGATAATCGCCCAAAAACTGAAAAAACTATGGCTCTCAGAATATGGAGACCCTAAAACATGATTTTTTTTTTGTTTCAAAAATGATATTATTGTGTAAAACTTACATAAATAAAAAAAGTATACATATTAGGTATCGACGCGTCCGTATTGACCGGCTCTATAAAAATATCACATGACCTAACCCCTCAGATGAACACCGTAAAAAATAAAAAATAAAAACTGTGCTAAATAAACAATTTTTTGTCACCTTACATCACAAAAAGTGTAATAGCAAGTGATCAAAAAGTCACACGCACCCCAAAATAGTGCCAATAAAACATCTCATACCACAAAAATCATACCCTACCCAAGGTGATCACCCTAAAACTGAAAAAATTATGGCTCTCAGACTATGGAAACACTAAAACATTATTTATTTTGCTTCAAAAATGAAATCATTGTGTAAAACTTACATAAATAAAAGAAAGTATACATATTAGGTATCGCCGGATCCGTGACAACCTGGTCTATAAAAATATCACATGATCTAACCTGTCAGATGAATGTTGTAAATAACAAAAAATAAAAACGGTGCCAAAACAGATATTTCTTGTTATCTTGCCCCACAAAAAGTGTAATATAGAGCAACTAAAAATCATATGTACCCTAAACTAGTACCAACAATACTGCCACCCTATCCTGTAGTTTCTAAAATGGGGCCACTTTTTTGGAGTTTCTACTCTAGGGGTGCATCAGGGGGGCTTCAAATGAACATGGTGTAAAAAAAAAACAGTCCAGAAAAATCTGCCTTCCAAAAACCGTATGGCATTCCTTTCCTTCTGCGCCCTGCCGTGTGCCCGTACAGCTGTTTACGACCACATATGGGGTGTTTCTGTAAACTACAGAATCAGGGCCTTAAATATAGAGTTTTGTTTGGCTGTTAACCCTTGCTTTGTAAAAGTAAAAAAAATATTAAAATGGAAAATCTGCCAAAAAAGTGAAATTTTGAAATCTTATCTCTATTTTCCATGAATTCTTGTGGAACACCTAAAGGGTTAATAAAGCTTGTAAAATCTGTTTTGAATACCTTGAGGGGTGTAGTTTCTTAGATGGGGTCACTTTTATGGAGTTTCTACTCTAGGGGTGCATCAGGGGGGCTTCAAATGGGACATGGTGTCTAAAAAACCAGTCCAGCAAAATCTGCCTTCCAAAAACCGTATGGCATTCCTTTCTTTCTGCGCCCTGCCATGTGCCCGTACAGTAGTTTACGACCACATATGGGGTGTTTCTGTAAACTACAGAATCAGGGCCATAAATATTGAGTTTGGTTTGGCTGTTAACCCTTGCTTTGTAACTGGAAAAAAAAATATTAAAATGGAAAATCTGCCAAAAAAGTGAAATTTTGAAATTGTATCTCTATTTTCCATTAATTCTTGTGGAATACCTAAAGGGTTAACAACGTTTGTAAAATCAGTTTTGAATACCTTGAGGGGTGTAGTTTCTAGAATTGGGTGGTTTATATCATGTAAGCCTCGCAAAGTGACTTCAGACCTGAACTGGTCCCTAAAAATTGGGTTTTTGAAAATTTCTGAAAAATTTCAAGATTTGCTTCTAAACTTCTAAGCCTTGTAACATCCCCAAAAAATAAAATATCATTCCCAAAATGATCCAAACATGAAGTAGACATATGGGGAATGTAAAGTAGTAACTATTTTTGGAGGTATTACTATGTATTATAGAGGTAGAGAAATTGAAACTTAGAAATTTGCAATTTATTACAAATTTTTGGTAAATTTGGTATTTTTTTTATAAATAAAAATGAATTTTTTTGACTTCATTTTACCAGTGTCATGAAGTACAATATGTGACGAAAAAACAATCTCAGAATGGCCTGGATAAGTCAAAGCGTTTTAAAGTTATCAGCACTTAAAGTGACACTGGTCAAATTTGCAAAATATGGCCAAGTCCAGAAGGTGAAATAGGGCCGAGTCCTTAAGGGGTTAAGGACACAAAGGATGCTGATAAACACTGACAGCCAGTTCCCAAAATTGTTCTGGGGGATCTGGCTTTCATGAAGAATACCTGATTACAAGTTCCTTCTTAAAAGTTTACTCTACATTTTATTGGACCAGTTCAAGTAATGAAATTTATTAACTAAGTTGCCTTTCATCTTACGCTGACACCGTCTCTCTGGATTCTCAATAGTTTGTAGAGATGAGTGAAGTTATGAAAACTTTCATTCACTGCTTCACCGAATTTCATAAAGAAATTTGCTTCTTGACGAATTACTTCGTCACGAAGTGCATTTCTTTGTAAGTAGTGGGCGCAATGATAGGGAACGGCGACTGTGCCACCCCCCATCATTGCACCCCTCAGATGCCGCGTTTATCGCTGTAAAAATGGAGGCCTTTCAGGGGTTAAAAATAATAATAATACTAACCTCATCTGTTTGAGCGCGAAGAGGCAGCTGCAGCCATCTTGATTGAATATCCCATGTGAAATCTTTTGCAGTGCGTGATGACAAGATCAGCTACCTCCAATGAAAGACCCTGGAAGCGTTCAGCCAAAAGTGAAACCGGATCCATGCTTGAGACGGTTTTGGTGGCTGATAATGTCACGGATGGTGTACAGGAAACAAGATGATACAAATAACAAATGATGACTCACTGGATCCACAACTAAGGAACATAAAGGGAGACCCCTGCAATCGACCTGCCGCTCTCCCTTAATGCTCAGCCTATGCGACCACTCTAAAGGTGAATGGGCGCATATCCACGTATCTCGGCTATCTTAACCTGAAGGCCCTACAATAGTGAGGGGACACGACCACCGGCTCCCCACACAGACACGGAGGGAGTCAGGGTCGCCTGGATCCAGACAACAGAAAATCATAAATAAAAAACAGCACTTATCTGAAGACGACTGTGAACTTAGAGCTGGGAGCTGGGAGCTGAAGTCAGCATGCACACTCATTCCAGGAAGTAGTATCAGCCACACCCAACTACCTTATGGGGGAGAATATAAAGGGAGGTAATGAGTCTGACTGCATGACAGCTGAGATAGCCTAACGAGGTGAGGAACAGAAACCAAAACAAAGAAACTCAAGGGGGAGGATCTGAACGGCTCCTGTCAGAGCTTCTCAGCTGTCTGCTTGTGACAGATGCATTGTGGGGATATGTTGTCCTATGTCACAGTCTTCATTCTGGTCCTCTGGGGGCGTGAACGATTGGTTGCTGTAGTTACATTGTATGTGTTGTAAATTACTGATTGGTTGTATTTCAAACCCCTGTGGGCAGTACTATGTTTGTGGTTTGTGAATAAAAGAGGCTGTACGTGAAGTACAGTCAGACCACTGTTTGACCCTCAACACGGAGCCTTGTCTCGTTATTGGGGGGATTCACTGTATGCTGTTAGAAGACCGATTGCCAGGATTGTATGCTTTTCCTGTTCGTCTGCTAGCAGCTATTCTTGAGGTTCCAGTTTAGAGTGCTATTTTGTATCCAGTTCGGGGGTTTGGTGTCCTGCAGTAGCTGTGCCTGTCTCTCAGAAAGGGGCTTATCGCCTAAACGGATTTTAACCCCTTGTCTGTTGAAACGGTCCGTTACAAGCTCCAACCACTGTAATAATAGGGTGTAGTCCACTTCTTTACACTAGTAAAAGCAGTGTGTTTTGCTGGAAATATACAGTTTTTTATTTTATTTGTTCCCTTCCAGACTTCAAGCATACTGTAAAAGACGCTGCACATAACAGCATCTTTTACAGTGTGCTTGCAGTCTGGAAGGGAACAAATAAAATAAAAAACCGTATACTTCCAGCAAAACACACTGTTTTTACTAGTGTGAAGAAGTGTACTACACCTTATTATTACAGTGGTGGGAGCTACTCCTTCATGCTTAGCCTGATTATTGTCTATTTTGGTGGGTAGCCACATCTTTTATTAAGTAATTTAATAAAGTATATATTTTTAAGCGTTTTCTTCAGACAGTAAATTTATAGGCTACACCTACAACTAACCATAGCAGGGAAAGTACATGAACATAACAGTTTCATAGCAATATTATTAATGCACAGTATAGGAGGACCTGGAATAAATACACAGATGACATTATTGGGAGCCATTAGAGACAGTAGCAGGGAGTAGGAACACTAATAGTTTGCATCTTTTTTAGGGAGTCTCTCTAAGAGGGGGTTAGTATTACTCACCTTGCTTGACTATACAGTGGGGCAAAAAAGTACTTATTTAGCCACCAATTGTGCAAGTTTTCCCACTTAAAAAGATGAGAGAGGCCTGTAATTTTCATCATAGGTACACTTCAACTATGAGAGACAGAATGGGGGGAAAGAATACAGGAAATCACATTGTAGGATTTCTATTAAATTAATTGGTAAAATGCTCAATAAAATAAGTATTTGGTCACCTACAAACAAGCAAGATTTCTGGCTCTCACAGACATGTAACTTTTTTTTTAAGAGGCTCCTCTGTCCTCCACTCGTTACCTGTATTAATGGCACCTGTTTGAACTTGTTATCAATATAAAAGACACCTTTCCACAACCTCAAACAGTCACACTCCAAACTCCACTATGGCCAAGACCAAACAGCTGCCGAAGGACACCAGAAACAAAATTGTAGACCTGCACCAGGCTGGGAAGACTGAATCTGCAATAGGCAAGCAGCTTGGTGTGAAGAAATCAACTGTGCGAGCAATTATGGAAGACATACAAGACCACTGATAATCTCCCTTGATCTGGGGCTCCACGCAAGATCTCACCCCGTGGGGTCAAAATGATCACAAGAACGGTAAGCAAAAATCCCAGAACCACACGAGGGACCTAGTGAATGACCTGCAGAGAGCTGGGACCAAAGTAACAAAGGCTACCATCAGTAACACACTACGCCGCCAGGGACTCAAATCCGGCAGTGTCAGACGTGCCTCCCTGCTTAAGCCAGTACATGTCTGGGCCCGTCTGAAGTTGTCTAGAGAGCATTTGGATGATCCAGAAGAGGATAGGGAGAATGTCATATGGTCAGATGAAACCAAAGTAGAACTTTGTGGTAAAAACTCAACTCGCCGTGTTTGGAGGAGAAAGAATGCTGAGTTGCATCCAAAGAACCCCCTACCTACTGTGAAGCATGGGGGTGGAAACATCATGCTTTGGGGCTGTTTTTCTGCAAAGGGACCAGGATGACTGATTCATGTAAAGGAAAGAATGAATGGGGCCATGTATTGTGAGATTTTGAGTGAAAACCTACTTCCATCAGCAAAGGCATTGAAGATGAAACGTGGCTGGGTCTTTCAGCATGACAATGATCCCAAACACACCGCCCGGGCAACGAAGGAGTGGCTTTGTAAGAAGCATTTCAAGGTCCTGAAGTGGCCTAGCTAGTCTCCAGATCTCAACCCCATAGAAAACCTTTGGAGGGAGTTGAAAGTCCGTGTTGCCCAGCGACAGCCCCAAAACATCACTGCTCTAGAGGAGATCTGCATGGAGGAATGGGCCAAAATACTAGCAACAGTGTGTGAAAACCTTGTGAAGACTTACAGAAAACGTTTGACCTCTGTCATTGCCAACAAAGAGTATATAACAAAGTATTGAGATGAACTTTTGTTATTGACCAAATACTTTTTCCCCACCATAATTTGCAAAAAAATTCTTTAAAAATCAGACAATGTGATTTTCTGGAATTTTTTTTCTCATTCTGTCTCTCATAGTTGAGGTATACCTATGATGACAATTACAGGCCTCTCTCATCTTTTTAAGTGGGAGAACTTGCACAATTGGTGGCTGACTAAATACTTTTTTGCCCCACTGTACATAACTACATACATTCATGCACACCTTCATAAATGTACAGTACAGACCAAAAGTTTGGACACACCTTCTCATTCAAAGAGTTTTCTTTATTTTCATGACTATGAAGGCATCAAAACTATGAATTAACACATGTGGAATTATATACATAACAAACAAGTGTGAAACAACTGAAAATATGTCATATTCTAGGTTCTTCAAAGTAGCCACCTTTTGCTTTGATTACTGCTTGCACACGCTTGGCATTTTCTTGATGAGCTTCAAGAGGTAGTCCCCTGAAATGGTCTTCCAACAGTCTTGAAGGAGTTCCCAGAGATGCTTAGCACTTGTTGGCCCTTTTGCCTTCACTCTGAGGTCCAGCTCACCCCAAACCATCTCGATTGGGTTCAGGTCCGGTGACTGTGGAGGCCAGGTCATCTGGCGCAGCACCCCATCACTCTCCTTCATGGTCAAATAGCCCTTACTTTCAAAGTTTTTTTCAATTTTTCGGCTGACTAACTGACCTTCATTTCTTAAAGTAATGATGGCCACTCGTTTTTCTTTACTTAGCTGCTTTTTTCTTGCCATAATACAAATTCTAACAGTCTATTCAGTAGGACTATCAGCTGTGTATCCACCTGACTTCTCCTCAACGCAACTGATTGTCCCAACCCCATTTATAAGGCAAGAAATCCCACTTATTAAACCTGACAGGGCACACCTGTGAAGTGAAAACCATTTCAGGGGACTACCTCTTGAAGCTCATCAAGAGAATGCCAAGAGTGTGCAAATCAGTAATCAAAGCAAAAGGTGGCTACTTTGAAGAACCTAGAATATGACATATTTTCAGTTGTTTCACACTTGTTTGTTATGTATATAATTCCATATGTGTTAATTCATAGTTTTGATGCCTTCAGTGTGAATCTACAATTTTCATAGTCATGAAAATAAAGAAAACTCTTTGAATGAGAAGGTGTGTCCAAACTTTTGGTCTGTACTGTATATGCACAATGCATGTATGCAGAATACACATATGCATATACATACTACACATATACAGTACAGACCAAAAGTTTGGACACACCTTCTCATTCAAAGAGTTTTCTTTATTTTCATGACTATGAAGGCATCAAAACTATGAATTAACACATGTGGAATTATATACATAACAAACAAGTGTGAAACAATTGAAAATATGTCATATTCTAGGTTCTTCAAAGTAGCCACCTTTTGCTTTGATTACTGCTTTGCACACTCTTGGCATTCTCTTGATGACCTTCAAGAGGTAGTCCCCTGAAATGGTCTTCCAACAGTCTTGAAGGAGTTCCCAGAGATGCTTAGCACTTGTTGGCCCTTTTGCCTTCACTCTGCGGTCCAGCTCACCCCAAACCATCTCGATTGGGTTCAGGTCCGGTGACTGTGGAGGCCAGGTCATCTGGCGCAGCACCCCATCACTCTCCTTCATGGTCAAATAGCCCTTACTTTGAAAGTGTTCCCAATTTTTCAGCTGACTGACTGACCTTCATTTTTTTAAAGTAATGATGGCCACTCGTTTTTCTTTACTTAGCTGCTTTTTTCTTGCCATAATACAAATTCTAACAGTCTATTGAGTAGGACTATCAGCTGTGTATCCACCTGACTTCTCCTCAACGCCACTGATGGTCCCAACCCTATTTATAAGGCAAGAAATCCCACTTATTAAACCTGACAGGGCACACCTGTGAAGTGAAAACCATTTCAGGGGACTACCTCTTGAAGCTCATCAAGAGAATGCCAAGAGTGTGCAAAGCAGTAATCAAAGCAAAAGGTGGCTACTTTGAAGAACCTAGAATATGGCATATTTTCAGTTGTTTCACACTTGTTTGTTATGTATATAATTCCACATATGTTAATTCATAGTTTTGATGCCTTCACAGTCATAAAAATAAAGAAAACTCTTTGAATGAGAAGGTGTGTCCAAACTTTTGGTCTGTACTGTATGTTCACACTAAATATACGTACACGCACGCACACTGCATATTACACACATGCAAGTACTCTGAACACATACTAAACATTACTTCACATACTGTACATATACATACATATACACATACACACACTGCAATAATCTATACACACATTCTATAAATACATATTAACAACACATATTACACATATTCATGTAGACATACTTCAGAGAACATGAAAAACTATATAAAGCCAATCTTTCATAGGCTAAAGTCTTCACAACTTTGGATGAGTGTTGAAAGAGTGATCACTGATACCATGTTTTGGAAATGACTCCCCTTCTTTGGATTAATATTTTGGCAGTGCCAAATAGATGTTTCCAATGCTCTATCTGCTTTCCAAGTTGCAATGAATTATTGATGGATTGTGACGAGCTACTAAGAGGAAATATTGCACAGGGGTTACTACCTCAATTGATGCCCTGTTGTTGGTAATGTGTGCACTTCGATATCACACAGTTTAAGGGGATCGGCTTTCCTACTGGGAACAATGGGTCTGAGCAACTTGCTACTAATGCAGCACATAAGGTGCAGTCTTCAATTCTTTTCTCTCCCCTTTTTTCAGTATTCACACAATGGACACACATTGATGTTTCATCCACCCAGCTCAGGCAGCAGCTGTTGTGCCACAGGCCATGTCTAAGATCCATGCTCTATTCCTGCTGCTGTCTGATATGGAAACAATAATCTGGCAGCAGGTGCTTCAGCATATGAAAAGTAAAAATAAATATATGAATCAATTCCTTAGTACACTGCACCTTCCTCCCACCTGCCCAAAGGTGTCTTATAGCAAATATAGATCTGCCTGTTTCTAGAGTCAAACAGTAGAATTTAACAGCTACTGATAAGACTGTAGTACTGAAAATACATAGAGCAAATTATATGTTTGCTGATTGCATACCATTAACATACTGTATGAACAAACATAATAAACATAGCTTATGAATAAATAACGAAAGGAATCTACACATAGATATTATGCATGATTCCTGGACATCTGGGAATTGTTAGTCTAACTACTCTGCTGCTGTTGTGTGACTCTACAGTATAGTAATATAAAATATCACGACACTCGGATTGGATTACTTTTAGGTATTTATTGCATCAAAAATTATTATGTTGACAAAGCCAACGTTTCGGTCCAACCACGGCTGGTCAGTCTTATTGCAACATTTAATATAATTGTATTTGAGAAAAAATTGAGAGATCTAGCAACCTTCGTCATAGTGTTAAAGTGACTGTGTAGTATAAGGAAAAAGCCATTTTACACTAATCCTCCCACCCAATTATGGACTGGCAAACTGAAACCTGTAGATTTTTATAAAGGTAACAGGTTATTGGCAAAAACTAAAGATAATTACATTTCCAAACTGGTACAGGATCCAACTAGAGGGACGGTCATACTGGACTTAGTATATTAACCAATAAACCTGACAGAACCGCAGATGTGCAGGTTAGGGAACACCTGGGAAGTAGTGGCCATAATATAATATACTTCTAATTGTCATTCAAAAGGGTGTCTTTTCAGGGAGGCACAAAAACGCTGAATGTCCAAAAAGCTAAATTTGACCAGCTAAGAGAAGACATTGACCTCACTAAGTGGGACAATATCCTCAATAATAAAAATATAGCCACAAAGTGGGATATCTTTAAAGCATCCTAAACTCTCATTGTGAGAGATACATACCGTACCCTATGGGAAGAAAAGGGTCAGGCACAAAAAACCCAGTGTGGATAAATAGAAATGTAAAGGGGGCAATGAATGACAAAAATAATAAAAATAATGTTTAAATTACTGAAACAGAAAGGGAGGGAAGAAACAGCAAAGCTAAGGAAAAAATAGAATATGTAAAAGACAGATAAGGGCAGCCAAGCTGGAGACAGAGAGATTCATTGCGAAAGAGAGTAAATCTAACCCTAAAATGTTCTTCAATTATATAAAGGGTAAAATGTGAAAACCTGAAAATGTTTGCTCATTAAAGGGCTTCTCCAAGCTTTTAATATTGATGACCTATCCTCAGAATAAGTAATCAATATCAGATTAGTGGAGGTCTGACACCCGGCAACCCTGCTGATCAGCTGTATAAAGGGAAGGCGCGCGGTGTGCTGTCTCCCTTCTCTCTTACTGCTCGCAGCAGCTATCAAATATTAATGACCTATCTTAAGGACACGGCATCAATATTAAAAGCTCGGAGAACCCCTTTAAATGTTGATGAGGGAGGAGGTGCAGAGGGCGATGAGGAGTAAACTAATTTATGAATTTTTTTTTTCCCCACTGTATTCACTGTGGAAATGCAGAGTGGCAGTATAAACTTCCCATTAAATCTCTCAGCAGGCAGTATAGCAGTGTCTTAAAATAGACAAATCACCGAGCTTTGATAGCATACAGCCCCGGCAGGGCCGGTGTCAGCACCCGGCACACCCTGGCAAATGCCAGGGCCCTCTGCTCCTGGCGGGGCCCACTGTGCCAGCTCACTCCTGCAGCTGCATAGGTCCCAACTGTCCCGGGTGGCTGCCTGCATGTCCTGGCTTATGATAAGCCTGGACATGCAGGCAGTGTCCTGCCTCTCACTCACTGTGCCAGTCTGCGATGCTGCGTTCTTGGCTCCGCCTCCTCACACAGCCAGGGAAAAGAGCTCGGGAGCCTTGAGAGAGAGGGACTTGCAGAATAAGTGGCTGGGTCCCAGGAAAATAACCCGATCATTGCCTCCTCCTTCCGCAGTCCTCCGTGCTCCTGACATGTCCCAAGTTCTTCTGTGATCACTAGAGGGTGACCACTCAGTGTGGCTACTGCTGCCTTTCTAACATCACTGCAGAGTTGGTTCCTATCCTGCTTGCTGCTGGCCTGTCTTCAAACTAGTAAGGTCCTTTTTTTTTTTGTCCAGTTGTTTAATTTTAACCCCTTCAGGTTCAGCCATGTCACAGTGACTGAGCATTTTCCATTAGCTAAATAGTGAGTCCTAGGCAGCACCGCTCTCCTCCCATGATGTCCCATTTACTTATAATTAGGACACGCTGTAAGATTTAGCATGGTCAAGTAGTACTTGTCCATGCTAAATCTTTAGAGCGTGTCCTTTGTAGGTGTTGTCAGTAGTTACTGTCACTCATCGCTGCTGTCACCACGAAGTGTCGCTGATGACACACCTTTAGGGTCCAGTCACACGACCGTTATTCTGGGTCCGCATCCGTGCCACAATTTTGCGTAATGTGTGTGGACCCATTCATTTCAATCGGGCTGCAAAAGATGCGGACCGCAGTTGTTAGTGTTCCCTGTACAGAGAGAGAAGAAGGGGCCTCGTATAGAAAGGATCAATATAAGGCTTCGTTCACATCACCGTTCAGCCTTTCCGTTCTGCTCCGTTTAGGAGCAGGAGAATGGAAAGGACAGAGAAGGCACATAACTGAGCCGAACGGAGCCTAAGGACCCCATAGACTATAATGGTTTCCGCTCAGAAGATGAATTTGGCGCGGAAACAAAATTAGTGCATGCAGGACTTTTGTCTCCGCTTCAAAAATCTTCTTCTGAGCGAACACCTAACGGACCCCATTATAGTCTATTGGGTCCTTAGGCTCCATTCGGCTCAGTTATGTGCCGAATCCGTCCTTTCCGTTCTCCTGCTCCTAAACAGAGCAGAACGGAAAGGCTGAACGTTGATGTAAAAGAAGCCCGAGTTGTCCCTGGGTTTTCACCGCTGTCCCAGGCGGCTGCCTGCATGGACCAGCCCAGCATGTGCTCCACTCACTATGTGGTGCTGAGACAATGGATGGAGCGGACTGCGGCGGTGAGCCTGCCCCTTACACAGCAGGTGCTGTGACGATCTCACCATCGTATAAGTGTCTGTCCATATGTACAGTACAGACCAAAAGTTTGGACACACCTTCTCATTCAAAGAGTTTTCTTTATTTTCATGACTATGAAGGCATCAAAACTATGAATTAACACTTGTGGCATTATATACATAACAAACAAGTGTGAAACAACTGAAAATATGTCATATTCTAGTTTCTTCAAAGTAGCCACCTTTTGCTTTGATTACTGCATTGCACACTCTTGGCATTCTCTTGATGAGCTTCAAGAGATAGTCCCCTGAAATGGTGTTCCAATAGTCTTGAAGGAGTTCCCAGAGATGCTTAGCACTTGTTGGCCCTTTTGCCTTCACTCTGTGGTCCAGCTCACCCCAAACCATCTCGATTGGGTTCAGGTCCGGTAACTGTGGAGGCCAGGTCATCTGGCGCAGCACCCCATCACTCACCTTCATGGTCAAATAGCCCTTACTTTCAAAGTTTTCCCAATTTTTCGGCTGACTGACTGACCTTCATTTCTTAAAGTAATGATGGCCACTCGTTTTTCTTTACTTAGCTGCTTTTTTCTTGCCATAATACAAATTCTAACAGTCTATTCAGTAGGACTATCAGCTGTGTATCCACCTGACTTCTCCTCAACGCAACTGATGGTCCCAACCCCATTTATAAGGCAAGAAATCCCACTTATTAAACCTGACAGGGCACACCTGTGAAGTGAAAACCATTTCAGGGGACTACCTCTTGAAGCTCATCAAGAGAATGCCAAGAGTGTGCAAAGCAGTAATCCAAGCAAAAGGTGGCTACTTTGAAGAACTTAGAATATGACAAATTTTTAGTTGTTTCACAATTGGTTGTTATGTATATAATTCCACATGTGTTAATTCATAGTTTTGATGCCTTCAGTGTGAATCTACAATTTTCATAGTCATGAAAATAAAGAAAACTCTTTGAATGAGAAGGTGTGTCCAAACTTTTGGTCTGTACTGTATGTGTCTGTCCCTGTGTGTGTGTCTGTCCCTGTGCATGTCCCTGTGTGTTTCCCTGTGCCTGTGTGTGTGTCTCTCCCTGTGTGTCACCATCACCATGCCCACAGTATTCCTATGTCTTGATGAAGTTGCATCAGGACGTTCTGTGTGGGGCAAGAAGAAGATGGAAGAGGAGGCAGCGCCACCAGCATGGAGTCCCGTGGGAGAGGCACACTAAGGACGTAGGTAACACTACCACATGATCTACACGAGTGTTATCTGTGGTTTTTACATAGGACTGCAGGTGCTACTACCACATTATTAGCACAGGTGTTATCTGTGGTTTTACATAGGACTGCAGGTAACACTACTACATTTTCTGTACTCAGATAGCCAGCACTGTGTTATCTGTGTTGTTACATAGGGCTGCAGGTGACATCTACTACATTAGCTGTACTCAGAGAGTTATCACTATGTAAGGGGGCCCACTGAGACTATCGCCCAAGGGCCCACATGAACCTGGAGCCGGCCCTGACCTCTGGGTTCTAAGAAAATAAAGTAACGGACAGAGCCTTATTTCTGATATTTAAGGACTCTGTAACAACAGGGTCTGTTCTACAGAATTGGCGCTTAGCAAATGGGGTGCTAATATTCAAAAAAGGGTAAAAAAAAGAGCCCGGGAACTATAGGTGGGTAAGTCTAACATTAAAAAATAAGCATATAATGCTTTTTCAGCACGGGTTAATGAGGGATCAGTCATGCAAAAGTAATATAATTAGTTTCTATGGGGAAGTAAGTTCTAGACTGGACCTGCGTGAATCAGTGGATGTCAAATATCTTGACTTCTCCAAAGCATTTGATATTGTGCCACATAAAAGGTTAGTATATAAAATGAGAATACTTGGACTCTGAAAAAATGTCTGTATGTGGGTAAGTAACTGGCTCAGTGATAGAAAGCCGAGGGTGGTAATTATGGTACACACTCAGATTGGGTCACTGTCACTAGTGGGGTACCTCAGGGGTCAGTATTGGGCCCTATTCTCCTCAATATATTAATAAATGGTCTTGTAGAAGGCTTGCACAGTAAAAATATCATTTTTTGCAGATGAGACTAAACTGTGTAAAGTAATTAACACTGAAGAGGACAGTATATAGCTACAGATGGATCTGGATAGATTGGAGGCTTGCGCAGAGAAGTGGCAAATGAGGTTTAACACTGACAAATGTAAAGTTATGCACATGGGAAGGAATAATGCAAGTCACCAGTACATACTAAATGGTAAAACACTGAGTAAGGGTCCATTCACATGTCCGTGTGTGTTTTGCGGATCCACAAAACATGAACACCGGCAATGTGCGTTCCGCAATGTGCCTATTCTTGTCCGCAATTGCGGACAAGAATAGGACATGTTCTATATTTTTCGGGATCGGAATTGCGAACCCGGAACTGAGGGCCCGCACTTCTGTATCCGGGCAGCACATCATGCGGCCCCATAGAAATGAATGGGTCCGCAATGATGGGGAACTGAATTGCGGACGTGTGAATGGAGCCTAATACTGACATGGAAAAGGACCTAGGAATGTTAGTGACAGCAGACTAAGCTGTAGAAACCAGTGTCAGGCAGCTGCTGCCAAGGCCAATAAGATAATAGGTTGCATGAAAAGGGGCATAGATGCCAGTGATAAGAACATAGTCCTACCACTTTACAAATCACTAGTCAGACCACACATGGAGTACTGTGTACAGTTCTGGGCTCCTGTGAACAAGGCAGACATAGCAGAGCTAGAGAGGGTACAGAGGAGGGCAAATAAAGTAATAATTGGAATGGGGCAACTACAGTACCCTGAAAGATTATCAACATTAGGGTTATTTGCTTTAGAAAAAAGACGACTGAGGGGAGATCTAATTACTATGTATAAATATATGAGGGGTCAGTACAGAGATCTATCCCATCATCTATTTATCCCCAGGACTGTGACTGTGACAAGGGGACATCCTCTGCGTCTGGAGGAAAGAAAGTTTGTACACAAACATAGAAGAGGATTCTTTACGGTAAGAGCAGTGAGACTATGGAACTCTCTGCCTGAGGAGGTGGTGATGGTGAGTTCACTAAAAGAGTTCAAGAGGGGCCTGGATGTATTTCTGGAGAGTATTATTAGTGGTTATAGTTAATAGATTTCTGGAAAAAGGTTATTAATCTAGGGGGTTATTCTGATTGCATGATTGGAGTCGGAAAGGCATTTTTTGGGCCTAAAAGGAACATTGGATTCACCCTCTTAAGGGGTTTTGTTTAACTTTTCCCTGGATCAACTTTGCAGGATAACAGGCTGAACTGGATGGATTTCTCTTTTCAGCCTTATAAACTATTGCGGTAATTTGTCAAACTGGTGTAAAGTAGAACTGGCTTAGTTGCCCATAGCAACTAATCAGATTCCACCTTACATTTTCCAAAGGAGCTAGTTTGAGAAATAAAGCCATATGTTACTATGTATGGGATATAAAACATCAGCAGATGTTAAATAAATATACTGATCTATCATGTGGTAGATGGTTAAATGACATAACCAGTTTTTGAGTTTTTGTCGAATTACAAAGTCTTAGACTAGAACTTCACCTGTTTCCCTGTTTTGCCACTGCATGGAAGCAGTAGTCATGGCTAAAAGTATATATATATACACTCACCTAAAGAATTATTAGGAACACCTGTTCTATTTCTCATTAATGCAATTATCTAGTCAACCAATCACATGGCAGTTGCTTCAATGCATTTAGGGGGGTGGTCAAGACAATCTCCTGAACTTCAAACTGAATGTCAGAATGGGAAAGAAAGGTGATTTAAGCAATTTTGAACGTGGCCTGGTTGTTGGTGCCAGACGGGTCGGTCTGAGTATTTCACAATCTGCTCAGTTACTGGGATTTTCACACACAACCATTTCTAGGGTTTACAAAGAATGGTGGAAAAGGGAAAAACATCCAGTATGCGGCAGTCCTGTGGGCAAAAATGCCTTGTGGATGCTAGAGGTCAGAGGAGAATGGGCCGACTGATTCAAGCTGATAGAAGAGCAACGTTGACTGAAATAACCACTTGTTACAATCGAGGTATGCAGCAAAGCATTTGTGAAGCAACAACACGCACAACCTTGAGGCGGATGGGCTACAACAGCAGAAGACCCCACCGGGTACCACTCATCTCCACTACAAATAGGAAAAAGAGGCTACAATTTGCACGAGCTCACCAAAATTGGACTGTTGAAGACTGGAAAAATGTTGCCTGGTCTGATGAGTCTCGATTTCTGTTGAGACATTCAAATGGTAGAGTCCGAATTTGGCGTAAACAGAATGAGAACATGTATCCATCCTCTGATGGCTACTTCCATCAGGATAATGCACCATGTCACAAAGCTCGAATCATTTCAAATTGGTACTAAATGGCCCCCACAGTCACCAGATCTCAACCCAATAGAGCATCTTTGGGATGTGGTGGAACGGGAGCTTCGTGCCCTGGATGTGCATCCCTCAAATCTCCATCAACTGCAAGATGCTATCCTATCAATATGGGCCAACATTTCTAAAGAATGCTATCAGCACCTTGTTGAATCAATGCCACGTAGAATTAAGGCAGTTCTGAAGGCAAAAGGGGGTCCAACACCGTATTAGTATGGTGTTCCTAATAATTCTTTAGGTAAGTGTATATATCCATAAATATTGTATTTAAGGATAATACTAAGATTCAGTGGTAATATTTTTATAATACTAATAATGTTAGAAATGCCCACATGCCATATGAAAGTGCAGTAGATCATGTTTTATTGAATTTCTTTCAGCCCTTCTAAATCCCAGTATCTCAGATCAATAAAGGATGTTGTAATATATTGATACATAAAAAAAATAATAGTGTTGTAAAGCACACAACATATTAATCATACATTCTCAACAGTAAGAATAGCATTTCTGTTAAGCTATAATACTATTGAATCTTAATTGAAAAGTCATATTTTGTAACAGCATTGTGCCAGTTGGTTCCATAACCAACAAACTACAAAGTCACCTTACCCATAAAAAAACTTCTAGCTAGACTGATGTTCCTACATTAACCTCAGGAATGGATCTAATATGCAGGAAACAAAATATGCTATACTCAGTAATATATAACAGTAAACAGTGTCAGTAAGTAATAAGCTTGCTGTTTAGGCCGGTGAATTACAAAAAGGTAGTAATGAAAAACAGAAAGAAATATCATTACCCACAATTACCTGGTGGGAACACATGAACGCACAATGCCCCAATGTCCAATTAGTGTAAATATGTACATACCGTAAAATAACATGATACAGCGACAACAAGATGTCCCCTAAACACATTGCTTGTCACAGCAGGGGCATGCGAGCACAGGTTACCATGTGCAAGAAATTATTTTGACCCCAACTGCCTTTAAAAGGCCTCTGTCATCAGATTTGTACCTATGAAACTGGCTTACCTGCTGCGTGTGCGCTTGGTAGCTGGAGGCATCTGTGTTGGTCCCATGATCATATGTGCCCGCATTGCTAAGAAAAATGAAGCTTTGATATATGCAAATGAGCCTCTAGGAGCAACGGGGGCATTGCTGTTACACCTAGATGCTTTGCTCTCTCTGCAACTGCTGTGCCCTCTCAACTTTGATTGACAGGGCCAGGGCAGTGGAAACGTGATCACATCTGCCTAGCCCTGCCAATCAAAGTGCACAGGGCGCTGCTTTTGTTGATCCTTTAGGAGTAATGGCAATGCCCCCGTTGCTCCTACAGGCTCATTTTCATATACTAAAACTTCATTTTCTCAGCAATGCGGGCACATATGAACATGAGACCAACACAGATTTCTTCAGCTGCCAAGCACACATGTAACAGGGCAGCCAATTTCATAGGTATAAACCTGCTGACAGATGCCTTTTAACACCAACAAAACACACAAAAGAAGAAGATAATATAACATGTAAAAATATATGTGCCTTGTGACTCAAATACACACAGGATGCAATCAAAAACAATATACGCGCACACTCATCATCTACAAGGTGGACACATTCAGCACATGCCACCCTGGACATATGCCCCACATGCACCAATCACACAATGGGCACAAGCATCACTCATGCAGGATGTATGCTGCACATTCACACTGAGGACACATGGTTAACGTGTACCTAAACCTTTCTATATACTTTACTTTACTATATTAAAACCTATTGTGAACACTATTAAATACATTTTTCTAATATTCTTTATATTTTAAACATTTCCTTAGTGAACTAGGCATCTACTGCCACTCCCAGTGAGCTCTGTACAGGCCTAAGCATCGCTGCTCCTGCCTGTACCAGCGCTGCTTTCCTAAAGCCTGGGATAGATTGGCTATGTCAGGCTCTAGCAGAGCGGGCACAGGCAGAGGTCTTATGTGAGCGTCTGCCCTGCCCTCACTTGCCTCCATCAAATAACTGCCAGGCGCAGGACAGGAGATCACATAAGACATTGCTCTTCTGCCTGTGCCCGCTCTGCTTTCCTAAAGGCTCTCATAGACTGGCTATGTCAGACTCTAGCAGAGCGGGCACAGGCAGAGGAGTGATGTCTTAGGAGAGCTCAGATAAGACATTGCTCTTCTGCCTGTGCCCGCTTTGATAAAGCCTAACATCGCCAATCTATGCCAGACTTTAGGAGAGCAGCGTTGGTACAGGCAGGAGCAGTTTCGCTCCAGACTGTACGGTGCTCAGTGCAGACGCATGGGAGTCCGTACCCCCATACAAAGCAGTGTATAGGAGTACTGATTCTTAAGCGCAATAGACACCTGAACTTCAGGTGCCTATTTCACAGGTAAAATTTTTTATATATTAGAAAAATTAAGCCACTTTCTGGTTATTGTTGACCAATGTGAACAGTGCTGCCCATAATTATTCTTGTGGTCAGGACCTAAACGAGTGGAAGATGCCCAACCACCACCCCCCTACCTAATTGGCCTGAGGTGTGCCTTGGCCTCACTAGGTCGGTATGCCTGAAAAAGGGGGCATACCCTGAATGTGATGGTTGAATGACTGAATGAAGAATGGCAATGGGTGGGCAGGGGACGTCCGAATGCCGACGTGCTGCCTGGGAGAGCCGGACTGCTTAAGACAGGTACCGGCCCCTCCCACAAATCCAGGCCTGCGGCCAGCCTTAACACTTGTGGTCAGGACCTAAACGAGTGGAAGATGCCCAACCACCACCCCCCTACCTAATTGGCCTGAGGTGTGCCTTGGCCTCACTAGGTCGGTATGCCTGAAAAAGGGGGCAAAACCCACCAGTGAGGGAAGGATTGGCCTGAGGTGCTACTCTGCCAATGTACTGAATGCTTGGACCAGCTCCGCTTGTGGCTCCGGGATATACCGTACAAAGCACCCCGAGCGCCAGCGCCCCAAGTGTTTGATGATATGCACAGGGACTCCATGCTTGGACGCTGCGGATGCCGCACCGATGCGGAAAGAATGCCCCGAGAATTGAGCCGGATTCAATCCTACACTGGTCAACAGGATGCGAATATGTTTGATGAACTGGCTGGACGTCAGTGGACCAACAGGGAATGGAAGTAATGGGTCGGTGGGGCTGTGAAGACTAAGGGCCAGCAAGAGGTTGTCCAAGACTGTCACTAGACACCATGCGTTTGTGGTCTGGAAGAACTTAACTACATGGCCGGGACCTACCTGCCTTGTTTTGTTGTGAGGCAACTGCAAATGAAAGTACCTGCCCATCCTGACTAAATCTCCCTTGCGGAGAGCCACCGCCCCTTGTCTGGCCTGTGTCACTTCACCTGGTCTTAAAAACCCGTTAAACGCCAAGTACATCGCCGCCTTGATCACCAGGCTGGGAAGGACTCAGAATGGTGACAATGTGAGAACTTCCGACAGGCTACGAAAGTGCCAAAAAATGCTGCACCCCAGCCAAATATAGCCTAATGGTGTTGTAGGATAAAGCCAATACCGAATGAAAATAAGACACGAAAGCCACCATATACTTGACCTGACCTGTGTCACCTCTAGGATATGCCAACTGAAAGTTCGAAAAAACCACCCACGCTCGGCGGTACGACCGCAACGTACTGGCCGACAAAGACTTGGTAATGAGTGAACTGGCGACCACCATCAGAGAGTCTAATCCAAGACCAGCAGCCGCCAGTCCGGTACCGGGGTGCCCACTGAGTCTGCTTCTGGGTTCTGTAAGATAAAGCGAGAAAAATCTAAACGAGATAAAGCATCAGCTGCAACGTTGCTGACCCCGTCCAAAAACAGGGCATGAAAATGAAACCCCTGTTCCAGAGCTATCCAGGTCAATCTACGCATGAAAGACATGATGAGTAACGATTTAGATCTGCCCTTGTTAATGATCTCTGCGGTCGCCATGTTGTCAGTGTGGAAAACCACCGTGTGACCCGACCACCTATGCCCCCAGACTATAGCAGCTGCTACGATAGGATAGATCTCGAACAATGCCGACGTCCAGTGCTTTAAGTGGGCCAAAAGAGGTGCCGGTACTCTATTAGGCGCCGGTGCTCCCCCCCCCTGCACATCAGACCCCCCCATCACACACATATATATTAGTTCCTCTATGTACCTCTATGTACCAGTACAGTACCCCCCCCACCACCGCACATTCGTTCCTCTCTGTACCCTACTGGTACAGAGAGGAATTAATGTGTGTGTGTGTGTGATGAGGGGGGGGTCTGATGTGCAGGGGGGTACTGGTTCAGAGAGGAACGAATGTGCGGTGGTGGGGGGGGGGGGGGGACTGGTACATAGAGGAACTAATATATATGTGTGTGATGGGGGGTCTGATGTGCAGAGGGGTACTGGTACAGAGAGGCACTAATGTGTGGTGGTGGTGGGGGGGGGTACTGGTAAAGAGAGGAACTAATGTGTGTGATGAGGGGGGGGGGCGTCTGATGTGCAGGGGGGTACTGGTACAGAGAGGAACGAATGTGCGGTGGTGGGGGGGGGTCCTGGTACATAGAGGAACTAATATATATGTGTGTGATGGGGGGGTCTGATGTGCAGGGGCCCCCTACACATCAGACCCACCCATCAGACACATATATATTAGTTCCTCTATGTACCAGTACCCCCCCCCCCACCACCGCACATTCGTTCCTCTCTGTACCAGTACCCCCCTGCACATCAGACCCCCCCCCCCCCCTCATCACACACATTAATTCCTCTCTGTACCAGTACCCCCCTGCCAGGGGGGGGGGGGGGTACTGGTACAGAGAGGAACTAATGTGTGTGGGGGGAGGGGGGGTGCCTGTCACTCACCAGTACTCTTCAGAAGTTGGATTCCAAAGCAAAGTCGATGTTCTTTGCTGCACCGTCCGACTCCTGACTCCAAGGAGGACCAGTCACTGGTCGCCGCACTGATCGCTCCTCAGTCACAGGCGCGCGGGAAGGAGTTGACGTCACCTAACGTGAGGTCAACTCCCTGCCTGCGCCAGCCTGAGCCGTACTCTGCAACGACCCGCCCCCCTCCACTAGCTGCCCAGCCAACGACATTAGGGAGGAGATACTGCCAGCTCTCCGCTGCGCTCCGGTACCGGAAACCCACGTACTGGGCGCACGGAGAGGTGCTGGTACTCTCCAGGGCAATTTTTGGAAGTGGCGGTACTGAGTACCGCCGCGTTCCGGCCCACTTCAAGCACTGCCGACGTCTGAGAAAACCCCGGCAACTGTAGCACGTGTGTGGGCCATGAGCCGGCGAACCAATGTGAGCCAAATATGGCCGCGAAACCTACCGAGGCAGCCGTGTCTGAAAATACGTGTGGAGAATCAGAAGTGGCCCTCGGAATAAACATGGAAATGCCGTTCCACCCGCTGAGAAATCTGTCCCACATGAACAGATCTGCTCGGGCGTTCGCATTAAGATGCACTGATGCGTCCAAATCACTGGTCTGTTGTAATAAGACTAGCAATCTTGAAATGAATGATCTACCCTGAGGAATGATCCTCATGGCAAAGTTTAACATGTCCAACAGAGACTGCAATTCTCTCTTGGTGCAAACCTGAGACATGAGCAAGGAACGGACACCTGATTTGATTCTGTCGAGTTTGTCTTGTGGCAAACTGGCTGACATGGCGCGTGAATCCAGAGAGATCCCCAAGAACGTGACAACCTGCGCAGGCCCTTCTGTTTTGTGTTCGGCCACTGGAATGTTTAACTCCTTGAAGACCTGCAAGAGAACCTGCAAGTCAACAGGCGCCTGTGAGGGTTCTTCGATCAACAGAAAATCATCCAGGTAGTGAATGACATTCTGGCAACCCTGTTCCAACAAAATCCATTCCAGTGCCTGCGCTAACTTGTCAAACAGACTGGGGCTGCTCTGGAAACCAAACGTCAACTTGGTGGCGAAATAGTATGCATCTCTCCATTTGATGCCATGCCACTGCCAGAGAGATGGGCTAATGGGCAGCAGTTTGAACGCATCAGAGACATCTGCTTTGGACAGCCAAGCCCCCATGCCTGTCTGAAGAATGACCTGGATAGCCTGGTCTACGGAAGTATACTTCAAGGAAAATTCCTCGGACGGAATCAACGAGTTGAGACTTGGAACGTGGGAAGAATTGTGGAGCAGACAAATCATAAATCAAACGAAATTTATTGGAATATTTTCCCTGCACCACCCTCACCGGGCTCACCCTCCAAGTGCAGAAAGGAGGGGACTGGAAAGGACCAATGATGAAACCCTTGTCCAGCTCAACTGCCAAGAGTGAATCCACCAGACCAGCATGTTTAGAAGCCGACTGCAAGTTGGGGCATTCATGAGTCTGCTGGGGCAAGGTGATGAGCCCAGTGTGAAACCCCCGTGAAAACCCTTCCACCAGGAATGTACGGAACGGCTGAACCGGATGAAGCCGCAGCAGCTGGTCTAGTGCCTCCACATTCACCCGGCTCAGTCACGCCGGCTTCAATGTGCAGACCGTGACCGGATGTGCCCTAAAACATGTGGCACAGACATGCAGGAGCCTGCACTGGCTGAAGTTGCAGATGGCGTAATTAAAGTTATTGCAGAGCTGGGCTTTGCCTAAATAATGAATGGGTCTCCCTAGCTTGTCAAACTGGGTTGACTGCTGGCTAGGACCCGGGTTGATCCCACCTCTGGAGGTACTGGGGGCGGCTGTGAGGTCAGCCAATGGGCACCAAGCGGTAGTATGAGCAGGAGACTGACATGTAGCGCACACCGGGGACTTCAAACTGGCGAAGTGCCTGCAAAATAGTTCCATGTCGATATTGCTCCAGTCTGTGAATACCTGGAACTGGGCCCAAATGGCTGCCGCTTTGGCCGAGAAGGACCTATGATAATCATAGAACGCCGAACCCCCGTACTTGTGCGCCAAATCTACCACCCTGTAGAGATAAATGTCCAACTCTTCTCTCCTGTTAGGGCTGGCAGAACACAAAACGTCTCTGAACAGGCTGAAGGCCAGGACGAACTCGGCCAGAGACAGTTTGCGACTGAGCCTGGGGTCCTTGGACTTAAGTACCACCGACAACTCGCTACAGCCAAAGGACTTATTCTCTGTAACGTCGTGGGACGTAATTAACAAGGGTGCCAAGTTGACATCCTTGCACTCCAGGATGTCCTTCTTTATGCTAGGCCTCACAAAATACACTGGTGCCACTGAAGGTACTCCCACGCCCTGTGACAGGTTAGCTGTAGACAGTAGAGTAGGCCCAGTACCTGCTACAACAGCCGGAGGTGCCGCGCCACTGGCTGGCCCAACTACTAGGGAGGGGGGTCGCGACGCTGTTCCATCAACTCCATCCGGGCTTGTAAATCCTGGATGGAACTCGTGAGTGTGTTCAGCACCGTGTGAATCTGCACCAGCGAATTAGTGATGGTGGTATTGTCGCTGGTAGCAGCAGGCCTGGCCTGTGGAGTAGCGGGGAACAGAAGCCTGAAGAGTTCCGCCTTTCTGGCTGTAGCCGCGAACGGAATTCCTCTCCTGAGCAGTTCGGCCGTCAGTTTAGGCACTGTCCAAGACCTAAGGGATGGAGTACTGCCGTGTTCGGACCCTCTTGGAGACGGAGGCAAGGACACAAATTCCTCAATGTCTGAAGGCTGAGACATGACCACTGCAAACAACACAACAACCACCACAAAACAACAACAACAAAAAAAAAAAAACGAAGAAAGAAAAAGAGAAAAAAAACAAAAACAACCTGTTAACCCTACGACCTGCTGCCCGTAAGCTGACAGACAAGATGACGGAATCTAAGCCCCTCCCCTCCCCCCTCCCCAGCAGCGTGAAACGATTGAACGAAAAGCCTTCGAGGCTGACAGGGAGTATGATAGTCGTTTCCACTGACGTATGAAGCGAGCCCGAGTTTGTGTGAATCTGTGACGTGGCAGATTAATTAAAAACGAATACTGCGGGCTAACGAACCTACAGACGTGGTCAGTGATGTATGTAAGTATAGGATTTGTGGAAAACAGACCGTATGACGTATGACACTAGTCTACGAGATGAAACGGGATGTGTATGTCGTGCGAGCGTG
Source organism: Bufo bufo (assembly GCF_905171765.1). Classification (NCBI taxonomy): domain Eukaryota; kingdom Metazoa; phylum Chordata; class Amphibia; order Anura; family Bufonidae; genus Bufo; species Bufo bufo. The sequence continues at coordinate 422,216,455 of NC_053391.1, read as the reverse complement.
TAGCTGTATTGGTGGATGTACCTATGCTAGAGGTGTATGGATGAAGCTTGGTGGATAAAGGTTCCCCAAAAAATTTATTTATTTTTTTAAATCCCCAAAAAATCTTTTTTTTTTCTTTTTTCTTTATTTAACAATCCACTTGTACCCTTTTTTTTTTTTTCCGTCAAACTGCCTGATGTGCGAACTATGTGTCTAAGGTATGTATGTAGTGTATGTGATGAGTGTAAAACATGTGCACAAGCAGCAACCTTGTAAGTAATCAACTCAGTAATGGCACCAGGACCCAGCTGCCAGAGTTTAACCTGCTGAGCCCAGATGACTCGCAGCCCCTGTATGATTTAGATACAGGTTATGCTGAAAGTGCTGAACAGGCAATGAGCTCCAACTATGTGACAATGCTGCCCCCTGGTGCCAAAACTTGAATTGCATGTGCCTGAACGCAGTGAGGAGAAGCGATCCTCCGGCACACTTCCCCCTCTCTACACACCCTCCTACCCTCCTCCACGTTGCCACGCTCCCCAAACAAACCAGTTATCTTGAAAAACGATCTGAACAGCTTGCAGACTGAAGGGAAAGGTACACCCGGCTTCTCTGAGATCCGACTCGTGCAGGACGCTTGCTGATGACGTCACACCCGGAAGTAGCAGACGTCCGAATGCCGACGTGCTGCCTGGGAGAGCCGGACTGCTTAAGACAGGTACCGGCCCCTCCCACAAATCCAGGCTAGCCTGCGGCCAGCCTTAACACATACCTCTGGCAAATTTTGACTTAAAGTTACTTTTATTCAACCAGCAAGTAATTTTTTACCGGGAAATGACATAGGTGTCTCCCAAAAGATAATAAGACGATGTACAAGAGGCATTATTGTGGAAAAAAAAACATTTCTCAGCTTTTATTTACATTTGAGCAAATAATACAAGATGTTCCGCACTGTGTAAAATCTCAGAGGACGTGGTCGGAAGCCAAAAGTGACACCTGTGCTGGCCAGGAGGGTAGTTAGAGAGGTGAAAAATAATCCAAGGATCACCACCAAGGCCATCCTGGTGAATCTGGGCTCTGCTGGTGGCAATGGCACACTGGCCACCAATTATATTAATACAATAGAGGGGGGGGGGGCCGCACACTGGCCACCAATGATAATACAATAGAGGGGGGGCCGGGGGGGCCGCACACTGGCCACCAATGATAATACAATAGAGGGGGGGCCGGGGGGGCCGCACACTGGCCACCAATGATAATACAATAGAGGGAGGGGGGGCCGGGGGGTGTTACAATATACTGTCGGTTATGAGTTTTCACGATGTAACTCAAATCCGATGGTATATTCTAACATAGGGGCTTTCCCATGGTGATGGGGACGCTTCAAGTTAAAATATACCATCGGATTGGAGAAAACTCCGATCCTATGGTATATTAACTCCTGACTTTACATTGAAAGTCAATGGGGGACGGATCCGTTTGCAATTGCACCATATTGTGTCAACGTCAAATGGATCCGTCCACATTGACTTGCATTGTAAGTCAGGACGGATCCGTTTGGCTCCGCACGGCCAGGCGGACACCAAAACGACTTTTTTTTTCATGTCCGTGGATCCTCCAAAAATCAAGGAAGACCCACGGACGAAAAAACGGTCACGGATCACGGACCAACAGAACCCCGTTTTGCAGACCGTGAAAAAATACTGTCGTGTGCAGGAGGCCAAAAAGTGGTGAAGAAATGGTTAGCAGACAACAACATTAACGTTTTGGAGTGGCCCAGCCAGAGTCCAGACTTGAATCCAATTGAGAATCTGTGGAGGGAGCTAAAGATCAGGGTGATGGCAAGAAGACCCTCCAACCTGAAAGATTTGGAGCTCATTGCTAAAGATGAATGGGCAAAATTACCTGTGGAGACATGCAAAAAGCTGGTCTGCAATTATAGGAAGCGTTTAATTGCTGTAATAGCCAAAAAAGACTTTTCTATTGATTATTGAGAAGGGTATGAATAATTTTGGACTGGACACTTTTTGCTCAAATGTAAATAAAAGCTGAGAAATGTTTTTTTCCCCCACAATAATGCCTCTTGTACATCATCTTATTATCTTTTGGGAGACACATATGTCATTTCCCGTCAAAAAATTACTTGCTGGTTGAATAAAAGTAACTTTAAGTCAAAATGTGCCAGGGGTATGAATAATTTTAAAACATGACAGGAGGCTTCCTATTTTGCATTAACTCTCTTTACTAACTCCACAGCAGTAAAGAAGAAAAAAAAAAAAAAAAAAATGTAAAGAGTAACAAGTAGATCACTCCGCCGCATAGTATATAAGGGTCATGCTGCCTGTACACTTCCTCTTTCTTTACTGCTCCATCAGCAGACAGGTCAGACTTTTTGCTCCCCTATAGCTATATTACTTCTTGTGCATTTATTTCTTACTATATCGTATTATTATCATTTACCTCGGGTTCCTCAGGTCCCCCTCTAGCCTGGAGTGCCTCCTGGCTCCCTCATTTTCGCGGCCGTTTTCCTGCCATTTTCGCGGCCGTTTTCCCGCCATTTTCAGCCATCTTAATTTTACCTCATAACATCTCATTGGGGATTCAGTGTGACTGTACTAATTAGCTGTTACTCCCTCATTAGTGGTTTTCACCCCTGTGCCTATCTCAGACTACTATTCAGTTCTCTTTGTGCCTCATGTGGCTGGGTCAGTCAGGTCAGTGCTGCTGCCTGTTTATTATTGTGACCTGCACTTAAGGGTTTCAACCCTGTGCGACCGGGGTGAGCCCCCACTATTAATACGCTGCTTATTGGGAGACTAGCTGTTGCAGTTCTCTCTAACTGGGTGAGCCCCAGTTTATAAGGTCACTACTTTACCCTGCTGGGGTTTATACTGGGCTTTGTTCCCATACTATTAAAACTGACCATACGCCTGTTCTCAAGACCTGGGTGCCCGTTTATTACTGTGCCTTTCAGTGACATACCAGCCGACCCTTATCATGGAGAATTCCCAGAATGTCCCTGTAGACTTCCAGGCTATGATTAACGCAGCTGTCGCTGCCTCTGTGGAGAAGGCACTCTCCAAGGCCCGAGCTTCGGCTCCTGACGTACCTAAAACTCGCAGACGTCCACGACACGAGTCGGACTCCGACCTGTCCGACTATCAGACAGGGGATGAATCCCACCATACGAAACGCCATGACAAAGGCGAGGACTATACACCCAAACCACCCAAGGGTAAGGCACCTGCCAAACGTAAAACTGCCAAACTTCACACTCCGGCCCCGCGTCAGGAGTACTCTTCAGAAGAAGAACAGGACCCTACCCACTCCATGTCAGTGCTAGATGAGTGGCAAGCTGACGCTTCAGAGTCGGATTACGACGCATGGGGCTCGGACGAGAAGTCTGTTTCCGCTTTCATGCAGGAGACCCTCCTGGGTGCGGCCCAGGCAAGAGGTATCGAAGACACTGCTGACGCAGAACCTCCTCTTGACTCAGACACCATTATGGACCCCTCAGGTCAGGCGATGTTCGATCCTCGCAACATACGACACCCCAGATCGGGTGAATGGTCGCCTCCGGAACACCTTTCCAGGTTCATGCACCTGTGGCTCCGCAAACCTCTGGAGAAAGAGGTCCGCAACCGACTCAGGTCTGAATGCCCACGCCCTTCCCTGCCGGATAAGGTCGCTCAGACCCCAGAATTTGACAAAGTTATGACGACCTTTATGATGCGCAGTGGCAGAGACCCTCGACGGGGGGTAGAGAAAGGCCTATGGGGCGCCCAAGATAACCTACTGGATTCCAACAGAAATCGGAGCTGACCCCTACCCAGACGATACAATTCCTCGGCTTCGAGATCAACTCGACGACGTGCACTCTGAGGCTACCAACCTCAAAGATCGCAACCATTCGCAAGGAGATTCGCAGAGTTCTCCGACTCGATTCCATCCCTCTACGCAACCTGGCCAGGATTGTGGGACTCCGCTCAGCTTCCATTCAAGCCATATTTTCCGGGTCCTCTCCACTACAGGGCCATGCAACGACTCAAGGCAAAATACCTTCGCCACAGACCTACCTACGATCAACCCGTCCCGGTGACGACAGAAGTTCGCGAAGAGCTGTCATGGTGGCTGGACAGCATGCAAGCCTGGAACGGCAAGGCCATATTCGGAGACACTCCAGATTTCGTTTTAGAATCAGACGCCAGCTTGTGGGGATGGGGTGCCACCAACGGAACCATCTCCACGGGAGGAGCATGGACGACGCAGGAGCTCTCCATGCACATCAATTGCCTCGAACTCCTAGCAGGATCCTTTGCGATTCGCAGCCTGGCTCGGGAGAGCTCCAATTGTTGCATCCTCCTTCGCATGGACAACATCTCCGCAGTCCAGTACATCAACCGCCTAGGAGGCGCTCGCTCACGCCTACTGTCGGATATCACGAGGAACATCTTCGACTACTGCCTCCCTCGCAACATCACGTTACAAGCGGAATACTTGCCGGGAGAAATCAACCTCACAGCCGACTGGTTCTCTCGCCACTGGACAGACGTCAGCGACTGGAAGCTGAACACGAGAATCTTCAGGGCCCTGGCAGCCCGGAGGGGTCCCTTTCACCTGGATCTGTTCGCCTCTCGCAACAATCACCAGACCCCGGAGTTCTTCAGCTGGCTTCCGGACCCGGAGAGCAAGGCGACAGACACTTTTCTCCAACAATGGCCGGCGACAGGAGCCTACGCTTTTCCCCATTCTCCATGATTGCGAGAACACTACACCAGATGCGGACACAGCAAATCAAACTGGTTCTCATAACGCCCTTGTGGCAGAGTCAACCATGGTTCCCGGACCTCCTGGCCTCCTCCTACATGGATCCTCTCCTCCTTCTATCCTTCCAGGACCTGCTCACGGATCCCAAAGGATGTCTCCACCCGCTCATCCTGGAAGATCGACTACCCCTGGTGGCTTGGTCTCTTTCCGGGGTTCCTGGCGAGTCAGCGTACTATCGCAGACTGCTAGGGACCTCTTATGGGACTCATGGGCCCCGGGAACTAGACGCTGCTACCTTTCAGCTTGGGCCTCCTGGTCTACTTGGTGCATGGAACGGGACTCCGATCCATTTACGGCACCTGTTCCCATGATTCTCAATTTTCTTTCCTCCTTGTTTTCTTCTGGCCGCTCTTATCGCTCTATCAACGTCGTTCGCTCCGCGATTTCGGCAGCCCATACTCCCGTCGGGGACCTCCCGGTCGGCAAAGATCCTCTGGTCTGTCGCCTACTCCGCGGCATGCGGCTCCGCCGCCCCCCAGCCCCCAAATACCATCACCTATGGGACGTGGGACTGGTTCTCCGTTTTTTCAGGGATTGGCCTCCCAATGACCGCCTCTCCCTTCGCCAACTATCCGCTAAGTGCGCTTTTCTCCTCTGTCTTGTGTCTTTCCGACGGGTGTCGGACGTTCGGGCCTTCGATGTCGATGCCTTTGAGGTGAAGGAGTCACTTTCCATATCTCTCGTCGCACTAAATCAGGTTCGACATCGGTCTCTTATCCCTTTTTTCCAGACGACCCGCAGCTCTGTGTTGTGTCCACCCTTCGCAGTTATGTTTCGGTTACCTCCTCACTCCGTTCCTCTACGTCGGGTCAACTCCTAGTTTCCTACGTGCACCCTTACGCCCCAGTCTCTGTCACCACGCTGGCCCGTTGGATCCGCTGGATCCTTTCCCTCACAGGTATAGACCCCGCTTTCGGCGCCCACTCCGTTCGCGGAGCGGCGGCTTCAGCAGCCCTAATGGCAGGGGCGTCCCTTTCGTATATTCTCCGAACGGCGGACTGGTCTAGGGAATCTACTTTCCGTACCTTTTATTTTCGCACTCCCCCTTCTGCTGGGACATCTCTTCTTCAGCGTTAAAATTGCAAAATAGGAAGCCTCCTGTCATGTTTTAAAATTGAAGATTATGCTAGCTTTAGTGTACTAATAATCTTAATTTTAATAAAGACAGGAGGCGAGTATTTTCCCTCACTTCTATTCCCTACCCTGACTCTTTGGGGGAGTGAATCTCAAGGTGTCGGATATGGGGCTCGATTTTAATAATATCTCTGTTTTGGGACATAGTCAGAATTTCTCACCCTAAGTATTGCCTCCCTGATGGGCAGTTCTTAGTTGTATTACATACTTACACCTACCATACATTTAGCCATTAGATAATTTGCACGCTATTTGTAATGATTTAATTTTACACTATTCCGTTAAAGCCCATAAGCGTGAATAGTTACGATTCTATACCTAACCTATTTTATACTCTCCTTTCAGCGTAACCCTCTTCAGGTCCTCCACTGGTCGCTGGTTTGTTAATCTTACGACCCCATAGGATGAGATGAGAGCTTCGTTCGGTCTTACCTCCAACCTCGTTTACCAGAAGTCTCCTCAAGTTCTGCTCGCCAGAAACCGCTGTTACAGTTTTCGTTGAATTTCTGGATGTTCGAGCTCAACCTGGACTTTGATGTCGCTTTTAGAAAGAGGAAGTGTACAGGCAGCATGACCCTTATATACTATGCGGCGGAGTGATCTACTTGTTACTCTTTACATTTTTCTTTTTTTTTTTTCTTTACTGCTGTGGAGTTAGTAAAGAGAGTTAATGCAAAATACTCGCCTCCTGTCTTTATTAAAATTAAGATTATTAGTACACTAAAGCTAGCATAATCTTCAATTATGGGCAGCACTGTAGGTAAGATGACTATATGACACTTATTAATATAGCCTTTGTTGAAATTCTGCACCATTTTCTATAGTTCATAAGGTATGTCCCCTTGTTTGCTAAATATTTTGTGCTGTCCACTCCGATGTCTTGTCCATAAAATGACTGCAGATGGATGGTCATGTGACCAGGCAAGTCACCTTCATGTAACGTCTCCTCTGTTCAAATACACTGCACCTGCCATCTGCTCTTGAAATGGTGGGAGTTTAGTGCAGGTGCAATGTGTTTGAATAGAGGAAAAAAAATATCACATGGAAGGGATTTGCCTGGTCACATGACCCTCCATCAGCAGCCATCTTATGGACAGGACTATGAACGAATTTCTCAATAATTCAATTCGGCCGGTTCGTCGAATTTGGTTCAATCCGAATTTATTTGTGGCGAATCGCGTTAAAAAAACGTCTATTTCCTGGCTGCAGAGAGCCTTTATAGTGGTGTAGAACACTGTGCCTTGCAGTAACACGTATAGGGAGTCTGCTTTGGTAGTGAAACAATACTGTGAGTTAGTATGACATGCAGATGACAGGCGTTGCTCTTAAAATCACTGCACACTTCACTTATTTGGGCGGTTACGGGGCCAAAACTGACCAAATAACTCAAGTGTGAGCCATACGGGTCAATGTTAGCGTCAAGAAGAAGCGCACTCCTTTTACACCGTCGGCAACTGACTCTACATAGATGTCTACAGAACCTGTTTTATTAAACACTTATACAAGTAGAGCCCCCCGAAAGAGTGGAGTGGAGTGGGTGTCAGCAGTAAATTTGTGTTGACGTCACTGATTATTTTGCCCTTCCTCTGATCCATCAGAACAATAACCCCCAAAAAAGGATCCTGTCTGTAGAGCATCTGTCTTCACTCGGTCAGCATTTGGTCAGTAATCCATCAGTATTGCTAATGCCAAAAAAAAACAGGAGTGGATCCAAATCAGAGATGATACGTGAATATTTGCATGTCTTCTGTGTTTTGTACCCACTCCTGCTTTTGGCTAAGCCAATTCTGATGCAAAATAGGGACCATGTCATGCAGGCCTTACAGCTGTTACATAGACAGGATCCGTTGTGCGTCTCATTTTTCCTTCCTTCTGACAGATCAGAAGAAGGGTCAAATAAATGATGATGTCAGCCAGGCCGAAAGGCAATATAGTAGCCCAGTCATGAAGGGGGAGGGTGGTAACAGCATGAGAGGTCCACATAGTGGCCCTATGACATAGTGGTGAGGTGGAAGCAGCATGAGGAGACCACAGAATGGCCCAAAGACAGAGAGTGGAGGTGGCGGCAGCAGCAGCATCAGGAGGAGACCACAGTGTGGAACAATGACAGAGTGTGGAGGTGGCAGCAGCAACATCAGAAGGAGGCCACAGGGAGGCACAATGACAGTGTGGAGGTGGCGGCAGCAGCATCAGAAAGAGGCCACAGGGTGGCACAATGACAGAGTTTGGAGGTGGCAGCAGCATGAGGAGACCACAGAGTGGCACAATGACAGAGTGTGGAGGTGGCTGCAGCAGCAGCATCAGGAGGAGGCCACAGTGTGGAACAATGACAGAGTGTGGAGGTGGCAGCAGCAACATCAGAAGGAGGCCACAGGGAGGCACAATGACAGTGTGGAGGTGGCGGCAGCAGCATCAGAAAGAGGCCACAGGGTGGCACAATGACAGAGTTTGGAGGTGGCAGCAGCATGAGGAGACCACAGAGTGGCACAATGACAGAGTGTGGAGGTGGCTGCAGCAGCAGCATCAGGAGGAGGCCACAGGGTGGCACAATGATTTGATTTAACTTTATTGTCATTAAACAAGTATAAATACAGAGTAACGAGATACACAATGACAGTGTGGAGGTGGCAGCAGCAACATAAGGAGACCACAGAGTGGCACAATGACAGAGCGTGGAGGTGGCGGCAGCAGCATCAGGAGGAGGCCAAAGGGTGGCACAGTGACATTGTGGAGGTGGCAGCAGCATCATCAGGAGGCCACAAAGTGGCAAGGTGACATAGTGTTGAGGTAGCAGCTGCATCAGGAGCCAGTAACAGGAGGGCCCCCTCCATCATGTGCCAGTAACAAGAGGTGCCCCCCCCATCATGTGCCAGTAAAAGACTTCCTAAAAGTATTGTAATACTTAAAAAAAAAACAACACTTATACTTACCTCCATGTCAGCGATGCGATGCAGGCCTCTTCCGGCCTGTGTCCCGCGCTGTATGGCTCAGGCGGCGCGATGACGTCATTGCGCCGCCTGCGCCGGCCACTGATAGGCTGCAGGCACTATGATGGAGATGAGCGCTTCTAACAATGGAAGCACTCATCTCCCTGTGCCGTCACGCCGCCCCCTAAGTTAAGTTTTCAGTAGGGACAGGGTCCAGTGCCGCGCTGCCAGCTCGGGGAGGGGGGCAATTGCGGGCTGCTGCCTGCTGGGCCTATTTTCACGCAGGGGCCTGGAGCTGCAGCTCCATCCGCCCCTATGTTAATCCGGCTCTGGATCAGAGTATATTCTGGGAAAAGGGCACTGTCATTTTTAAAATGAGACAATTTTAAACATATTCTTGAAAACAAAATGAACAGCTGGCCAGAAGTAATTTTGCCTGCCTGCTGAATTTCATTTTGGTGAGGACATGGAATTGCACCACATTTGGAGAATGATGAGACAATTTTTATGGATAGCTAGCCAGAAGTAATACCTCATTCACACGTCAGTGTTTTAGTAAAGGTGGGTTCACACTAGCGTTAGGGATTCCGTTGTGTTTCATTGCTTTCAAGGGGAGACTCATTTTCCGCCAGTATATTTCCTCTAAGCGGGAGAGGTATGGCGTGAAGCTGTACAAACTTTGTGAGAGTACCTCAGGGTACACTTACAAGTTTCGTGTGTACAAGGGGCGAGATTCCCGTATTGAACCCCCAGAATTTCCACCCACTCTGGGTGTTAGCGGGAAACTTGTGTGGGACCTTATGCACCCACTGGTAGATAAGGGTTACCACCTGTACGTAGATAACTTTTATACTAGTATCCCCTTGTTCCAGTCCCTCGTCACCAGATCCACGTCCGCTTGTGGGACCGTGTGGAAAAATCAATGCGGCCTCCCTACCCATCCCCTCCAGGTACTTATCCCCAGAGGTGAGACCCGTGCCCTTACCAGTGGAAACCTGTTGCTGGTCAGATATAAGGACAAGAGGGATGTCCTTGTACTGTCCACAATTCACGGTAACGGCATCACCCCTGTCCCTGTGTGAGGTACCGCGGCAACGGTTCTCAAGCCCGATTGTATCATCGAATACAATCGGTATATGGAAGGAATTGATCTCAAGTCCTCAAGTCCTCAAGCCATATAACGCCATGCGCAAAACCCGGGCATGGTACAAAAAAGTTGCGGTCTACTTGGTACAGGTTGCTTTGTGCAACTCTTTTGTGCTGTCCCGGAGCGCTGGCAACACAGGAAAATTCCTCCAGTTCTATGAGGCAGTCCTCAAGACCCTGATCTTTTCTGACCGGGAAAGAGCAGGCCGGAGTACCTCGGGAACAGGACGATCCCCCCAAAAAAGTGCAGAGTGTGTCACAGGAGGGGGATACGGAAGGACACCACTACTCAGTGTGACATGTGCCCCGATCATCAGGGCCTCTGCATTGACGGTTGCTTCAGGGAGTACCACACTTACATGGAGTACTAAATTTATAATCCCCTTCCCCAATTTTAATTCTATTTAGCCACTGACAATCACCCAGAAAAAACCAAAAACTATGGCTCTCATGACCTAACACCTCAGAAGAACACAGTCCAAAAAAAATAAAACGGTTTTTATTTTATTTTTTGGACTGTGTTCATCTGAGGGGTTAGGTCATGTGTTATTTTTATAGAGCAGATTCTTACGGACGCGTCAATACCTAATATGTCTACTTTTAAAATGTATTTAGGTTTTACACTATAATATCCTGTTTTAAACAAAAAAAAAAAACATTTTAGTATCTCCATAATCTGAGTCAGTTTTTTTATTTTTTTTTGCAGATTCTTATAAGTAGGGGCTCATTTTTTGTGGGATGAGAGGACAGTTTTATTGGCACTATGTTGGGGTGCATATGACTTTTTGATCGCTTGCTATTACACTTTTTGTGATGTAAGGTGACAAAAAAATTGCTTTTTTTTTGTCTACTTACGTGTCAGAAACACCCCACATGTGGTCATAAAATGCTGTATGGCAAAACGGCAGGGTGCACAAGGAAAGGAGCACCACATGGTTTTTGGAAGGCAGATTTTGCTGTACTGTTTTTTTGACACCATGTCCCATTTGAAGCCCCCCTGATGCACCCCTAGAGTAGAAACTCCATAAAAGTGACCCCATCTAAGAAACTACACCCCTTAAGGTATTCAAAACTGATTTTTACAAACTTTGTTAACCCTTTAGGTGAGTTATTGGCAAATGGAGATGACATTTCAGAATTAAAATTTTTTGTAACTTTGCCTCTCAAAAATGTTATATAGAGCAACCAAAAATCATATGTACCCTAAAAATAGTCCCAACAAAACTTCCAAAATGGTGTCATTTTTTTGGAGTTTCTACTCTAGGGGTGCATCAGGGGGGCTTCAAATGGGACATGGAGTAAATAAACCAGTCCAGCAAAATCTGCCTTCCAGAAACCATATGGTGTTCCTTTCTTTCTGCGCCCTGCCGTGTGCCCGTACAGTAGTTTACGACCACATATGGGGTGTTTCTATAAACTACAGAATCAGGGCAATAAATATTGAGTTTTGTTTGGCTGTTAACCCTTGCTTTGTTACTGGAAAAAATGGATTAAAAAGGAAAATTTTCCCAAAAATTTAAATTTTGAAATTTCATCTCCATTTGCCAATAACTCTTGTGGAACACCTAAACGGTTAACAAAGTTTGTAAAATCTGTTTTGAATACCTGGAGGGGTGTAGTTTCCAAAATGGGGTCATGTTTGGGTGGTTTCTATTATGTAAGCCTCACAAAGTGACTTCAGACCTGAACTGGTCCTTAAAAAGTGGGTTTTGGAAAATTTCAGAAAAATTTCAAGATTTGCTTCTAAACTTCTAAGCCTTGTAACGTCCCCAAAAAATAAAATGGCATTCCCAAAATGATCCAAACATGAAGTAGGCATATGGGTAATGTAAATTAATAACTATTTTTGGAGGTATTACTATGTATTATAGAAGTAGAGAAATTGAAACTTGGAAATTTTCAAAATTTTCAAAATTTTTGGTGAATTTTGTATTTTTTTTATAAATAAAAATGATTTTTTTTTACTCCATTTTACCAGTGTCATGAAGTACAATATGTGACGAAAAAACGTTCTCAGAGTGGCCTGGATAAGTAAAAGCGTTTTAAAGTTATTCACACATAAACTGACACTGGTCAGATTTGCAAAAAATGGCCTGGTCCTTTAGATGAAAATGAGCCCGGTCCCTAAGGGGTTAAAAAGTGAGTTTTGGAAATTTCTAAGCCTTCTAACGTCCTAAAAAAATAAAATGACATTTAGAAAATGGTGCCAACATAAAGTAGATATATGGGGATTGTTAAGTAATAAATATTTTATGAGGTGTCAATTTCTGTTTTAAGACCAGCGAAATTAAAATTTTGAAAATTGCTAATTTTTCCCAATTTTTGGTAAATTCCCTATTTTTTTTATAAATAAAGGTGAAATATATTGACTCAATTTATGGCTGTCATGAAGTACAATGTGTCATGAGAAAACAATCTCAGAATGGCTTGGATAAGTAAAAGTGTTCCAAAGTTATTACCACATAAAGTGACACATGTCAAATTTGCAAAAAACTGGCCCGGGGTAGAAGGGGTTATCTAGGCAGAAGAGTCGCATCTCAGGCTTAGTTAAAGCCCAACTTTTAATTCGTATAAGCTGTATCCACTACACACATGATGCCTTAGTATACTTTCACATGGCGGATCCATTACGATAAAACAACCACATGCATCTGTCATGAACGGATCAGTTTGTATTATCTGTAACATAGCCAATATGGATCCATCATGAACTCCATTGAAAGTCAATGGGAGACGGATCAGTTTTCTATTGTGCCAGAAAGAGAGAAAATGGATCCGTCCCCATTGACTTGCATTGTGTGCCAGGTTGGATCAGTTTGGCTCAGTTTTGTGAAGCGGACAGCAATACGCTGCAGGCAGCGTTTTGGTGTCCGCCTCCAGAGCGGAATGGAGACTGAACGGAGGCAAACTGATGCATTCTGAGCGGATCATTTTCTATTCAGAATGCATTAGGGCAAAACTGATCCATTTTGGACCACTTGTGAGAGCCCTGAACGGATCTCAGAAACGGAAAGCCAAAACGCCAGTGTGAAAGTAGCCTTACAATGCTCCAAAACTATGGCCATTGTAAGTGTTAATGTCCAGAGTCATGGGACCTAATAGTCAGTGTAGAGAATATGAAGTTACTGAAAACATGGCAAAAAGGGTCCACCTCTCCACCACGCACTAGTGCTGCTGCATGAACTGCACATCCAGGTTTCCTACCAATGTGCCACAGATCCCATATAACAGTGAAAACATACCTTGCAGGGTGCTGAGACTGTGACGTGGAGGACAGCAGCAGGAACAGAGAAGCCAGTGCAGTTGAATTTTGGATGTAACCCAGCGGCACAAAGACTTCACAGCTGTGACCCCTCATCCCCCTCCTATAGTCCTGGCCTCTGAATGATGTGTGTCAGGAAAATTCTCACATGTGCAACATTTATAAAATATTCTTATTAAATCCAGATAGTCTGATTTAGCTTTGGATTCCTTCAATGCTGGGAACTTCCTTTTTCTAAGGCGTCCCGGGAGTGACACTCTTCTCCAGCTACTTGATATGCAAATCAAGGTAATATCCTTGTTAATAGATTCAGATACATGCTTAGTATGGGGGAAATTCATCATGACTGACATTTTTTAAAGTCAGCTTTGTAGGAGTCTGCTTTGCTGCAATTGTCACCAAATTTAAATGTTGCATGATGTTTGATCAATTTTGGGCATCTTTAATTCTAACATTTCTGTATTTAGATGGTATTTCATTTTCTATGCTAGCCCTTTACTAAAAAACTAAAACTAAATATCACAAAATGTCCGCACACATGAGCCCAAAAAGTCCCAAAACCCTATTTGTTTTTCTGCAACGCAGGGCTAATAAATACCCACTGTGAGTTCTTTTAGTTTTTCAATATTGTATTGATTTGTATAACTTATATATATATATATGTACAGCAGGCTGGATCCCAGCCTGCATTTGTGGGAGGGGCGTAGGGTATTTACCTGCCGAACGGTCTCTCCAGGCTCGTCGGCTTTTCATGGTGCATGACGTCATTTTCCCGCGACTTCCGGTTCCGGCTTCTCCAGTGTGAGCGGTGCAGCGGCGGCACGCTCTCTCCTACGGGTCTACTTCGGTAAGTTAAACCTGGTCCTATCGATCCTCCAACGTGTCTGGTATCACGGGCGGCCGCCGCCACCCGGGCGGTCTGCGCCGCCTGTACTTCCGATTACAGCGTTCTCACCACACATTATCGTCTGGGACAGGAAAATAACTGCTCCACTGCGGCTTGGTTATCTGATAAATCCATGAACGTCCGTCTCATTACCTAACTTAAGCCCCCCTGTTCTCATAGCTTAATATCATTCCTGCAACAAGAATCCTGCCCTGTCAGATGTGTATCTTTCTTTTGAAAACACCTGGTAATACGATTAGGCGCAACATAATCGTTTCTCTCAAATAGAGCAATGGTGGGAGGTGTAATAATCATACACAGTCAGTGGTGCAGATCAAGCCCCATTACTGGTTTATGGCTAGCAGCTTTGTTTGGGGGGTATTGTTTTAAGTCACCAGCAGCCTCCCCAGGTTCTCTCCCTCCTTCCTTGTGTTTGCTGTGTCCAGGTCCAGCTGCCACACTATTGTCATGCACTTCACCGTTCATGAGTCGCAGCATCCGCAGATGGCCTGGGTTCCATTTTCCCACACTGAGGGACCTCCCCCGGCTCCAAGTGCCATGGATCCGCGGGTCTGGCCCGGTGGAGAACCCTCCAATCTGTCATCCACATGCTGCGTCTCATCAAACAGCACTTACACTGCCTCAGGTGTCAGTTGTTTAAAAAAAAACTTTTTTTTTTTCACAAGCCGAGTCAGCAGGTGGGTACTTTCCTCGGTCCCCATCGCACTTTCATCACTTATCGCACTAGCACTGTCTACTCGTCACGCATAGGCCAGGTTTGTTTCTCCTGTCTTCTGTCACACCAGGTCTTTCGTGTTCTGTTGCCTGATACGTTCAGGTCTTCTTCGTGTCCTGCTGCCTGATACGTCCAGGTCTTCTTCGTGTCCTGTTGCCTGATACGTCCAGGTCTTCTTCGTGTCCGGTTGCCTGATACGTTCAGGTCTTCTTTGTGTCCTGTTGCCTGATACGTTCAGGTCTTCTTCGTGTCCTGTTGCCTGATACGTTTCTGGTCTTCTTCGTGTCCTGTTGCCTGATACGTTCAGGTCTTCTTCGTGTCCTGTTGCCTGATACGTTCAGGTCTTCTTCATGTCCTGTTGCCTGATACGTTCAGGTCTTCTTCGTGTCCTGTTGCCTGTTTACGTTCAGGTCATTTCGCTGCTCGTTTGTTCATCTACCCAAGTCACGTCACTGTCCATTTGTCTATTCTGCGCGACTCACGTCGCTCGGGTCATCCCCCCTCCTACTGTCCTGTCACGCTCAATTCTTCGACGGTTCTCATATCATCTTCTACTGCCTGTCACGTCAGTCATGTCATTGTTCTATTTTCCGCCTTGCTCAGGACGGTTCCCTCCACTACCTGGCCGTACCTGGGTCGTGTCTTTTGCCTGTCACACTTAGTCTTGTGTCTGTCACGGTCATTTTATGTAGTTTTTTCTTTACCTGTTACTCTCGGGTCCTGTCGCTCTCCGTTGCCCGTTACGTGCGGGTCATGTGGCCCCACTGCCTGCCACTTTTTTTAGTTCGGGGCTGGCATCCAGTGGGGTTTCTCGTCATCCGATGCGTCCCGGACCGCGGTCGTGCCGCAGGGCCTGACATTTCCGAGTCGCCTGATACGTTCAGGTCATGTTCGTCTTCTACCTGATACACTCAGGACACGTTTGTTTCACCTGATACGTTCAGGTCATGTCTTTTCCGTCGCCTGATACCTTCAGGTCGTACTGCGTTCCTCTGCCCGATACGCTCGGGTTGTTTGTGTTTTTGTTCACCTGACACCTTCAGGTCGTCTTTTGGTCTACTGCCTGACATGCTCAGGTCACGCCATGTCCTCACCTGATACGTCCAGGTCACGTCATGTCGTCCACCTGTCCCTCGGTCCGGTTTATGTTTATCCGCCTGTTCCAATACTTCAGGTACGTTTTCTGTCCATCACCCATTGCGCAAGGTTCCTTGTCTCATCAACACGTTCTCCTCGTCTCTCTTTTCACCACCAACCCTAGGCTGCATTCCTATTCTCCAAGCCCGATCATCCAGCATGGTCTAAATGTTTTCGTGAATTGCCTGACACGCTCAGGTTGTCGTTTCTTTTCTCCTCGTTCAGGTTTTTTCATCTCTCCCTGATCGTCACTCAGTCCATACGTAAGTCTCCCTATCGGAATGTTCTGGGCACATTCCTTCACGCAGGTACCAGTTAAGCTTTCTTCCTCACTTACAAATCTCAGGTTCGCAGGGTGTGAAAAGTTTCACCCTCTTCACGGCCATACCCGGGCTGTCCAACTGCTGGCAGTGTTTTTCTGAAAGTTTCATTCTAACCCATCCTTGGATCCAGGTAAGTAAAAAAAAGGGGTTTCTACAGAGGGGTTTTGTTATTTCACTTCAGGTCCTCCCAACAGGGTCTGGCTCAAACGGTTGCCCACACTCACAGCGGTACCATGTCCCACGTTTCCGACATAGAAGACTCGATGTCTATTCCAGAATCGGCAATCTCCGAACCAGCCAGCCGCGCATCATACAGGAATTGGACTATCCCCAAGTTGATCACAGAACAAAAAAAAAAGGGGATCCGCCACTCTGCTTCAGCGTGAAAAGCCGAGCTGTACCGATGGCTTTTTCCAGAACCATCCAGGGGCTCCGATGAGCAGGTGTCCATGTCCACCATCCAATTATCCCTGACCCAACTCCACACCACCATCAATAATCTAGCGTCATCAATTTCTGCCATTGATACCAGGCTTCAGGCCATCGAGAACAAGGATTCCACGTCTCCTCCTCCCCCAGAACCCGAAGCCGTTCCTTTTTACTTCCTGGTCCACCGCCCCAGGTACAGGTCTCAGCACTCCCGACATCGCCCCCGCCTTCTTCGTGCCAGAAAATATCAGGCGAGATATTTTGGCAGGGAAGGATATCAATCTGGCTGCTATCCTCATTTCTACCCACGACACAATGGAAAACAAGACGATTGCCTGCGGTGATGTGTCTGTCGTGCTTAGGTCTAAGGACGCCCGCCTCAATAGAAAGCTCTCCAACCCCGAATTCATGCTAACCTTCAGCCTATACCGGGATATCGTCTTCTCCGCGCACCCTCCACCGCAGGGAAGACACATACTTGTATAGAATCACTGAATTAGGTTACAAATACGGCGGTTTCGCTTTTTATGATTATCACCGGTCATTTTCAGCAAAGACAGCAGCGGCCTTTCTCCAGTATCAGCACGTCACAAATTGGGCCGTCCTTGATATGGAGCTTTTTTGCAGGCATTTCGCCGGCCAGAAAGCCCCAGCATGTTCTAACTGCCAGTCAGTCCTTCATTCATCCGACTGGTGCCCCCACGTCACCAACCTCCCCCTTCCAGGCCAACCACCAACACCGGAGCGCAAAAACCCAACCCATTTACGGATAAACTCGGGCGTCCCATCACCTTCCTAGGTAAAAACCAAATTTGCAATAACTTCAATTTAGGCTTCTGCAGTTACGATAAATGCAAAGCTCTACATATTTGCTCCATCTGTTTTAGGACCCACCCCCAGTCCTCCTGATCCCAACGAACGTCCAAACGCTCCTGACTAGCAGACATCAACATCGACCTATTACTCTCCCTTCTTCAAGACCACCATGACTCTGATTTTGTCCTGTTCCTTAAAGAGGACCTTTCACCGATTATTACACTATGAACTAACTATACAGACATGTAGAGCGGCACCCGGGGATCTCACTGCACTTACTATTATCCCTGGGCGCCACTCGGTTCTCCTGCTATGTCCTCCGGTATCTCCGTTCACTAAGTTAGTTCATAGTGTAATAATCGGTGAAAGGTCCTCTTTAAGAATGGTTTTTCCGAGGGTTTCCACACTGGGTTAGTCACCCTTCCACAGGTCACTTGGGAATGCCCCAACCTCCTATCATCCTTGGCAGACCCTGTGGCTGTAGACGAACTGTTGGATGCAGAGTTACGGAAAGGCTTCATGATTGGCCCATTTTCTGAGTCTCCCTTTCTCGTGCACCATGTTAGTCCCATAGGCTTAGTATCAAAAAAATCTTCAAATAAAAAAAGACAAATTTACGATTTGTCTGCTCCTCATGCATCCAGCACCCCTAGTCTCAATTCTCTGGTCCCGTCAGAAGAGTACTCCATGCAGTACTCTTCTTTGGACGAAGCCATACAGCTAATCCTACAGGTCGGGGCAGAGGCTTGGTTGTCAAAGGCAGACATTTCGGATGCCTTTAAGCTGCTGCCAATCCTGCCACACCTGTGGAAGTTTTATGGCATTAAATGGAAAGAACGGTATTATTTTGCCACCCGCTTGACGTTCGGATCAAAGAGCAGCCCCTGGCTCTTTGATCAGTTCGCCCAAGCACTTCACTGGATCCTGGTAAATCATGCCCATTGTCCGAGGGTAATCCATTATTTGGACAATTGTTTGCTCATTAAGCAGGCTAATCACGTTCCAGACAGGTTGGATTGCCTACTCAGCCTGAACGTCCCAGTAGCCCTCTCAAAGGTTGAGGGTCCTTCCAAGGTCATCACCTTCTTAGGTATCACCCTAGATACCATCAAAATGGAGGCCAGGCTTCCCCTGGACAAATTAATCAGGCTCAAGGACTCAGTAGCCAGGTTCGTGGGTACTCGAACGGTGTCCAAGCTGGAACTCCAATCTTTGTTGGGGTCCTTCAACTTTGCCGCCAGGATCATGCCGCAGGGCAGATCATTCATCTCCGGGCTACTTAGACTCCTTCCAATGGCCTCAGACCAGCATTCCCTCATTCATCTAGAACGCGGGGCGTTGGCAGATCTGGCCATGTGGTCAGTCTTCTTGTCCAGCTGGAACGGCATCTCACTTTTTGTCCCTCACTGGAATGACGCCTCCCCCTGGTGTTTTCTGATGCTGCCGCATCCCTCGGGTTTGGAGCCATTTGCGGGGACCAGTGATTTGCTGGTCCTTGGCCCTCGCAAATCTCTTCAGACCAGGAGGCTGCCAAATCCTCTCCCCTGCTCGAAGTTTACCCCATCGTAGTGGCCACTCATATCTGGTGTCAGTCATGGAAAAACATGCCAGTATGCTTCATGATGGATAATAAAGCGGTAGTCGACATCCTCGCCAGAGGTAGGTCCAGTTCCCCCAAGGTCATGCGTCTAGTTCGAAAACTTAACTGGTTTTCTTTGCAGTTAAATTTCCACATCATCTGTAAGCACGTACAGGGTAAGAAGAACACTGCAGCCGATGTCCTTTCCCGGTTAAATTTCAATTTATTTTTTCAGATAATGCCAGAAGCTCGGAGAATCGGAATCAACCCTCCAGGGTTCGAAGCCCTGATCATGGATTAAATACTTACATTTCAGTAGCGCACGGTCTCATCCGCAAGTCACTCTCTGCCAACTCAGCTAGGAACTATCAAACCGGGTGGAACACTTTCAAACAATTCTCACGCCTTCATCCTAGGGGGGACAAGGACAAAGTCTCGTTCATCCTGGCTTTCTTGGCGTACTGCCATAAAGAGCTCAGATTATCTCACAACACCATCAGACTTTATCTAGCGGGCATCCAGCATCACTACATGATCAACCATCCCAGTCACATCTCCTTCTTTTCTTTCCAGGCTGTCAAGGCAGTCTTGAGAGGCATTCAGAAGCTCTCCTCTCCGTCCACTCCCACCAGACAACCAGTCACAGGGGAATTGTTTCAGAAGATTTCTGCTGCCCTAGATGGTAATCCTTTCGGGCCATTCAAAAGCTTGATCCTTAAGGCTGCCCTCTACCTCAGCTTTTACGGGTTCCTCAGACCAGGGGAGTTTTGCTGCACCTCAGCTCAACATCTAGGCCCAGCGATCAGTCAGCTCCACCATAGACTTGATCACTTCATTTTCCTCCTACCCACTTCGAAAACCTCCCAGGTCGGTCCACCGGTTCAGGTCGAGTATTTTAAAACCTTCAATCCCTGGTGCCCAGTGGCAGTGCTAAACCGTCTGCTCTCCACTCTCAGTGACAGAAATCCCGACAGTCCCCTGCTGCCATTTCCCGTGCTCTCGCTCTCTTCTGCACAGTTCATCAAACATATCCGCTCTCTAGCTTCAGGTCTAGGGTTCCACGCTGCATCCATATCCGGGCACTCCTTCCGAATCGGGGCCGCATCTGCGGCATCCAAACACAGCGTCCCAGCTCATGTTATACGCAAAATGGGACGATGGCAATCTTCATGTTTTTCCCGCTACATTCCACATCCGCAGGTCGAGATCGCCAAAGCTTTTTCAAACTTGGTTCTGTAATTTTCTTATTTAATAAACTGCCTAAATTCATGTTTTGCCCCCTTTTCTTGGCTTACCCGCGTACATGGCTAAAGGCACACCACTAGCCAATTTTAGGTTTAACCCAATTAGTTCTCTTACCTTCGTCCAGTGCTCCTCCCGGAGCCTTGACCACAAGTACAGCAGGTTGGATCCCAGCCTGCATTTGTGGGAGTGGCGTAGGGTATTTACCTGCCGAACGGTCTCTCCAGGCTCGTCGGCTTTTCGTGGTGCCCCACCCTACCCTCCCTCATTTACAATCCCACTCCAAGCTCAGACTCCTAGGGTTTGCCCCCTTTTCTTGGCTTACCCGCGTACATGGCTAAAGGCACACCACTAGCCAATTTTAGGTTTAACAGCAATTAGTTCTCTTACCTTCGTCCAGTGCTCCTCCCGGAGCCTTGACCACAAGTACAGCAGGTTGGATCCCAGCCTGCATTTGTGGGAGGGGCGTAGGGTATTTACCTGCCGAACGGTCTCTCCAGGCTCGTCGGCTTTTCGTGGTGCCCCACCCTACCCTCCCTCATTTACAATCCCACTCCAAGCTCAGACTCCTAGGGTTTGCCCCCTTTTCTTGGCTTACCCGCGTACATGGCTAAAGGCACACCACTAGCCAATTTTAGGTTTAACAGCAATTAGTTCTCTTACCTTCGTCCAGTGCTCCTCCCGGAGCCTTGACCACAAATATATATATATATACTTTTATATAGACAGTAGAGCTGCTCGGGGCCTTCGTAAATTTCTTAAAGCCATAAGCTTAAACCAGAGCAGCTCTTCACACTATAGGACTGCAGGATGCTCAAAACAATGGATGCTACGTATGTCTGTTTGTTTCAATGGATATTGTAACGAAATCTAAGGTGAATAGACAGAAAGATCTCATATTCTCCTAAACTTACATTATCAATAGCTAATATTATAGCAGTGGCTAATTGATCTATTAAGCAAATGCACATGGTGCTTCTCGATGCCAGCCCGTCTGAAGACTAGGTGAGACACTCCACATTCTCAGAGGAAGACCCCATTTAGCACAGGCCTGCTAATTGAAAACCATTTGGGCATCCTAATGAAGACCTGGGAGGGGGATACTTAAAATGCACAGCCACCCTAGACATGTTGGCTGCTAGACAAGTGGGTGGTCTAACCCATTCAGTAGATGAATGAAATAATATTAGAACCCATAACTCCGACCTCATGGCACCCTGAGCCTCAGAACTCTAATAATTGTGTTCAGCCTGACATGGGCTTCGGGCAGAGTCTATGCGCGCCATACTGGACAGGAGGCATTTCTCTGTATTCAGGATCTGGCCTTCTGGAATTCATAACTCAATCATATTTGGTGTCTGTATGACCGGGACAAAGCGACTCAGATTATGGGATCATACCTGTACCCGCAGTCCTTGTCATACAGCGAGGAATCGCCGTGATTCATATTGCCACCGCAGTCAGACTTCTGGGAAGGTGGGGCAGAAACCTGAATAATATCAGACGTCCCAGAAGGCCGGACCGAAAGGAGGGAGGTTCCCTCACAGCCCACCCCTCAGCTGAGGGGGGAAAAAATTGGTGTATGGGGATAGGTAATTGTCAGCCATTTTGAGGATCCACATTGTTTGGAGTGACTGCCCATATCTTCAGCTGTCCCCACAGCCGGAATAGAACTGCTGCATCTCAGTAAGCCAATATTTTGTATTTTATCCTGTTTTATCTGTTCACTGCATTGTTATTGTATGTATATTTTGTTTTTATCTTTTATCTGAAACTTTCTTTTTGTATTGCACTGCACTATTGTGTATCAAATAAAAAAATTGATAAGTCCCTTCCTTGTGGTCTTATAGAACTTGCTCTTTTGGAGGGAATAACGTTACCAGTAGTGTTTCAGAGGATTTTAGGTCCCATATAGATAACCTGTGTCACTGTGTTAAATTTGGGTTGAGAGAATATCTGAGTATAGGCCCCTATTGCCATATAGTATAGATGGTGGCAGCTATTGTGATAGAAAATATTGGGGTGTTAGAATCTAGGGGAGTAAGTTAGCATAATTCCGTCATCTAGAATAGGTGGGTGGGAATTTCTGTGGTAACTTGATGAGCTCACTAGTATAATTCACCCCAGTGACGTGACCTATTGAGTAGGGATCGTCACAGATATAATCTCATGTTTTCTCATGTTCCCTGAAGTGAAAGCTCCCAGCAATGTTAACCCTTCCCAGCATTCCCCTTACATGTATGGTAGATGTCAGGACTTTAAAGATGGCGAATGCTCAGGAGATGAACAGGCACAGTAGTTTCTGAGTACCTGCTGTTTTACATAGCAGAAGTCCATGATTGGCAACAATACTTATCACAGACATTTAACCTCTCAGATGCATTGGTCAGTTGTGACCAGGGCATCTTAGAGTTCAATTACCAGTAGCGCTGTACTCCCAGTTACTGAACGGCTCTTCTGCAACACGATTGTGGGAGAAGTTCAGTTTCTATGGCAGCTTCGGGCCTTCGGAAAGCTCTCAGGCCTGGCAAATGAAGTTCCTATCAATCCCCACCTATGGCAAGGCTTTATAGGAACATAGTCAATTTCCCATAGACTGCAATGGTAAATCAATGAAGTCAATGATGTAAGCAATCCGAGGATCACATGTTAAAGTGCCCTAGGGGGACTAAAAAACAAATGTAAAAAAGAGGAAAAAAAATAAAAAGATATAAAAATTTAAATACTCACTTAAAAAAATATAAATAATTGCCAGGTCTGAAAATGGCCAGATATAAAATATAAAAGTATTTATATGGCACAACATAGAGTCATAAGAATAGATTCTCCGAGATTGTTATTACAAGGGGGATGCAAGTAGCTAAAACACACTTCAGCGGGTGTTTAGCTCCTTTTTTTGATGTTCACTGTCCAGCTTTGAGACTATGCAGTAAATTCACTGTTTACTTTATAGTTAACTTTTTAGTCATTTTGTAGTAGCTATAGACATTCATCATTTTTGGTCAAAACCTCAACACTGGCTATGGATAATCTGATCTAATATCTATAGACACACTAGATTGTTGAAGGATACTACCAAAATTGTGAAAGTCTGACAATAAATTTGAGATGTCTATGAACTCCCTTCCGTTAGGTCCAGTTTGTGGCCATTAATACCAGAATACTAGCTATAATGTATTAACTGCTAAGGAGGGGACCTTCCTGGTTCATCTGATACAGAGCTGTGAGGGAATAAATCAGATATTAGCTATATCTCTAATGTCCACTTTTGTACTCACCAGGTAGTGAAAGCAACATGAACAAATTTGCCTTAGAAAAACCTAGGGCAAACTAAAAATGAGGAAAAACAGTTTGAGCCCACGGCACAATATCACTCTGCTTTTGCCATTATTTTCTTAATACTTATTTCTTGCACTGCTAGGAAGGTAACATGGTGAGAATCCGATTACCCACATTTGTGTTACAGGAAAGGCTACATTTAGAGAACAAACAAGTAAAAAATACCTTTTTCCCGACTAATAGAGGAATCTAATGCAAGCTTTATATGCTATGGATGGTATAAAACCAAATGAGGTTAAAGTAAAGCAATAAAAATTATAACTATAACCTTCAGACATGACACATTTTGTTGCGAATAAAAATCACTTTTATTCATCTGAATGGGGCTTGTAACAATACATGTGCTTCCTGCCCAAACAACCCCATTCATGTGAATAGAACTGATTTTCAGGAGCAGAACAAGATCTTCTGCATGTGAAGGTAGCCTTAACCCTTTCAGGACCAGGCCATTTTTCATTTTGCGTTTCCGTTATTCACTCACCGTCTTCCCATAGTCCTAACTTTTTTATTTTTCCGTTCACATAGCCTTATGATGGCTTATTTTTTGAGGGACAAGTTGTACTTTCAAATGGCGCCATTTACGGTTGCATACCCTGTAGTGGGAAGCAGATTTTTTTTTCCAAATGGGGTAGAATTGGGAAAAAACACAATTCTGATAAAGGTTTTTAGTTTTTTATAACACTGTACTGTACACTATGTGTTATGTGACGAGACCAATCTCGCCACATTGCATTGGAGAAGCCTGGTTGCCCGCCTGCTTCCTTTAGACTATGGCCCCATGTTGAAACGCTTGATTTTCCCCTGCAAAGACATGAAAGCCGGGTCATTTGGTACTTGCCCTATTTGCACAGTGATACCCCAGATAGCTATGCCATTGAGCCCATTCGGATAACGAAAGACTATGTGAAAGACTTTGGCTCCATGGCGATTCTACTGTATTTGTTTAGTCTGAGTGCCATTCACTTAATAATATGCGCTCAGACCTGAGCTATGTGGAGATATGTTAAATGTCTATGTTTTATGCAATAGCTGCACAGTTAAATATTCTTATGTCTTTTGCTACTATGTGGCTAATGGAGTTTTGCCTCTGCCCTTGGAGATAAATTGGATTACTTCCCAATTGTCTCCAGGACAGAAGACATTGTGAAAAACTGTTTATTTGCCTGCCTGTGATAATTATATTAACCCATTGTGTAAGGTAATTGTATCACAGGCAGAGGGGAGGATTTTGTGTGGGAGTGTCTGAGTGTATTGTACGTGGTTACTGGTTGTTTTACAAAACCCTGTGGGTGGTACTAATGTGTAAGAATGTGTATATAAAAACAATAAACACACAGCTCTGGCTGACCACTGCTTTACCCTCAACACGGCGCCTTGTCTCATTCTTGGGGGGATTGTATGCTGTTCCAGTTCGACTGCTAGGAGTGTAAACCTTTCATATGGTTTTTCCTATTCGGCTGTATGCAGCATTCATATGGTTTCCAGTTCGGGAGATTGGTGTCTTTAGTAGCTGACTTTGCATCTGGAAAGGATCTCATAAATGGCTTTTACCCCCTTTTATGCCCGGGGTGCCGTTACAATTGGTGTCAAGCGGCGGGATCGTTCCCACAGTCAGAGGGACAGCTACAGGAGACACCAATATGTGGATTTACAAGTTGAATTTACAGAATGGAAAAAGAAGTGGAGTACGATGAGGGTGTCATGGATGACCGAGATGCAGTCCGCAAAGGCATCTGGTACCAGGCACTGGGTATTGTGGAGTATCTGTGCAGAAGCGAGTAGCCCTGTGGATGCCCTTCCTGGGAGAGCAGCCCCGGGAGGAATGGGTAAAGAAATTGGAACACCTAGTATGGCAGGAGCTGTGGCTGGAAGATGCCTACCAGGAGCTCTAGTGGTATGGGGCACAGTACCTACCCAGGACAGCTGAGCATGACAAGCCAGAGGGAGAGGAGTTTGATGGTCCTGGCTTGTTATGGGAGACTTTTTCAGAGCTGGAGTTTGGGAGCCCTACACAAGCCCGGTTCCGTGATCTCTTTGAATGGAGGGAGAGCAGGTATGACTGGGACGAAACTCATGAGATTGAGCAGGACCTGCTCCACCTGGTGACCCGGGAGACGGAGCTGGAACAGGGCTACCAGCAGCTGTTCCACTCCAGTGAGAAGGCTCAGCAGGAGAGCAGAGTGACAGACCCAGAGCCAGACCCCTTCAGCTGGGAAGATATTGTGGAGGTTTACTGGGAAGAACCCCAGGGGGCCGGTGGAGATGAGACCGAGGTCTCTCCACCGGTCCTGCAGGGAATTGGGAGCCCAGTCTCCATTCCCCAGCGGCAGGCTGAGTTACAGGGGGCAGAGGCAGTCGGTCCTGTCCCCCAGTGGCAGAGTGTCCTACAGGGAATAGAGAGCCCAGTCTCCTTTCCCCAGCAACAGGACACTGTATTGGGAGCGGAGACAGTCGGTCTCCCTCCCCAGTGGCTCGAAGTATGTATGGGAGAGGAGCTTGCTACCCCCTCTCCCCAGCGGCAATGTGATTTATTGGGAATTGGGAGCCCAGTCTCCATTCCCCAGCGGCAGGCTGAGTTACAGGGGGCAGAGACAGTCGGTCCTGTCCCCCAGCCAGCAGAGTGTTTTATTGGGAGAGGAGAGCTTTGTCCTCCCACCCTAGCGGCAGAGTTTTCAGCAGGGAATAGAGAGCCCAGTCTCCTTTCCCCAGCAGCAGGACACTGTATTGGGAGCGGAGACGGTCGGTCGCCCTCCCCAGCGGCTGGAAGTATGTATGGGAGAGGATATTGTTACCCCCTCTCTCCAGCGGCAGATTAACGTACCAGGGGGAGACAGTAAGCCCCACAACAGTGCAGATGGGACCATGGTCTCTGCACTTACAGCACAGGGGGTAGGGACAGTCGGTCCTGTCCCCCAGCAACAGGGCTATCTAGCCAAAGGGGAGACAGTCGGTCTCCACCTCCAGCAGCAGAGCTGTGTATCTAAAGGGGAGACAGTCGGTCTCCCCCTCCAGCAGCAGAGCTGGGTATCCAAAGGGGAGACAGTCGGTCTCCACCTCCAACAATCAGGCTCCAACCAGGCTTCTTCCGTGGTAGCGCTGGCACCAGGGCAAAGTACCGCTGGTCTCTGCCCACTCAGCAACCCACCAAGGCAGTCTACCAGTCCTCCACACAGCCGTGGTGAGGCACCTGGACATGGACAAAGTTCTCCCTTGCTCAGGTGTAGTAACCATTTATTGTGGGTGGGCTGTACTGCTGTTTCTGTTTTGTGGGTGGGCTGCTGGACCAAAAAGGGCACTGACTGGCAGGAAGTCAGATACCCTGTTAGTCTGTTTGGAAAAGGGGAGAGATGTGATGAGACCAATCTCGCCACATTGCATTGGAGAAGCCTGGTTGCCCGCCTGCTTCCTTTAGACTATGGCCCCATGTTGAAACACTTGATTTTCCCCTGCAAAGACATGAAAGCCGGGGGATTGGTACTTGCCCTATTTGCACAGTGATACCCCAGATAGCTATGCCATTCTACTGTATTCGTTTAGTCTGAGTGCCATTCACCTAATAATATGCGCTCAGACCTGAGCTATCTGGGGATATGTTAAATGTCTATGTTTTATGCAATAGCTGCACAGTTAAATATTCTTATGTCTTTTATTGTCTTTTGCTACCATGTGGCTAATGGAGTTTTGCCTCTGCCCTTGGAGATAAATTGGATTACTTCCCAATTGTCTCCAGGACAGAAGACATTGTGAAAAACTGTATATTTGCCTGCCTGTGATAACTACATTAACTCATTGTGTAAGGTAATTGTATCACAGGCAGAGGGGAGGATTTTGTGTGGGAGTGTCTGAGTGTATTGTACATGGTTACTGGTTGTTTTACAAAACCCTGTGGGTGGTACTAATGTGTAAGAATGTGTATATAAGAACAATAAACACACAGCTCTGGCTGTCCACTGCTTTACCCTCAGCATGGCACCTTGTCTCGTTCTTGGGGGGATTGTATGCTGTTCCAGTTCGACTGCTAGGAGTGTAAACCTTTCATATGGTTTTTCCTATTCTGCTGTATGCAGCATTCATATGGTTTCCAGTTAGGGAGATTGGTGTCTTTAGTAGCTGCCTTTGCATCTGGAAAGGGAATATCTCATAAACGGCTTTTACCCCCTTTTTTGCCCGGGGTGCCGTTACATGGTAAAATTGACCTGTTATCTTCATTCTCCAGGTCAGTACGGTTCCAACGATACCACATTTGTATAATTTTTCTTGCGTTAAAAAAAATATTTAAAACCTTTGAGGAAAAAAAAAAGAACATTTTATGACCACATTCTGACTCCTATAACTTTTTTGTAGTTATGTGTACGGGGCTGTGTTAGGGCTCATTTTTTTGCGGGACGATCTGTTATTTTCAGTGATACCAATTTGAAGTGTGTGCGACCTAGTGATATGCCCCCATTGTCTAAGATGGGATAACCACTTTAAGCGAAGTGACAGGTTCCCCGATCTCAGCCGGGAACGCTGTTACCGGATCGGAAGCGTGCGACTTCCACTTCCAGACTGATCAAATGTGACCATGACATCTGAAGAGTAAAATGTATGCGATCAGCCTAAAATAGCAGAAACCCCGCGGCTATGGTGCCCGCTGTGAACGCGATCGGGCGCCATGTTTAAACACCAGACCGATGACGTACATGTACGTCATCGGGCGTGAAGAGGGGATGTCCAGCTTTGACGTGTCCTCCAACTGGAATGTGGTCTAGTGATATCCTGCTGGGAGGCACATCATTGGCTGCAGAGGTACACATGATCCCCGTCTCAGAAGTTGACAAGCAGGCATCTGGAGCAAAGCGAACCAAAGGAGCCAAGGGTCTGGAGGGGCTGCCTCAAATTGTTTGAAAGCTTGAGAACCCCTTTAATGTGCAGTCTGCGTCTGAATTGTATTTGTCAGCAATACAGTTCCTGCCCCCGTTACCAAATGCTTTCAGGTACAATAAGCATAAATTGTCAATGTATTCAGTCATTGGACATGTAAAATAATGGTCTTATTACAGGGTTTTAAATTGCTCAGAAGGCTTTTTGAGGTCTCCGCAGGGAGATGGGGTGAGTGCGGTAAAAGTCAGTGTGACATAATAGTACAGTTTTAGCTGCAACAATACTGTATAACCTTCTGTGTGAAAATCGATCAGGAATCAGAAAAATAACATAAAGGCAGAGAAGAAACCAGCAATTGTTCTCCTTGTCAGCTTATAATGCTGTGATGTAGTGATCTGGCGATGGTAACTCTACATTTCCTCACATAATCAATTACTAGTCTGCACAAGTAAATTGTAAGTTTATAAAAGTGTAGGGGTTTATTGTAGATTGAAGTGTATGTTCATCCTTCATAGAA
The DNA here is from genome assembly GCF_905171765.1 of Bufo bufo. Classification (NCBI taxonomy): domain Eukaryota; kingdom Metazoa; phylum Chordata; class Amphibia; order Anura; family Bufonidae; genus Bufo; species Bufo bufo. Next base: position 422,187,313 of record NC_053391.1, on the reverse strand, counting down.
ATACACTCATATATTTCCAAATAGAATAAATAGTAATTTTCTCTTGTATTCTTCTTCTGGGAATCATTTGGCATCCTACAAATCTATCAGCTGCATTTGTGTATTTTGTAGAGCTGTACATGTAGGCTATCATAAAACAGGGATGTACTGACAGGGAGCCAAAGAGTTAGCAGATAGAACTATTGAAGCAAAAGCCTTATTTTGACACAAATACATCCCGTTACTAATCTAACAACCCTTGGATTTACGTACATTACTGTCCTCATTTATACTTCTTTGCATTGCCCATAATGGTACGACGTTCACATATTCCCTAAGGTAATCCGGTAGTCTGTTCCTCTGCTGGACTACACTAGCAGAAAACATCCAGCAAGGAAGGTCACAGGGACGAGCCTCCCTAACGTCACCTGCGATACTAGGGAGGTTTGTCGCGGCCTGCTATTGGCTGACCCCCCCAACGCTGTTGTTTTCATCCACACAATGGGGAGAAGCCTTGCCAGCATGTCAACACAAGCGAATCTACTTTTTGGCGCCCCCCCCCCATCATTTCACATTTCTGCCCCTCATGATTCATGTCCATTTCTTGCCCAACCCCCCCCCATCATTTCACATTTCTGCCCCTCATGATTCATGTCCATTTCTTGCCCCCCCATCATTTCACATTTCTGCCCCTCATGATTCGTGTACATTTCTTGCACACCCCCCCATCATTTCACATTTCTGCCCCTCATGATTCATGTCCATTTCTTGCCCCCCCATCATTTCACATTTCTGCCCCTCATGATTCATGTCCATTTCTTGCCCCTCATGATTCATGTCCATTTCTTGCCCCCCATGTGCTACGGTAATACCATAGTGCCATCCTCTCCCCCTGCCCCCTAATGTGCCAGTATCAAGTGCCTCTCTCCTCCCCCCTCAATGTGCCAGTATCATGGCGCCAATAGCCCCCCCCCCCCCCCGGCAGTAAAGTAACAGTCCGGTATTTAAAAAAAAAAAAAACACTTTTATACTTACCTCCATGTCAGCGATGCGATGCAGGCCTCTTCCGGCCTGTGCTCCCACCAGTCTCTAGTGTTGAAGATTTGGTGCTCGTTTTCTTATTTAGCCTGTCTTTCAGAAAAGTTTCTCCTGGGATTCAAACTAACAACTTTTCACATCAGAGGCAAGGCATTTACCCACACAGCTATGAGAGCTGTATAGCCAGTTTCTTTAAAAAAAAAAAAAATGCCTTGCCTCTGATGTGAAAGGTCGTGAGTTCGAATCCCAGGAGAAACTTTTCTGAAAGACAATGAGATTTAAATACACCAGGGTCTCGTAGCTCACAGCCTGTCTCTCTGTGACTGAGACAGTGAGGGCCGGGCTGCGGGGCAAGTGTAAGTTAGCAAGTTAATTGTTTGACGCCCCCCCGTTCTCTGCCGCTTGGGCTTCCTTATGATAGAGCCGGCCCTGCTGGGAGTGAGGTAAGTACAACCTCTGTGAGGGTCCCAGGCATTATAGAGCTTGGATAACCAACACATCCACATAACTTCCAACACATCTTAGGCTTTTTTCAGAGATGGGGTACTCTTGAAGAATATATTAACCGCACTGCAAAACATATTTAACCTCTTCCCACTCTGTGATGTAATATTATGTCACAGAGCAGTGGTAGTTAACGTTCTGTGTCACTCTGTACATCATGCCGTATTAGTAGGCCATAGTGATGGCACAGACCATTGAATCCACATCATCGATTGCAGGTGCTGGTTGTAATATATAGTGGAAACCTCTCACTGCAGGGATAGGAGAAAATTCATCCCTCAGATGCTGCGGTCATTAATGGCTGCAGAACATAGGAGGTTAGACAGATAGAGAGACCTCTGTCTGTCCTCTATTCGGCACCCTGTGAAAGCAATCATGGGGTGCCGAGTACTTGGCATGGCAGCCGGGACCAAAAAGATTCCATGTTCAATTCCCATAAGGTGACTAAAGGACATTTAAAAAGTTGAATAACATTTTCAAACATATTAACTCCAATGGGAAGTCCAGAGAGTCAGGATCTACAGTAAATTAATGTGCTTCTTTACTGGAGGAACTAAAGTGCAAAACAATACAGGCAAAGCATGGCTTCTCCAGTGTCCTCCCAGGCAGAAGAAGGTTTTATGCTGAGGAAAGGCCTGAGCTAGCTTTCCCTCTCTCTCAGAAGGCTGGTACCCTCGTCAAAGGCTGATGGCCCAGGGTCTGTGGTTCAATCATGTGGCTGGCTTCCTGGTCAGAGGGCTGGTTACATGGGGTCTGTGGCTCAGCATCCTCATCCTAATGTCTTCTCCTAGTCATTCATGCAGTCTCACAGAGTCTATCCTGATAAATTCTGGTTCCTATCTGCAGACTGGCAGATTCTCTTATACTGAACACTCGCCCCTATCTGCAGACAACTAGGGGATCTGACTGCTCTCTTTATATAGTTTCTAGCTGAACTAAATCCTTCTAGTGGTAGGGGTGGAGTGGAGAAGCACAGGTTAGACTACTTTCACACTCGCGTTTTGGCTTTCTGTTTCTGAGATCCGTCATGGGCTCTTACAAGCGGTCCAAAACAGATCAGTTTTGCCCCAATGCATTCTGAATGGAAAAGGATCTGCTCAGAATGCATCAGTGTGCCTCCATTCAGTCACCATTCCGCACTGAAGGCGGACCCCAAAACGCTGCTTGCAGCGCTTTCCTGTCCACCTGATGAAGCAGAGCCAAACGACCGTATGCATCCGTCATGAACGGATCCGGTTTTATTATGTCTTCTATAGCCATTACGGATCCGTCTTGAACACCATTTAAAGTCAGTGGGGGACAGATCAGTTTTCTATTGTGCCAGCTTGTGCCAAAGAAAACGGATCCATCACCATTGATTTACATTATGTGTCAGGATGGATCCATTTTCTTTGACACAAGCTGGCACAATAGAAAACTGATCCGTCCCCCACTGACTTTAAATGGTGTTCAAGACGGATCCATAATGGCTATAGAAGACATAATAAAACCGGATCCGTTCATGACGGATGCATGAGGTCGTATTATTGTAACGGAAGCGTTTTTGCAGATCCATGATGGATCCGCAAAAAACGCTAGTGTGAAAGTAGCCTAAAAAAAATCCTCAGTATTATCTAGGTGTGCATTTACCCTTTATACAGTGCAGTGCAAATACAGTGTGAATGAACAGGATATACATTATAATAAACATAAAATGCAGAACAACAATATAAAACAATATACAGGGAGTGCAGAATTATTAGGCAAGTTGTATTTTTGAGGATTAATTTTATTATTGAACAACAACCATGTTCTCAATGAACCCAAAAAACTCATTAATATCAAAGCTGAATATTTTTGGAAGTAGTTTTTAGTTTGTTTTTAGTTTTAGCTATTTTAGGGGGATATCTGTGTGTGCAGGTGACTATAACTGTGCATAATTATTAGGCAACTTAACAAAAAACAAATATATACCCATTTCAATTATTTATTTTTACCAGTGAAACCAATATAACATCTCAACATTCACAAATATACATTTCTGACATTCAAAAACAAAACAAAAACAAATCAGTGACCAATATAGCCACCTTTCTTTGCAAGGACACTCAAAAGCCTGCCATCCATGGATTCTGTCAGTGTTTTGATCCATTCACCATCAACATTGCGTGCAGCAGCAACCACAGCCTCCCAGACACTGTTCAGAGAGGTGTACTGTTTTCCCTCCTTGTAAATCTCACATTTGATGATGGACCACAGGTTCTCAATGGGGTTCAGATCAGGTGAACAAGGAGGCCATGTCATTAGATTTTCTTCTTTTATACCCTTTCTTGCCAGCCACGCTGTGGAGTACTTGGACGATGGAGCATTGTCCTGCATGAAAATCATGTTTTTCTTGAAGGATGCAGACTTCTTCCTGTACCACTGCTTGAAGAAGGTGTCTTCCAGAAACTGGCAGTAGGACTGGGAGTTGAGCTTGACTCCATCCTCAACCCGAAAAGGCCCCACAAGCTCATCTTTGATGATACCAGCCCAAACCAGTACTCCACCTCCACCTTGCTGGCGTCTGAGTCGGACTGGAGCTCTCTGCCCTTTACCAATCCAGCCACGGGCCCATCCATCTGGCCCATCAAGACTCACTCTCATTTCATCAGTCCATAAAACCTTAGAAAAATCAGTCTTGAGATATTTCTTGGCCCAGTCTTGACGTTTCAGCTTGTGTGTCTTGTTCAGTGGTGGTCGTCTTTCAGCCTTTCTTACCTTGGCCATGTCTCTGAGTATTGCACACCTTGTGCTTTTCGGCACTCCAGTGATGTTGCAGCTCTGAAATATGGCCAAACTGGTGGCAAGTGGCATCTTGGCAGCTGCACGCTTGACTTTTCTCAGTTCATGGGCAGTTATTTTGCGCCTTGGTTTTTCCACACGCTTCTTGCAACCCTGTTGACTATTTTGAATGAAACGCTTGATTGTTCGATGATCACGCTTCAGAAGCTTTGCAATTTTAAGAGTGCTGCATCCCTCTGCAAGATATCTCACTATTTTTGACTTTTCTGAACCTGTCAAGTCCTTCTTTTGACCCATTTTGCCAAAGGAAAGGAAGTTGCCTAATAATTATGCACACCTAATATAGGGTGTTGATGTCATTAGACCACACCCCTTCTCATTACAGAGATGCACATCACCTAATATGCTTAATTGGTAGTAGGCTTTCGAGCCTATACAGCTTGGAGTAAGACAACATGCATAAAGAGGATGATGTGGTCAAAATACTCATTTGCCTAATAATTCTGCACGCAGTGTATGTTCACACAACAGCATAAATCAAAGTGAAAGTTAACCTTTCAAAGTGCAATAAAGGAGTGAGTTGACAGCTTTGCATAGTAGCAATAAGGGCAAATGTCCACAAACGTGCAATGCCACAGATTTCAAAATAAAAAGAAGCCACCCTTGGTCCCACCCACTTCATCTGACTTCTGTGTTGGAAAAAGTAGAATAGGTACTTCAAAAATATGGCACTCTGAACAGCATATTTAATGTATTTAGCATGACAGCTGCTATAAGTACATTAATATATCTTCCCACATGTAGCAGCACAGCACTATGAAGTGCCTTTTGTACTGTGGCATTAGAAGAATTTTGATATCTCTGACTTTTAGTCTAACCAGACTGTCTGTTAGGCCTCTTTCACACTTGCGTTGTTGGGATCCGGCATGCACTTCCGTTGCCGGAGGTGCCTGCCGGATCCGTAACAACGCAAGTGTACTGAAAGCATTTGAAGACGGAACCGTCTTCCAAATGCTTTCAGTGTTACTATGGCACCCAGGACGCTATTAAAGTCCTGGTTGCCATAGTAGTAGTGGGGAGCGGGGGAGCGGTATACTTACAGTCCGTGCGGCTCCCCGGGCGCTCCAGAATGACGTCAGAGCGCCCCATGCGCATGGATGACGTGATCCATGTGATCACGTGATCCATGCGCTTGGGGCGCCCTGACGTCACTCTGGAGCGCCCGGGGAGCCGCACGGACGGTAAGTATGCTGCTCCCCTGCTCCCCGCTACACTTACCATGGCTGTCAGGACTTTAGCGTCCCGGCAGCCATGGTAACTATTCAGAAAAAGCTAAATGTCGGATGCGGCAATGCGCCGAAACGACGTTTAGCTTAAGGCCGGATCCGGATCAATGCCTTTCAATGGGCATTGATCCCGGATCCGGCCTTGCGGCAAGTCTTCAGGATTTTTGGCCGGAGCAAAAAGCGCAGCATGCTGCGGTATTTTCTCCGGCCAAAAAACGTTCCGTACCGGAACTGAAGACATCCTGATGCATCCTGAACGGATTACTCTCCATTCAGAATGCATTAGGATAATCCTGATCAGTATTCTTCCGGCATAGAGTCCCGACGACGGAACTCTATGCCGGAAGACAATAACGCAAGTGTGAAAGAGCCCTTACTGTGTAATTCCTCTAGCGCCGTTCTATGGAAACAGTAGGTTTAAAGAGCACACCAAATGCTTCAAATAATTTCTTTATTAACTTCAACTTTTCTTCATATATTACACTGACGCCTCCACAGCAGATAGTTCATGTACAAAACACGTGTTGAAAAGATATCACAAAATGGCGGTATGCATAAGATGGTGGTTCAACTGTTCAATCTTGTCATTCAACATAAAATGGTGGATATATTTCTCTCTTCAATATCTGTACTCTTACTTTCATTTATTTGAGCACTTTATGATCTCTCTGAGAGGTTTATCTGAGATTTAACTAATAGTTCTGCTTGCTCAACTCGGTTTGCAGTTTGCAGTATGCAATTGCTTATGATCAGGTATGAGCAGTTCGCAATTTGTATTCTTGCAATTTGTATGGATTGTTAAGTAGTTCACAGTTTGCAACTGTAGCTTGCAATTTGTATTTGTACTTTGCAATTGATGGAACTTTAAGTAAACACACATATAACAGTTTTAAATACCTATTTTGGCCTCTCCTGCTTCCATAAAAACACAGCTCTCAGTGGAGTGAATGTCTCTTCAGCTCCTGTCTCTGGTGAATAATGATTCTAGCAGCTCCTGCTAGGGGAATTCCCAGACAGGCTGTGTGTGAGGCTGGCTGTGATTGGCGAAAACTCTTGCTGTGTGAGAAGCTGGCTGTGATTGTGATTGGTCTAGACTTCTGCCCAGAAACAACAGATTAACACTATGCTTTCTGTTGTTTTTGCTGTGTCATTGAGCTTACCTTACACTATAAAATGAATCTTAAAGGCATATTATCTTTTCTGCTTCTGTGAACACAAAATATAACAGTTATATGACATCCAAAACATGATGTCACATAGGAACTGTATTAAGGCTATTGGCAGGTCTAGCTGTATACACATATAAGCTATACTAGCAACATAGGACAGGTCCTAGCTGGCCAGCTACACCCATACTGCTAAAAAACTGCTTCCCTTTACATGATAATTTATTAAATGGACTGCCTGCAGCCACCACTAGGGGAGCTCAGTGCAGGGGAATTTATACAGATACTATAATAATGTTTTTGCCCTAAGCACTAGTGGCAGTTGCATAAAAATGCAGTGCTTTCATGTCAGGAAGAGAATAAGTTCAGCGCTGGGCCCCTCCTCCCCCTGGGCCCAATGGCAGTTGTGTACTCTGCCTTCATGGGAGTTTCCCCACTGCACCGCACCCATGGACATAACATCACATAAAAGAAGAAAAAGCTGCATGGCCATGGCCATGTGACCACAGCCCAGAAGAGAAGATAGGAGCAATAAAGATAAAAGAAATATATAAAAAAAAAATACAGCTACTCATAAATAGAGATGTCGCGAACATAAAATTTTCAGTTCGCGAACGCCGAACGCAAATTAATTTCATTAATATCAAAGCTGAATATTTTTGGAAGTAGTTTTTAGTTTGTTTTTAGTTTTAGCTATTTTAGGGGGATATCTGTGTGTGCAGGTGACTATAACTGTGCATAATTATTAGGCAACTTAACAAAAAACAAATATATACCCATTTCAATTATTTATTTTTACCAGTGAAACCAATATAACATCTCAACATTCACAAATATACATTTCTGACATTCAAAAACAAAACAAAAACAAATCAGTGACCAATATAGCCACCTTTCTTTGCAAGGACACTCAAAAGCCTGCCATCCATGGATTCTGTCAGTGTTTTGATCCATTCACCATCAACATTGCGTGCAGCAGCAACCACAGCCTCCCAGACACTGTTCAGAGAGGTGTACTGTTTTCCCTCCTTGTAAATCTCACATTTGATGATGGACCACAGGTTCTCAATGGGGTTCAGATCAGGTGAACAAGGAGGCCATGTCATTAGATTTTCTTCTTTTATACCCTTTCTTGCCAGCCACGCTGTGGAGTACTTGGACGATGGAGCATTGTCCTGCATGAAAATCATGTTTTTCTTGAAGGATGCAGACTTCTTCCTGTACCACTGCTTGAAGAAGGTGTCTTCCAGAAACTGGCAGTAGGACTGGGAGTTGAGCTTGACTCCATCCTCAACCCGAAAAGGCCCCACAAGCTCATCTTTGATGATACCAGCCCAAACCAGTACTCCACCTCCACCTTGCTGGCGTCTGAGTCGGACTGGAGCTCTCTGCCCTTTACCAATCCAGCCACGGGCCCATCCATCTGGCCCATCAAGACTCACTCTCATTTCATCAGTCCATAAAACCTTAGAAAAATCAGTCTTGAGATATTTCTTGGCCCAGTCTTGACGTTTCAGCTTGTGTGTCTTGTTCAGTGGTGGTCGTCTTTCAGCCTTTCTTACCTTGGCCATGTCTCTGAGTATTGCACACCTTGTGCTTTTGGGCACTCCAGTGATGTTGCAGCTCTGAAATATGGCCAAACTGGTGGCAAGTGGCATCTTGGCAGCTGCACGCTTGACTTTTCTCAGTTCATGGGCAGTTATTTTGCGCCTTGGTTTTTCCACACGCTTCTTGCAACCCTGTTGACTATTTTGAATGAAACGCTTGATTGTTCGATGATCACGCTTCAGAAGCTTTTCAATTTTAAGAGTGCTGCATCCCTCTGCAAGATATCTCACTATTTTTGACTTTTCTGAACCTGTCAAGTCCTTCTTTTGACCCATTTTGCCAAAGGAAAGGAAGTTGCCTAATAATTATGCACACCTAATATAGGGTGTTGATGTCATTAGACCACACCCCTTCTCATTACAGAGATGCACATCACCTAATATGCTTAATTGGTAGTAGGCTTTCGAGCCTATACAGCTTGGAGTAAGACAACATGCATAAAGAGGATGATGTGGTCAAAATACTCATTTGCCTAATAATTCTGCACGCAGTGTATGTTCACACAACAGCATAAATCAAAGTGAAAGTTAACCTTTCAAAGTGCAATAAAGGAGTGAGTTGACAGCTTTGCATAGTAGCAATAAGGGCAAATGTCCACAAACGTGCAATGCCACAGATTTCAAAATAAAAAGAAGCCACCCTTGGTCCCACCCACTTCATCTGACTTCTGTGTTGGAAAAAGTAGAATAGGTACTTCAAAAATATGGCACTCTGAACAGCATATTTAATGTATTTAGCATGACAGCTGCTATAAGTACATTAATATATCTTCCCACATGTAGCAGCACAGCACTATGAAGTGCCTTTTGTACTGTGGCATTAGAAGAATTTTGATATCTCTGACTTTTAGTCTAACCAGACTGTCTGTTACTGTGTAATTCCTCTAGCGCCGTTCTATGGAAACAGTAGGTTTAAAGAGCACACCAAATGCTTCAAATAATTTCTTTATTAACTTCAACTTTTCTTCATATATTACACTGACGCCTCCACAGCAGATAGTTCATGTACAAAACACGTGTTGAAAAGATATCACAAAATGGCGGTATGCATAAGATGGTGGTTCAACTGTTCAATCTTGTCATTCAACATAAAATGGTGGATATATTTCTCTCTTCAATATCTGTACTCTTACTTTAATTTATTTGAGCACTTTATGATCTCTCTGAGAGGTTTATCTGAGATTTAACTAATAGTTCTGCTTGCTCAACTCGGTTTGCAGTTTGCAGTATGCAATTGCTTATGATCAGGTATGAGCAGTTCGCAATTTGTATTCTTGCAATTTGTATGGATTGTTAAGTAGTTCACAGTTTGCAACTGTAGCTTGCAATTTGTATTAGTACTTTGCAATTGATGGAACTTTAAGTAAACACACATATAACAGTTTTAAATACCTATTTTGGCCTCTCCTGCTTCCATAAAAACACAGCTCTCAGTGGAGTGAATGTCTCTTCAGCTCCTGTCTCTGGTGAATAATGATTCTAGCAGCTCCTGCTAGGGGAATTCCCAGACAGGCTGTGTGTGAGGCTGGCTGTGATTGGCGAAAACTCTTGCTGTGTGAGAAGCTGGCTGTGATTGTGATTGGTCTAGACTTCTGCCCAGAAACAACAGATTAACACTATGCTTTCTGTTGTTTTTGCTGTGTCATTGAGCTTACCTTACACTATAAAATGAATCTTAAAGGCATATTATCTTTTCTGCTTCTGTGAACACAAAATATAACAGTTATATGACATCCAAAACATGATGTCACATAGGAACTGTATTAAGGCTATTGGCAGGTCTAGCTGTATACACATATAAGCTATACTAGCAACATAGGACAGGTCCTAGCTGGCCAGCTACACCCATACTGCTAAAAAACTGCTTCCCTTTACATGATAATTTATTAAATGGACTGCCTGCAGCCACCACTAGGGGAGCTCAGTGCAGGGGAATTTATACAGATACTATAATAATGTTTTTGCCCTAAGCACTAGTGGCAGTTGCATAAAAATGCAGTGCTTTCATGTCAGGAAGAGAATAAGTTCAGCGCTGGGCCCCTCCTCCCCCTGGGCCCAATGGCAGTTGTGTACTCTGCCTTCATGGGAGTTTCCCCACTGCACCGCACCCATGGACATAACATCACATGAAAGAAGAAAAAGCTGCATGGCCATGGCCATGTGACCACAGCCCAGAAGAGAAGATAGGAGCAATAAAGATAAAAGAAATATATAAAAAAAAAATACAGCTACTCATAAATAGAGATGTCGCGAACATAAAATTTTCAGTTCGCGAACGCCGAACGCAAATTTCTGCAAATGTTTGCGAACGGGCGAACCGCCATAGACTTCAATAGGCAGGCGAATTTTAAAACCCACAGGGACTCTTTCTAGCCACAGTAGTGATGGAAAAGTTGTTTCAAGGGGACTAACACCTGAACTGTGGCATGCCGGAGGGGGATCCATGGCAAAACTCCCATGGAAAATTACATAGTTGATGCAGAGTTGGATTTTAATCCATAAAGGGCATAAATCACCTAACAATCCTAAATTTTTTTGAACAACGTGGTTCAAAACATCCAGTGTGTGTATATGATCAGGTATGATGTTGTATCGATCAGGTAGTGTAAGGGTTACGCCCGCTTCACAGACATTGACAGACCAAACTCCCCTTTTAATGCACCACAAACAACCGCAAACAGTCCATTTGCCCAACCGCAAACTCCCCATTTGCACAAGGTTGGATACCAAGCTAGCCATGTCCCGTTGATGTCATTGAAGGTTTCTTCCTCCACCCAGCCACGTACAACACCAAGGGTCCCCGAAAGGTGAATTGAATTGATTTTTCGAACGGGGAGATGGTTAAAAAAATGCTGGCTCCCTCTCCTTTGTTTGAATCCACGGTCACTGGGTCTGCGCCGTGAAATTTACTCTCACACCCGATATGAGTGGTATTTTCTGTAGTTCTCTCTTCTCATCAGTTTAATCCCTGTTACGTCCCCAATCTGCGGTCCATTTACTAAATAGATTTTTTTTTTATCTGCAAGGTATTTGTGAGTGAGTGACCCCCTGTAACGGTATGAGTGGTTGGCTAGCCAGTGGCCACAGTACAGTCTGTGGGCCAGACACACACTGGCTTGCAACTGGGATTATATCACAGAAAAATATTAAATTGAATGTCTTTTATCTGCAAGGTATTTGTGAGTGAGTGACACCCTGTAACGGTATGAGTGGTGGGCTAGCCAGTGGCCACAGTACAGTCTGTGGGCCAGACACACACTGGCTTGCAACTGGGATTATATCACAGAAAAATATTAAATATAATTATTTTTTATCTGCAAGGTATTTTCTGTCACACCCTGTATGAATGGTGTGCACACAGTACTGCCTGTGACTGAGCCTGCAGCCTCTCACACAACACGGGCAGGCAACTGCAATATATATAAATATAAAAATAAAAAAAAAGCAGACTGATGTACCAGCCCTGAAAATGGCTTTTTGGGGTGCTGTCAGGACGCTGTCCTTACAGCAAATGAGTCTGTGGACACAGAACACTGCCCTAGCTAACGCTTTCCCTATTAGATCAGCAGCAGCAGCAGCACTGTCACTCCTCTCACTAAGAATGCAGCTTCCGAATGAATCTAAAATGGATGCTGTCCAGGAGGTGGGAGGGTCTGGGAGGGAGGGTCTGCTGCTGATTGGCTGAATGTGTCTGCTGACTGTGAGGTACAGGGACAAAGTTTACTCAATGATGATGTATAGGGGGCGGACCGAACATCGCATATGTTCGCCCGCCGCGGCGACGCGAACAAGCTATGTTCGCCGGGAACTATTCGCCGGCAAACTATTCGGGACATCGCTACTCATAAATAATTATTTTAAAGGATGTAGATGCAAACTAGAGAAATCATGTAAGTACCTGTGGGGACTCGCTCTGGTAGACAGGATTAGCGGACACAGTATAGAGGCAACAACAAGTTCTTTGGATCAAACAGTTCAGTGTTTTAGTCACACTTTAGGCAAGTGACAAAACAAGCATATTCAAGTCAAAAAGTCACCTTGCGGTGTTGGTGGTAATTCATACCAGACGGCAATTCTGCCTCAAAGAGTGTTTGCTGATAGCAGCACCAACCTGTTTTCACGCAAAAGAGGTAGCAAGCCTTCATCCAGACACAAGGCTCCCAGATCCCAACACAGAGACATGGCTACTGAGCTCAGCTGCCTATTTAAGGACAGCTATGGAGATCCTGCCAAAACCCGGAACGGCATTTAAAATCTGGTCTGGTATTCGACCTCACCTGGCTGTAAAACAGCCCAGGAGCACATGCTGGGAGGAAAATACCTGTTTTCCCAGACGAAACCTCTCACTGTGTCACATACCATATAGAGATGAGCAAACCACTTGAGATTCGGTTCAGGTATGCTGAATTTTCCAAAAAGTTCAGTTTGGATCTGATTCAGACTGAACCAAAGTTTCCCCAATTGCCCTCATATTGGTATATAACACACTCTAGTCTGCTAGGACTCTTAGGAATTTTTAGAAAAAGTTATCTTTTTTACTTTATTTCTTATAACTTTTTCCCTCTCCCACCCCCCTTCACGAGCTCGGGAAAGGAATGACAGCAATAGTAAATGATGTCTGAGTGATACTGACATACATAGCCATGGGTAGAAACATGTTTGATGGCATTAACAAACAGCAAGTTTAAAAACACACCGGGCAATTACGTGTTATGCTTTTTTATATTCCAAAGCTTCCAAAAATCATCCCTTATCAGGGGCAGATGATGTTTAAACACACACGGTGTTAGGAGATCAAATTTTTTTTTATTAATGATTAATGGGCAGTGAAGACAGAGAGGACTCATCCTACTGCGACTGAGTGGAGGACTGAGCCATCCAATTCACAATCTCATTCTCTTTCTACAAATGTTGCTCCTTTCCAAAGCACAGGGACAATTGGGGCCTACTAATACTACTTCTAGCTGGATAGCAGGTACTGCTACTAACCACATTCTGGCTCTGGGTCTTTCGTCTTGAACCCTTCCGTAGCCCTGACCTTTTTGGGCCTAAATGTACACAGTAACACAAAGTATGGAATGGTTTGAAAATCTGCTTTCTAAAAATTTAAGACAGGGAGGGTCAATACGATGTCCTTCCTTTTCCACAAACACACAGAAGACACTGCTACCGACAGTTGACTTTGGAAATACTGCAGTATTGGCACCACTAACAGATTTGTGTCCAATGTATTTTGCTCGTTAAAATATACAGATGAAAATAAAATAAAAAAATAATCCAGTGTAAAACATAAGTTAACAAACTACTATGAAATAATTTCCGCTTCACTAACAATGGAAGTGCTTGGAGAAGGAAATACAAGAATTTATGAATATTATGTTATTACTCACAGATAATGTTGTCCGCTACTCTGTGTATTATAATCCCAAATCGCGAAGCGAATAAACGCCCGGTATGATTGCTGTCCTAGATCAACTAGACATATAAACCCAAAACTAGACTCAGAACAGCATAAATTATAGAAATACAAAATCTTTTATTGGACATACATTTGTATAAAACATACACATTAAGTCACACAGATCATGAGCACGTCATCTATATATCAGCTCCACATGTGGACTTTCTCAATATGTTTTATTGGATCCGTTAAGAAGATGTTTCTCTCCCACAGCCCCATGGTCTGTGAATTTATACCTGTTTTGTATATTATATACTATTATTTGTTTCATGCACTTTATGTTACTTAGATTATATAAAGGTAATCTTCATATAGGTATGCCCTCATTATAAAAGATGTACATTTATGAATACAGGAATAACTTATGTCCAAACTAGAAGGCAGAGTACCGCTTGCGTTCCAGTGTGGAACGCACTATGCATTCATCCTGCTTATGTCTAAACTAGAAGGCGGAGTATTGCTTGCGTTCCAGTGTGGAACGCACTATGCATTTATTCTTCTCATGTGACCTACTGCTATGTTGGGCTTGGATGTGGGAGGTGGCGGCGTCGGCCGGCTCTGGGAGTGATGCGTTCCACGGTGGACCGCATACCGGATATCCGGTTTTCGGATGCGATCCTCCTCGGCCTGTCCCCGCGGCTTCCTCTCGCGCCCTGCCTACTGAGCAGGAGTACATACAGGTCTTCTGCAAACAACTATGTGTGTCTATTGCCCAGCATCAGCGGTGCATTAGAAATAAGATGAGTGTCCGGACACTGACCGAACCGGAAGTGATGTGATGCGTTCCAGAGTGGAACGCATCACACTTCCGGTTTTCGTTGTTAGCCTTCATTTGCAGCTCATGTGACCCTAATCAAGCTAATTTGCAGACTAGATATGAATAGTTGAGACACACCATCAGTATCCCTTGAGAAAGCGACTGCGAAACACGTGATGGGATCCAGGACTGCTTGGTCTGTATTTACTTGTATTGCATATATTTTCCCTATGTCATGTTTTAGTTTAAGCACTATGCACTTTATATATATTGACTGTGGGCTGTGATTGAGTATAACTCTGCACAGCTTGGGATTTTTTATTGCTAAATTAATTATATTACAATACAACAGACCTGTAGAGATCTTCCTGTGTGACTTAATGCTGCTTATGTATATGGATGTGTATGTTTTATACAAATGTATGTCCAATAAAAGATTTTGTATTTCTATAATTTATGCTGTTCTGAGTCTATTTCTGTGTATTATAAGACACGTTATCATGTGAAATAAATAATAGAAATAAATTGATTTAGGCATCACTCGTCGATAATGTTGCGTGCTACCCTGTGTACTGGTGCAGTATTCACCTGTATACTGCTTTGAATAAATTCAACAACCCCCCAAAAAAAAAAAAGAATTGGAACCTTCGTGAGGTAGAAATAAATGGAAATGTACTGAGGCCAATATATTCAGATCAAAACACATCTATGCTCACCTACCAGCACCAAGGTGGTCTCAGTCATGCAGCTTCTACTCTAAACCTACCTATGCTGTTGGGCATCAACATTCAGCAGAACAGACCCTGCACATATAGTGTGCTGCTCCTAGTTACCTCTGTGTGCATCAAGCAACCAATGTGAGTAAGAGCCAGCACAGCTATATGTACCACATAATCAAGGTTGCCAGTGAGATAGGCGGGGCAAAAGTGCACAAAACTTCTACTCCCAAAATAGAAGCACATTCACATTTAAAGGTGCCCACTCCTTGAAGACTAATCAAAAATCACAGAAAGAGCATAGGTAGATTTAGAGTAGGATCTGGTTAACTGAGGCCAGCTTGACCCTGGTAGGTGGGCACAGATGTGTTTTGATTAAAATATATTGGCAGAGAGTCTCAGATGTTATTATATCAGAGTGCTTAGGGCTTAGTCCATATATTATGTTTGCATCTATTGTTTTGGGGCATTATTTTCATTGATTTTTCAAATTAAACCCCCCCCCAAAAAAAATAAAAACAAAATTGGAACCGTGTGGCGATAGAAATAAATGGAAACAGATTGAGGCCAAATATCATGTTATCACTCACAGATAATATTGTGCGCTACCCTGTGTATTGGCATAGCAATCACCTATATGCTGGTTTTAATATATTCAACAATCCCCCCAAAAAATTAGAACCATGTGGAGATAGAAATTAACGGAAATGGATTGAAGCCCTATATCACGTTATCACTAGAGTTGAGCGAACACCTGGATGTTCGGGTTCGAGAAGTTCGGCCGAACTTCCCGGAAATGTTCGGGTTCGGGATCCGAACCCGAACCGAACTTCGTCCCGAACCCCATTGAAGTCAATGGGGACCCGAACTTTTGGGCACTAAAAAGGCTGTAAAACAGCCCAGGAAAGAGCTAGAGGGCTGCAAAAGGCAGCAACATGTAGGTAAATCCCCTGCAAACAAATGTGGATAGGGAAATGAATTAAAATAAAAATTAAAAAAATAAAAATGACCCAATATCAATTGGACAGAGGTCCCATAGCAGAGAATGTGGCTTCACGTCAGCAGAGAATCAGTCTCTTCATGCCATAGCAAAGAATCTGGCTTCATATCAGCAGAGAATCAGTCTCTTCATGCCATAGCAGAGAATCTGGCTTCATGTCACCCACCACTGGAACAGGCCACTGTCACATATTTAGGCCCCGGCACCCAGACAGAGGAGAGAGGTCCCGTAACAGAGAATCTGGCCTTATGTCAGCGCAGAATCAGTCTTCATGTCATAGCAGAGAATCAGGCTTCACGTAACCCACCACTGGAACAGGCCACTGTCACACATTTAGGCCCAGGCACCCAGGCAGAGGAGAGAGGTCCCGTAACAGAGAATCTGGCCTTATGTCAGCACAGAATCTGTCTTCATGTCAAAGCAGAGAATCAGGCTTCACTTCAACCACCACTGGAACAGGCCACTGTCACACATTTAGGCCCAGGCACCCAGGCAGAGGAGAGAGGTCCCGTAACAGAGAATCTGGCCTTATGTCAGCGCAGAATCAGTCTTCATGTCATAGCAGAGAATCAGGCTTCACGTCACCCACCACTGGAACAGGCCACTGTCACACATTTAGGCCCAGGCACCCAGGCAGAGGAGAGAGGTTCCGTAACAGAGAATCTGGCCTTATGTCAGCACAGAATCTGTCTTCATGTCATAGCAGAGAAGCAGGCTTCACGTCACCCACCACTGGAACAGGCCACTGTCACACATTTAGGCCCAGGCACCCAGGCAGAGGAGAGAGGTCCCGTAACAGAGAATCTGGCCTTATGTCAGCGCAGAATCAGTCTTCATGTCATAGCAGAGAATCAGGCTTCACGTCACCCACCACTGGAACAGGCCACTGTCACACATTTAGGCCCAGGCACCCAGGCAGAGGAGAGAGGTTCCGTAACAGAGAATCTGGCCTTATGTCAGCACAGAATCTGTCTTCATGTCATAGCAGAGAATCAGGCTTCACGTCACCCATCACTGGAACAGGCCACTGTCACACATTTGGGCCCAGGCACCCAGGCAGAGGAGAGAGGTCCCGTAACAGAGAATCTGGCCTTATGTCAGCGCAGAATCAGTCTTCATGTCATAGCAGAGAATCAGGCTTCACGTCACCCACCACTGGAACAGGCCACTGTCACATATTTAGGCCCAGGCACCCAGGCAGAGGAGAGAGGTCCCGTAACAGAGAATCTGGCCTTATGTCAGCGCAGAATCAGTCTTCATGTCATAGCAGAGAATCAGGCTTCACGTCACCCACCACTGGAACAGGCCACTGTCACACATTTAGGCCCAGGCACCCAGGCAGAGGAGAGAGGTCCCGTAACAGAGAATCTGGCCTTATGTCAGCGCAGAATTAGTCTTCATGTCATAGCAGAGAATCAGGCTTCACGTCACCCACCACTGGAACAGGCCACTGTCACACATTTAGGCCCAGGCACCCAGGCAGAGGAGAGAGGTCCCGTAACAGAGAATTTGGCCTTATGTCAGCGCAGAATCAGTCTTCATGTCATAGCAGAGAATCAGGCTTCACGTCACCCACCACTGGAACAGGCCACTGTCACACATTTATGCCCAGGCACCCAGGCAGAGGAGAGAGGTCCCGCCCGTAACAGAGAATCTGGCCTTATGTCAGCGCAGAATCAGTCTTCATGTCATAGCAGAGAATCAGGCTTCACGTCACCCACCACTGGAACAGGCCACTGTCACACATTTAGGCCCAGACACCCAGGCAGAGGAGAGAGGTCCCGTAACAGAGAATCTGGCCTTATGTCAGCACAGAATCTGTCTTCATGTCATAGCAGAGAATCAGGCTTCACGTCACCCACCACTGGAACAGGCCACTGTCACACATTTAGGCCCAGGCACCCAGGCAGAGGAGAGAGGTCCCGTAACAGAGAATCTGGCCTTATGTCAGCGCAGAATCAGTCTTCATGTCATAGCAGAGAATCAGGCTTCACGTCACCCACCACTGGAACAGGCCACTGTCACACATTTAGGCCCAGGCACCCAGGCAGAGGAGAGAGGTCCCGTAACAGAGAATCTGGCCTTATGTCAGCACAGAATCAGTCTTCATGTCATAGCAGAGAATCAGGCTTCACGTCACCCACCACTGGAACAGGCCACTGTCACACATTTAGGCCCAGGCACCCAGGCAGAGGAGAGAGGTCCCGTAACAGAGAATCTGCCTTATGTCAGCGCAGAATCTGTCTTCATGTCATAGCAGAGAATCAGGCTTCACGTCACCCACCACTGGAACAGGCCACTGTCACACATTTAGGCCCAGGCACCCAGGCAGAGGAGAGAGGTCCCGTAACAGAGAATCTGGCCTTATGTCAGCACAGAATCTGTCTTCATGTCATAGCAGAGAATCAGGCTTCACGTCACCCACCACTGGAACATGCCATTGTCACATATTTAGGCCCAGGCACCCAGGCAGAGGAGAGAGGTCGCGTAACAGAGAATCTGGCTTCATGTCAGCACAGAATAAGTCTTCATGTCATAGCAGAGAATCAGGCTTCACGTCACCCACCACTGGAACAGGCCACTGTCACACATTTAGGCCCCGGCACCCAGACAGAGGAGAGGTTCATTCAACTTTGGGTTGCCCTGCAATATAATGGTAAAATGAAATTAAAAATAGTATTGAATGAGGAAGTGCCCTGGAGTAGAATAATATATTGTTAAGGGGAGGTAGTTAATATCTAATCTGCACAAGGGATGGACAGGTCCTGTGGGATCCATGCCTGGTTCATTTTTATGAACGTCAGCTTGTCCACATTGGCTGTAGACAGGCGGCTGCGTTTGTCTGTAATGACGCCCCCTGCCGTGCTGAATACACGTTCAGACAAAACGCTGGCCGCCGGGCAGGCCAGCACCTCCAAGGCATAAAAGGCTAGCTCTGGCCACGTGGACAATTTGGAGATTCAGAAGTTGAATGGGGCCGAACCATCAGTCAGTACGTGGAGGGGTGTGCACAGGTACTGTTCCACCATGTTAGTGAAATGTTGCCTCCTGCTAACACGTTCCGTATCAGGTGGTGGTGCAGTTAGCTGTGGCGTGTTGACAAAACTTTTCCACATCTCTGCCATGCTAACCCTGCCCTCAGAGGAGCTGACCGTGACACAGCTGCGTTGGCGACCTCTTGCTCCTCCTCTGCCTTCGCCTTGGGCTTCCACTGGTTCCCCTGTGACATTTGGGAATGCTCTCAGTAGCGCGTCTACCAACGTGCGCTTGTACTCGCGCATCTTCCTATCACGCTCCAGTGTAGGAAGTAAGGTGGGCACATTGTCTTTGTACCGGGGATCCAGCAGGGTGGCAACCCAGTAGTCCGCACACGTTAAAATGTGGGCAACTCTGCTGTCATTGCGCAGGCACTGCAGCATGTAGTCGCTCATGTGTGCCAGGCTGCCCAGAGGTAAGGACAAGCTGTCCTCTGTGGGAGGCGTATCGTCATCGTCCTGTGTTTCCCCCCAGCCACGCACCAGTGATGGGCCCGAGCTGCTTTGGGTGCCACCCCGCTGTGAACATGCTTCATCCTCATCCTCCTCCACCTCCTCCTCATCCTCGTCCTCCTCGTCCTCCAGTAGTGGGCCCTGTCTGGCCACATTTGTACCTGGCCTCTGGTGTTGCAAAAAACCTCCCTCTGAGTCACTTTGAAGAGACTGGCCTGAAAGTGCTAAAAATGACCCCTCTTCCTCCTGGGCCACCTCCTCTTCCATCATCGCCCTAAGTGTTTTCTCAAGGAGACATAGAAGTGGTATTGTAACGCTGATAACGGCGTCATCGCTACTGGCCATGTTGGTGGAGTACTCGAAACAGCGCAACAGGGCACACAGTTCTCGCATGGAGGCCCAGTCATTGGTGGTGAAGTGTGTCTGATCCGGAGTGCGACTGACCCGTGCGTGCTGCAGCTGAAACTCCACTATGGCCTGCTGCTGCTCGCACAGTCTGTCCAGCATATGCAAGGTGGAGTTCCACCTGGTGGGTACGTCACATATGAGGCGGTGAGCGGGAAGGCCGAAGTTACGCTGTAGCGCAGACAGGCGAGCAGCGGCAGGGTGTGAACGCCGGAAGCGCGAACAGACGGCCCGCACTTTATGCAGCAGCTCTGACATGTCGGGGTAGTTGCGAATGAACTTCTGCACCACCAAATTCAGCACATGCACCAGGCAAGGGATGTGCGTCAAACCGGCTAGTCCCAGAGCTGCAACGAGATTTCACCCATTATCGCACACCACCAGGCCGGGCTTGAGGCTCACCGGCAGCAACCACTCGTCGGTCTGTTGTTCTATACCCCCCCACAACTCCTGTGCGGTGTGGGGCCTGTCCCCCAAACATATGAGTTTCAGAACGGCCTGCTGACGTTTACCCCGGGCTGTGCTGAAGTTGGTGGTGAAGGTGTGTGGCTGACTGGATGAGC
Source organism: Bufo bufo (assembly GCF_905171765.1). Lineage (NCBI taxonomy): Eukaryota > Metazoa > Chordata > Amphibia > Anura > Bufonidae > Bufo > Bufo bufo. The sequence goes on along the minus strand of NC_053391.1, from coordinate 422,166,580 downwards.
AGGTGGAAGAAGAGGAGGAGGAAGCTGAGTAGGAGGAGGAGGAGACAGGAGGCAAAGAATGTTGCCCTGCGATCCTTGGCGGCGGAAGGACGTGCGCCAAACAGCTCTCCGCCTGGGGCCCAGCCGCCACTACATTTACCCAGTGTGCAGTTAGGGAGATATAGCGTCCCTGGCCGTGCTTACTGGTCCACGTATCTGTGGTTAGGTGGACCTTGCCACAGATGGCGTTGCGCAGTGCACACTTGATTTTATCGGACACTTGGTTGTGCAGGGAAGGCACGGCTCTCTTGGAGATGTAGTGCCGGCTGGGAACAACATACTGTGGGACAGCAAGCGACATGAGCTGTTTGAAGCTGTGTGTGTCCACCAGCCTAAATGACAGCATTTCATAGGCCAGTAGTTTAGAAATGCTGGCATTCAGGGCCAGGGATCGAGGGTGGCTAGGTGGGAATTTACGCTTTCTCTCAAATGTTTGTGAGATGGAGAGCTGAACGCTGCCGTGTGACATGGTTGAGATGCTTGGTGACGCAGGTGGTGGTGTTGGTGGTACATCCCATGTTTGCTGGGCGGCAGGTGCCAACGTTCCTCCAGAGGAGGAGGAAGAGGCCGAGGCGGCGGCAGCAGCAGCAGAAGAGGCCAAGGCGGCGGCAGCAGCAGAAGAGGCCGAGGCGGCAGCAGCAGAAGAGGTAGCAGGGGGAGCCTGAGTGACTTCCTTGTTTTTAAGGTGTTTACTCCACTGCAGTTCATGCTTTGCATGCAGGTGCCTGGTCATGCAGGTTGTGCTAAGGTTCAGAACGTTAATGCCTCGCTTCAGGCTCTGATGGCACAGCGTGCAAACCACTCGGGTCTTGTCGTCAGCACATTGTTTGAAGAAGTGCCATGCCAGGGAACTCCTTGAAGCTGCCTTTGGGGTGCTCGGTCCCAGATGGCGGCGTTCAGTAGCAGGCGGAGTCTCTTGGCGGCGAGTGTTCTGATTTTGCCCACTGCTCCCTCTTTTGCTACGCTGTTGGCTCGGTCTCACCACTGCCTCTTCCTCCGAACTGTGAAAGTCAGTGGCACGACCTTCATTCCATGTGGGGTCTAGGACCTCATCGTCCCCTGCATCGTCTTCCACCCAGTCTTGATCCCTGACCTCCTGTTCAGTCTGCACACTGCAGAAAGACGCAGCAGTTGGCACCTGTGTTACGTCATCATCAGAGACGTGCTGAGGTGGTATTCCCATGTCCTCATCATCAGGAAAAATAAGTGGTTGTGCGTTAGTGCATTCTATCTCTTCCACCCCTGGGGAAGGGCTAGGTGGATGCCCTTGGGAAACCCTGGCAGCAGAGTCTTCAAACAGCATAAGAGACTGCTGCATAACTTGAGGCTCAGACAGTTTCCCTGATATGCATGGGGGTGATGTGACAGACCGATGAGCTTGGTTTTCATGCGCCATCTGTGCGCTTTCTGCAGAAGACTGGGTGGGAGATAATGTGAACGTGCTGGATCCACTGTCGGCCACCCAATTGACTAATGCCTGTACCTGCTCAGGCCTTACCATCCTTAGAACGGCATTGGGCCCCACCAAATATCGCTGTAAATTCTGCTGGCTACTGGGACCTGAGGTAGTTGGTTCACTAGGACGTGTGGCTGTGGCAGAACGGCCACGTCCTCTCTCAGCACCAGAGGATCCACTAACACCACCACGACCATGTCCACGTCCGCGTACGCGTCCCTTATTAGATGTTTTCCTCATTGTTCCCGTTCACCACAATTTTGAGAATGGCAAATTTGGGAATAGTTTTTCAACCCAGAACAAAAACTGTGCTTTTACGGTCACTACAAATAACTTGACCAGCTAAAACAGTACAGATTTGGTTGAATAGAAATGTCAGGCCTGTTTTTTTTTTGCGCTGTGTGACAGGTATAGGTTTAATCACAGAATCAGACTTCTATCTGCACGGTAGCGTGTGTCTTAGGTTTTTCTGAATGACACTATCAGCACCTTCAATGTAAGATATCCTTTTTGGGATAGATTTCAAGTAGGCCTCATATACCAGAAACTAGTTATTTTGAGAATGGCAAATTTGGGAATAGTTTTTCAACCCAGAACAAAAAGTGTGCTTTTACGGTCACTACAAATAACTTGACCAGCTAAAACAGTACAGATTTGGTTGAATAGAAATGTCAGGCCTGTTTTTTTTTTTGCGCTGTGTGACAGGTATAGGTTTAAAGGGACTCTGTCACCACTTTCTAACCCCCCCTTTTCAAAGTATTGTTATCTGCATGGCGCCCCTGTGATTATAAATGTGTTGTTAGAAGTTAAATTCGCCGTCTCCTTTTGATAAAAAGAGCTTTTATCTAACCTGTCAATCTTCTTGATAAGGTGCCCAGGGCGTTTCTTTTCGTCTCAATCTGCCGCCCGCCGCCGCCACCGTTGGTGCCCAGCTCCTCCCCTCATGCTTTCAGCGCCGCCTGAATGTAATCAAATACGCCTCCGGCTCTCTCTGTGCCCCCTCCTCCTTTTCAAAAAGGAGGAGGGGGCACAGAGAGAGCCGGAGGCGTATTTGATTACATTCAGGCGGCGCTGAAAGCATGAGGGGAGGAGCTGGGCACCAACGGTGGCGGCGGCGGGCGGCAGATTGAGACGAAAAGAAACGCCCTGGGCACCTTATCAAGAAGATTGACAGGTTAGATAAAAGCTCTTTTTATCAAAAGGAGACGGCGAATTTAACTTCTAACAACACATTTATAATCACAGGGGCGCCATGCAGATAACAATACTTTGAAAAGGGGGGGTTAGAAAGTGGTGACAGAGTCCCTTTAATCACAGAATCAGACTTCTATCTGCACGGTAGCGTGTGTCTTAGGTTTTTCTGAATGACACTATCAGCACCTTCAATGTAAGATATCCTTTTTGGGATAGATTTCAAGTAGGCCTCATATACCAGAAACTAGTTATTTTGAGAATGGCAAATTTGGGAATAGTTTTTCAACCCAGAACAAAAAGTGTGCTTTTACGGTCACTACAAATAACTTGACCAGCTAAAACAGTACAGATTTGGTTGAATAGAAATGTCAGGCCTGTTTTTTTTTTTTGCGCTGTGTGACAGGTATAGGTTTAATCACAGAATTAGACTTCTATCTGCACGGTAGCGTGTGTCTTAGGTTTTTATGAATGACACTATCAGCACCTTCAATGTAAGATATCCTTTTTGGGATAGATTTCAAGTAGGCCTCATATACCAGAAACTAGTTATTTTGAGAATGGCAAATTTGGGAATAGTTTTTCAACTCTTAACAAAAAGTGTGCTTTTACGGTCACTACAAATAACTTGACCAGCTAAAACAGTACAGATTTGGTTGAATAGAAATGTCAGGCCTGTTTTTTTTTTGCGCTGTGTGACAGGTATAGGTTTAATCACAGAATCAGACTTCTATCTGCACGGTAGCGTGTGTCTTAGGTTTTTCTGAATGACACTATCAGCACCTTCAATGTAAGATATCCTTTTTGGGATAGATTTCAAGTAGGCCTCATATACCAGAAACTAGTTATTTTGAGAATGGCAAATTTGGGAATAGTTTTTCAACCCAGAACAAAAAGTGTGCTTTTACGGTCACTACAAATAACTTGACCAGCTAAAACAGTACAGATTTGGTTGAATAGAAATGTCAGGCCTGTTTTTTTTTTTGCTCTGTGTGACAGGTATAGGTTTAATCACAGAATTAGACTTCTATCTGCACGGTAGCGTGTGTCTTAGGTTTTTATGAATGACACTATCAGCACCTTCAATGTAAGATATCCTTTTTGGGATAGATTTCAAGTAGGCCTCATATACCAGAAACTAGTTATTTTGAGAATGGCAAATTTGGAAATAGTTTTTCAACCCTTAACAAAAAGTGTGCTTTTACGGTCACTACAAATAACTTGACCAGCTAAAACAGTACAGATTTGGTTGAATAGAAATGTCAGGCCTGGTTTTTTTTGCGCTGTGTGACAGGTATAGGTTTAATCACAGAATCAGACTTCTATCTGCACGGTAGCGTGTGTCTTAGGTTTTTCTGAATGACACTATCAGCACCTTCAATGTAAGATATCCTTTTTGGGATAGATTTCAAGTAGGCCTCATATACCAGAAACTAGTTATTTTGAGAATGGCAAATTTGGGAATAGTTTTTCAACCCTTAACAAAAAGTGTGCTTTTACGGTCACTACAAATAACTTGACCAGCTAAAACAGTACAGATTTGGTTGAATAGAAATGTCAGGCCTGGTTTTTTTTTGCGCTGTGTGACAGGTATAGGTTTAATCACAGAATCAGACTTCTATCTGCACGGTAGCGTGTGTCTTAGGTTTTTCTGAATGACACTATCAGCACCTTCAATGTAAGATATCCTTTTTGGGATAGATTTCAAGTAGGCCTCATATACCAGAAACTAGTTATTTTGAGAATGGCAAATTTGGGAATAGTTTTTCAACCCAGAACAAAAAGTGTGCTTTTACGGTCACTACAAATAACTTGACCAGCTAAAACAGTTCAGATTTGGTTGAATAGAAATGTCAGGCCTGTTTTTTTTTTTGCGCTGTGTGACAGGTATAGGTTTAATCACAGAATTAGACTTCTATCTGCACGGTAGCGTGTGTCTTAGGTTTTTATGAATGACACTATCAGCACCTTCAATGTAAGATATCCTTTTTGGGATAGATTTCAAGTAGGCCTCATATACCAGAAACTAGTTATTTTGAGAATGGCAAATTTGGGAATAGTTTTTCAACCCTTAACAAAAAGTGTGCTTTTACGGTCACTACAAATAACTTGACCAGCTAAAACAGTACAGATTTGGTTGAATAGAAATGTCAGGCCTGTTTTTTTTTGTGCTGTGTGACAGGTATAGGTTTAATTTACAGAATCAGACTTCTATCTGCACGGTAGCGTGTGTCTTAGGTTTTTCTGAATGACACTATCAGCACCTTCAATGTAAGATATCCTTTTTGGGATAGTTTTAAAGTAGGCCTCATATACCAGAAACTAGTTATTTTGAGAATGGCAAATTTGGGAATAGTTTTTCAACCCAGAACAAAAAGTATGCTTTTACGGTCTCTACAAATAACTTGACCAGCTAAAACAGTACAGATTTGGTTGAATAGAAATGTCAGGTCTATTTTTTAGGCGCTGGGTGACAGGCTCAACTTGCCCCTGATGTAGTATATGGCCAAAAAATAACCACACTATTGATGGTTAAATGCACTTGGGTGACACAGGCTCAGCCTGCACCAGATGTAGTATATGGCCAAAAAATAACCAGACTGTTGATGGTTAAATGCACTTCGGTGACACAGGCTCAGCCTGCAGCTGATGTAGTATATGGCCAAAAAATAACCAGACTGTTGATGGTTAAATGCACTTCGGTGACACAGGCTCAGCCTGCAGCTGATGTAGGATATAGCACAAAATAACCACACTATTGATGGTTAAATACACTTGGTGATAGCTTGTGCTGGCGCACCACAAGTCACAAAATGGCCGCCGATCACCCCAGAAAAAAGTGATCTAAAAACGCTCTGGGCAGCCTCAAAAAAGTGAGCAAGTCGATATTAGCACTTCAATGATCCACAGCTGCAGATCGATCACAGAATGAAGTCTTTTGGAGGAGTTAATCTGCCTAATCTCGCCCTAACGTCGCAGCTGCAACCTCTCCCTATGCTTGAATCAGCAGAGTGACGTGCAGCGCTACGTGACCCAAGCTTATATAGAGGCTGGGTCACATGCTGCACTGGCCAATCACAGCCATGCCAATAGTAGGCAAGGCTGTGATGGCCTCTTGGGCCAAGTAGTATGACGCTTGTTGATTGGCTGCTTTGCAGCCTTTCAAAAAGCGCCAAGAAAGCGCCGAACACCGAACCCGGACTTTTACGAAAATGTTCGGGTTCGGGTCCGTGTCTCCGACACCCCAAAATTCGGTACGAACCCGAACTATACAGTTCGGGTTCGCTCATCCCTAGTTATCACTCACAGATAATATTGTGCACTACCCTGCATATTATAAGACATGTAATCACCTATATTTGTTTTTAATCAACAACTCCCCAAAAAAATTGGAACTTGCTGATGTTTTTGTCCACTACCCTGCATATTTTATACAGTTTTTAAAACGGAAACAAAAAAAATGTAATTAACTATGTGGAGATGCCCTGACATGGACTCGTATTTCAGGTGTTTTCCCTGAGATTTCAAATGCTACATTGATAGTAAAACACATGTTGTACAGTTTTGCACTTATTTCACCCCGCACCACCCAAAAAGGAAGGATTTCTGTTAAAATGGAAAAAAAATAAAGTAATGTCCTTACAGGTAGCTGCTTTTGAGGTTTGCAGCAGTTGCAATTGTGCTAGAAGGCATACCCAGCCTAGGCTCCTCACTTCTCACTGCCTGGCTGATAGATTTCCCTACCTGTTCTAATTCTACACACAGAATCCTTCTTCTTTCTAATTCTAGCCTTTCCCTTCACTGTACCTGGCAGTAGAATATAAGCTTGATTGTGACTTTTCACTGTCCTTGTGTCACGAGGGTATCAAGAGCCACGTCTGACTCCGTTATACCCGGGGTTAGGAAGTCGCAGCGGGTGGCTGCGCGCTCTATATCTAAAGATCACGGTGTTTCTTTATGATTGTTTTCTGTGTTTGCCTTGCTATCCTTTTTGTCTCTCTCAGGGATCCGTAGCTTCTCCTCCTCAGCTGTTTCTTGTCTGCCACTCCCTACCTCCTTATATTCTCCCCTCACACTTCTCTAGTTGCCAGTTATAGAGCTTCCTGCCTGGACATCTATACTGACCCACTGGAGTGGTTAATCCTGGTTGTCGTTCCTGTGTGCTACCCTCCGGATCCCTGTTTGGCTTATTGTTGTCTCCTGTTGTCGCCCACCTGGGAATATATGTTGAGTCTGTGTTGTCTGTCCTCCCCTTGGTGTTTTCCCTTAGAGTTAGTGGTGCGGACTAGTGTTCCCATCGCCCTGTTCACTACCTAGGGCTCAGCTCAGGGAAAGCCAGGGCTTTAGGCACGTGATCGGCGTACGGGTGAGGAACCCGTCTAGGGACGTCAGGGCAGCCAGGTGCCAGCCGCCAGGTGAGTCAGGGGTCACCATCTTCCCTCTCACTTGGGCAGGGCCTTCCTCATTCCCTCCCTCTGTGTCACGTATGTGATAGCCACGCAGACCGTGATATTATAACTGGCCCTTACTTTTTGAGAAAAAAAAATAATAATTTAATTTTTTGTTTGTTGTTTTTTTTTTTCTCTCTCTCTACTTAGAATCCAATATGGATCCTATTGATGCCTTGGCAGAACAGCTTCAAAGCCTGTCTTTGGAGGTGGCAGGATTGAAGGCGTCTGTTCTCCAACAACAGCAGCAAATGCAGCAGACCGCACCCCCAGCGGTTGCTATGGGTAACCAGGTTGTCACTGAACCCAAGGTTGCTCTTCCCGACAGATTTTCTGGGGGAAGGGACAAATTTCCGACGTTCCGTGAGGCCTGCAAATTATATTTTAAGTTGCGCCCTTACTCCTCAGGTCATGAGGAACAGCGGGTAGGGATTGTCATTTTCCTGCTTCAGGGGGATCCGCAATCCTGGGCGTTCTCGTTACCCCCTGGTTCTCAGGCTCTTCGGTCAGTGGAGGGATTTTTTGGGGCTTTGGGTCTCATATATGATGACCCTGACCGAGTCGCCCTGGCTGAGTCGAAGTTACGGAGACTCCTACAGGGAGATCGGTCAGCAGAGGAATATTGCTCAGAGTTCCGTAGGTGGGCTACGGATACTCAGTGGAACGACCCGGCTCTCAGGAGTCAGTTCTGCTCTGGGTTATCTGAAAGGGTTAAGGATGCACTGGCGCTGTATGAGACCCCCTTTCCCTTGATGCTGTTATGTCCCTCTCTATCAGAATAGATAGACGTCTTAGGGAGAGATCGAAAATTCCGGAGCAATTGGTTACCTCTCCCAAGCAACAGTCAGCCTGTACTGACTTAGATGAGCCTATGCAGCTAGGCGGAACTTCTCGTCAGGTCCGTCCTCCCGAGGTTCGCCGTAGGAAGGGGGCTTGTTTTTTCTGTGGGGGGAGGGGTCATTTCATTAATGTCTGTCCCTCCTTTCTCAAAAACAAAAGACCGTCGGAAAACTACTAACCCCGGGCTGTGCGGAGGATGTCAGCCGGAGGGTATACGTTTCCTCCATACGAACATCTCAATTTGTGTTACCAGCGGTCATTGTTTTTGGTGTTAAGACGGAGTCTATTTCTGTTTTTCTAGACAGTGGAGCAGGGGTAAACTTGATTGATGCCCATTTTGCCCGCACTATGGGTTTGTCTCTCTGTACGCTGCAGAGACCTATTCCCGTATTCGCTATAGATTCTGCTCCTCTGTCTCAGAGAAACCTCACCCACATTGTTCGTAATTTACACCTTCGGGTAGGGGACCACCATAATGAGTGTCTTTCGTGTTACGTTCTGGAGGGCCTTCCCTCTCCGGTGGTATTGGGTCTTCCCTGGTTGGTAGCACACAATCCAGTGGTGGATTGGCAGGCCAGGGAGATATTGGAGTGGAGTGAGCATTGCAGAGAGAATTGCTTAAATAACGATTGCTTAATCGCCTCCATAGCTTCCCTACCTACATTTATTTCGGACTTTGAGGACGTTTTTTCTGAAAAGGGTTGTCAGAAACTACCACCTCATCGTCCTTATGATTGCCCGGTTAACCTGATTCCCGGGGCAAAATTACCCAAGTCCAGGTTGTATAATCTTTCGGGTCCCGAGAGACAAGCCATGAAAGATTATATCTCCGAGAGTCTGGCTAAGGGACACATCAGACCCTCTTCTTCACCCGTGGCTGCAGGGTTTTTCTTTGTTAAAAAGAAAGATGGGGGCCTGCGTCCTTGCTTAGATTTCCGTGAGTTAAACCAGATAACCATCCGTGACCCATACCCTCTTCCTCTCATTCCTGACCTTTTTAATCAGATTGCGGGTGCTAAGTGGTTCTCCAAACTTGATCTTAGGGGGGCCTACAATCTGATTCGTATCAGGGAAGGGGATGAGTGGAAGACAGCTTTTAACACCCCTGAGGGGCATTATGAAAATCTAGTTATGCCTTTCGGTCTGACCAATGCCCCTGCTGTCTTCCAACATTTCGTTAATGATATTTTTAGTCATCTCATCGGCAGGTTTGTAGTCATATACCTAGATGATATCTTAATTTATTCGGCTGATCTGAAAACACATGAGGTGTTTTGTGTCTGAAAACCAAGAGTTGTGGTCATCATATTTACCGTTAGCTGAGTTTGCCATAAATAATCATTATCAGGAGTCCACTGGCAAGTCACCATTCCTTGGTGCATACGGTTTTCATCCCCAATTTTGTACTTTCAAAGAGGGGGGGTCTTCTGGGGTTCCCGAAGAGGAAAGGTTTTCTTCATCTCTTTCATCGGTATGGCAGAAGGTGCAAGTTAACTTGAAAAAGATGAGTGGTAAATATAAATGCATGGCCGATAAGAAACGGTCGCCAGGTCCGGACCTAGGAGTGAATGACTATGTGTGGTTGTCTACTAGGAATATTAAGTTGAAGGTTCCTTCTTGGAAACTGGGTCCTAGGTTCATTGGTCCCTATAAAATAGTAGCCGTCATTAACCCTGTGGCTTTTCGCCTGGAGCTACCTCAGACTTTTAAGATCCATAACGTCTTCCATAAATCGTTACTCAAGAAGTATGTTCCACCTCTAGAACCATCGCCGCTGCCACCTCCTCCGGTTATTGTGGATGGTAATCTGGAGTTTCAAATAGCTAGAATTGTTGATTCTCGTCGGGTCCGCCGCTCTCTTCAGTATCTGGTGCATTGGAGGGGTTACGGTCCCGAGGAAAGAATGTGGGTTCCAGCGTCAGAGGTAAACGCCAACAGGTTAATTCAGACTTTCCATGCCTCTCATCCGGAGAGACCTGGTCCTGAGTGTCCGGAGGCCCCTCGTGAAAGGGGGGGTACTGTCACGAGGGTATCAAGAGCCACGTCTGACTCCGTTATACACGGGGTCAGGAAGTCACAGCGGGTGGCTGCGCGCTCTATATCTAAAGATCACGGTGTTTCTTTATGATTGTTTTCTGTGTTTGCCTTGCTATCCTTTTTGTCTCTCTCAGGGATCCGTAGCTTCTCCTCCTCAGCTGTTTCTTGTCTGCCACTCCCTACCTCCTTATATTCTCCCCTCACACTTCTCTAGTTGCCAGTTATAGAGCTTCCTGCCTGGACATCTATACTGACCCACTGGAGTGGTTAATCCTGGTTGTCGTTCCTGTGTGCTACCCTCCGGATCCCTGTTTGGCTTATTGTTGTCTCCTGTTGTCGCCCACCTGGGAATATATGTTGAGTCTGTGTTGTCTGTCCTCCCCTTGGTGTTTTCCCTTAGAGTTAGTGGTGCGGACTAGTGTTCCCATCGCCCTGTTCACTACCTAGGGCTCAGCTCAGGGAAAGCCAGGGCTTTAGGCACGTGATCGGCGTATGGGTGAGGAACCCGTCTAGGGACGTCAGGGCAGCCAGGTGCCAGCCGCCAGGTGAGTCAGGGGTCACCATCTTCCCTCTCACTTGGGCAGGGCCTTCCTCGTTCCCTCCCTCTGTGTCACGTATGTGATAGCCACGCCGACCGTGATACCTTGACTCCTTACACCCATCCACCCTTATTCACAGCCCAACACAGAATTCCATTCTGCTTGTTCTGCTAGGGCACCTCCCTGCATCCTGCAGCACTGGTTGACCCATTCAGGCTGTCTGTTGGCCTGGGAGACAATCAGGGCAAACCCTCCCCTACCACTTCCTCTCAGAGTCATGTGAGGGTCTTCTTCTATCCTTGTGTTTTTTCCCATTAACATGTGCTATAAAATGGCACTACACGCCTTTTTAATGGATTCGTCCGGGCTGAAAATTTCCAAAGTTTATTATGAACTGGTTCGGTCATCCTTAGTACCATATTGTACCTCAGGTCAGACCGAGGAGATGCAAAAGACTCTTTTCTTTATGACTCTGAAGGTGAATGGCTTATATACCGGCTTATATTTTTTATCCCATAAGACACACTTTCCCCCCCTAAAATGGGGGGAAAACGCTAATGCGTCTTATGCGGTGAATACAGGGCAAAGAAATATAAAATGTGCTGCGCATTGATTATGCTCGGTACATCGCAGGCTGCGCTGCATAGGAACAGCAGCCTGCGATGTACCAGACATCCGAGTTACCTGAAGAGGGAGAGCCTGGTGGCCGCAGCGCATGCTTTCTGATGGGGACCGTCCGTGGCGTCCGCTGGGTGGTAGGGTCAGGTGTGCTGTAGCTGGTGTAGGGTGATAGAGACTGGCTGGCCCTGTCTGGTGCTGGTTGATTGGGACCGGCCGGCAGATTTGCAGTGAGAATGTTGGTGGGAGCGCGGGAGCAGGCAGATGAGGGGCGGAGCAGGCTTTCCTGCCACACATGACTGCTCCGCCTGCTCTCGTGTACAAGGCATAAGGGCTGATGAGAGGCTGGGGGGCTGATGAGAGGCTGGGGAGCTGATGAGAGGCTGAGGGGCTGATGAGAGGCTTGAGGGCGGATGAGAGGCTGTGGGCTGATGAGGGGCTGGGGCTGATAAGAGGCTATGGGGCTTAGAAGAGGCTAGGGGGCTGATAAGAGGCTAGGGGGCTGATAAGAGGCTGGGGGCTGATAAGAGACATGGGATTGATAAGAGGCATGGAGATGATGAGAGACTAGGGGGCTGATGAGAGCCTGGGGGCTGATGAGAGGCTGGGGGATGATGAGAGGCATTGGGGCTGATAAGAGGCTAGGGGGCTGATGATTAGAGGCATGGGGGCTGATCTGAGGTCTGAATGGGGTTCTCATTTATATTGGGGTTCTTATCTGAGGTCTATTCTCAGGGAAAACACCTGAAATACTAGTCCGAACTCCATGTCAGGGCATCTCCACATAGTTAATTTAATTTTTTTGTTTCCGTTCACTTTGGGGTCTGAGCTGAGATCTGATTGGGCGTCTGATCTGAGGTCTTTTTGGGGTCTTATTAACATGGGGGGGGGGTCTCATTTGGACTGTCAGCTGAGGTCTGATTAATATTGTGGGGTCTGATTGCTGGTCTGACCTTAGGTCTAATGAAAAATATATTTTTTTTATTGTGCTCCTCTAAAACTTAGGCATAGCATATAGGCCGCTGCGTCTTATAGGGCGAAAAATACGGTATGTGACAATGGGCATGAGCTTCATACATATGATTTGCTGGATGCCATTAAATGATGGTCAATGCCAATTCTCTGAAGCGATATCATTCTCATCTTTCTCTATTGTCTACTATTGGCTAAAGAGTCAGTATTTTCTTTTACATAGTAACATAATATATAAGGCCGAAAAAAGACATTTGTCTATCCAGTTTGGTCTGATATCCTTCAAGTTGATCCAGAGGAAGGAAAAAAAAAAGGTAGAAGCCATTTTTCCCCACTTAAGGGGAAAAAATTCCTTCCCGACTCAAATTAGGAAATCAGAATAACTCCCTGGATCAACGACCCCTCTCTAGTAGCCATAGCCTGTAATATTATTACACTCCAGAAATACATCCAGGCCCCTCTTGAATTCTTTTAGTGAACTCACCATCACTACCTCCTTATAACTTTAATTTTATAAGGTTTTGCATTGCTAAAGGGTATTCTTTTCGCCTATGAGTGCATTTCTTAACCTCCTGCATTTGCAGATTGAATGGGGCTTGCTGAAAACATGAATTATAATATAATAATAATATTTAGAAATAGTTTGTTATTGAAAACTAGACAGGTGATAATATTAGTGCCCAGAGATTATCCTGCCAGCAGTACTATTATGCATGGTCTAACTTGTCAGATGCAATTCTCATTACATGTTGCTTTAACTCTGTAAAATGAAATGTACTTCTTTAACAGGATTTTGGAATGGAAACTAACTACGGTGCTGACATTGTGGCAGTCAGTGACCGCCAAGTCACCTTGCCATTCAGTGAGCTAATGTACTTCAGTGATTTATTAATCTCTTGTTATGCTTGTCATAGCAGCTCTTAATAAAAAAATAAAATAAATAAATGATCATAAAAAGTACAAAAATATTATGATAGAAATAACAATAATACTAATTAAAGGTGTATTCAAGTTATTTCCTTTCCACAAAAAAAGGGGATAGCTATTAGATTGGTGGGCACCCTACTGCTGAGACCCCTGCTGATCATGAGAAATAACCGAGTGCTGTACTCGGCTGTCTCCAGTAGGTTCCATAGAGATGAAGAATGGCAGTGTGCATGCTTGACTGGCTGCGCCTTTCATTTAGGGGGCCCTGCATGGTATAGGACCCCCACCAATTTAATAGTTATTCTCTATCCCTACTTGAAATTACCGGAATACCTTTTTAACCACCTAACAGTTTTGCCTGTATTCAGCTGGGGCTCGGGGAAAAGGACTTAAAGGGGTTATCCCATGACTAAGATAAAAAAATGAAAATCGGCTATGATATAATACATGCCAATCTCTTTCTAACAAAGAGAATATAATGCTGTGATTATGGTTGTTTGAAAGCTTGGATATCTTTGATAGTGTAAGGGAGTCTGCGGTTCCGGTTCCCTTGCGGGCACATACGGTGGAGCGTCCGCCTGCGCGCTGGAGAGGAGGGCCGCGGGGATCTCGGAGGCAGACTTTCCAGGCTGATGGCAATATGTCGCGGCCGGTTCTGCCTCCGGTGTCTCCTGCGGGTTCCGTTCCGGCAATCATGCCGGCGCGATTCTGTGTCGAGTCGGTTGGGCGTCCGCGTGCACACCTGAGGGCTGATTCACAAAGAAATGCGCGGCCGAGTGTTTGTGCATCTTATGTGCTACGTTGGCCACTGGCAGGTAAAGCATCTGTGCACAAATTCTAAGTTGATTAGGGATTTGCTGCACAAGTTCTAATGAGTAGGATCATCGCATGACCTATGAGGTTCTGACAAGCAGCACTCTGTGATTGGCCAGCAGGTGTTTAAAAGGTGATCTCCCTGGCTGATCAGTGCTCACTGTTGTCTCTACAACCTGGGAGTATGCTGGTTCAGATTCACTAAGTTTGTTCCATGCATGAACTCTGTGTGTCTCCATCTAGTAAATGCCTCTGGAAACCTCGTCTCTGCTCTACAATTGCACTGTGTGTGGCCTCAGATCGGACCTTGGATACTTCACCGTCTCATCCTTAGGTATTTGGTTTCACGGACTCTTCTGTATGAACTTTAGCCTGGTCTGGCTTTTCTCTGACGTTTTCCCACAGAGGTTATTATTTGGACTACGTTATTTCTGTATGATTTCTGGCTTGGACTTTACTGCTGTGTTTTCAATAAATCCACGTTTGTTCAAATCTTTGCCTGGTTGCTTAGGGTTCTGCAGCATTACAGATAGCTTTCAAATAATACAAAGCCCATATCTCTAACTGCTACCTATCCAGAGATATGAGCAGCTAAAGCAGCACCCCGCTCCACTTCAGTCTGGAGAAGAAGAGGGGGCAGTTGGGGAGCTGGCAGCCTGCAGGAGGAAAATATCTAGAAATGTGGCATTATCATCATTGTATAGATCCACATAATAAAGTTATGTTGATTTTACCACACAGTGAACTCCGCAAATAAATTCCACAAAATAATGTTAGAATTGCTGTTTTTGATCTTACCCCCTAAAAATAAAATAACAAATTATACACTATATATACCCCAAAATGGTTCCTAAAAAAACCTAAAACTAATATCGCAAAATAAAATAAAAATTGAAGAAAAAAAAGAGGTTATGACTGCTGTTATGACATTTTCAATTTTAATGTGACTGTTATGAGGTTGATATAATAATCATCATTACTGTTCCAGTAATTGTTATGGACAACCAACCAATTTGACTTTGGGTTAGTCCTAAGGACATTATCCTGGTGATCCCCTGGTTTTAACCCTTTAACTTCTGTACAGGGATCTGGATGTCACTGAAAGAGAGCAATCAGGCCACTACCTGTTGGAATATTCCTGGTGTAGTTGGCTGCTGCTCCAAAGGGCCAGACACCAGTGTGAAGCACCAAGAGAACAGGCAATACTTCTAGTCAGGAAACAGGCAGAGGTCTGGACAGGCAGAGTTTGTGTGGATCTGTGATACAGAGGTCAGGGCAGGCAGCACATGTTTACTTGGAACTAGCACTCTAGACCAACTAAAGTTTAGGCGCCCTCTCACTGGGGAAGGTGGTTTATATAGCCTGAGACAGCCTGCCATAAGCTGAGGAAGAATTAGACCATGTATGCACTTGCCCATTAAGAGCCAGGAAGCATGTGTCTGCCCTATAGGTTGGGAGAACAGGCCGATCAGAGAAGCGCAGACTGCAGCCTGAAGTGGAAGAACAAGACTCCAGCGGCTGAGTGAGGAAGAGGAGGGATAGTAGATTCTGGTTTCGGGGCAGGACGTGAAGGGTAAGGTGCCCTGGAGAGCTGGTGGGCATAGGCCACCATGCTCACAGTAATTAGAACTTGAAGCATACTGCATATGACTTTACAGAACAGATGATTTTACAGCAGTCTAAAAAACAAATGAAGCATTAATAGTATATGATTATTACATTAGTGCATAAAGTTGGGATAAAGGTCGGGACAATTAATCATAGGGATCCGTGGGAAACACTGCAATGAGGTTGTACTCTACTGTGTAAACCTTCAGCTCCAAGTCCTTCAATCAGTACCAGTTATCTTTCCCTAATGTACTCATGGAATGCCTCAGTAACGATATACAACACAAAATGATGTCACAGTGCTCATTTCCAGGGCCAGCTTTAGGGGAGGGGGGCAAACTGGGCAATTCAGTCCCCGCCGTGAGACTCCAGAGTGGGGAATTTCCAGGCTTAGAAGTCCCTGCTCTGACTCTATATGTGGATGTGTCCATATATACAGTAGAGTCAGTGTTATGAACATGAAAAAGGTATTCCCAAGCATGACCACTATACCTCTGTATACAAACCTAATTTAGACTCTATTTTTAATGTTTCTGTGGGGAATTGAACTAACAACCATCTACATTAAAGGCAAGAACGTTAACCACTGGACTATAGAGCTCAGTGCTAAGTCATTGCTGAAAAATCTCATAGAAGGTTCTATTAGTTTTTTTTATACAAGAGAAACTTCTATGAGGTTTTTCAACAACAACTTAGCATTGAGCTCTATAGCCTGGTGGTTAAGGGTCGTGCCTTCATTGTAGATGGTTGTGAGTAGAGATGAGTGAATTTCATGTTATGAAATTCGTTCACGCTTTGTTTAGCGGTAAAAGCAGAATTGCGTTATGGATTCCGTTACCATGGACCATAATGCAATTCTACGACGAAATGCCTTTAGAGGCATTCAGTCATAATAGAAGTCTATGGCCTGCATAACGGATCCGTCCCGTTACATTATGCAGGAGAGGACTCCCCTGCATAACGGAAACGGGACAGATCCGTTTTGCTGTCCATAGACTTCTATTATGACGGAATGAATAACGGAATGCCTCTAAAGGCATTCCGCTCAGGACGTCTATAGGCCCGCTTACTGCAGCAAGCTAAGTCTCATCAGGACTCACTACGTAAAATTTTTTTTTTTTCTTTTTATCGCAATATTCTGACCCTCTTTTTATAGTTATTTCTACGGAGATGAGTGGGGGCTCATTTTTTTGGGGATAATCTGTCATTTTTGACAATACCATTTTGGGGTGTGTATGACTTGATCATCCATGGTGCCACACCAAAACTTTGACAAAAGAGACCGGTTTCTTCTGGCTAACTGCCTTAGCTACTATTCTGATGCTGCCACCTGCCTGATGCCACACATCTGATGCCAAGTGCTCCTTCTTTCACCCACCATCTTCAGCTCGTACTGGTATTGCCACCCACCTCCCCACTCTGTCAGCGGGTCACCTGGACACTATAGCCACTCTGTGGACTTCTGATGCTGCTGCCACCTCCATACTATGTCACTGTGCTACTCTGTGGTCTCCTGATGCTGCTGCCATCTCCACACTATGTCACCTTGCCACTCTGTGATCTCCTGATGCTGCTGTCTCCTCCACACTATGTCACCTTGCCACTCTGTGGCCTCCTAATGCTGCCACCACCTCCACACTCTGTCATTGTGCAGCTCTGTGGCCTCCTGATGCTGCCGCCACCTCAACACTGTCATTGTGCCACTCTGTGGCCTCCTTCTGATGCTGCCGCTACCTCCAGACTCTTTCAATGGGCCACTCTGTGGTCTCCTCATGCTGCTTTCACCTACCTATGTTACCTTGCCACTCTGTGGACTTCTCATGCCTTTCCCACCATCCCCACTTTATGACTGGGCCACTATTTTGCCTTTCGGCCTAGCTGACATTATCATTTATTTGACCCTTCCTATGATCTGTCAGAAGGACGGAAAAATGAGACTCACAACGGATCCTGTCTGTGTAGCATCTGTAAGGCCTGTATGGTCCCATCAGAATTGGCTTGTGATTTGGTAGTCAAAAGCAGGAGTGGGTACAAAACACAGAATACATGCAAATATTCCATGTCATCTCTGTTTTGGATCCACTCCTGTTTTTTTGCCATTAGCAATACAGATGGATTACTGACCAAATGCTGACTGAGTGAAGGCAAATGCTCAACAGACAGGATTCGTTTTTTGGGGGTTATTGTTCTTACGGATCAGAGGAAGGGAAAAATAATCAGTGACGTCAACACAAACTTACTGCTGACACCCTCTCCACTCGGTCAGGGGGCTCTACTTGTATAAGCGTTTAATAGAACAGGTTCTGTAGACTTCTATGTGGAATCAGCTGACAACGGTGTAAAAGGAGTGCGCTTGTTCTTGCTGCTAATATCAATCTGTAAGGTTGAGTTCATATTTGAGTTATTTCGTCAGTTTTGGCCCCGTGACTGCCCAAATAAGTGAAGTGTGCAGTGATTCTGAGGGTCCTTTAACACGTCCGTAGTGTATTGCGGATCCGCGGCCTGGAAGTTCGGGGCCGCGCTCCGGAAATAGTGTGCTCTTCGCATCCATTCCTGCCCAATTGAGAATAAATGGGTCCGCACCCGTTCCCGATATTGCGCAACGGATGCGGACCCATTTGCGGACGTGTGAATGGACCCTAAGAGCGACGCCAGTCATCTGAATGTCATACTGGCTCACAGTATTATTTCACTACTAGAGCAGAATCCCTATGCTTGTTACTGCAACGCACAGTGTTCTACACCTCTATAAAGGCTCTCAGCAGCCAGGAAATAGCTGTTCTTAACGTGATTCACCACAAATAAATTCATATCAAACAATTTTATTTTTTTTAATTGGCAAACCGGCCGAATTATTATTTTTTTAAATTTGCTCATCTCTAGTTACCATGAATAGAGATGAGTGGCAGGGGCAATATTCTAATTCACGATATTTTGCGAATATTTGGTAGAATATTCATCATATATTCGTGAATTTGCGATTATTTTCTTGATCGCGAAAAATCGGCAATGTAATATTCACGTAATGTAAAATTCAGGCATGGGTCCATATAGCTACATTTTTCAAGCTGCTAGAAGTTTCCTGAGACTGGAGAAAATGGTTGGCACGGCAGAACATTACAATAGCTTTATATGCAGATAGAGTGCTCCAATATATTCACGATTGTGAAATCAGCACTAATGATGCAAATCTTTTTGCGCAGTACGTGCATCTTCACATTTTAACAGGTCTGACTACTTATTAGTGATTGGTGCACTAAGTATTGTTGTGACCTTGTGACATCATAGCACTATGTCTGTATGTACACTGCTCAAAAAAATAAAGGGAACACAAAAATAACACATCCTAGAGCTGAGTTAATTAAATATTCTTCTGAAATACTTTGTTCTTTACATAGTTGAATGTGCTGACAACAAAATCACACAAAAATTAAAGAATGGAAATCACATTTTTCAACCCATGGAGGTCTGGATTTGGAGTCACACTCAAAATTAAAGTGGAAAAACACACTACAGGCTGATCCAACTTTGATGTAATGTCCTTAAAACAAGTCAAAATGAGGCTTAGTAGTGTGTGTGGCCTCCACGTGCCTGTATGACCTCCCTACAACGCCTGTGCATGCTCCTGATGAGGTGGCGGACGGTCTCCTGAGGGATCTCCTCCCAGACCTGGACTAAAGCATCTGCCAACTCCTGGACAGTCTGTGGTGCAACGTGACGTTGGTGGATAGAGCGATACATGATGTCCCAGATGTGCTCAGTTGGATTCAGGTCTGGGGAACGGGCGGGCCAGTCCATAGCATCAATGCCTTCGTCTTGCAGGAACTGCTGACACACTCCAGCCACATGAGGTCTAGCATTGTCTTGCATTAGGAGGAACCCAGGGCCAACCGCACCAGCATATGGTCTCACAAGGGGTCTGAGGATCTCATCTCGGTACCTAATGGCAGTCAGGCTACCTCTGGCGAGCACATGGAGGGCTGTGCGGCCCTCCAAAGAAATACCACCCCACACCATTACTGACCCAATGCCAAACCGGTCATGCTGGAGGATGTTGCAGGCAGCAGAACGTTCTCCATGGCGTCTCCAGACTCTGTCACGTCTGTCACATGTGCTCAGTGTGAACCTGCTTTCATCTGTGAAGAGCACAGGGCGCCAGTGGCGAATTTGCCAATCTTGGTGTTCTCTGGCAAATGCCAAACGTCCTGCACGGTGTTGGGCTGTAAGCACAACCCCCACCTGTGGACATCGGGCCCTCAGATCACCCTCATGGAGTCTGTTTCTGACCGTTTGAGCAGACACATGCACATTTGTGGCCTGCTGGAGGTCATTTTGCAGTGCTCTGGCAGTGCTCCTCCTGTTCCTCCTTGCACAAAGGCTGAGGTAGCGGTCCTGCTGCTGGGTTGTTGCCCTCCTATGGCCTCCTCCACGTCTCCTGATGTACTGGCATGTCTCCTGGTAGCGCCTCCATGCTCTGGACACTACGCTGACAGACACAGCAAACCTTCTTGCCACAGCTCGCATTGATGTGCCATCCTGGATAAGCTGCACTACCTGAGCCACTTGTGTGGTTTGTAGACTCCGTTTCATGCTACCACTAGAGTGAAAGCACCGCCAGCATTCAAAAGTGACCAAAACATCAGCCAGGAAGCATAGGAACTGAGAACTGGTCTGTGCTGACCACCTGCAGAACCACTCCTTTATTGGGGGTGTCTTGCTAATTGCCTATAATTTCCACCTGTTGTCTATCCCATTTGCACAACAGCATGTGAAATTGATTGTCACTCAGTGTTGCTTCCTAAGTGGACAGTTTGATTTCACAGAAGTGTGATTGACTTGGAGTTACATTGTGTTGTTTAAGTGTTCCCTTTATTTTTTTGAGCAGTGTATGTAGCATACATACAGCACTATGTATGTAGCATGTATCAGCTACACTATATCACTATCTAACCTACACTGACTATCTGTATTATATATATAAGCTAGATAACTAACTATCTAATGTAATGACCAGGAAAGCAGAGAGCACAGCAATAACACTGCTGTCTCTCTCAGATCTGCAAAATACTGCATACAAGGGCTGCTGGGGAGGTTCTTAGTAAGGGATAGGCAACTTTCCTATTGGTTGCTAGGGATGTTGCTAAGCTCAGACAAAGACATTGCAGCCTTCTCATTGGCCCACAAGCAAGAAGGGAGGTTACTGATGAAAAAAATCTACAATATTCGAAATGACAAATATATATCACTATATTCTAAATATTCGCGAATTCTCGAAGTGCCGATATTCGCGATTAATATTCGCTATTCGAATATTCGCGCCCAACGCTAACCATGAAATGCAAACCATAGCTCAGAGTTTCCAAACCAGGCATCCCTGAGTCCATGGGTACACCAGAACACAGCTCCTGTCAACTTTACAGAAGGGAAGGTAGACTGATTTCTGCCTGCTCAAAGATGCTTTGTAAGGCAGTGACCATTTCAGAAGCAATTTATAGCATGGAGAAGAATTATAGAATGCTTTATCTGCCACTGCACCAATTTTCTTTGAGGTAGGAATGGCATTAGGGGTTTCTCTCTAGTGGAAACCTTTTCAGGGGGTTATCCTTCAGTAATAAGTAATAAGGTGGCAAATCACAAGCATAGGTCATTCCAACTGACCTTTTTCACTCTGTCCCCTGACTCTGTTTCTTCTTTCCCTGGTCTCTATGATGTATATTCAGTTTTCCATTCTACCTTTCAGTATTGCTAACTGCACCTCACTTTTCAGTGGAGATAAACCACCTTAGCTGCTGGGCCCCATATCAGCTGCTATATCTGCTACACTGGCATATGGCGATGGACTAGACCTTGCTCCCTCCTCTTTTCAAAGATTGCAGCCTTTACTCCTACCTGCTTTTCATATGGGAATTTTATGAGCTAAGTATTTTGAGTCTATCATCTATCTCCTATCTATCTATCTATCTATCTATCTATCTATCTATCTATCTATCTATCACATATCTATATCTATCTATCTATCTATCTATCTATCTATCTATCTATCTATCTATCTATCTATCTATCTATCTATCACATATCTATATCTATCTATCTATCTATCTATCTATCTATCTATCTATCTATCTATCTATCTATCTATCTATCTATCTATCTATCTATCTATCTCTCTATCTATCTATCTATCACATATCTATATCTATCTATCTATCTATCTATCTATCTATCTATCTATCTATCTATCTATCTATCTATCTATCTATCTATCTATCACATATCTATATCTATCTATCTATCTATCTATCTATCTATCTATCTATCTATCTATCTATCTATCTATCTATCTATCTATCTATCTATCACATATCTATATCTATCTATCTATCTATCTATCTATCTATCTATCTATCTATCTATCTATCTATCTATCTATCACATATCTATATCTATCTATCTATCTATCTATCTATCTATCTATCTATCTATCTATCTATCTATCTATCTATCTATCTATCTATCACATATCTATATCTATCTATCTATCTATCTATCTATCTATCTATCTATCTATCTATCTATCTATCTATCTATCTATCTATCTATCTATCTATCACATATCTATATCTATCTATCTATCTATCTATCTATCTATCTATCTATCTATCACATATCTATATCTATCTATCTATCTATCTATCTATCTATCTATCTATCTATCTATCTATCTATCTATCTATCTATCTATCTATCTATCTATCTATCACATATCTCTATCTATCTATCTATCTATCTATCTATCTATCTATCTATCTATCTATCTATCTATCTATCTATCACATATCTATATCTATCTATCTATCTATCTATCTATCTATCTATCTATCTATCTATCTATCTATCTATCTATCTATCTATCTATCTATCTATCTATCACATATCTATATCTATCTATCTATCTATCTATCTATCTATCTATCTATCTATCTATCTATCTATCACATATCTATATCTATCTATCTATCTATCTATCTATCTATCTATCTATCTATCTATCTATCTATCTATCTATCTATCTATCTATCTATCTATCTATCTATCTATCACATATCTCTATCTATCTATCTATCTATCTATCTATCTATCTATCTATCTATCTATCTATCTATCTATCTATCTATCTATCACATATCTATATCTATCTATCTATCTATCTATCTATCTATCTATCTATCTATCTATCTATCTATCTATCTATCTATCTATCTATCTATCACATATCTATATCTATCTATCTATCTATCTATCTATCTATCTATCTATATCTATCTATCTATCTATCACATATCTATATCTATCTATCTATCTATCTATCTATCTATCTATCTATCTATCTATCTATCTATCTATCTATCTATCTATCTATCACATATCTATATCTATCTATCTATCTATCTATCTATCTATCTATCTATCTATCTATCTATCTATCTATCTATCTATCTATCTATCACATATCTATATCTATCTATCTATCTATCTATCTATCTATCTATCTATCTATCTATCTATCTATCTATCTATCTATCTATCTATCTATCTATCTATCTATCACATATCTATATCTATCTATCTATCTATCTATCTATCTATCTATCTATCTATCTATCTATCTATCTATCTATCTATCTATCTATCATATCTATTATCTATCTATCTATCTATCTATCTATCTATCTATCTATCTATCTATCTATCTATCTATCTATCACATATCTATATCTATCTATCTATCTATCTATCTATCTATCTATCTATCTATCTATCTATCTATCTATCTATCTATATCTATCTATCTATCTATCTATCTATCTATCTATCTATCTATCTATCTATCTATCTATCTATCTATCTATCTATCTATCTATCTATCTATCTATCTATCTATCTATCTATCTATCTATCTATCTATCACATATCTATATCTATCTATCTATCTATCTATCTATCTATCTATCTATCTATCTATCTATCTATCTATCTATCTATCTATCTATCTATCTATCTATCTATCTATCTATCTATCTATCTATCTATCTATCTATCTATCTATCTATCTATCTATCTATCTATCTATATCTATCTATCTATCTATCTATCTATCTATCTATCTATCTATCTATCTATCTATCTATCTATCTATCTATCTATCTATCTATCTATCTATCTATCTATCTATCTATCTATCTATCTATCTATCTATCTATCTATCTATCTATCTATCTATCTATCTATCTATCTATCTATCTATCAATCACATATCTATATCTATCTATCTATCTCTCTATCATAATTTTTTATGTTGTTTTTGCAATACAAATTAAGCAGATAGTGTTAACACAATTACAAGTCAGGGTATATAGTTATATAGTACAGGATGTAGCCCTACAATTCTTCATTCTTATGAACAGACTGAATATCAAAAGCTAAGTCTGAGCCAACCTAATACTGGTCCTGTTCTCCTAGTGAAAGCATTGACAATTGGCTTACACCAGGGGGCAGTAGTGTAATAAGCGTGTGAGTTCCAGTACATTATTTAAGTAAAAGCATTTATTTTTTACCCAATAATTATTAATATAGAAACACTTTATATATAAGGTACCAAGTAAAGTATAAAAACCTATCTGGCAGACATTTTCAGAAGCATATGTTAATGACTTTCACAAAGAAATATAGTATAACAAGTTGGGACGTGTATTATTAGTCAGTTGTTTTTTATCTTATTTACATGTTATTATTTATTCTAATTAATTCAAAGGTGATTTTTCTTTTCTGCACATCAGCATTTTTCCACAATACCAGATAATATGCAGCCTGTAATTGTCCTCAATGTTACTGGCCTTTCATTACTTTATGCCAGGTCAAGCTCATGGTTCTGTTCATCTCATATGAATGTACCGCCACAGCTTTATAAAGTTACGTAGGTATCTGGAGTGTGATCCAAGTCATGGAAATGAATGTCACCTTCTGTGCAGACAGCAATTCAATGTCTTGGATTCCTTGCTAAATGGTTTTTCTCATGCTGCACTGTAGATAACAATTACACTGCTTTTAATCATCATGATGTATTGTCTACAGGTTACTCTGGGAACAATAAAAAAATAAGTGCACGAAAAATTCAGTGAATCCATCACAAAACTTCTACATTTCCACATGACATTAGTAAAACTCAATCCCTGTATTCTGTTCATATAGATTTTTTAAACAATGACCTAACAAAGTTTTATCATAGGTTATACTCAGTCATAGTGGATATGGATGTAATTGTCATTCCGCCGGATCTCATTCGGTATTATAGAACAGAACATCATATTATTATGGGGATATTTTGTTACCGCACACTGACGTCAGTGCCGGCTACGGCACATTTCACGACAATATCAAGTATCAAAGTTTAGTGACTGAATGTAAAAGATGGGTGTCATTTGATTCTTATGCATTGTGTGCAAAGAATATGAACTCAATGGTCTAGTTCACATAAAAGTTTAGCATTTTGTTTTTATGCTACTTAGTTATCTTTTTAATGTCTATTGGGATTACTCATGAACATTTTCAGCAACAGAGACTAATTTGGATACATGCTATCAAGAATAGTACAAAAATAGACTCTAGGATTTTTTCTTTATCATTGCTTCCATTTGTTAAGAGCATTGGTAGTGCAGGCATTATTATATTGCAAAATCATCTGCACTGTTTCAGTCCGCCGTTATCAGACTGGCTTTGTCAGGAGCTTTTTGAAGTGAAACACACATCGAGGTGCTTGATCTTGGGAAAAGTATATTATAACAGCCATGTCACAGGGTATGCTTACTTATATTTGGATTTTTTACCGACATTTAGTTGCTTCATTGGAAGCGTAGTTGTTGTTCATTGTCTAATATAATTCTACCATCATCTTTTCCCATGTGCTTTTATGATTAGGATATTCCTTTATTATTTCCATTTTGATTTGTTATAACTGGTGTAATCCATGTGGATGGTATGTAGTGTACTGACATAGTCGTATTGCCAGGGCCGCTGATAGGCCAGTACAGCTGGCCCAGTTGTTCCCGGGCCCGGCTGGCAGGGGGGCCCGGGCTGCCGACTCCCGAGCCATTTTAATTTTTTTGCTGTCAGTGGGCTGGCTCCAGTAACAGCAGGCAGTGTGGGGGCGGCGCTCACTCACTGACGTCACACGCCTGCTCCTCCCACTAGGCGGCGCAGGCGCGTGACGTCAGTGAGTGAGCGCTGCCGCCCGCACTTGTTACTGGAGGCTGGAGGGTGGAGGGAGGAGGCAGGAGCTGAATGTAAGGTAGTATTTTAGTAAAGAGATGAGCGCTGTGCCTGTGCTAAAATTAAAGTTACTGTCTGCAGCCTGCACGGCTGCACCGATTTATTAATGTATACTACTGTGAGTGGCGGGGGGGGATCTATATGGATGACGTCATGACGGCACTGTTATAGGGAGGGCGGGGGATCCGTGGATGGCACTGTTATGGGGGGGGGGTCTGTCATGTGGATGACACTTATGGGGGGGGGCCGGGGGGTCTGTGGATGACACTTATGGGGGGGATCTGTGGATGGCGCCATTATGGAGGGGGATCTGTGGATGACACTGTTATGGGGGGGGATCTGTGGATGACACTGTTATGGGGGGATCTGTGGATGACACTGTTATGGGGGGATCTGTGGATGACTGTTATGGGGGGGATCTGTGGATGGCACTGTTATGGAGGGTATCTGTGGATGGCACTGTTATGGAGGGTATCTGTGAATGGCACTGTTATGGAGGGGTATCTGTGGATGACACATAGCATAAGATGCTATATACGGTATGTGTCATCCACAGATCCCCCCATAACAGTGCCATCCACAGATCCCCTCCATAACAGTGCCATCCACAGATCCTCTCCATAACAGTGCCATCCACAGATCCCCTCCATAACAGTGCCATCCACAGATCCCCTCCATAACAGTGCCATCCACAGATCCCCTCCATAACAGTGCCATCCACAGATCCCCTCCATAACAGTGCCATCCACAGATCCCCTCCATAACAGTGCCATCCACAGATCCCCTCCATAACAGTGCCATCCACAGATCCCCTCCATAAAAGTGCCATTCACAGATCCCCTCCATAACAGTGCCATTCACAGATCCCCTCCATAACAGCGCCATTCACAGACGACCCCCCAGCGCCATAAATATCACTTGTAGACAAATCTGCATGTTGTTTCAAGGCGGCGTCTGGGGAGGGGCCAAGGGCGGGGCCAGGGGTGTGGCTGAAGGAGGGATCAGGGGGTGGAGCTGAAGGGGGCCCCGTCATGTATGCTGTACGGGGCCCCATGATTTCTATCAGCGGCCCTGCGTATTGCTATATAGTAACATTGACCTCAGCTATTTCTCAGTATCTATTTTACATCTAGCTGATTTCGTTCTCTCCTTTTATTCAGTACTCATTTGATATATAAATATAGCTCTAATAAAAGTGAATATTCATTTTATGGACAGTTTGTGAGTTCCATAATCTTTTCTTCATGAGTGACCGAGTATAGGCATTTATGGGCTCTTAGTAAAAAGATACTGGGCACTCTCTCTATATAGGAACCTCACAGTTTATTGCAGATATAACATATATAGACAATTCATAAAATAAACATAATACATTAAAACAATATGTCATAAAATCCGGATAGTTAAAACTGGACTCCTGGTGCTTAGACCCCCCCCCCCCCCGATGGATACTGACTCTATCTGCTGAAGGACCGCATATACCCGGACTAACCCCGTCTAATCAGAGACCCGACGCGCATTTCAACAGGACTTCCATAGGAGTGTACCACGCTCACTCACAAATAAAGTCCAGCGCGGAAGAGGGAGTCTGCAAACCTACCAAGCGCCGGCTCTTATATCTACGGAGCGGCGCCTGAGAGACAGAGAAGGGAACGGGACTAATACAACATAGACCCGAATACGAACATCTACAGTACCGGCACAGCAGCGGAGCACATTATCGCAGCTGAACAGTGAGTAAAGCGGGACGCCGCACAATTAAATCACTGTATCTAACAGCTGTGTTTCTATACTATTCCGTTTGGAGGAGACTTTTACTGGGGTTGCTATATACCCTAAAGAGCGAGTTCCACTATATCCCAACCAAAGGTTGGACGGACATTTATTCAAAAGACTTTTATCCCCAACAATCAGAGGCTGTCACATTTTAGAGTGTTTATATTAGACATTTAGGAGTCCAGTTTTAACTATCCGGATTTTATGACATATTGTTTTAATGTATTATGTTTATTTTATGAATTGTCTATATATGTTATATCTGCAATAAACTGTGAGGTTCCTATATAAAGAGAGTGCCCAGTATCTTTTTACTATTTTTTATCGAATCAAAGGAAGGGTGATTCCTTTTTACTGAGAGCACCTCCTCCGTGGTTTGCGCCATTCCTGTGCGTCACTCCTTTTTGCTTATTTATGGGCTCTTGTTTATAATCCATTTTGATCTTTGTGAGGTTATTGTAGGTTGTTTATGTACTAATGTACTCTGCTGAGAAGGTACTGCTCAACAAAAAAAATCGATGAATTGAGTGCTTCTTCCAGGGAAATGCCTCCATCTTTGTTGCTTTTTTATATAGGTAAGACCCGCAAAATTTGAAATATAGCTTTTTTTATTTTGATTTTAATTCATTTAGGTGTTTTGGCAGGATATCACAACATTTATTTGTCTATTTATTAACATAAAAATGTAATAAACCTTTTGATTGTTCACTGTAATGTAATTTGACTTTCACTGTAAGGGTCAGTTTACAGGGGCCAATGCCGGGTCAATGTTGTGATCCAATCCATGACATGCAAGTTGATTGACTTTAATTTGAAGAGTTTTTTACATGGCCTGATGCAAAGTCAATAGGGGAATAAATGATCACATTCACTTTGCATGTTGTCAGCAGCTCATCTACTGTTTACACAAGGTGATGGGACGCCACCAAACAATGATTTTAGGTGCCGCATGAAAGGTGACATCACTTGACAAGTGAACATTTTGCTAATTTGTAGAGTAATCGGCAGCACTTTTACAGTACCCAACTGCTGTACAGTGTCCCACTACATAGCAGGGAGACCCTCTAATTTTTGCACTGTGTGTCTCATAGGCTGTATATGGAGAGTGAGGGATCTCCCAAGCAATAATCGTTAGGTTTCGGTTGGCACCACCTCTTAGTTCAGTTGTGTATAAGCTTTGAGTGAGTAAACAGCAAAAGGCAACAAGGAGCAGAGCAAACCAGGTAACATTTTACCCCAGAGGATTAAAATCGGCAAGGTGACCTCATGTGTACCAACCCTAGAGGAAAAGACCTACTGGATTCAGCAGAACTTTAAGCGACCATATAAGAGAAAGTGCAGAGCACCTGTTAGAGAAGGTAACGCATATAAATTGAAACTACAAACGTCCCTGCATGTTGGTGGGAGCAATAAGCTTCTAGTTCCTTATCATGCTAAAAGAGGAGACTGGCCATTAGAAATGTCCCGAACTATTCGCCGGCGAACAGTTCCCGGCAAACATCGCTTGTTCGAGTTCGCCGCGGCGGGCGAACATATGCGATGTTCGGTCCGCCCCCTATACGTCATCATTGAGCAAACTTTGACCCTGTACCTCACAGTCTGCAGACACATTCCAGCCAATCAGCATACCCTCCCTCCCAGACCCTCCCACCTCCTATCAAAAAGCAAGGACAGCATCCATCTTAGATTCATTCTGAAGCTGCAGTGTTAGAGCAGGGAGAGTGCTGCTGCTGCTGAATTAATAGGGAAATCGATAGCTAGGCCAGTGTTCTGTATCCACTCCAGTCCTCAAAGACTCATCTGATCTGCTGTAAGGACAGCGTCCTGACAGCACCCCAAAAAGCCCTTTTTAGGGCTGGTACATCAGTCTGCTTTTTTTTTTTCTTCTCTGTAATATAATTGCAGTTGCCTGCCAGTGTGTGTCAGGCCCACAGAGTGTACTGTGCCCACTGCCAGTGCCCACCCCTCATATCTGGTGGCACAGTAGCTTTCAGATAAAACAGTAAAACAATTTTTTCTCTGTAATATAATTGCAGTTGCCTGCCAGTGTGTGTCAGGCCCACAGAGTGTACTGTGCCCACTGCCCACCACTCATATCTGGTGCACAGTAGCTTGCAGATAAAACAGTAAACAATTTTTTCTCTGTAATATAACTGCAGTTGCCTGCCAGTGTGTGTCAGGCCCACAGACTGTACTGTGCCCACTGCCCACCACTCATATCGGATGGCACAGTACCTTGCACGCATAGTACCACTAATCTAAAAAAAAATGACAGGCAGAGGCAGGCCACCCCGCAGGGGCCATCGTGGTCGTGGTGCTGTGATTTCCTTTGGCCCTAGAATAATGCCCAGTGTCAGCGATGGACTGGCCATCGGGAGTACCGGGAGAATCCCGGTGGGCCGATCGAATTATGGGCCGGCCAGGGCCGCCATCAGGGGGGTAAAGCTCCAGTAACAGCAGGCAGTGTGGAGGCGGCGCTCACTCACTGACGTCACACGCCTGCTCCTCCCACTAGGCGGCGCAGGCGCGTGACGTCAGTGGGTGAGCGCTGCCGCCCGCACTTGTTACTGGAGGCTGGAGCCGGCGGGAGCTGAATGTATTGTAAGGTAGTAAAGAGATGAGCGCTGTGTTAAAATTAAAGTTACTGGGGGGATCCGTGGATGGCACTGTTATGGGGGGGGGGGGTCTGTCATGTGGATGACACTTATGGGGGGGGGTCTGTGGATGACACTTATGGGGGGGATCTGTGGATGGCACCATTATGGAGGGGGATCTGTGGATGACACTGTTATGGAGGGGATCTGTGGATGACACTGTTATGGGGGGATCTGTGGATGACACTATTATGGGGGGATCTGTGGATGACTGTTATGGGGGGGATCTGTGGATGGCACTGTTATGGAGGGTATCTGTGAATGGCACTGTTATGGAGGGGTATCTGTGGATGACACATAGCATAAGATGCTATATACGGTATGTGTCATCCACAGATCCCCCTCTATAACAGTGCCATCCACAGATCCCCCCATAACAGTGCCATCCACAGATCCCCTCCATAACAGTGCCATCCACAGATCCTCTCCATAACAGTGCCATCCACAGATCCCCTCCATAACAGTGCCATCCACAGATCCCCTCCATAACAGTGCCATCCACAGATCCCCTCCATAACAGTGCCATCCACAGATCCCCTCCATAAAAGTGCCATTCACAGATCCCCTCCATAACAGTGCCATTCACAGATCCCCTCCATAACAGCGCCATTCACATGTTTTTTTTTGAGTGTGTTTGGGAAAAATAAAGTGGGCCGGTCTGGCTGAAGTCCAGGGCCACTTTATTGTCCCAGTCCATCCCTGCCCAGTGTTCAGAGGCCACGTACCCTGAACTCGAAAAGTTCTGAGGACATAGTTGACTGGCTAACACAGGACACCCAATCTTCTTGACGCACCATCCTCCTCCAGCTCAGCTTCGGGCACCTCTCAAGTTACCACTCGCCCGCCTGCCGCCACCACCAACACTAGCACCACAGCCGCTTCACTTGATCTGTCAGAGGAGTTATTTACACATCAGTTGGAAGAAATGAGTGATGCACAACCATTATTGCCAGAGGATGTAGATAACAGGGATATGTCTCAGTCAGGCAGCATTACACACATGGACTTAGGGTGTGATGATGATGTTGTACCCGCTGCTGCTTCCTTTGCTGAGTTGTCAGATACAAGTGAAGCGGTTGATGATGACGATGTGTCCGTGGATGTCACGTGGGTGCCCGCTCGAAGAAAAGAAGAACAGGGGGAAAGTTCAGATGGGGAGACAGAGAGGAGGAGGAGATGAGTTGGAAGCAGGGGGAGGTCGTCGCAAGGAGATAGTGGCACAGTCAGACAGCATGTATCGGCACCAGGGGTCAGCCAGACAGCACGCCAATCAATGCAATGCTGTTGCCACCACCAGAATGCCGTCATTGCAAAGTTCAGCAGTGTGGCATTTTTTGTGTGTGTCTGCCTCTGATAACAGCGATGCCATTTGCAAACTGTGCCAAAAGAAACTGAGTCGTGGGAAGTCCAACACCCACCTAGGTACAACTGCTTTGCGAAGGCACATGATCTCACATCACAAACGCCTATGGGATCAACACATGATGAGTACAAGCAGCACACAAACTCAAAGCCACCATCCTCCTCCTGGTCCAGCATCTTCAGCCACATCAACCACTGCTGTCCTCCTTGCCCCCTCTCAACCACCCGCCACTCCGCCTCTCACCTTCAGCAGTTCCTGCTCATCTGCCCACAGTCAGGTGTCTGTCAAGGAAATGTTTGAGCGTAAGAAGCCAATGTCACAGAGTCACCCCCTTTCCCGGCGTCTGACAGCTGGCTTGTCGGAACTCTTAGCCCTCCAGCTTTTACCATACAAGCTGGTGGAGCCTGAGGCCTTCAAAAAATTTGTAGCTATTGGGACACCGCAGTGGAAGGTACCCGGCCAAATATTTTTTTCACAAAAGGCAATCCCCAACCTGTACTCTATTGTGGAAAAGGAAGTCATGGCATGTCTGGCACACAGTGTTGGGGCAAGGGTCCATCTGACCACTGATACCTGGTCTGCAAAGCACGGTCAGGGCAGGAATATCACGTACACTGCGCATTGGGTAAACCTGCTGACGGCTGCCAAGCATGGAATGCGTGGCTCTGCAGAGGAGTTGGTGACACCGCCACGACTTGCAGGCAGGCCTGCTGCCACCTCCTCTACTCCTCCTACTCCATCCTCTTCGCTAACCTCCTCGCCTGAGTCCTCTTCTGCTGCGTCTTGCTCCACATCAACTGCACCCTCCCAGCTCCCTAGGGGCTATTCCACATCCCAGATACGACAGTGTCATGCCGTCTTGGGGTTGACTTGCCTGAAAGCAGAGAGTCACACCGGACCAGCACTCCTGTCCGCCCTGAACGCACAGGTGGATCAGTGGCTGACCACGCACCAACTGGAGATCAGCAAAGTGGTGTGTGACAACGGAAGCAATTTGTTGGCGGCATTGAATTTGGGCAAGTTGACACATGTGCCGTGCATGGCACATGTGTTGAATCTGATCGTACAACGCTTTGTGCATAAGTACCCAGGCTTACAGGACGTCCTCAAGCAGGCCAGGAAGGTGTGTGGCCATTTCAGGCGTTCCTACATGGCTATGGCGCACTTTTCCGATATTCAGCGGCGAAACAACATGTCAGTGAGGCGATTGATTTGCGACAGCCAGACACATTGGAATTCAACACTCCCGATGTTCGACCGCCTGCTCCAACAAGAAAAAGCTGTCAACGAGTATTTGTATGACCGGGGTGCTAGGACAGCCTCTGCAGAGCTGGGTATTTTTTTGCCACGTTACTGGACGCTCATGTGCAATGCCTGTAGGCTCATGTGTCCTTTTGAGGAGGTGACAAACCTAGTCAGTCGCACCGAAGGCACCATCAGCGACATCATCCCATTTGTTTTCTTCCTGGAGCGTTCCCTGCGAAGAGTGCTGGATCAGGCCGTAGATGAGCGTGAAGATGAAGAGTTGTGGTCACCAACACCACCAGAAACAGCCTTATCAGCATCGTTTTCTGGACCTGCGGCAATGCTGGAAGAGGAGTCTGAGGAAGAGGAGTCAGAGGAGGAATGTGGCTTTGAGGAGGAGTAAGACCAACCACAGCAGGCCTACCAGGGTGCTCGTTGTCAC
Source organism: Bufo bufo (assembly GCF_905171765.1). Classification (NCBI taxonomy): domain Eukaryota; kingdom Metazoa; phylum Chordata; class Amphibia; order Anura; family Bufonidae; genus Bufo; species Bufo bufo. The sequence continues at coordinate 422,133,286 of NC_053391.1, read as the reverse complement.
CTATCTGGTACCCGTGGTGTTGTACGTGGCTGGGGGGAAGAACAGACCTTCAATGAGATCAGTGAGGACGAAGAACGGGACATGAGTAGCTCGGCAACCAACCTTGTGCAAATGGGGTCTTTCATGCTGTCATGCCTGTTAAGGGACCCTCGTATAAAAAGTCTGAACGAGAACGACCTGTACTGGGTGGCCAACGCTACTAGACCCCCGGTATAAGCAAAAAGTGGCTGAAATGTTACCGAATTACCGGAAGTCGGAAAGGATGCAGCAGTTACAAAACAAGTTAAAAAGTATGCTTTACACAGCGTATAAGGGTGATGTCACAGCACAACGGGAATCTAACAGGGGAAGAGGTGAAAGTAATCCTCCTACTACCACGACCATGCCGGCAAGGACAGGACGCTTTACAGACGTGTTTTTGATGGAGGACATGCAGAGCTTTTTAAGTCCTACGCATCGCCACAGCCCTTCGGGGTCCACCCTCCGAGTACGACTCGACCGGCAGGTAGCAGACTACCTTGCCTTAACTGCAGATATTGACACTCTGAGGAGCGATGAACCCCTTGACTACTGGGTGTGCAGGCTTGACCTGTGGCCTTAGCTATCCCAATAAAATAAAAGTTTACACACACGCACATACACATGCACACACATACCCATGGCCCGCCGGATGTTCTCGGTGGAGGAGGCATATGCCCAGATTGCCTCCGACTCCGAGAGCCCCAGTGAGGATGAGGATGACCCCACGTTCCTCTTGTCATCCACATCCTCCTCCTCATCATCTGATGACGATGAGCCCCCAAGGCGGCAGAGACGCTGCCAGGCGGAGCCAGGGGCCCCACATGCTAGGGATCCTGTGGCCCACCCTAGTACAAGCCGCCCTGGGCTTCGTACTGGTTTCCCGGCCCACCAAATAAGCCCACCGGAGCCCCCTGCCGATGAACTTAGCTGGTGTCCCACAGTGGACTTTGAGCCCGAGATTCCGGATTTTGCTGGCAATCCAGAAATCCAGATTCCCACAGTGGGGTTTACTGAAATGGACTTTTTTAGTTTTTTTTTCAGTAGCCCATTTGTGAATCTGATGGTGGAGCAGACGAACCTGTACGCCCAACAGTTCGTTGCTCAGCACCCGGGCTCATTTTTGGCTAGACCCGGTGGCTGGACGCCGGTCAGTGCAGCCGAGATGAGGACATTTTGGGGCCTCGTGCTGCATATGGGTCTAGTGCAAAAACCCAGTGTCAGGCTGTACTGGAGTGGGGACGTCCTCTACCAGACCCCACTCTACAGTATGGCCATGACACGCTCCCGGTTTGAGGCCATCCAGAAATGTCTGCATTATTCAGATAATGCAGCATGTCCCCCCCGAGGTGATCCTGCCTATGACCGTCTGTATAAGATACGGCCAGTCATCGATCACTTTGGGGCCAGATTTGAGCAGGCCTACGTACCTGGAAGGGAGGTCGCGGTTGATGAGTCTCTCGTTGCGTTCAAGGGGAGACTCAGTTTCCGCCAATACATTCCCACTAAGCGGGCGAGGTATGGCGTGAAGCTATACAAAATTTGTGAGAGTGCCTCAGGGTACACTTACAAATTTCGTGTGTACGAGGGGCGAGATTCCCGTATTCAACCCCCAGAATGTCCCCCCACTCTGGGTGTTAGCAGGAAACTTGTGTGGGACCTTATGTACCCACTGCTAGATAAGGGTTACCATTTGTACGTGGACAACTTTATACTAGCATTCCATTGTTCAGGTCCCTTGCCGCCAGATCCACGTTCGCTTGTGGGACCGTGCGGAAAAATCAGTGCGGCCTCCCTGCCCACCCCCTCCAGGTACCTATCCCCAGGAGTGAGACCCGTGCACTTACCAGTGGAAACCTGTTGCTGGTCAGATATAAGGACAAGAGGGATGTCCTTGTACTGTCCACAATCCACTGTAATGGCATCACCCCTGTCCCTGTGCGAGGTACCGCGGCAACGGTCCTCAAGCCCAATTGTATTGTCGACTACAATCGGTATATGGGAGGAGTTGATCTCTCTGATCAAGTCCTCAAGCCATATAATGCCATGCGCAAAACCTTGGCATGGTACAAAAAAGTTGCGGTCTACTTGGTACAGGTTGCCATGTAAAACTCTTTTGTACTATCCTGAAGCGCTGGCAGCACAGGGACATTCCTCCAATTCTATGATGCAGTCTTTAAGGACCTGATCTTTTCGGACCGGGAAAGAGCAGGCCGGAGTACCTCGGGAACTGGAGGCGCCCGGGTAGTCCCTGGCCAACATTTTCCAGGTGTGGTCCCCCATACTGGAAAGAAGGGACGAACCCAAAAAAGATGCAGAGTGTGTCACAAGAGGGGGATACGGAAGGACACCACCACTCAATGTGACACGTGCCCCGATCATCCGGGCCTCTGCGTCATCGATTGCTTCAGGGAGTACCACACTTCCATGGAGTAGTACATTTTTATAATCCCCAAAAGTCCCCTAGAGAACATAATAAACTATGGCTCTCAGACTTTGGAGACACGGAAACAAATTTATTTTTTTCCAAAAATATTCGTTTTAGTGCAGGCATTCTCAAACTGCGGCCCTCCAGATGTTGTAAAACTATAACTCCCAGCATGCCCAGACAACCTACAGCCATCAGCAGGGCATGGTGGGAATTGTAGTTTTACATCTGGAGGGCCGCAGTTTTAGGATGCCTGCTTATTGTTTCCAAAGTCTGCGAGCCATACATATTGGGCATCGCTGCGTCCGTAAAAATCTTCTCTATAAAAATAACATTTAACCCAACCCCCCCGGATGAACAGCGTTAAAAAAAAAAAAAAAAAAAAAAGCACGTGTGGAGCAAACATTGGCCTGTGGACGGTCCTAGAGGAGACCCGAGCCTGCATGACTTTATTTTGGATGTCCTGGACTGTTCGCATATCTTGGATTAAACCAGCAAAGTTCCAACCTAGGCCAGCAGCCAAAATGCAGGGAATACTGAAGCAGCTGGTGCTGGCCAATGTGCAGCAACAACAGGCCAATGTTCAGCAACAACAGGCCTATGCACAACAGCAAGAGACCAACAACCTGTTGCTCCAGCATATTGTGGCCCTGAGGGAGACACCACCAGCGGCGACCCAGCTCCAGCCAGCTGCCCGGGATAAAGTCCGGTCAGCATTAAGGAAAATGACTGGAAGACGACGTGGAGGCCTTTCTGATAGTTTTTGAAAGGACAGCAGAGCGGGAGAATCTGCCCTCTGACCAGTGGGCTGAAGTAGTGGCTCAGTTTCTGGTGGGGGATGCACAGAAGGCCTACTTTGACCTCAGCCATGAGGACCCCCAAACTATGGGAAGCTTAAAGGTGAGGTTCTGGCCCACATAGGGGTCAATACATATGTGCGGGCCCAGTGAGTGTACCAGTGTAGAGTGTAGAGTCTCAGCCTGCCAGGTCGCAGGCCTATGATCTGTTGCACCTCGTGAAGAAGTGTCTCCAGTCTGAGACTTTGGGCCCAGCACAGATGATAGACCGGGTGGTGGTGGATCGGTTTGTGTGTTCTCTGCCAGTGGCCATCCAGCATTGGGTGGGTCAGGGGGACCTGGGCAACCTCAACCAGTTGGTCAGCCTGGTCTAGCGGTACATGGCCACCCACGATTTGGTGCGTGACACTTCTCAAAATGGGTGACACCCTTACCCCCGACCCTCCTTATAGAGACTGAAAAAAGGTCCTGATCCCAAGCAGGGGAAAATGCAACCCAAAGGCACTTTAAGCGTGCCCCGTGGGTTTGTGAAGACACATTTATCTGATGCTGGCTGTGCCAGGTGCCTGGACATAGGGCTGCTAACGCCAACTTGAACACTGAACCTGTGGACTGCTGGTTTGCTCGCCGGTCCTCATTCTATGCTAGGCCTGTCAGTACCGCAGACACCCTGCTGAGCGCTGGTGAACATCCCATGTGCCAGGTGTCAATTAACGGGTAACGGATTAACAAGCTGTTAGACCCCGGTAGTCTAGTGACCCTAGTGCACAGTTACTGGTTTCTCAGAAAAATCCCTCTGATCAAAAGGTCTCCGTTATCTGTATCCATTGGCATGTCCGAGAGTATCCGACGGTGATGGTTGTTATGGCGACGCTGGGTGGGAGTAGTAAAGAATCTTCCATATGAGGCTATTTTGGAAAGAGACTTACCCATACACTGCGTGCAGAATTATTAGGCAAATGAGTATTTTGACCACATCATCCTCTTTATGCATGTTGTCTTACTCCAAGCTGTATAGGCTCGAAAGCCTACTACCAATTAAGCATATTAGGTGATGTGCATCTCTGTAATGAGAAGGGCTGTGGTCTAATGACATCAACACCCTATATTAGGTGTGCATAATTATTAGGCAACTTCCTTTCCTTTGGCAAAATGGGTCAAAAGAAGGACTTGACAGGCTCAGAAAAGTCAAAAATAGTGAGATCTTGCAGAGGGATGCAGCACTCTTAAAATTGCAAAGCTTCTGAAGCGTGATCATCGAACAATCAAGCGTTTCATTCAAAATAGTCAACAGGGTCGCAAGAAGCGTGTGGAAAAACCAAGGCGCAAAATAACTGCCCATGAACTGAGAAAAGTCAAGCGTGCAGCTGCCAAGATGCCACTTGCCACCAGTTTGGCCATATTTCAGAGCTGCAACATCACTGGAGTGCCCAAAAGCACAAGGTGTGCAATACTCAGAGACATGGCCAAGGTAAGAAAGTCTGAAAGACGACCACCACTGAACAAGACACACAAGCTGAAACGTCAAGACTGGGCCAAGAAATATCTCAAGACTGATTTTTCTAAGGTTTTATGGACTGATGAAATGAGAGTGAGTCTTGATGGGCCAGATGGATGGGCCCGTGGCTGGATTGGTAAAGGGCAGAGAGCTCCATTCCGACTCAGACGCCAGCAAGGTGGAGGTGGAGTACTGTTTTGGGCTGGTATCATCAAAGATGAGCTTGTGGGGCCTTTTCGGGTTGAGGATGGAGTCAAGCTCAACTCCCAGTCCTACTGCCAGTTTCTGGAAGACACCTTCTTCAAGCAGTGGTACAGGAAGAAGTCAGCATCCTTCAAGAAAAACATGATTTTCATGCAGGACAATGCTCCATCACACGCGTCCAAGTACTCCACAGCGTGGCTGGCAAGAAAGGGTATAAAAGAAGAAAATCTAATGACATGGCCTCCTTGTTCACCTGATCTGAACCCCATTGAGAACCTGTGGTCCATCATCAAATGTGAGATTTACAAGGAGGGAAAACAGTACACCTCTCTGAACAGTGTCTGGGAGGCTGTGGTTGCTGCTGCACACAATGTTGATGGTGAACAGATCAAAACACTGACAGAATCCATGGATGGCAGGCTTTTGAGTGTCCTTGCAAAGAAAGGTGGCTATATTGGTCACTGATTTGTTTTGTTTTGTTTTTGAATGTCAGAAATGTATATTTGTGAATGTTGAGATGTTATATTGGTTTCACTGGTAAAAATAAATAATTGAAATGGGTATATATTGGTTTTTTGTTAAGTTGCCTAATAATTATGCACAGTAATAGTCACCTGCACACACAGATATCCCCCTAAAATAGCTAAAACTAAAACTACTTCCAAAAATATTCAGCTTTGATATTAATGAGTTTTTTGGGTTCATTGAGAACATGGTTGTTGTTCAATAATAAAATTAATCCTCAAAAATACAACTTGCCTAATAATTCTGCACTCCCTGTATTCTGGTCCTTATGGAAGGATGGAGCGCGATCTCTTGTGGAGAAAGACTCTCTGGGTCCTGAACCCGAAGACCCCGATTTTGGGGTACCGACCGTAAAAGTCCCCATCATAGGGTCAGAGTGTAACCCTGATAGGTTTCCCCTAGAGGTATTGGCCAGTGAGACCGCAGTGGACACATCTATCCTGGAGCTGGAGGTGTCCCGTGACAGCTTCGGAACTGCCCAACTCCAGGGCCCCACTCTGGTACGGGCTACAGAGAGAGTGACTGTAGTCAGTGGGGTAATCCAACAACCTGGCGCATAAGCGGTGTTTCCCCATATGGCTGTTTCCCAGGACTTACTGTACCGCGTCGACAAGGTCCGACAGGGGGTAGTCAGTGGAGCAGCTAGTAGTACTACAGCCCTACCGCCGGGCAGACTTGGCTCACACACATGTAATGGGAGGTCATCATGGGGTCAAAAAGACACTAGGGCATATACTCCAGTGGTTCTTTTGGCCTGGTGTCTATGAAGAGGTTAAGAGGTTTTGTGAGTCGTGTCCAGAGTGTCAGATTACTGCTCCCACAGTGAATTTCCGTAGTCCACTGGTACCTTTTCCCATTATAGAGGTACCTTTTGAGCTGATCGCTATGGATCTTGTGGGGCTGGTGGTAAAGTCCGCCGGGGGCCACCAACACATTTGCGACTCGGTATCCGGAGGCCATTCCTCTCCGACATATCTCAGCCAAACTTATTGCCAGGGAACTATTTGCCATGTTTTGCCGCATTGGGTTGCCCAAAGAGATCCTTACAGATCAAGGTACTCCGTTTATGTACAAAGTGGCAAAGGAGTTGTGCAAGCTGCTTTGTATCAGCCAGTTACGCACGTCAGTGTATCACCCCCAAATGGATGGGCTGGTGGAAAGGTTTAATAAAACCTTAAAAAGTATGTTAAAAAAGGTAGTATCTCAAGACAGGAAGGACTGGGATAAGTTGCTGCAATATTTGATGTTCCCCATCCGAGAGGTACCCCAGTCCTCAACAGAGTTTTCCCTGTTTGAACTGTTATATGGCAGACATCCCAGAGTCCTGCTGGACATTGCCAAAGAGACATGGGAGCAGGAGCCTACTCCCCATAAGAGTGTAATAGGGCACATTGCAGATATGCAGGACCGGATTGCATCAGTGCTGCCCATTGTGAGAGAACATGTAGTAGAGGTTCAGATAGCTCAGATCCATGGGTATAATAGAAAAGCCACAGTCAGGACCTTTTCCCCGGGAGATAGAGTACTCTTGCTCGTACCCACTGCTGAGAGTAAGTTTCTGGCCAAGTGGCAAGGGCCCTATGAAGTTAGGGAAAAAGTGGGCAAAGTTAACTATAAAATATATCACCCTGGGCAGAGAAAACCAGAACAAATATAACACGTAAACTTGCTAAAGGCATTGAAGGACATAGAATCCCTATGGGCAACTGAGGCGCTGGTTGGGACTAGTGAAGACACTCCAACGTCAGTCAGGACAGGAAGTTAGTGTGGCAGAATACTGATGTCTTTTCAGAAAAACCCGGTCGTACATAGGTGGTCCAGCATGACATTGTCACAAAGCTGCGGGTAAGGGTACGATTGAAACCATACCATGTGCCAGGGGCCCGGAGACAAGCCATTACAGAAGAGGTACAGAAAATGCTGTTAGGCGTTATGGAGGAATCCAAGAGCGAGTGGACCAGTCCCATTGTGTTGATTACAAAGCCGGACGGATCGTTACGATTTTGTAATGATTTCTGGAAATTGAATGAAGTGTCGAAGTTCGACCTTTATCCAATGCCCTGGGTTGATGAACTGATTGGGAGACTGGGCCAGGCCCAGTACTTCACGACGCTAGATTTAACCAAGGGTTACTGGCAGGTACCTCTGACAGAGTCAGCAAAGGAAAAGACCACCTTTGTCACACCGGACTTTATCACTATATCTTTTTGCCTTTTGGGTTACACGGGGCCCCCGTAACATTCCAGACGCTGATGGATATAGTTTTAAAACCTCATCAGAAGTATGCATCTGCCTACTTAGATGATATCATTATTCATAGTGGCGACAGGCAGTCTCATTTGTCCCATGTGCAGGCGGTCGTGAACTCACTTCGAGATGCGGGCTTGACTGCAAATCCTCAAAAATGTACAATAGGGCTAGAGGAGGCTCGTTATTTGGGGTACATGATTGGCTAAATATAAACCGCAAATAAACAAAGTCGAGGCCATTCAAAATTGGACCCGACCTCTCACGGCAAAGCAAGTCAAAAAATTTCTCAGCATCATTGGGTATATTTAATACCCAATTTCACTGGGAGGGCTGCACCCCTGACCGATCTGCTGAAAGGAAGGAAGTCAGTCAGGATTCGGTGGAATCCTCAGGCAGAAGAAGCATTTCAGGCAGTGAAACTGGCCCTATGTGAACAGCCCTTTCTATCCAACCCCAACTTTAAGGACGAATTCATTGTCCAAATGGACAAGTCTGAAGTAGGGCTAGGAGCAGTTCTATCTAAAAAAGTAAACGGAGAAGAACATCCGATCACTTATGTGAGTAGAAAACTTACCCCAGCAGAAAAGAACTACAGCGTAGTGGAGAAGGAGTGCCTATCCATCAAGTGGGCATTGGAATCCTTATGGAACTACCTGCTGGGGTGACATTTTCATCTGGTGATGGACCATTCACCATTGGTCTGGATGAGGAATTCCAAGGGGAGCAATGCTCAGGTCACTAGTTGGTTTCTCTCCTTACAGAATTTAAATTTCTAGGTGGAACATCGAGCGGGAAAGCTGCAGGGTAATGCGGATGCCCTGTCACGAGAATCATGTTTTGGGGCAGGTGTTCACCCCCACAGGTTTGAACAGAGGGGGGGTATGTGAGGCAGTGACAGGCCTCATATATGAAGGACGGTGTGTATCTCCGAGAATGGGGCAGGAAACATATTAAGGAGATGCATATTGTGGTACCCGGCCTTGGTGGAGTAAAAGCCATTAGCTTGTGCATCCACTAGGATAGATAGTGGACGCTCTTGTTAACTAGCATAGCTGGTTTCAGCTAAGCTGGGCCTGGCTTTTACTGGGAGTAAGCAAAGAGCTGGGTGGGTGCTTACTCCCCGCGATACACTGTGGGTTTTATACGTGGCCTATGTCCACGATTGTGTTTAAAAGTCAGCAGCATGAAGCAGAGTGTGTCTGTTGTGTGTCTGTTGGCCTGTGCACGGTTCTAGAGGAGACCCGAGCCTGCATGACTTTATTTTGGGCTTTGATCTGGCAGTACTCAATTGTAAGTTGTTTGGATCAAGCAATAAGGGTTTTTATATTTTTTTCTGTTAGGAATTTTTAAAAAATATTTTAATAGTTTGTACTTTTTAGATGTGGCAATATGTAATATTTTATTTATTTATTGTTTATATATTTTATATATATATATATATATATATATATATATATATATTTTATAAAATTGGGAAAGGGGGGTGATTTATACTTAATATTTTGTGTTTTTTAACTTTTTTTAAACTTTCTATTTAATAACTATTTCCCCCCTTAGGGGATAGAACCTGGGATCTTTTCATCCCTTGTCCTATTCACCCTGATAGAGCTCTATTAGGCTGAATAATACACACTCTCACACTCTCCCTGCTGCCCTGTGCATAGTACACACAGCAGCAGGGAGCTTACCATGGCAGCCAGGGCTTCAGTAGCGACCTGGCTGCCATGGTAACTGATCGGAGCCCAAGGATTACACTGCTTGGGCTCTGACCAGAAGCTGCCACTGCACCACCAATGAGGAGGAGGGGAGGGGACCCTGTGGCCACTGCCACCAATGATTTTAATACTGGTGAGGGGTGCACTGCGCCAATGTTTTTAATATTGGGGGGCGGGAGGGTTGCACTGCGCCACCAATGATAATTAACCTTTAATACAGATACAGGAGGCGAGTGCAGCAGAATCACATAATTATTTTTTCTCCCTGGCTGTGACGCTCTGCGCAGTGATTGGACAGCGCTACAGCCAGGGAGAAGGAACGCCCAGGGAGAAAAGTTGATGTCTCCTCCCTGGTGTTCTGTTAGTAGTTATTAGCATACAGCCCAGGAGAATGTAACGGGGGCCACAGCGGGTGATGCTGGCCGGCATCACAGTTGGAAGGAAGGAACGCTCTCCTTCCTTCCTGCTGTACAGCCGCCGCTGTACAGCCGCTCCACTGTATTGCCACAGCCCGACAAACAATCTTCCAGGGCCCGGCGGTTTGGGACAGCTGCCTTATACCATTGCAGCCAAACATTGGTCCCAAAGGTCTCAAGCTGAACACTGTTGAGGTCGTTGGTTGCCTCAAACAATATACGGGATGTCACAGCTGCAGCTAAAACAGCTACAGTCTGGTGAAGAGGATAGGGTGGCAACGTCGGGTTGGAGGCAGCTCTGGAAGGTACAGTCAGGTCCATAAATATTTGGACATCAACACAATTCTAACATTTTTTGCTCTATACACCACCACAATGGATTTGAAATGAAACGAATAAGATGTGCTTTAACTTCAGACTATCAGCTTTAGTTTGAGGGTATTTACATCCAAATCAGGTGAACGGTGTAGGAATTACAACAGTTTGCATATGTGCCTCCCACTTGTTGACAGAATAATAATCATAAATCAAACTTTCACTTTTTAATACTTGGTTGCAAATCCTTTGCAGTTAATTACAGCCTGAAGTCTGGAACGCATAGACATCACCAGACGCTGGGTTTTATCCCTGGTGATGCTCTGCCAGGCCTCTGCTGCAACTGTCTTCAGTTCCTGCTTGTTTTGGGGGCATTTTTCCTTCAGTTTTGTCTCCAGCAAGTGAAATGCATGCTCAATTGAATTCAGGTCAGGTAATTGACTTGGCCATTGCATAACATTCCACTTCTTTCCCTTAAAAAACTCTTAGGTTGCTTTTGCAGTATGCTTTGGGTCATTGTCCATCTGCACTGTGAAGCGCCGTCCAATGAGTTCTGAAGCATTTGGCTGAATATGAGCAGATAATATTGCCCGAAACACTTCAGAATTCATCCTGCTGCTTTTATCAGCAGTCACATCATCAATAAATACAAGAGAACCAGTTCCATTGGCAGCCATACATGCCCATGCCATGACACTACCACCACCATGCTTCACTGATGAGGTGGATCATGAGCAGTTCCTTTCCTTCTCCATACTCTTCTCTTCCCATCACTCATGTACAAGTTGATCTTGGTCTCATCTGTCCATAGGATGTTGTTCCAGAACTCTGAAGGCTTTTTAGATGTCGTTTGGCAAACTCTAATCTGGCCTTTCTATTCACTCTGGTAATCTGAACCCTCTGTATTCACTCTGGTGAAGTCTTCTCTTGATTGTTGACTTTGACACACATACACCTACCTCCTGTAGAGTGTTCTTGATCTTGTCAACTGTTTTTTTCACCAGGGAAATAATTTTTTGGTCATCCACCACTGTTGTTTTCCGTGGTCTTCCGGGTCTTTTGGTGTTGCTGAGCTCACCGGTGTGTTCCTTCTTTTTAAGTTGTTTTGGCCACGCCTAATGTTTTTGCTATCTCTCTGATGGTTTATTTTTATTTATTTTTTGCCTAATGATGGCTTGCTTCACTGATAGTGACAGCTCTTTGGATCTCATCTTGAGAGTTGACAGCAACAGATTCCAAATGCAAATAGCACACTTGAAATGAACTGTGGACCTTTTATCTGCTCATTGTAATTAGGATAATGAGGGAATAACACACACACACCTGGCCATGGAACAGCTGAGAAGCCAATTGTCCCATTACCCTTGGTCCCTTAACAAAAGGAAGGCACATATGCAAACTGTTGTAATTCCTACACCATTCACCTGATTTGGATGTAAATACCCTCAAATTAAAGCTGACAGTCTACAGTTAAAGCACATCTTGTTCATTTCAAATCCATTGTGGTGGTGTATAGAGCCAAACATTTTACAATTGTGTCGATGTTCCAATATTTATGGACCTTACTGTAAGGTAAGCTAACAGTGCCTGGGCTGTGTGCACTTCTCCCTGTCCAACGCTTGGCAGATGCTCCCTCACCCAGCAGAGCTGGAGAATGCAGAGTTGAAGCAGCGCACAACAGGGAAGGGAGATCTGCCATCTGCTCAGTGTATAAATGAAAGCAACATATGGTAAGAGGACCCCTTTGTGCTGCTAGAGATTAACCCTTTAGGGGGGGGGCTCTGGTTACTGACACTTTTGGGGGGCTATTGTTACTGGCTAGTGAGGGCAGGCGGGATTAGCCTCAGGGTGAGGGCAGTGGCGGCCATCTTAACTGAATACTGAAATTGCAGTTTTATGCAGACTGGTTGCTAAGGGCTGAATCTTATTAAATCAGTTACTAATAGTAACTGATTCTGGAATATCATGTTATTAGTAACTACATATATGAAAATTGAAATTAGGGTCTAAATGTGACAGTTATCCTTTAAAATAACTGTTCTCTGAGTACAGACTTATAGTTCAGTGCCTAGAGTGGGGATGTGCACTCTCTCCACCCTCCAGCAACGGTACTGCAAGCCCTGCAACAATAGCCAGTGAACCCACTGACTTATTGAAAGATCTGGACTGATTGCCATTCATTAACATGCTGATACATGAAGCTGAACTGAGCTGTACCCAAGAAAACACATCTAATACCTAAACCTGCCCCCCCCCCGATATGTTTCGCCAGTGACCTGGCTTCATCGGGGATAATAGGAAGACTTGGAGCCAAATGCCACTAATGAGGTTTAACCTGTTGGGGACACATGACATACCGGTATGTCATGATGCCCTGGTACTTAAGGACACATGACATACGAATATGTCATGTGTATTTAAGATCACCGCTGCGCAGCGCATGGTGATTGGAACAGAGTGCCTGCTGAAATCATTCAGCAAGCACTCTGTCACAATGCCGAGGGGAGTCCTGTGTATCGGTGATCGCGGCAAACCGCAGTTCAATTCAGACCTGCGGTTTGCTGCGTTTCCGGGTTATTCAGACTCTGGTGACCCGATAACCCAGAATAGGATGGTGATTGGTGGTGTGATAATACACCACCAATCACCATCCTGCGATCCTGAGAGGTGATGGTGACATCACCTCTCAGGATCGCTTCTGAATGGCTGCAGGGCGGGCGGGAGGTTTAACTTACTGCTCCTTTCCTTCTACGCCCTGCCGTGTGCCCGTACAGTAGTTTATGACCACATATTGGGTGTTTCTGCAAACTACAGAATCAGGGCAATAAATATTGAGTTTTGTTTGGCTGTTTACCCTTGCTTTGTTACTGGAAAAAATGGATGAAAATGGAAAATTTGCCAAAAAATTGAAATTCGGAAATTTCATCTCCATTTGCCAATAACTCTTGTGGAACACCTAAAGGGTTAACAAAGTTTGTAAAATCTATTTTAAATACCTTAAGGGGTGTAGTTTCCAAAATGGGGTAATTTTTGGGTGATTTCTATTATGTAAGCCTCACAAAGTGACTTCAGACCTGAACTGGTTCTTAAAACGTGGGTTTTGGAAAATTTAAGAATAATTTAAAGATTTGCTTCTAAGCCTTGTAATGTCCCCAAAAAATAAAATGTCCCAAAATGATCCAAACATGAAGTAGACATATAGGGAATGTAAATTAATAACTATTTTTGGAGGTATTACTATGTATTATAGAAGTAGAGAAATTGAAACTTGGAAATTTGAAAATTTTTCCAAATTTTTGGTAAATTTGGTATTTTTTTTACTCCATTTTACCAGCGTCATGAATTACAATATGTGACCAAAAAAACTATCTCAGAATGGCCTGGATAAGTAAAAGCGTTTTAAAGTTATTCACACATAAAGTGACACTGGTCAGATTTGCAAAAAATGGCCTGGTCCTTAAGGTAAAAATGTGCCCGGTCCATAAGGGGTTAAGACACTTTACAAATAGGATTGACAGACATTTCAATCAATCAGTTCACTCTGCTTCTATGAAGGAGATGTCAACATCTAAAATAGATACGCCAGCCATATTTGCACACAGACTTAATCATGAAGGCAGAATCAGGATCGCTAATGCTCATGTCTTGGGCAGCCCATGTATGCACTGGGACTCTGAACGGAAAGGCACTGAGCTTCTGCGCATAAAATAGGTGCACACCGACTTTAAAAGAAACTACAAAAATTGAAATTATGGCACATACACTCACCTAAAGAATTATTAGGAACACCATACTAATACGGTGTTGGACCCCCTTTTGCCTTCAGAACTGCCTTAATTCTACGTGGCATTGATTCAACAAGGTGCTGATAGCATTCTTTAGAAATGTTGGCCCATATTGATAGGATAGCATCTTGCAGTTGATGGAGATTTGAGGGATGCACATCCAGGGCACGAAGCTTCCGTTCCACCACATCCCAAAGATGCTCTATTGGGTTGAGATCTGGTGACTGTGGGGGCCATTTTAGTACAGTGAACTCATTGTCATGTTCAAGAAACCAATTTGAAATGATTCGAGCTTTGTGACATGGTGCATTATTCTGCTGGAAGTAGCCATCAGAGGATGGATACATGTTCTCATTCTGTTTACGTCAAATTTGGACTCTACCATTTGAATGTCTTAACAGAAATCGAGACTCATCAGACCAGGCAACATTTTTCCAGTCTTCAACAGTCCAATTTTGGTGAGCTCGTGCAAATTGTAGCCTCTTTTTCCTATTTGTAGTGGAGATGAGTGGTACCCGGTGGGGTCTTCTGCTGTTGTAGCCCATCCGCCTCAAGGTTGTGCGTGTTGTGGCTTCACAAATGCTTTGCTGCATACCTCGGTTGTAACGAGTGGTTATTTCAGTCAACGTTGCTCTTCTATCAGCTTGAATCAGTCGGCCCATTCTCCTCTGACCTCTAGCATCCACAAGGCATTTTTGCCCACAGGACTGCCGCATACTGGATGTTTTTCCCTTTTCACACCATTCTTTGTAAATCCTAGAAATGGTTGTCTGTGAAAATCCCAGTAACTGAGCAGATTGTGAAATACTCAGACCGGCCCGTCTGGCACCAAAAACCATGCCACGCTCAAAATTGATTAAATCACCTTTCTTTCCCATTCTGACATTCAGTTTGGAGTTCAGGAGATTGTCTTGACCAGGACCACACCCCTAAATGCATTGAAGCAACTGCCATGTGATTGGTTGACTAGATAATTGCATTAATGAGAAATAGAACAGGTGTTCCTAATAATTCTTTAGGTGAGTGTATATCCTGCTTAGTTATTGCATGTGTTGCCTCATAAAAAATATATTTGTGTATAACAGTTGAAAAATGTGTACATCTTGTGTGACATTTGATGGGGAATAAAATGTATAATGTCACATGATATATGTGACAAGTAAATATTAGGTGTGAGAGAATCTAACCTTATTGATTAAATGGTAAAACCTATATGTGAGTGGCACCAATTGACTACTCTTATAAGTAAATAATAAATAATAATAAATAACTATTAAATAATAAAAAAGTATTAATGATGAAGGGGGGAGGTGATGACCATTCAGTGACCTAACCCAAAGTACACAAATAATCAGTAATATAATGATATAGCATACACAGAAAAATGAGTCAACCATGCCCACATTGGTCAAAACGAGAGGGGAGAATTCAAAAATTATTGAAAGAGAAATAAATAAATACATCTTGTGTGAGTACCTCCATTTGATAAAATGAACAGGCGATGGCTTAATAATGTCTCACAAACGAGTATCTGAATAATAATCAACTTATAGTAACCATCAACAGTGATGTACAGAAATGACGCAAACGTTCATTGGGGCCATTTGGACTAAGACTATCTAGTCTGTAAATCCACTTAGTTTCCTCTTGCAGTAGAAGTTTGTCTAAATTTGCTCTTACCCCAAGTGATTTCTTGCAGATGCCCCAAAAAGAAAGGCATTTGGGATCTCCTGCATGGCATTGTCTCACATGTCTTGATATGGTCGTATCCGCTTTGGTATTTATGCTGCTTATATGTTGGGATATTCTCCGCCTAAATTCTTGGATGGTCTTTCCAACATAGATCTTTTTGCAAGGACATTGAGCTGCATAGACAATCCCTGCTGTTTGACAGTTTATAAACTCTCTAATTTGGTATTGTTTATCAGAGGGGTTGACAAACTCTTTTATTTTCTTGAGAAAGGGACAGTATTCTCTAAAGAGAGCCATCCCATAAACTCAAGTGATATCTATACAGCCTTTAGAGAAATCAATAAAACCTACAAGAAGTATGTGAGGTCTCTCTGGGAAATAACCAGTTTAGAGACCTACATACAACAGCGAATTATATATAGGGGGATGAGAATCAACATTGTCCCCAGTTCACATCAAGAGAATGCTGAATTCATTAAGGGCTGGTAACAATTACTAATTCTTTACGCATGTTACAATACCTTTTAGACTATGAAAGAGGAGCCCTGGCCAAAATCACAGTTCAATTAGAACTGCAAAAAAAAATCTAGAATCCTTTCAAACAGAGAAAAAGGACAGAAAGCATAGAAAGTACATCAGAGATAGAAGAGACTTTGACACAGGTCAGATTTATATTTAGAAAATAAACACTGCACCTTCTGAAAAGAAAAGAGGTAGTGGTAATTATCAAAAAGTGTCACAAACAGACATTTCTGAATCGGACTGGTCAGGGTCTGAAAACCAAGTGTACACACAAGCGGGCACGAAAAATAGGAGTTGTGCTCCATATACACAAAGAAAAGCACCAGCTCCACAGCCTCTCCCAATTTCTTATAGTGCCACTCCATCATGGGACACCACTATGAATGTCTCGACTGGCTTAAAGTCGACAGCAGCCCTGTCAAACACATGTCAACAAATGAATCCATCACAACCAATGTCCTTTTCTACGTTGCCATCTTCTGCAATGTCACCATCTTCACATTTTAGTCCCCACAACATCGGTGACATCTATACCAACTGCAACTTCTTTTTTAGCTCAAGGGGTGCAATTACGCGACAAGGCCAAATGGGCTTACAATGCAAAAGCTTAATCACATCAGGAGATTCTCTTCAAATTATTAATCTGTTTTCCATCTAGAGGACAGACATAGAAGGCTTCTCAGTAAGGGTTTGTACTTCACCCCTAAACCAAGCTTTGAGTGTTTTTCCTGGGTTAAGGACATCAACCTTTTTGCTCGCAAACTAGTGTTACACAAAACGCATAAACAACAACAAAGAGACTATAACTATTTACAACAAGAAAAAACATCAGTGGCGATTCTGGAGTCTCTTGACACCCCCCACCCGTTCTCTCTCAAGCCAAGATCAAAGTTTACACCACCTTTTGCACAGTTTGGCAATATTGCCATGTTTATCAGACTAGTTACAAGTGAATTGAAGCAGATTCAAAGACACAATTCATCAAGTGCATGTAACTTAGATATAGAAGAAAGACAAGCACTGCAGGAGTTGATCAATAATGCAAAGTTGGTCATAAAACCCTCCGACATTGTACTTATGGACAAATCAACTTATAAAAGTATAGTTATGGATTTGTTGAATGATATTGACACTTATAAAAGACTAGATGGTAACCCAACTGAGAAATTTCTGACTGAATTGAAAATTATTTTAACCAAAGCTAAAAACGATAATCTCATCTCAAAAGATGATTTCAAATATCTGTACAATTCTCATCCTACAATTGCGACGCTGTACACTATTCCAAAGGTGCACAAACAGAGACAACCGATACCAGGAATACCAATTGTCTCCGGTAATGGAAGTCTCATGGAAAATATTAGTCAGTATGTGGACGAATTTATTTCGCCGTTTGTACCGAGCTTACCGCCATATATCAGAAACACCAAGAATGTGGTCACCAGACTACAAGAGATTCAGGTCACTGAGAACACAAAGCTGGCCAGCCTGAATATTGAAGCGCTATATACGAGCATCAAACATCTAGGAATTCAGGCAAAATCTTCATTTTTATTCACAAAAGGGACACAGTTTCATGCACACAACACTTTTGTCATCATTTTTTAAATTTTTGCTTACTCACAATTATGTTCTTTTTGATGGACACTTATTTGCAGTTACCGTAACTGCTATGGGCAGTAAGTGCTCACCAAATTATGCTAATTTGTTTTTAGGGTGGTGGGAAAACACTATTGTTTTCACAGAAGAGCATCAGTCACTTACCAATCACATTTCATTTTGGGGTAGGTATATCGATGATGTACTCATCCTCTGGGACGGCACTACGGAATTATTTCACAAATTTGTTCATTCACTCAATGACAACAGCATAGGAATGAAGTTCACATCTGAAATTCATGAACATACGCTGACCTTTTTGGACCTTAATATTTCAGTGGACTCTGGTGGCCAAATCCTTACTGCAATACATCAAAAGCCTACTGCCACTAATAATTTGTTACACTGGCAAAGCCATCATCCGCAATCATTGAAAAAAGTTATACCTACTGGCCAGTACATCAGAGCCCGCAGAAATTGCACGGAGAATTCCACCTTTATTCAAGAGAGCAAAAATATTTTCCAAAGATTTAGGGCACAAGGCTATCCCAATAAAGTCCTGCATAAGGCCTATACACGGGTGAAGGAAGCAAGACGTTCAGATCTACTAGGTGATAAGCCGAATGAGCCCTCCTCGCACCATATTAGGTGTATAGGAACCTTTGATGCCCAGAATCAAAAAGTGTACCAAATACTGAACAAGTACTGGCATGTAGTGATGATCGAGCATGCTTGGCCGAACACCAGTTCGGCTCGAGCATCACGATGCTAGGCACATCGCGGTGTTCAGTCGAATACCGCGTGTGCCCGAGCATCCTTGCTCGAGTCCCCTCCCCGCACGTTTGTTGACTGTTATGCAGCCAATAAATGCACAGGTGAGTACTGCCACTCACAGTAATGCTGTAGCCATGTTGGTTACTCACATTACATTGATTGGCTCGCCAGAACGCGTCATTGGGTGCTATACTGCACCTGATAACACGTGGTTCGGACAGTCTTAGTCAGGGAGAGCTGTGCTGTAAAAGGGACAAATAGTGTAGGGAATTGAATTTTATTTTTTGGTTAGGCAGGGTTGGTGTTAGAGACACAAAAGTCCTTTTAAGGACTATTGTTATGTCTGTCAGCAATATATATTTTTAGCGCAACCTGCTCTAAATTGCGTGCAATTGTTAGAGACCCAAAAGTCCTTTTAACCTCTTAAGGACACATGACGTACCGGTACGTCATGATGTCCTGGTACTTAAGGACACATGACGTACCGGTACGTCATGTGTTGTTCCGATCACTGCCGCCTGGCCAGCAGTGATCGGAACAAGGTGCCTGCTCAAATCATTGAGCAGGCACCTAGGCTAAATGCGCGGGGGGGTCCTGTGACCCCCCCATGTCGGCGATCGCATCAAACCACAGGTCAATTCAGACCTGCGGTTTGATGCGCTTTTTGCAGTTTCTGATCCCCGCGGTCCCCGTACGGACCGCTGTATGAAAAAGGTTAACAGCTCAGGGAGCTCCCTCCCTCTCCGATCGGGGAACTGCTGTGCCATTGCAGCCCCCCGATGGGAGAGGGAGAGAGCTCCCAGACAGCCCCCTGACAGCCCCGTCCTTACCCTTCCCCGTCTGCGAAGTTCTGACCAGTACTGAGCAGACGGGGAAGGTTCCCATGGCAACAGGACGCCTTCTCAGGCATCCTGCTGTCCATGGTGCTGAACAGATCTGTGCTGAAGGCATAGATCTGTTCAGACAAAGTGTAAGTAAAATACAGTACAATACCCTATATAGTGTATTTTACTGTATTATACAGACATCAGACCCACTGGATCTTCAAGAACCAAGTGGGTCTAGGTAAAAAAAAAGGGAAAAAAAGGGAAAAAAAGTAAAAATAAAAAAACACATTTATCACTGATTAAAAATGAAAATTTTTTAATTCCCTACACATGTTTGGTATCGCCGCGTCCGTAACTACCTGATCTATAAAACGGTCATGTTACTTTACCCGAACGGTGAACGCCATTAAAAAAAAAAAACTATGATGAAATTGAAATTTTGCCCACCTTACTTCCCAAAAAAAGGTAATAAAAGTGATCAAAAAAGTCGCATGTACGCCAAAATTGTAACAATCAAACCATCATCTCATCCTGCAAAAATCATACCCTACCCAAGATAATCGCCCCAAAACTGAAAAAATTATGGCTCTTAGACTGTGGAAACACTAAAACATGATTTTTTTTGTTTCAAAAATGAAATCATTGTGTAAAACTTACATAAATAAAAAAAAGTATAAATATTAGGTATCACCGCATCCGTATCGACCGGCTCTATAAAAATATGACATGATCTAACCCCTCAGGTGACCACCGTAAAAAAATAAAAATAAAAAACGGTGTAAAAAAAGCAATTTTTGGTCATCTTACGTCACAAAAAGTGTAATAGCAAGCGATCAAAAAGTCATATGCACCCCAAAATAGTGCCAATCAAACCGTCATCTCATCCTGCAAAAAATGAGACCCTACTTAAGATAATCGCCCAAAAACTGAAAAAACTATGGCTCTTAGACTATGGAGACACTAAAACTTTTTTTTGTTTACAAAATGAAATCATTGTGTAAAACTTAAATAAAAAAAAAGCATACATATTAGGTATCGTTGAGTCCGTGACAACCTGCTCTATAAAATTACCACATGATCTAACCTGTCAGATAAATGTTGTAAATAACAAAAAAGAAAAACGGTGCCAAAAAGCTATTTTTTGTTACCTTTCCTCACAAAAAGTGTAATATAGAGCAACCAAAAATCATATGTACCCTAAACTAGTACCAAAAAAACTGCCACCCTATCCCGTAGTTTCTAAAATGGGGTCACTTTTTTGGAGTTTCTACTCTAGGGGTGCATCAGGGGGGCTTCAAATGGGACATTGTGTCAAAAAAAACAGTCCAGCAAAATCTGCCTTCCAAAAACCGTATGGCATTCCTTTCATTCTGCGCCCTACCGTGTGCCCGTACAGCAGTTTACGACCACATATGGGGTGTTTCTGTAAACTACAGAATCAGGGCCATAAATAATGAGTTTTGTTTGGCTGTTAACCCTTGCTTTGTAACTGGAAAAAAAATATTAAAATGGAAAATCTGCCAAAAAAGTGAAATTTTGAAATTGTATCTCTATTTTCCATTAAATCTTGTGCAACACCTAAAGGGTTAACAAAGTTTGTAAAATCAGTTTTGAATACCTTGAGGGGTGTAGTTTCTTAGATGGGGTCACTTTTATGGAGTTTCTACTCTAGGGGTGCATCAGGGGGGCTTCAAATGGGACATGGTGTAAATAAACCAGTCCAGCAAAATCTGTCTTCCAAAAACCAAACGGCGCACCTTTCACTCTACGCCCCGCTGTGTGGCCGTACAGTAGTTTACAGCCACATATGGGGTGTTTCTGTAAACGGCAGAGTCAGGGCAATAAAGATACAGTCTTGTTTGGCTGTTAACCCTTGCTTTGTTAGTGGAAAAAATGGGTTAAAATGGAAAATTAGGCAAAGAAATAAAATTCTCAGATTTCATCCCCATTTGCCAATAACTCTTGTGCAACACCTAAAGGGTTAACGAAGTTTGTAAAATCAGTTTTGAATACCTTGAGGGGTGTAGTTTATAGAATGGGGTCATTTTTGGGTGGCTTCTATTATGTAAGCCTTGTAAAGTGACTTCAGACCTGTAGTAGTCCCTAAAAATTGGATTTCTGAAAAATTTCAAGATTTGCTTCTAAACTTCTAAGCCTTGTAACATCCCCAAAAAATAAAATATCATTCCCAAAATAATTCAAACATGAAGTAGACATATGGGGAATGTAAAGTCATCACAATTTTTGGGGGTATTACTATGTAATACAAAAGTAGAGAAACTGAAACTTAGGTATTTTTTTATGCAAAAAAAAATAATTTTTTCACTTTATTTTTCAAGTGTCATGAAGTACAATATGTGGCGAAAAAACAATCTCAGAACGGCCTGGATAAGTCAAAGCATTTTAAAGTTATCACCACTTAAAGTGACACTGGTCAGATTTGCAAAAAATGGCCTGGTCCTTAATCCCTTAAGGACACATGACGTACCGGTACGGCATGTTTCCCGAGTCCTTAAGGACACATGACGTACCGGTACGTCATGGCTTTAAATCGCGATGCCGGCGCCGCGGGGGTTAATCGGAATGGGATGCTGGCTGAAATCATTCAGCCGGCATCCTGTAACAATGCAGGGGGGGGGGTCATTTGACCCCCCCGCATCGACGATCGCAGAAAACCGCAGGTCAATTCAGACCTGCGGTTTTCTGCGTTTCCGGTCCATTCGGGTGTCCTGTGACCCGATGAACCGGAAAAAGACTGCGATCGGTGGCGTAATTATACACCACCTATCGCAGTCCGAGGATTTGGAGAGACGGTGATGATTGGTGCAGGGGAGAGAGGCGCGAGATTTAAACTTCCTGCGCTCCTCTCTCCCCTCCTCTTCCTGTCCAGCACCCTGACCGTGCAGCACCGTTCAGCACCAGCTCCTGCGTCCCCCTAATCGCCATCCATCACCCTCCTGCACCAATCGCCACCCAGGTAGGTTAGGGTCAGTGAGGGAGAGGCACCTTTAGGCAGGGATAGAAGGGAAAAGTTAGGGGGAAAAAAAAAAGCACATTTATTCTAAACTTTTTTGTTTCAGCTTTCAGACCCCAGACCCCCCCTGCCACTTGCCCCCCCCCGCATCACCCCCAACACCAGCCCCCCCCACCACCAGCCCCCCCATCCCACCCTTCCACCAACCCCCCCACCCCCCCACCCCCCACCATCCCCTTCCCCCACCACCATTTTTTTTTTTTTCTGCGTGCGCTGACTGGCCGGCACTCTTAGCGTCCGGCCACTGTTAGCGCAACGCCCGCCCCACCGCTGATCAGCGTTGAACCGCTGATCAGCAAGTTTGAACTTTTTTTTTTTTTTCCTAACACTTGCCCATTTTTTTGCCTGGACTTTTTAGTACATGAACACCCGTGCCCCCTCACACACGCACATAGAATAAAGGTTTACACGCACGCACATACACACACACACACCCATGGCCCGCCGGATGTTCTCGGTGGAGGAGGCATATGCCCAGATTGCCTGCGACTCCGAGAGCCCCAGTGAGGATGAGGATGACCCCACGTTCCTTTTGTCATCCGCATCCTCCTCATCATCATCGGATGACGATGAGCCACCAAGGTGGCGGAGACGCCACCAGGCGGAGCCAGGGGCCCCACATGCTAGGGATCCTGTGGCCCACCCTAGTACGAGCCGCCCTGGGGTTCGTACTGGTTTCCCGGCCCACCAAATAAGCCCACCGGAGCCCCCTGCCGATGAACTTAGCTGGTGTCCCCCAGTGGACTTTGAGCCAGAGATTCCAGATTTTGCTGGCAATCCAGGAATCCAGATTCCCACAGTGGGGTTTACTGAAATTGACTTTTTTTTTTTTTTTTCAGTAACCCACTGGTGAATCTGATGGTGGAGCAGACGAATCTGTACGCCCAACAGTTCGTCTCTCAAAACCCGGGCTCATTTTTGGCTAGACCCGGTGGCTGGACGCCGGTCAGTGCAGCCGAGATGAGGACATTTTGGGGCCTCGTGCTGCATATGGGTCTAGTGCAAAAACCCAGTGTCAGGCAATACTGGAGTGGGGACATACTCTACCAGACCCCACTGTACAGTATGGTCATGACACGTCCCCGGTTTGAGGCCATCCGGAAATGTCTGCATTATTCCGATAATGCAGCATGTCCACCCCAAGGTGATCCTGCCTATGACCGGCTGTATAAGATACGGCCGGTCATCGATAACTTTGGGGCCACATTTCAGCAGGACTATGTACCTGGAAGGGAGGTCGCGGTTGATGAGTCTCTCGTTGCGTTCAAGGGGAGACTCAGTTTCCGCCAATATATTCCCACAAAGCGGGCGAGGTATGGCGTGAAGCTATACAAAATTTGTGAGAGTACCTCAGGGTACATTTACAAATTTCGTGTGTACGAGGGGCGAGATTCCCGGATTCAACCCCCAGAATGTCCCCCCACTCTGGGTGTTACCGGGAAACTCGTGTGGGACCTTATGTACCCACTGCTGGATAACGGGTACCACTTGTACGTGGACAACTTTTATACCAGCATTCCCTTGTTCAGGTCCCTTGCCGCCAGATCCACGTTTGCTTGTGGGACCGTGCGGAAAAATCAATGCAGCCTCCCTGCCTACCCCCTCCAGGTACCTATCCCCAGGGGTGAGACCTGTGCCCTTACCAGTGGAAACCTGTTGCTGGTCAGGTATAAGGACAAGAGGGATGTCCTTATGCTGTCCACAATCCACGGTAACAGCACCACCCCTGTCCCTGTGAGAGGTACCGCGGCAACGGTCCTCAAGCCCGATTGTATCGTCGACTACAATCGGTATATGGGAGGAGTTGATCTCTCTGATCAAGTCCTCACGCCATATAACGCCATGCGCAAAGCCCGGGCATGGTACAAAAAAGTTGCGGTCTACTTGGTGCAGGTTGCCATGTACAACTCTTTTGTACTATCCCGAAGCGCTGGCAGCACAGGGACATTCCTCCAATTCTATGAGGCAGTCCTCAAGGACCTGATCTTTTCGGACCGGGAAAGAGCAGGCCGGAGTACCTCGGGAATTGGAGGCGCCCGGATCGTCCCTGGCCAACACTTTCCAGGTGTGGTCCCCCATACTGGAAAGAAGGGACGAACCCAAAAAAAGTGCAAAGTGTGTCGCAGGAGGGGGATACGGAAGGACACCACCACTCAGTGCGACACTTGCCCCGATCATCCGGGCCTCTGCGTTATCGATTGCTTCAGGGAGTATCACACTTCCATGGAGTACTAAATTTTTATAATCCCCAACAGTCCACTAGACTTTGGAGACACGGAAAAAAAAAATTTCCCCAAAAAAATATTAGTTTTAGTGCAGGCATCCTCAAACTGCGGCCCTCCAGATGTTGTAAAACTATAACTCCCAGCATGCCCAGACAACCTACAGCCATCAGCAGGGCATGGTGGGAATTGTAGTTTTACAACATCTGGAGGGCCGCAGTTTTTAGGATGCCTGCTTAGTGTCTCCAAAGTCTGAGAACCATACATATTGGGCATCGTCGCGTGTGTAAAAGTCGTCGCTATAAAAATAACTTTTGCCCAAACGCCTCGGATGAACGGTGTTAAAAATATAAAATAAAAACGGTGCCAAAACACCCATTTTTGGGCAAAATTTCCATTTGAATCCTTTTTGCCGGTAATAAAGCAAGGGTTAACAGCCAAACAAAACTCAATATTTATGGCCCTGATTCTGTAGTTTGCAGAAACACCCCATATGTGGTCGTAAATGGCTATATAGCCGCACGGCAGGGCATAGAACGAAGGGAACTCCATATGGTTTCTGGAAGGCAGATTTTGATGGACAGTTTTTTTTTTTTACACCATGTCCCATTAGAAGCCCCCCCTGATGTAGCCTAGACTAGAAAGTCCAAAAAAGTGACCCCCATCTAAGAAACTACACCCCTCAAGGTATTCAAAAGTTACTTTACAAACTTTGTTAACCCTTTAGGTCAGCGGTGGGGAACCATTTTGCTGCCAAGGGCCATTTGGATATTTGTAACATCATTCGGGGGCCATACAAAATTCTCAATAAAAAATTTTTACTGCTGTATTTGGTCAAACATATAATTGACTTAGGGATAAGTTACAGAAATTGCACTTCAATTAAAATAATCTAGAGGGCTGTATTTTTGCAGCACAAAATAGCGCCTGCACTATATATATATACAGTATATTACATACAATACAGGCGCCATATTGACCACACATAGCAGTCTAATTTTTAAGTTCAGAATGTTACTTATTTGACATTAATGGCAGGAAGCTAAACCCAGGGGTCCAGAGAGGGGTTCACCCTCTTTCTTCGCAACTGTCCCTGCCTTTGTCCCTTTCTCAGCAAAATATCTGCCCCCACCTCCATCAGCCTGAAATCAGCCTCCTATCAGACCCCCCAGGCCTACATCAGCCTCAGATCAGACTCCCATCAGACCTCTAAGCCTCAGATTAGACCCCAATCAGACCCTTCCTAGCTTCAGATCAGACTCCCATCAGACCCCCAGCCTCAGACCAGACCCGGATCAGACGCCCAGCCTCAGATCAGCCCCCATCAGACCCCCCAGGGTCAGATCAGCCCCTATAAGACCCCCCAGCCTCAGATCAGACCTTCATAATACCCTCCCTAGCCTCAGATCAGCCCCCATCAGACCCTCCCCAGCCTCAGATCAGCCCCCATCAGCCCCCCTAGTCTCAGATCAGACCCCTATCAAACCCCAGCCTCAGATCAGACACCCCCAGCCTCAGATCAGACCCTTCCAAGCCTCAGATCAGACCCCCATCAGACCCTCCCCACCCTCCTTTAGCCTCAGATCAGCCCCAATCAGACATCAGATCAGATACTGTATTTAAGATAAACAAATAAACTTACCTCTCCAGCTCCGTACGGCGCTGCCTCTTGGCAGATTCACTTACCCTCCCTGTTCATCTTCCTGCCGCACTATATTGTCACCTCACACCGCACAGCGTCAGGTCATAGTGCACGTCTACGTGCACTGCGTCCTGACGCTGGATGTGTCAGGACACAGTGTGGGGCTGAAAGAAGACCAGGGAAGGTGAGGACAGCCAGTGCAGTGCTGTTCTCACCTTCCTGTGCCTCCCGTATGCTAATGACCGCTTCCATAATGGAAGGGGTCATAAGCATTTTCACATTATGTTCTGGCAGGGGGCCGGGGGCCACATGAAATGATACCGTAGGCCGCATACAGCCCTCGGGCCGGAGGTTCCCCACCCCTGCTTTAGGTGTTCCACAAAACTAAATAGCGAATGTAGAAAAATTTTAGAATTTTATTTTTTTGTTACCTTGCCTCAAAAAAGTGTAATATAGAGCAACCAAAAATCATATTTACCCCTAAAATAGTTCCAAAACAACAACCACCTTATCCCGTAGTTTCCTAGATGGGGTCACTTTTATGGAGTTTTTACTCTAGGGGTGCATCAGGGGGCTTGAAAGGGTACATGGTGTAAATAAACCAGTCCAGCAAAATCTGCCTTCCATAAACCGTATGGCAATCCCCTTTTTCTATGTCCTGCCGTTTAGCCAAATAGTAGTTTACGACCACATTTGTGGTGTTTCTGCAAACTACAGAATCAGGGCAACCTATTTTGAGTTTTGTTTGGCTGTTAACCCATTTTTTTCAGTAATAAAGTAAGGGTTAAAATGGAAAATTTTCCCAAAAATATACATTTCTAAATTGTTTCTCCATCTGCCATTAACTCTTGTGGAACACCTAAAGGGTTAACAAAGTTTGTAAACCCAGTTTTGAATACCTTGAGGGGTGTACTTTCTTAGATGGAGTCACTTTTTTAAAATTTCTATTCTAGGGGTGCAACAGCGGGCTTCAAATGGGACATGGTATAAACAAAACCAGTCCTGCAAAATCTGCCTTCCAAAACCCATATGGCGTTCCCCTCTTTCTACGTGCTCCCGTTTGGCCAAACAGTAGTTTACGACCACATATGGGGTGTTTTTGCAAACTACAGAATCAGGGCAACCCATATTGAGTTTTGTTTGGCTGTTAACCCTTACTTTATTGCTGGAAAAAATGGGTTAAAATGGAAAATTTTCCAAAAAATAGAAATTTCTAAATTGTTTCTCCATCTGCCATTAACTCTTGTGGAACACCTAAAGGGTTAACAAAGTTTGTAAACCCAGTTTTGAATACCTTGAGGGGTGTACTTTCTTAGATGGAGTCACTTTTTTGGAATTTCTATTCTAGGGGTGCAAGGGGGGGCTTGAAATGGTACATGGTATAAACAAAACCAGTCCTGCAAAATCTGCCTTCCAAAACCTATATGGCGTTCCCCTCTTTCTATGTCCTCCCGTTTGGCCAAACAGTAGTTTACGACCACATTTGGGGTGTTTTTGCAAACTACAGAATCAGGGCAACCCATTTTGAGTTTTGTTTGGCTGTTAACCCTTACTTTATTGCTGGAAAAAATGGGTTAAAATGGAAAATCTTCCAAAAAATAGAAATTTCTAAATTGTTTCTCCATCTGTCATTAACTCTTGTGTAACACCTAAAGGGTTAACAAAGTTTGTAAACCCAGTTTTGAATACCTTGAGGGGTGTAATTTCTTAGATGGAGTCACTTTTTTGGAATTTCTATTCTAGGGGTGCAAGGGGGGACTTGAAATAGGACATGGTATAAACAAAACCAGTCCTGCAAAATCTGACTTCCAAAACCTATATGGCGTTCCCCTCTTTCTATGACCTTCCGTTTGGCCAAACAGTAGTTTACGACCACATATGGGGTGTTTCTGCAAACTACAGAATCAGGGCAACCCATTTTGAGTTTTGTTTGGCAGTTAACCCTTGCTTTTTTCCTGGAAAAAATTGATTATATTGGAAAATTTTCCCAAAAATCTAAATTCTAAAAATTTATGTCCATTTGCCATGAAGTCTTGTGGAAGACCTAAAGGGTTAACAAAGTTTGTAAAAACAGTTTTGAATACCTTGAGGGGTGTAGTTTCTAGAATGGGGTCATTTTTGGGTGGTTTCTATTATGTAAGCCTCACAAAGTGACTTCAAACCTGAACTGGTCCATAAAAAGTGGGATTTTGAAGATTTCTGAAAAATTTCAAAATTTGCTTCTAAACTTCTAAGCCTTGTAACAGCCCCAAAAAATAAAATATCATTCCCAAAAGGCTACAAACATGAAGTAGACATATGGGGAATGTAAAGTCATCACAATTTTTTGGGGTATTACTATGTATTACAGAAGTAGAGAAACTGAAACTTTGAAATTTGCTAATTTTTCCAAATTTTTGGTAAATATGGTATTTTTTTTTATGTAAAAACTTTTTGGACCCAATTTTAGCAGTGTCATGAAGTACAATATGTGACGAAAAAACTTTCTCAGAATGGCCTGGGTAAGTCAAAGCGTTTTAAAGTTATCAGCACTTAAAGTGACACTGGTCAGATTTGCAAAAAATGGCCTGGTCCTTAAGGTGAAATAGGGCTGTGTCCTTAAGGGGTTAAGGTGAAATAAGGCTGTGTCCCTATGGGGTTAAGGAATATTGTTGTATCTGGCGGCAATATATATATTTTTAGCGCAACTTGCACTAAATAGCTTGCAATTGACATCCAGTGTACTTTTTCCATAGACGGTGTCCGCTGCAGACATACTAAAAATATCTGTGACATCCAGTGTACTTTTTACGCAAATGGTGTTCGCTGCAGACAGTTACATTACCATGGTTTGGGAACAGCATCCAGACATCCTCCCCATGCTGTTCCCAAACCATTTCAGTGGTGTTTCCATCAATTTCTGACCTTTTCATGTGAACCAGACACCATCCCCTCTTCAGAGCAGGGGGTGCCTTGTTTAATGCTCGGGTTCTCCCTATGACTTCCATTGTGCTCGTGTGCTCAGTAGAGCACCCGAGCATCCTGAGGTGTTCTACTCACGCACCCGTGCGCTTTGGTGCTTGAGCAACACTAGTGGCATGTACTTCAGGATGTGAGAGATATGATAACTACACGACCGGGTATCACACTTAGAAGAGGTAAAAACCTCAAAGACATTTTGGTTCATAGTCTTTTTCAGTCAGAGCCAAGAAGAACCACTTGCTTAAAATCAAAGTTGGTGGGCACATACCCCTGTGGCAGATGTACTTTCTGCCCCTTTCTAAAGAAAATAAAAGAGTTTGTCAACCCCTCTGATAACAAACAATACCAAATTAGAGAGTTTATAAACTGTCAAACAGCAGGGATTGTCTATGCAGCTCAATATCCTTGCAAAAAGATCTATGTTGGGAAGACCATCCAAGAATTTAGGCAGAGAATATGCCAACATAGAAGCAGCATAAATACCATAGCGGATACGACCATATCAAGACATGTTAGACAATGCCATGCAGGAGATCCCAAATGCCTTTCTATTTGGGGCATCTGCAAGAAATCACTTGGGGTAAGAAGAGGGAATTTAGACAAACTTCTACTGCAAGAGGAAACTAAGTGGATTTACAGACTAGATATTCTTAGTCCAAATGGCCCCAATCAAGGTTTTATGTTTGCGTCTTTTCTGTAGATCACTGTTGATGGTTACTATAAGTTGATTATTATTGAGATACTCGTTTGTGAGACATTATTAAGCCATCGCCTGTTCATTTTATCAAATGGAGGTATTCACACAAGATGTATTTATTTATTTCTCTTTCTATAATTTTTTAATTCTCCCCTCTTGTTTTGACCAATGTGGGCATGGTTGACTCATTTTTCTGTGTATGCTATATCATTATATTACTGATTATTTGTGTATTTTGGGTTAGGTCACTGAATGGTCACCCTTCCCCCCTTCATCATTTATACTTTTTTATTATTTAATAGTTATTTATTATTATTTATTATTTACTTATAAGAGTAGTCAATGGGTGTCACTCACATATAGGTTTTACCATTTAATCAATAAGGTTAGATTCTCTCACACCTAATATTTACTTGTCACATATATCATGTGACATTATACATTTTATTCCACATCAAATGTCACACAAGATGTGCCTTAATGTCAATTGTTGGAGTTTCTTTTTAAGTCAGTGCGCACCTATTTTATGCGCAGAAGCTCAGTGCCTTTCCGTTCAGAGTCCCAGCACATCCATGGGCTGCGCAGGACATGCACATTAGCGATCCTGATTCTGCCTTCATGGGCTGCGCAGGTCATGTGCACTAGCGATTCCGTCCCTATGCTTAAGTCTGTGCGCAGACTCAGAAGGGGGTTTCTTCTCCTCAGTATATTTCCAAGTGGTGGTACAGGACAGCCAATTGAAAAGTTTCAGCACATGGACATACCCCCTACCTTATAAATAGACCCTATCTGCCCGCCATTTTACATTCAGTCTTTTGTTAGTGTAGGAAAAGGTTGCTGTGTGGAGCAAGGACAGACTGTTAGGGACAAAAACGCTATCAAATAGGTCCACAAAAGTCCTTTTAAGGACTGGTATAGGTGTACTATTGATAGGTGTGTAGTACAGAGGGGTGTAAAAAGCATATTATAGTGGATTTGTATTGTGCAGCAGTGGTGAGCAGCTACACAGAGTAACAAACGCAATTAGAAAAAATGATTATAACTGGTGTGATATACCAGTTGCCCCCCAAAAAACTGATAGAAGCGGGGTGTTATATACCAATAATATACTTTCTATATAGTGCATTTGGGTACAGCAGCATTTGTTTGCGGTTTTGCTGCATTCCCTCTGCTGCACACGGTGACAAACGGTATTGGAAAAAATAATTATAACTGGTGTGATATACCAGTCGCCCCCGAAAAAAACTCATAGAAGCGGGGTGTTATATACCAATAATATACTTTCTATATAGTGCATTTGGGTACAGCAGCATTTGTTTGCGGTTTTGCTGCGTTCCCCCTGCTACACACAGTGACAAACGGTATTGGAAAAAATAATTATAACTGGTGTGCGCATGCGCGTACGTGAAAATTATATTGCCGATATTTCGCATTGAAAAAAATAATGAATGGAGATCGCAAATTCAAATAATACATCTGGTATGTCACTGTCCATGTTGTGGGACTATTTGTGCACTTCTAGTAATTATTTCTTGGCTGCAAATATGAGCTGAAGGTTTTTCAGGTTCGGCTGCTATTAAAATGAATGGGACCTGCCGCGAACTTGTGGTTCGCGAACATTTGATCGCATTTGCGATCTCGTTCGCGAACCGTCCGGGCAGATGTTCGTCCATAACTAGCGCAGACTGTATGATAAATCTGATGCATGCAATGCATTCAGAAAGTCTTGAAGCCATTTAACTTTTTCAGACTTGCTAAAATAAAGAAAATAAAAATAAAATAGTTTTTTTCCCCATCATTCTGCACTCAGTACCCCATAATGACAAAATGAAAACAGAATATTAGAATTTTTTTTGCTAATTTATTGAAAAGGAAAAAAAAAAAAAATGGCATTGACATAAGTTTTCAGATCCTTTACTCAGTATGTAGTCGAAATATCTTTGGCAGTGATGCCACAAGGTTTGCACACCTGGATTTAGGAATTCTTTGGCATTCTTTGCAGATTCTCATATGCTCTGTCAGGTTAGATGGGGACAGTTGGTGGACAGCCATTTTCAGGTCTCTCCAAAGATGTTCAATTGGGTTCAAGTAATAGCTCTTGCTGGGCCTCTCACGTACATTCACAGAGTTGTTCCAAAACAACTCCAGTGTTGTCTTGGCTGTGTGCTTAGGGTTATTTTCTCGTTGGAAGGTAAACCTTTGGAACAGCTGCAGAATAACATCCCCATAGCATGATGCTGCCACCATCTTGCTTCATTATAAAGATGGTATTGGGCAGGCGATATGCAGGGCCTAGTTTCCTCCAGACATGACACTTAGAAATGAGATCAAAAAGTTCAATCAGTTTCATCAGAACAGAGAATATTATTTCTCACAGTCTGAAAGACCTTTAGGTGGGTGCTTATTTTGTTACTCCAAGCAGGCTTTCTTGTGTTGTTTACTGAGGAGAGGCTTCTTTTTGGCCACTTGGCAACAAAGCTCATATTGGTGGACTGCTGCAATGATAGTTGACCTGGAAGTTTCTTCCATCAACACACAGGATCTTTGAAGCTCGGCTAGAGTGATCATTGAGTTCTTGGTCACTTTTCTTTCTAAGGCCATTCTCCCCTGGTTGCTTAGTTTGGTGGTTCCCATTCATTTTAATGGCAAGCGAACCAGAAAAACCTTCAGCTCATATTTGCAGCCAAGAAATAATTACTAGAAGTGCACAAATAGTCCCACAACATGGACAGTGACATACCAGTGCAGCCATCTCTAAGAATTCTGATTGTTCAAAACGTTTTCCAGTTAAGAATTCTGGAAGCCACTGTGCTCTTGCCAGCTTTCAGTGCAGCAGAAATTTTTGTGCAGACTTTTCCAGATCTGTATCTCCACATAATCCTGTTTTGAAGCTCTACAGCAGTTCTTTCCTCTTCATGGCTTCATTTTTGCTCTGATATGCAAGACCTTATGTAAACAGGAGTTTATCTTTTTAAATTATGTCCAATCAACTGAATTTACCACAGGTGGACTCAAACAAGTTGCAGAAACATCTCAAGGATGATCAAGAGAAATGGGAGGCTCCAGGAACTAAACTTCAAGTGTCATATCATAGAGTCAGAATACTTATGTCCATATGAAATATTACTTTTTCCTTTGGAATAAATTTGCAAACATTTATAAAATTCTGTTTTCACTTTCTCATTATGGGTGCTGAGTGCAGATTGATCCAAACTTGATTTTATTTTATTTTAGCACAAGGCCGGACCATGACAAAATATGTAAAAAGTGAAAGGGTCTAAAGACTTTCCAAATGTATTATACAGGTGCATCTCAATCAATTAGTATATTAAAAAGTTAATTTATTTTACTAATTCAGTAAAAAAAATTAAACATATATTATGCAGATTTAAAACACACAGAGTAATCTATTTCAAGTGTTTTTTTCTAATGTTCATGATTTTTTTCTTTTTTTTAAATGTTTATGATTAAGGCTTACAGCTAATTTAAAACCCAAAATTTAGTATTTTAGAAAATTAGAATATTGTGAATAAAGATTGAAGGTTAATGGTGCCACACTATCACGCTCATGTGTGGGAGGAAAACACCACACCAAGTATAGGAGGGGAAAGGGGATACCAGAATAAGGCCTGGAAACTAGGGAAGGAAGATGGATACCTCCCAGAGAGAACCCTAACTCCAGTCCTGACAGACTACCGGTATGAACAGGCCCCAAAAGTAAGCAAGTTCATACACCGGATACCTAGAATCCTATCTCACCCTATAGGACCCTGGAACTAATTTCAGGACTGAGTCTATCTGTTCCTCCAAAGGGAAGGACGAACAAGAGTATCCCTCAGGCCTAATGACAAACAACAGGGAAAGGCAACACACGCATGTCCAACAGAAGCTATAAACTGCATAGCATGGTGGGAGAAACAACAATAAATAGAGAAGGATAAATGACCACAATAACAACACCTGGGGATAGAAGTTGTGGCAAGCACCAGAAACAACACAGATGTTATTTGATCCAAAACGAAAACATGTCAGATCAAACTACGTGTTTCCAGTCTCACAGATCTTCCTCCACCTGTCGCTGGAACGTCCGTATGTCTCAGTACGTCCGTGACAGTACCCCCCTCCACAGGTGACCTCCAGGCACCCAGAACCAACCTTATCCGTATGAGACCTGTGAAAGGCTTTCACCAAACGACTGGCGTTCATGTCATATGCCAGTACCCACATCCTCTCCTCTGGTCCATAACCCTTCCAGTGAACAAGATACTGAAGAGATCTACGGAGAACTCGAAAGTCAATAATCTTGGTGATCTGGAATTCCAAACTGCCGTCCACCATGACAGGAATGGGTGGCAAGAGGGACGACTCCAAAGGTTCAACATATCTCTTCAACAAAGATTTGTGAAACACATTATGAATTTTCAGAACCTGAGGAAGTTCAAGACGAAAAGCTACAGGACTAATAATGGCAGTGATTTTATATAGACCAATAAACCTTAGACCCAACTTCCACGAAGGAACCCTTAACTTAATATTTCTTGTGGACAGCCACACAAAATCACCCACACTTAGGTTCGGACCATTCATACGTTTCCTGTCAGCCACATGTTTATACTTGTTGCCCATATTCATTAAGTTATTTTGCATCTTCCGCCATATAGAAGACAATGATGGCGACAAAAAGTTCCTCCTCAGGGATACCGGAAGTATCTAAACCAGAGAATGTGCCAAATTGCAGGTGACACCCATATGCCCCAAAATACGGCGACTTGCCAGTGGACTACTGTCTACGATTGTTTATGGAAAACTCTGCCAAAGACAAAAATGAGGACCATTTCTTCTGGTTCTCAGAGACAAAACATCTTAAAGAGGACCTTTCACCCATTATGACAATGTGAACTAAGTATACATACATGGAGAGCGGAGCCCGGGCATCTCACTGCACTTACTATTATCCCTGGGCGCCGCTCCGTTCTCCCGCTATGCCCTCCGGTATCTTTGATCACTAAGTTATGGTAGGCGGAGATTTCAGTCACTAAGTTATGGTAGGCGGAGTCAGCCCTTGTTCTGCTGTAGCGCCGGCCAATCACAGCGCATAGCTCACAGCCTGGGAGGTTCTTTTCTCCCAGGCTGTGAGCTCTGCAATGCGATTGGCCAGCGCTACAGCAGAACAAGGGCAGACTCCGCCAACCATAACTTTGTGAACGAAGATACCGGAGGGCATAGCGGGAGAACGGAGCGGCGCCCGGGGATAATAGTAAGTGCAGTGAGATCCCCGGGCACCACTCTCCATGTCTGTATACTTAGTTCACATTGTCATAATGGGTGAAAGGTCCTCTTTAAGTAAGTCTCAAGACTCTGATTAGTGCGCTCCATCTGTCCATTCGTCTGAGGATGAAAAGCAGAAGAAAAAGACATTTGTACCCCCAGCCGAGTACAGAATGCCTTCTTGAATCTGGACACAAACTGAGTCCCACGAATGTAGTCAACAAACACTTGCGCAAGTGTTTTAGCATTAGGTAGGCCAGGCAATGCTATAAAGTGCACCATTTTACTAAAACTAACAACTACCACCAAAATAACTGTCTTTCCAGATGAATTAGGCAGATCAGTAATAAAATCCAAGTGAGTCCATGGTCTGGACGGGATGGGCAATGGAAGTAGAGATCCAGAAGGTCGAGCATGTGTCCCCTTAGCGCGTGCACAGATACTACAGGTCGACACATATTCCTCAACACACTTACGAGAGATGAGCTCGGTAGTGGATCTACTCCCAGGGTGTCCCGTAAAAACCGTGATGTTCCTCAAACACCTCATGACGCAATTCTGATGGAACAAACAATTTCACAGAGGGGCAAGACTGCAGCAGAGAGATTTTTTGAGAAAAATGCACATGGGCACCATTTACCAGGTGATGGGCCCTGCGATAAAACTGCTCCTACCCCCACCTTGGATGCATCAACTTCCACAATGAAAGGTTGTGATACATCCGGCTATACCAATATAGGGGCAGAAGAGAAGCACTCCTTAACCGCAGAAAAGGCTTGCAATGCTGAATCAGACCACACTGAGACATCCGTCCCTTTCATGTCAGTTAAGGGTTTCACCACTGTCGAATAGTTCTGAATAAATTTTCAGTAATAGTTGGTGAACCCCAAAAACCGCATAAGAGCCTTCAGATTTTCGGGTCGATCCCAGTCCAATATGGCACGGACTTTCTCTGGATTCATTCAAAAACCTGAAGATGACAGCAGGTAGCCCAAGAATTGCACCTCGTGTACAGCAATAACACACCACTCTAATTTTGCGTACAATCTCTTAGGATCTGTAACACCTGTCTAACGTGATCCTGATGAGTCTCTACGTCTGGAGAATAAATTAGTATGTCATCCTAATACACGGCAACAAACCTCCCCACCAGGTGATGAAAAATGTCATTTACAAAATGCTGGAAAACTGTGGGAGCATTGGTCATCTCAAAAGGCATGACCAGGTTCTCAAAGTGACCCTCTGGGGTACTAAAAGCCATCTTCCATTCATCCCTTTCCTTGATCCTGACCAGATTATATGCCCCCCTTATGTCCAACTTGGAGAACACCTTGGCATCAATAATCTGGTTAAACAAATCAGGAATTAAAGGAAGGGGGTAAGGATCATGGACAGTAATCCGATTAAGCTCATGGAAATCCAGACATGGCCTAAGAGTTCCGTCCTTTTTTTTAACAAAGAAAAACCCTGCTGCCACTGGAGATTTGGAAGGTCTTATGTGTCCTTTAGCCAAATTCTGAGTAATATACTCTCTCTCATGGCCGTTCTTTCAGGTCCAGAAAGGTTAAACAACCTAGATTTGGGCAACTTAGCTCTGGGAATAAGGTTGATAAGACAATCATATTCCCAATGCGGAGGTAAATCCTGGCATCCTTTATCAGAAAATACATTGGTAAAATCAGATAAAAAAGAGGCTAATGTTTTAGTGGTTAAAGCAGAAGAAGATGTATTCAGACAATTGTCAACACAATAATCACCCCAATCTAGAATCTGTCTAGCTTGCCAATTGATGGTTGGATTGTGCTTGCTTAACCATGGTAAACCAAGAACCAACGGAGCAGAGAGACCCTCCAACACAAAACACGAGATGAATTCCTGATGAAAGTCATCCACTCTTAATCAGATATCATGCACCATCTAAGATAAACACTTCTGAGTTAGAGTGGTAGAATCAATAGCAAAAATATAATTTTTTTTCTCTAATGCACTTGGAGACAACCCGTGCATACGGACGAAATGAGCATCAATCAGGTTCACCCCTGCCCCACTGTCGATAAACACCTCAATCCCCGCAGTCTTGGACTCAAACGCCACCTCAGCAGTCAGGAGACATTAGGTACTACCAGTCAAAGACAAATGCACATTTTCTGACTCTCCTCCCACCCCTCCAAAAGTCAGATGGAAATTAAACGTCCCCTTTTTGAGGGTGAATGCATGGACATACATTGATTAAATGTCCTTTTTGTCCGCAGAAAAAACACACTCCCTTCCTATGACCAGGATGCTTAAAAGTGGACCGGGAGTAGCTCCCCATAACTGCATGGGTTTGTCGCCAGACAAAAACCCAGGATTATCTTCACCCAAAGTGTCAGAAGAAGACGATACGTTATGTGATAGTACGTCTTGAGAGTGGGGGCCCCTAGATCTCTCTCTCAGGCTTCTAGCAATGCGTACTGCAAGAGACATAGCGGCTTCCAGAGACTCAGGATTCTCATGAAAGGCCAAAGTGTCCTTCAGCCTCTCTGATAATCCCTGACAAAACTGACTACGGAGAGCTGGATCGTTCCACTCAGTATTCGTAGCCCACCTCCTAAACTCAGAGCAATAGATCTCAGCAGAACTCTCTCTATGAGAAGGCCACATAGCTTGGTCTCCGCATGGGAGATTATCATCCCCAGTTGAGTGTGGACGTAGCCTAAAATACAATTAGCACGCCTCCCTAAACAAAATTAAATTATCACTTCCCCCAGAGAATCTGTCCGGGATGGCAACTTTAGGCTTGCGACAGGCCTCGTAACCCCCACCACCACTAGGAACAGCAGCCTGTGGTCTCTGGATCTGCGAGACGGTCGTCTGGAGGTCAGCTGCCTCCAAAGACAGCCCCTGCAGCTGTCAGGCCAGTGCAGCAATAGGATCCATGGCTGTACTGAAATAAGCAAAAATGACAGTGGCAAGCACCAGAAACAAAACAGACGTCATTTGATCCAAAAGGAAAACATGTCAGATCAAACCACGTGTTTCCAGTCTCACAGATCTCCTTCCACCTGTCGTGGGAATGTCCGTATGTCTCGGTATGTCCGTGACACACACTCTAATCAACTAGTTAACACAAAACACCTGCAAAGGTTTCCGAAGCCTTTAAATGATCCCTCAGACTGGTTCAGTAGGCTGCATAATCTTAGGGAAGACTGCTGACTTGATAGTTGTCCATAAGTCATTGATACCCTCCACAAGCAGGGTGAGACACAAAAGGTCATTTCTAAAGAAGATGGCTATTCACAGAGTGCTGTATCCGAGCATATTAATGGAAATTTGAGTGGAAGGAGAAGGTTTGATAGAAAAATTTGCATAAGCAACAGGGATAACCGCAGCCTTGAAAGTATTGTCAAGAAAAGGACATTCATGAACCTGGGAGAGATTCACATGGAATGGATTGATGCTGGAGTCAGTGCTTCAAGAGAGACCACACACAAATGTATCCAAGACATGAGCTACAACTGTCGCATTTCTTGTGTCTAGCAATTCATGACCCAGAGACATTATCTGGGCTAAGGAGTATAAGTAATGGACTGATAGTCAGTGGTCCAAAGACCTGTTTTCAGATGAAAGTAAATTTTGCATTTCATTTGGAAAAATCAAGGTCCCAGAATCGGGGGGTGGGGGTGGGGGGAGTGGAGACGCACACAATCCAAGTTCCTTGAGATCCAGTGTGAAGTTTCCACAGTCAGTGATGGTTTGGGGAGCAATGTCATATGTTGGTGTTGGTCCACTGTGTTATATCAAGTCCAAAGTCAGCGCAGCCATCTACCAGGAATGTTTACAGCACTTCATGCTTCCCTCTGCCAACATTGAGATGCTGATTATATTTTCCAGCAGGACTTGGCACCCGCCCACAATGCCAAAAGTACCAATACCTGGTTTAATCACTGTGCTTGATTGGCCTGACCTAAATCCAATAGGAAATCCACGGGTTATTGTCAAGAAGAAGATCAGAGACACCAGACCCAAAAATGCAGACGAGCTGAAGGCAGTTATCAAAGCAACCTGGGCTTCCATAACAACTCAGCAGTGCCACAGGCCGATTGCCTTAAGGCTACATTGTCACATTGATGCAGTAATTCATGCAAAAGGAGCCCGACAGAGTATTGAGTATATATTGTACATACTTTAGAGTAGGCCATCATTTCTCTATTAAAAATCATTTATTTAATTGGTCTTATCTAGTATTCTAATTTTCTGAGATACTAACTTTTGGGTTTTCATTAGCTGTAAGCCATGATCATCATCAACATTAAAAGCAATAAATGCTTGAAATAGGTCACTGTGTAATGAAGTTTCACTTTTTGAATTGAATACTGAAATAAATTAACTTTTCAAACGTATTGTATAATTTATTCTGATGCACCTATATATAGGCTGCCTGTCGAAAAGTGTCAGAGAACTGTTAGCTGTCTTACTTTCTTTAAGATTTTTACCACACAAATTTTGGCGCATTGTCATGCAAAAAGTGGCATTTTAGGCCATGCCGCCTTTTTTGCTAAGCCACACCCCCTCATCCAGCTTGGCAAAAAAAAACTGTCTAAAACACAAAAACAATAGTAAATCTAGATTTCTGGTATATTTTCCATATGCAGTGGGCAAGTTCTAGAATTTTTCTCTCCAGACAAAGAACCATAATGAATAATAATTGCAGGTTGTAATGATATATGTGTCTTTCAAAGATTAGATTTTCATAAATCTATTAATGCTCTGAATTTGAACATTCATTAGAATATACTTAATTAATAAAAGGATTAGAAGTAATAAAAGGAATAGAACTGGCAGACTTTTACAGGAGACCAGTCATTATTATTCAATATTCCTTTTCTGCAACCCATGACATTTGTTCTTTCTTTCAATTGATTAGATATATTAAATCAGTCATTCTGTTATCACATAACTATTATCATTTTAATATACATAGACTTTCTATGTAAAACACCTTGTCTTGACACATTTTTCTTATATTAATAATTGTACAATATATGAGACTCAATCAAATAAAAAGTTTCAAAAGGAGATGTTTTGCTGCCTTTGTGAACACCTAATTTTATGCACATTACATGAAAGTGAAGTGTCATTCATTCAAATAAAGAAAACTCATTATTTCATTTTCCTTTGTGTTCTAAAATAGTGTCCACACTCAACCCCAGGGGTTTGGCAGTTTCATATTTTTTTGGTAGAAATAGGGCGCATGTCTTGGTTGTGTGGCAATGATAGATATGGTAGCATAGTGCTCTCCTTCTGTCTCTTAGGATTTCAATGTCAGACCATGTCCATAAATAAAGTCTGTGCTGAAAATCCTTGACAAATTTATTTATTCTCAACCTATTTGAGAATTGCTGGCTGTTTGCTGTGAATGGTAATAATAGCAATGGGTTTCCTCTAGCGATTGACACTCTGCAGGACACTCCCAGAGCACAATGTTAGACTGTATCGTTACGACTCCAACTAAGATTTGATAATGTGATTTGGCAATGTGATGGCAAATCAATTTCCACAATGTCATATTTATTGCACCTTATTTCTAAGATGAACGGAGTGTATAAAAATATAAATTGTCTGTATCTAAACTGAAATATATACATATATCTTTTGTCTGCTAAGCTGAATGTTTCTTATTTGGTGGTTTACCAAGTACATGCTCTTGACTGTAAGAACAAACTTTGATGTAAAATGTGTAATCTTCTCAACATGTCAACATTCCCCTGTTTGGTTGAGAATTGAAGAAATTCAAAAAGCATGTTCTGCCTTAGTCCTTTGAGAGCTACCTCATGGAGAAAAGAATCTTTATGTCATTTTAGCAGTACAATGCTTATCCCAAAGTGTAATTAATAGTGACATTTTAGTAAGAAGTCTAAGAAAGACAGACTGGATTTTAATAAATTAGGTCTTTTATATATTCTTGTCATATATTTAGCCTTCTATGTTTAGGACAAGCGTCACAAAAGAGGATTCCCCCCCCCCCGCTAATTATAACACTGATTTACTTTGTTATTCCCTCAACGGCCCAAGCAATAACTTTCTGATATATTTTAGTAAGATGCTATTGTAACAATAACTTGTAGTCCGCATTAAACTTCATTTTTTACAGTTGATGTCTGAAACCTTTTGTTATGCCTTTTGTTATACATTTCAAATATGCTATGTAGTTTTAAGCAGTGTTTCATAATAAGTCCTCACAGTTTCCCAAATCTCTGGCTTTGTTTGAGACTTTGCCATTGGAGCATCTGTTTTCTAGTATGTCAATCAGCTACGCTTTACGGAGCCGAAATTAATATGGACTCGATTCGGTTCATTTACCCAGTCATAATTATTTTTTTGTTATAATTTTACTATTAATGAAAGCACAGGGTCCAAAGTTGATAACTGAATTTTTGTTTTGTATTTTCAGAAGCATTCCAATATTCATAGCTAGATCGCTATCATCTGTTTACCCAGTATTTATGCTTTTACGTCAAGCCAAAAGGCTCCAATTTATTATAATTCACCATAGTATATTAGATAACTACTTTCTTATTTCTTTTTATTGTGTGTGATCTATTTTCAGCTTGAAAGTTATTACACAGTTGCTGTCTTGGGAGGTTAACATGGCAGCTCCCATTTATATTTATTAGACCAATGGCTATAATCACTGTAAAGGCTCCTTTTTATGGTGGAACAGCATTAGGCAAATATCCAGTGCTGTCAGTAGGTATTATAATTAAGATTCATTTGGATAGGTCTGAAAAAACTGGACCATGGATATAAAGAATATAACGTGCATATAATTGAATTCATGGAATATGTGCTACCATAGGAACAGCTCATACAGATGTACAGTGGATGTCCTATTATTAGATTATGTTGTGAACCTATCGATCTGTTTAGTTCAAGGAAATAGATATTTCCAGCATATAAACAGTATGGTTTTCTTTTCTGCAGTACATCTGCCTCGGAAATTAAACAGATAACATTAGTCCTGCACAATATATTGTGCAGGACTAATAGAAATGAATCTTTTAAATATATGCTCTCTATGTATGCATATATGACCACCTGGTAGAAAGTACAATACTGGGTTGCATAAGGTTATTTATTTTGTAAATTTGTTACTGAAAATGTATCCCTGAAAAGAACAATGTAGTTCTACTGACTAGCTATCACTATTAATATAGAGATATGATGAATGAAACACTTCTCTGTCAGGGTTTTGATGCAGGACAAGAACAAGTGTGCAATTTATTGCATTAGCTCTTTTCAGGTCTAACATAGCATAACTG
Organism: Bufo bufo; assembly: GCF_905171765.1. Taxonomy (NCBI): domain Eukaryota; kingdom Metazoa; phylum Chordata; class Amphibia; order Anura; family Bufonidae; genus Bufo; species Bufo bufo. Next base: position 422,090,796 of record NC_053391.1, on the reverse strand, counting down.
TCAGAAAACAAATTATATATCCAGTCCAGAGTCCAGCCTAAAATGTGTTATACAAAATTTTAAACATACATTATTAAACCACCCTAAAGTCCTCAAAAAACCTCAAAATAATATATTTCAATGAAAGCCATGTGTTTTAACTTGAATTAGTCAATTTGAGAATAAACAGGCTTAAGAGGCTAAGTGACAAATATATTTACTAAGTGTGATTAAGTATAAGGTAAAAAAGACAAATTATATACAGAATAAATAATAATCAATCACAGGGTTTGCACAATACAATATGGGGGGGGGGGAGAGACTCCTGCTGCCATGTCGTAGCACATGGTCAACACCCTGTGGTGATACAAGACAGAGATAGACCTAAAACATTCTACGTGGATGATGTTCATTGGAGTTCCAATTATCTGTCATTGTGTAGAAAAGTTTATACTTTTCCACCCCTCCTCCTAAGGATGTCCAGTGTGAAGCACAGTGATACTCACTGAGTAATGCAGCCTTTTCAGCACAGTGGGATGGAAGTAGGTTTGCATATTTTATCTCACTATTCCTAACTCATGTCATTACAAGAAATATCATTACATAGAATATAGAAGGTGATATAATAATTAAAGGGGACATAACCAATCAACACTTAATTATGCAAAATACTCTTACAACACATTCCACCCCTGGTTCTTCCACTTTAATTCATTTCCACCTATCTCAAAATATAACATCATGACCTATTCTAAATAATATAATATAAATTCTAGTCATTTAACAGAAGTGTCTTTAACAGACGTCTTCCCCACTTCTGATCTTCTTGGATCCTAAACTAACAAAGTCTCTGGGGCTTCCTCTTGACTTTGAAATCTAGCTAAGACAGTGGCATAATCGTTATCTTCTCTCTCAGCACTCACAGATGTCAAAGTCAATGCATAGCCCTGTTTTGCCGCAACATATAAGTGGTTTCCAAGTGTTTACAACTTTGTCTATCACAGTCTCTTAGCACAGTCTCTTAACCCTCTTTTCTCCATCTTGATATGTTAGGGGATTATAGGTGTAATCACAATCCTGAGTGCAGGTTCCAGAGCCTCTTCTCAGTCATTGTAGGGCAGTCCATACTGGACTGGACTGGGATGGGAGCTCTTCCCCTCACTATTCTGCAGTTCATTGTATCAGGTCATTGGCACTGCTGGTTGGTTGGTGTACTGCAGGAAGTCTTGGGCAAACTATTACCTTTGCGGTCCACCCCCAAACAACAGTAGTGTGAGCAGGAAGGTCATTTTCAACATGGCAGACCAGTGGTTAAAGTTCTTTCTTGTTGGGTGGCAGGCAGGCCACCATAAGCTATGTCTTACAACAATTGATCATTAACTTGGCCAGCCCCTGGGCACGGCTGAGGTTGTCAGTCCTGGTACTTTAGACAGGCAAACTTGAACAATTTCATATAGTCTAACAGATGTAATTTTGTTTCAAATTCAATTCAATTCAGTTAGCACTTTCCACATATTTAAACTCAGTCCAGGTTTACTCAGCCTATGGCAGGATGAGCCACTGATGAATTGGTTTTCGCCCCACTCCTGCATCAAATGGATTAATCAAAACAAACAAAAGTCCTAATAACTAGAGTTGAGCGGACACCTGGATGTTCGGGTTGGACAGGTTCGGTCGAACTTGAGAAAAAAGTTTGAGTTCGGGACCCGAACTTGACCCAAACTTGACCCCGAACCCCATTGAAGTCAATGGGGACCCAAACTTTTGAGCACTAAAATGGCTGTAAAAATTTCATGGAAAGGAATAGAGGGCTGCAAATGGCATCAAAATGTGGTTAAGAGCATGGCAAGTGCTCTGCAAACAAATGTGGATAGGGAAATTACTTTAAATAACATAAAATACATAAAAATAAAACTAATAATCATGATCTAGGAGGACGAGGTCCATATGGAGTAGGAGGTTGAGGAGGCGGTGGATGTGGTGGTGTAGGTGGAAGCGGCGGTGGAGGAGGAGGTAGCCTACACTTCTTTTTGGTTTTAAATTTTATTTTTTAAATTAGGGTACACCCCAAAACATTGGGAAATATAACCTGTGATAACCCCCTCCAGTCATGTTAAACACACGTTCAGACAATACACTGGCTGCAGGCCAGGCCAGCACCTCCAAGGGGTAAAGGGCAAGCTCAGGCCATGTGCCCAAGTTGGAGACCCAGAAGTTGCATGGGCTGACCCCTGTCAGTCAGTTCTTGTAGGCGTGTGCACACTTACTGCCCCACCATGTCGCACGTCCCCATGATGTTCACGATCCAATTTGATATCTGCTCTATCAACTTTCGATGTTCTTTTATGCGCCTACCATGGTGATCACGGGTGGCGGGGAATCAGGGTTCCAGGCCAGAGAGGGAGCGTGAGAAAGAGAGACCACATCCAAGGGAGGATTCATTTTTTAAAATTTCAAATTATAGAGTTGAAATATGGGAGAAATTATTAAAGCATAAAAGTGTGACAACTTTTCAAAGTTTAAGCATAGAATGAAAGGATGTGGCACGCATTAGGGCTCTTTCACACTTGCGTTGTTCTTTTCCGGCATAGAGTTCCATCGCCGGGGCTCTATGCCGGAAAAATCCTGATCAGGATTATCCCAATGCATTCTGAATGGATAGAAATCCGTTCAGGATGCATCAGGATGTCCTCAGTTCAGGACCGGAACGTTTTTTGGCCGGAGAAAATACCGCAGCATGCAGCGCTTTTTGCTCCGGCCAAAAATCCTGAACACTTGCCGCAAGGCCGGATCCGGAATTAATGCCCATTGAAAGGCATTAATGCGGATCCGGTCTTAAGCTAAACGTCGTTTTGGCGCATTACCGGATCCGACGTTTAGCTTTTTCTGAATGGTTACCATGGCTGCCAGGACGCTAAAGTCCTGTTTGCCATGGTAAAGTGTAGTGGGGAGCGGGGGAGCAGTATACTTACCGTCCGTGCGGCTCCCGGGGCACTTCAGAGTGACGTCAGGGTGCCCCACGCGCATGGATGACGTGATCGCATGGATCACGTCATCCATGCGCATCGGCCACTCTGACGTCATTCTGGAGCGCCCCGGGAGCCGCACGGACTGTAAGTATACTGCTCCCCTGCTCCCCACTACTACTATGGCAACCAGGACTTTAATAGCGTCCTGGCTGCCATAGTAACACTGAACACATTTTGAAGACAGATCAGTCTTCAAATGCTTTCAGTTCACTTGCGGTGTTACGGATCCGGCGGGCACTTCCAGCAAATGGAGTACACAACGGATCCGGACAACGCAAGTGTGAAAGAGCCCTTAATTACTGAATAATATATTAAATTTTATTCCGTGTAACCTATGCATAGCAGGTGTTTATTCACGTCCAGAAAATGTAACAGACAAATTTTTTTTTTTCGTTCTACTAGGTATAGGAGTGGTACATCACACTAAAAAATTTCACCAGAATATATAACTGACAATTTTTTTTTTTGTTTAACCTGTCTACTAGGTATAGCAGTGGTACCCATACACCCAAAAATTTGTTAATTTCACCAGAAAATGTAACTGACAACTATTTTTTTTTATCGGTCTTCTAGGTATAGCAGTGGTACTATACACCCAAAATTTGGTGAATTTCACCCAAAAATGTTAATGACAATTTTTTTATTTTTTAACCGGCCTACTAGGTATAGCAGTGGTACTATACACCCAAAAATTTGTGAATTTCACCCGAAAATGTTAATGACAATTTGTTTTGTTTTTTAAACGGCCTACTAGGTATAGCAGTGGTACTATACACCCAAAAACTAGTGAATGTCACCCAAAAATTTTAAGGACAATTTTTTTTATTTTTTAAACGGCCTACTAGGTATAGGAGTGGTACTATACACCCAAAAATTGGTGAATTTCACCCAAAAATGTTAATGACAAAGTAGTGAAATGATATAAAATAAAATACGTACAAATAATAAAAAAAAATTTGATTTATGAGGTGGAGTTCCATATGGAGTAGGAGTTTGAGGAGGCGGTGGACGTAGCGGTGTAGGTGGAAGCGGCGGTGGAGGAGGACGAGGTAGCCAACACAGGTTTTTGGTTTTAATTTTATTTTTTTAAATTAGGGTACACTCTAAAAGAGTGTGAAATATCCAAAATACAAGAATGAGCAATTGCGCGGCAGTTTGACAATGGCTGCTTAGTGCCGGTATACATGTCTATTCTGCACGAGGTACAGACAAGTCCTGAGGGATCCATGCCTGGTTCATTTTAATGAACGTGAGCTTGTCCACATTGGCTATGGACAGGCGGCTGCGCTTGTCTGTGATGACGCCCCCTGCCGTGTCGATGGGGAAGCAGAGTAGGAAGAGGAAGCAACAAGAGGCAAACTGAAGCGCCCTGCAATCCTCGGTGGTGGAAGGACATGCGTCAAACTGCTATCCGCCTCAGGCCCAGCCGCCACTGCATTTACCCCGTGTGCTGTTATGGAGATATAACGTCCCTGACCGTGCTTACTGGTCCACGTATCCATAGTCAGGTGCACCTTGCCACAGATGGCGTTGCGCAGTGCACACCTGATTTTGTCCCCTACTTGTTTGTGCAGGGAACGGATGGCTTGCCTTGAAAAGTAAGGGCTGCTGGGCCTGACGTACTGTGGGACAGCCACCGCCATAAGGCCTTTAAAACTATCCGTCTCCACCAGACGGAATGACAGCATTTCAAAGGCCAGTAATTTAGAAATGCTGGCATTCAGGGCTAGGGATCGCAGGTGGGTAGGGGGGTACTTCCTCTTCCTCTCCAGCATTTGGGAGATGGAGAGCTGAACGCTTCCTTGGGACATTGTGGAGATGCTTGGTGACCCAGGTGTTGGTGTTGCTGGCACATCCTCTGTTTGCGGGGTGGCAGGTGGAACTGTCACTCCGGAGGTGGATGAAGAGGCCGAGACTGCAGCAGAAGAGGAAGCAGGAAGACCCAGAGACCTTTCTTTGTTTTTGAGGTGTCTACTCCACTGCAGCTCGTGCTTTGCACTTAAATGCCTGGTCATGCAGGTTGTGCTCAGGTTGAGATTGTTTATGCCTCGCTTTAGGCTCTGATTGCACAGCGTGCAAACCACTCGTGTCTTGTCGTCAGCACATTGTCTGAAGAACTGCCACGCCAGGGAACTCCTTGGAGCTGGCTTTGGTGTGCTCGGTCCCTTGCTGCGGTGGGCAGTAGCAGGCGTACGGTCTAGAGGACGGCTGCTCCGCTTTTGCACCCTGCTCCGTTTTCTGCTGTGCTGGTGGCTCTGTGCGACCACCGCCTTTTCCTTCAAACTACATAGGTCACTCGCATCAACTTGATTCCATCTGGGTTCGAGGACCTCATCGTCCTCCTCATCATCTTCCACCCAGTCTTTACCCCTGCCTTCCTTGTCGGTCTGCACACTTTCGAAAGCCCCAGCAGTTGGCACCTGTGTTTTGTCATCATCCGAGATGGGCTGCGATGGTCCTCCCATGTACTCATCTTGAAAGATAAGTGGTTGGGCATCGGTGCACTCAATCTCTTCCACTTCTGGGGCAGGGCTAGGTTGATGGCCCTGGGAAAACCCTGCTAACAGAGTCATCAAAAAGCAGAAGAGACTGCTGCATGACTTGGGGCTCAGACTGCTTGGCTGATTTTCAAGGGGGTGAGGTGAAAGACTGATGGACATCGGCTGTAGTTGCCAACTGTCTTCTTTCAGCAAGAGACTGGGTGGGAGACAATGTGAAGGAACTGGATCTACTGTCAGCAACCCAATCTACTATAGCCTGTACTTGTTCAGGCCTCACCATTTGTAGAGCAGCATCAGGCCCGACCAAATACCGCTGCAGGTTTTGTCGCCTACTCGCACCTGAGGAAGGGGTTTCACTTGTGTGTGTAGCTTGCACAGATCGACCACGTCCTCTCCCTGCAACAGGAGCTCCACCAGCAGCACCACGACCTGGGGCACGTCCCTTATTTGGCGCTCTCCTCATATTTTTAGAATTTAGGATCTTACCCTAAATGGGTGTTTAATTAATAGTAGAATAGAACGACAGAATGTAAAGGGTGTATCTCACACGGCCTGAATCAGTGTAGGCCTGAATTAAAGATTTCTTTCCCCAAAATGGCTGTATTTCAAATGGCTGTATTTCAAATGCCTGTATCAAACCCCTGTATGTAGAGGGTGTATCTCACATGGCCTGAACCAGTGTAGGCCTGAATTAAATATTTATTTTACCAAAATGGCTGTATTTCAAATGCTTGAATCAAACCCCTGTATGTAGAGAGTGTGTCTCACATGGCCTGAACCAGTGTAGGCCTGAATTAAATATTTCTTTGCCCAAAATGGCTGTATTTCAAATGGCTGTATTTCAAATGCCTGTATCAAACCCCTGTATGTAGAGGGTGTATCTCACATGGCCTGAACCAGTGTAGGCCTGAAATAAAGATTTCTTTGCCCAAAATGGCTGTATTTCAAATGGCTGTATTTCAAATGCCTGAATCAAACCCCTGTATGTAGAGGGTGTATCTCACAGGGCCTGAACCAGTGTAGGCCTGAAATAAAGATTTCTTTGCCCAAAATGGATGTATTTCAAATGCCTAAATCAAACCCCTGTATGTAGAGGGTGTATCTCACACGGCCTGAACCAGTGTAGGCCTGAATTAAATATTTATTTGCCCAAAATGGCTGTATTTCAAATGGCTGTATTTCAAATGCCTGAATCAAACCCCTGTATGTAGAGGGTGTATCTCACACGGTCTGAACCAGTGTAGGCCTGAAATAAAGATTTCTTTGCCCAAAATGGCTGTATTTTAAATGGCTGTATTTCAAATGCCTAAATCCAACCCCTGTATGTAGAGGGTGTATCTCACAGGGCCTGAACCAGTGTAGGCCTAAATTAAATATTTATTTGCCCAAAATGGCTGTATTTCAAATGCCTGAATCAAACCCCTGTATGTAGAGGCTGTATTTCACATGGCCTGAACCAGTGTAGGCCTGAATTAAATATTTATTTTCCCAAAATGGCTGTATTTCAAATGCCTAAATCAAACCTTTGTATGTAGAGGGTGTATCTCACACAGCCTGAACCAGTGTAGGCCTGAAATAAAGATTTCGTTGCCCAAAATGGCTGTATTTCAAATGCCTGAATCAAACCCCTGTATGTAGAGGGTGTATCTCACACAGCCTGAACCATTGTAGGCCTGAATTCAATATTGGTGCACCAAATGGCGGTATTTCAAATCTCTGAATCTAACCCAAATGTATTAAGGGTGTATCAGACAAAGACATCTGCATCAAAGGCTGCCAACTAATTTTTTTTTGCCCAAATGAGTGTTTGTTTAACAACTGAATTTGACAGCAGTATATAAGCCTGTAATTTCACATGTGCTGATGCTGTAAGGCCTGAAAATAGTGTTTTTTGTCAAAAAAGTGTGTTTTTAAAACCCCAGAAAATGATGTGTGTATTTCTAGCTTAAATTGCACACTGACTAATACAGATGTTGTAGATTGCCAAAAAAGTTTTTTTTTTTTGTAACAGAATATGAAAGCTGTATTTATCAAACTTGAATTTAACACTTGCAGATCAGGAAAATACAGTTTTTTTTGCAAAAAAGTGTGTTTTAAAAACTCCAGAAAATGATGGGTGTATTTCTAGCTTAAATTGCACACTGACTAATCCAGATGTTGTAGATTGGCAAAAAATGGTGATTTGCAATGTCTCAAAAGCTCAGATGCAGTGCTGGTGCACTGAGCTTGCATAAAATGGCCGCCGCCGCCGCCGCCCACCTAACTAACAGAATAATAAAAGTTATTTTTTTTGGGTCAATGGGCTCAGGGCAGGGTAAAACGATTGTTCCCTGCACCCACACAACTATTTCTATGTAGATCGCTGAGTTAGATTCTCTCCTATTCTCTCCCTGAAATCACAAGTCCAGCAGCATCCTCTCCCTACACTTGTAACAGCAGAGTAACGTGCAGCGCTATGTGACTCAAGCTTATATAGAGTCTTGGTCACATGCTGCTCTGGCCAATCACAGCCATGCCATTAGTAGGCATGGCTGTGATGGCTTCTAAGATACGACAGTTAACCGCTTGTTGATTGGCTGCCCTGCAGCCTTTCAAAAAGCGCCAAGAAAGCGCCGAACACCGAACTCAAACTTTTACTGAAATGTTCGGGTTCGGGTCCGGGGTCCAAAAATCCTAAAGTTCAGTACGAACCCGAACTTTACAGTTCGGGTTTGCTCAACCCTATTATAACTAGGGATGAGCGAACACGAACTGTATAGTTCGGGTTCGTACCGAATTTTGGGGTGTCCGTGACACGGACCCGAACCCGAACATTTTCATAAAAGTCCGGGTTCGAGTTCGGTGTTCGGCGCTTTCTTGGCGCTTTTTGAAAGGCTGCAAAGCAGCCAATCAACAAGCATCATACTACTTGCCCCAAGAGGCCATCACAGCCATGCCTACTATTGGCATGGCTGTGATTGGCCAGTGCAGCATGTGACCCAGCCTCTATATAAGCTTGGGTCACGTAGCGCTGCACGTCACTCTGCTGATACAAATGTAGGGAGAGGTTGCAGCTGCGACGTTAGGGAGAGATTAGACAGTGATTAACTCCTCCAAAAGACTTCATTCAGTGATCGATCTACAGCTGTGGATCATTGAACTGCTGCTATTCAATTGCTCAGTGTTTTTAGGCTGCCCAGAGCGTTTTTCAGTCACTTTTTTCTGGGGTGATCGGCGGCCATCTTGTGGCTTGTGGTGCGCCAGCACAAGCTGCCACCAAGTACATTTAACCATCAATAGTGTGGTTATTTTTTGGCCATATACTACATCAGGGGCAAGCTGAGCCTGTCCCCCAAGTGCATTTAACCATCAATAGTGTGGTTATTTTTTGCTATATCCTACATCAGGGTCAAGCTTTCATCAAGTGCATTTAACCATCAATAGTGTGGTTATTTTATGGCCATATACTACATCAGGGGCAAGTTGAGCCTGTCACAAAGTGCATTTAACCATCAATAGTGTGGTTATTTTTTGGCCATATACTACATCAGGGGCAAGTTGAGCCTGTCACCCAGCGCCTAAAAAATAGGCCTCACATTTATATTCATCCAAATCTGTCATTACTGTTTTAGCTGGTCAAGTTATTTTTAGTGTCCGTCAAAGCACAGTTTTTGTTCTGGGTTGAAAAACAATTCCCAATTTTGCAATTCTCAAAATTAGTGGTTTCTGCTGTATCAGGCCTACTTTAAATCTATCCCTAAAAGGGTAGATTAGATTCAAGGTGCTGATAGGGTCATTCTCAAGAACTTCACACACACGCTACAGTGCAGATCCAAGTCTAATTCTGTGATTAAACGTATACCTGTCACCCAGCGCCTAAAAAATAGGCCTCACATTTATATTCATCCAAATCTGTCATTACTTGTTTAGCTGGTCAAGTTATTTAGTGTCTGTCAAAGTACAGTTTTTGTTCTGGGTTGAAAAACAATTCCCAATTTTAAAATTCTCAAAATTTGTGGTTTCTGCTGTATCAGGCCTACTTTAAATCTATCCCTAAAAGGGTAGATTAGATTCAAGGTGCTGATAGGGTCATTCTCAAGAACTTCACACACGCTACAGTGCAGATCCAAGTCTAATTCTGTGATTAAACGTATACCTGTCACCCAGCGCCTAAAAAATAGGCCTCACATTTATATTCATCCAAATCTGTCATTACTGTTTTAGCTGGTCAAGTTATTTAATGTCCATCAAAGCACAGTTTTTGTTCTGGGTTGAAAAACAATTCCCAATTTTGCAATTCTCAAAATTAGTGGTTTCTGCTGTATCAGGCCTACTTTAAATCTATCCCTAAAAGGGTAGATTAGATTCAAGGTGCTGATAGGGTCATTCTCAATAACTTCACACACACACTACAGTGCAGATCCAAGTCTAATTTTGTGATTAAACGTATACCTGTCACCCAGCGCCTAAAAAATAGGCCTCACATTTATATTCATCCAAATCTGTCATTACTGTTTTAGCTGGTCAAGTTATTTAATGTCCAACAAAGCACAGTTTTTGTTCTGGGTTGAAAAACAATTCCCAATTTTGCAATTCTCAAAATTAGTGGTTTCTGCTGTATCAGGCCTACTTTAAATCTATCCCTAAAAGGGTAGATTAGATTCAAGGTGCTGATAGGGTCATTCTCAAGAAGGCCTGAATTAAATATTTATTTTCCCAAAATGGCTGTATTTCAAATGCTTGAATCAAACCCCTGTATGTAGAGAGTGTGTCTCACATGGCCTGAACCAGTGTAGGCCTGAATTAAATATTTCTTTGCCCAAAATGGCTGTATTTCAAATGGCTGTATTTCAAATGCCTGTATCAAACCCCTGTATGTAGAGGGTGTATCTCACATGGCCTGAACCAGTGTAGGCCTGAAATAAAGATTTCTTTGCCCAAAATGGCTGTATTTCAAATGGCTGTATTTCAAATGCCTGAATCAAACCCCTGTATGTAGAGGGTGTATCTCACAGGGCCTGAACCAGTGTAGGCCTGAAATAAAGATTTCTTTGCCCAAAATGGATGTATTTCAAATGCCTAAATCAAACCCCTGTATGTAGAGGGTGTATCTCACACGGCCTGAACCAGTGTAGGCCTGAATTAAATATTTATTTGCCCAAAATGGCTGTATTTCAAATGGCTGTATTTCAAATGCCTGAATCAAACCCCTGTATGTAGAGGGTGTATCTCACACGGCCTGAACCAGTGTAGGCCTGAAATAAAGATTTCTTTGCCCAAAATGGCTGTATTTTAAATGGCTGTATTTCAAATACCTAAATCCAACCCCTGTATGTAGAGGGTGTATCTCACAGGGCCTGAACCAGTGTAGGCCTAAATTAAATATTTATTTGCCCAAAATGGCTGTATTTCAAATGCCTGAATCAAACCCCTGTATGTAGAGGCTGTATTTCACATGGCCTGAACCAGTGTAGGCCTGAATTAAATATTTATTTTCCCAAAATGGCTGTATTTCAAATGCCTAAATCAAACCTTTTTATGTAGAGGGTGTATCTCACACAGCCTGAACCAGTGTAGGCCTGAAATAAAGATTTCGTTGCCCAAAATGGCTGTATTTCAAATGCCTGAATCAAACCCCTGTATGTAGAGGGTGTATCTCACACAGCCTGAACCATTGTAGGCCTGAATTCAATATTGGTGCACCAAATGGCGGTATTTCAAATCTCTGAATCTAACCCAAATGTATTAAGGGTGTATCAGACAAAGACATCTGCATCAAAGGCTGCCAACTAATTTTTTTTTGCCCAAATGAGTGTTTGTTTAACAACTGAATTTGACAGCAGTATATAAGCCTGTAATTTCACATGTGCTGATGCTGTAAGGCCTGAAAATAGTGTTTTTTGTCAAAAAAGTGTGTTTTTAAAACCCCAGAAAATGATGTGTGTATTTCTAGCTTAAATTGCACACTGACTAATACAGATGTTGTAGATTGCCAAAAAAGTGTTTTTTTTTTTGTAACAGAATATGAAAGCTGTATTTATCAAACTTGAATTTAACACTTGCAGATCAGGAAAATACAGTTTTTTGGCAAAAAAGTGTGTTTTAAAAACTCCAGAAAATGATGGGTGTATTTCTAGCTTAAATTGCACACTGACTAATCCAGATGTTGTAGATTGGCAAAAAATGGTGATTTGCAATGTCCCAAAAGCTCAGATGCAGTGCTGGTGCACTGAGCTTGCATAAAATGGCCGCCGCCGCCGCCGCCCACCTAACTAACAGAATTATAAAAGTTATTTTTTTTGGGTCAATGGGCTCAAGGCAGGGTAAAACGATTGTTCCCTGCACCCACACAACTATTTCTATGTAGATCGCTTAGTTAGATTCTCTCCTATTCTCTCCCTGAAATCACAAGTCCAGCAGCATCCTCTCCCTACACTTGTAACAGCAGAGTAACGTGCAGCGCTATGTGACTCAAGCTTATATAGAGTCTTGGTCACATGCTGCTCTGGCCAATCACAGCCATGCCATTAGTAGGCATGGCTGTGATGGCTTCTAAGATACGACAGTTAACCGCTTGTTGATTGGCTGCTCTGCAGCCTTTCAAAAAGCGCCAAGAAAGCGCCGAACACCGAACCTAAACTTTTACTGAAATGTTCGGGTTCGGGTCCGGGGTCCAAAAATCCTAAAGTTCGGTACGAACCCGAACTTTACAGTTCGGGTTTGCTCAACCCTATTATAACTAGGGATGAGCGAACACGAACTGTATAGTTCGGGTTCGTACCGAATTTTGGGGTGTCCGTGACACGGACCCGAACATTTTCATAAAAGTCCGGGTTCGAGTTCGGTGTTCGGCGCTTTCTTGGCGCTTTTTGAAAGGCTGCAAAGCAGCCAATCAACAAGCATCATACTACTTGCCCCAAGAGGCCATCACAGCCTTGCCTACTATTGGCATGGCTGTGATTGGCCAGTGCAGCATGTGACCCAGCCTCTATATAAGCTTGGGTCACGTAGCGCTGCACGTCACTCTGCTGATACAAATGTAGGGAGAGGTTGCAGCTGCGACGTTAGGGCGAGATTAGGCAGTGATTAACTCCTCCAAAAGACTTCATTCAGTGATCGATCTACAGCTGTGGATCATTGAACTGCTGCTATTCAATTGCTCAGTGTTTTTAGGCTGCCCAGAGCGTTTTTCAGTCACTTTTTTCTGGGGTGATCGGCGGCCATCTTGTGGCTTGTGGTGCGCCAGCACAAGCTGCCACCAAGTACATTTAACCATCAATAGTGTGGTTATTTTTTGCTATATCCTACATCAGGGTCAAGCTGTCATCAAGTGCATTTAACCATCAATAGTGTGGTTATTTTTTGGCCATATACTACATCAGGGGCAAGCTGAGCCTGTCCCCCAAGTGCATTTAACCATCAATAGTGTGGTTATTTTTTGCTATATCCTACATCAGGGTCAAGCTTTCATCAAGTGCATTTAACCATCAATAGTGTGGTTATTTTATGGCCATATACTACATCAGGGGCAAGCTGAGCCTGTCCCCCAAGTGCATTTAACCATCAATAGTGTGGTTATTTTTTGCTATACCCTACATCAGGGTCAAGCTTTCATCAAGTGCATTTAACCATCAATAGTGTGGTTATTTTTTGGCCATATACTACATCAGGGGCAAGTTGAGCCTGTCACAAAGTGCATTTAACCATCAATAGTGTGGCTATTTTTTGGCCATATACTACATCAGGGGCAAGTTGAGCCTGTCACCCAGCGCCTAAAAAATAGGCCTCACATTTATATTCATCCAAATCTGTCATTACTGTTTTAGCTGGTCAAGTTATTTTTAGTGTCCGTCAAAGCACAGTTTTTGTTCTGGGTTGAAAAACAATTCCCAATTTTGCAATTCTCAAAATTAGTGGTTTCTGCTGTATCAGGCCTACTTTAAATCTATCCCTAAAAGGGTAGATTAGATTCAAGGTGCTGATAGGGTCATTCTCAAGAACTTCACACACACGCTACAGTGCAGATCCAAGTCTAATTCTGTGATTAAACGTATACCTGTCACCCAGCGCCTAAAAAATAGGCCTCACATTTATATTCATCCAAATCTGTCATTACTGTTTTAGCTGGTCAAGTTATTTAATGTCCATCAAAGCACAGTTTTTGTTCTGGGTTGAAAAACAATTCCCAATTTTGCAATTCTCAAAAGTAGTGGTTTCTGCTGTATCAGGCCTACTTTAAATCTATCCCTAAAAGGGTAGATTAGATTCAAGGTGCTGATAGGGTCATTCTCAAGAACTTCACACACACGCTACAGTGCAGATCCAAGTCTAATTCTGTGATTAAACGTATACCTGTCACCCAGCGCCTAAAAAATAGGCCTCACATTTATATTCATCCAAATCTGTCATTACTGTTTTAGCTGGTCAAGTTATTTAATGTCCATCAAAGTACAGTTTTTGTTCTGGGTTGAAAAACAATTCCCAATTTTGCAATTCTCAAAAGTAGTGGTTTCTGCTGTATCAGGCCTACTTTAAATCTATCCCTAAAAGGGTAGATTAGATTCAAGGTGCTGATAGGGTCATTCTCAAGAACTTCACACACACGCTACAGTGCAGATCCAAGTCTAATTCTGTCTGTAAACGTATACCTGCCACCCAGCGCCTAAATAATAGGCCTCAAATTTGTATTCAGCTAAATCTGTCATTACTGGTGTGCCTGTATTAGTGTAATACGGTACCTAAATAGATAGCCAGATAGTGTTAGGTGTCTGTAAAGAAAGGCCTGATTTTGAATTCAATACATTGGCCCGAATAATATTTTTCTTATTGTGGTGAACGGTAACAATGAGGAAAACATCTAGTAAGGGACGCGGACGCAGACATGGTCGTGGTGGTGTTAGTGGACCCTCTGATGCTGGGAGAGGATGTGGCCGTTCTTCCACAGCCACACGTCCTAGTGTACCAACTACCTCAGGTCCCAGTAGCCGCCATAATTTACAGGGATATTTGGTGGGGCCCAATGCCGTTCTAAGGATGGTAAGGCCTGAGCAGGTACAGGCATTAGTCAATTGGGTGGCCGACAGTGCATCCAGCAGGTTCACATTATCTCCCACCCAGTCTTCTGCAGAAAGCGCACAGATGGCGCATGAAAACCAAGCCCATCAGTCTGTCACATCACCCCCATGCATATCAGGGAAACTGTCTGAGCCTCAAGTTATGCAGCAGTCTCTTATGCTGTTTGAAGACTCTGCTGGCAGGGTTTCCCAAGGGCATCCACCTAGCCCTTCCCCAGGGGTGGAAGAGATAGAATGCACTAACGCACAACCACTTATGTTTCCTGATGATGAGGACATGGGAATACCACCACAGCACGTCTCTGATGATGACGAAACACAGGTGCCAACTGCTGAGTCTGAACAGGATGTCAGGGATCAAGACTGGGTGGAAGACGATTCAGGGGACGATGAGGTCCTAGACCCCACATAGAATGAAGGTCGTGCCACTGACTTTCACAGTTCGGAGGAAGAGGCAGTGGTGAGACCGAGCCAACAGCGTAGCAAAAGACAAAGAGGGAGCAGTAGGCAAAAGCAGAACACCCGCTGCCAAGAGACTCCGCCTGCTACTGACCGCCGCCATCTGGGACCGAGCACCCCAAAGGCAGCTTCAAGGAGTTCCCTGGCATGGCACTTCTTCAAACAATGTGCTGACGACAAGACCCGAGTGGTTTGCACGCTGTGCCATCAGAGCCTGAAGCGAGGCATTAACGTTCTGAACCTTAGCACAACCTGCATGACCAGGCACCTGCATGCAAAGCATGAACTGCAGTGGAGTAAACACCTTAAAAACAAGGAAGTCACTCAGGCTCCCCCTGCTACCTCTTCTGCTGCTGCCGCCTCGGCCTCTTCTGCTGCAGCCGCCGCCTCTGCCTCTTCCTCCGCCTCTGGAGGAACGTTGGCACCTGCCGCCCAGCAAACATGGGATGTACCACCAACACCACCACCTGCGTCACCAAGCATCTCAACCATGTCACACGGCAGCGTTCAGCTCTCCATCTTACAAACATTTGAGAGAAAGCGTAAATTCCCACCTAGCCACCCTCGATCGCTGGCCCTGAATGCCAGCATTTCTAAACTACTGGCCTATGAAATGCTGTCATTTAGGCTGGTGGACACAGACAGCTTCAAACAGCTCATGTCGCTTGCTGTCCCACAGTATGTTGTTCCCAGCCGGCACTACTTCTCCAAGAGAGCCGTGCCTTCCCTGCACAACATGTCAGAGCTGCTGCATAAAGTGCGGGCCGTCTGTTCGCGCTTCCGGCGTTCACATCCTGCCTCTGCTCGCCTGTCTGCGCTACAGCGTAACTTCGGCCTTCCCGCTCACCGCCTCATATGCGACGTGCCCACCAGGTGGAACTCCACCTTGCACATGCTGGACAGACTGTGCGAGCAGCAGCAGGCCATAGTGGAGTTTCAGCTGCAGCACGCACGGGTCAGTCGCACTGCGGAACAGCACCACTTCACCACCAATGACTGGGCCTCCATGCGAGACCTGTGTGCCCTGTTGCGCTGTTTCGAGTACTCCACCAACATGGCCAGTGGCGATGACGCCGTTATCAGCGTTACAATACCACTTCTATGTCTCCTTGAGAAAACACTTAGGGCGATGATGGAAGAGGAGGTGGCCCAGGAGGAGGAGGAGGAAGAGGGGTCATTTTTAGCACTTTCAGGCCAGTCTCTTCGAAGTGACTCAGAGGGAGGTTTTTTGCAACAGCAGAGGCCAGGTACAAATGTGGCCAGACAGGGCCCACTACTGGAGGACGAGGAGGAGGTGGAGGAGGATGAGGATGAAGCAGGTTCACAGCGGGCTGGCACCCAACGCAGCTCGGGCCCATCACTGGTGCGTGGCTGGGGGGAAACGCAGGACGATGACGATACACCTCCCACAGAGGACAGCTTGTCCTTACCTCTGGGCAGCCTGGCACACATGAGCGACTACATGCTGCAGTGCCTGCGCAACGACAGCAGAGTTGCCCACATTTTAACGTGTGCGGACTACTGGATTGCCACCCTGCTGGATCCACGGTACAAAGACAATGTGCCCACCTTACTTCATGCACTGGAGCGTGATAGTAAGATGCGCGAGTACAAGCGCACGTTGGTAGACGCGCTACTGAGAGCATTCCCAAATGTCACAGGGGAACAAGTGGAAGCCCAAGGCGAAGGCAGAGGAGGAGCAAGAGGTCGCCAACGCAGCTGTGTCACGGCCAGCTCCTCTGAGGGCAGGGTTAGCATGGCAGAGATGTGGAAAAGTTTTGTCACCACGCCACAGCTAACTGCACCACCACCTGATACGGAACGTGTTAGCAGGAGGCAACATTTCAATAACATGGAGGAACAGTACCTGTGCACACCCCTCCACGTACTGACTGATGGTTCGGCCAGATTCAACTTCTGGGTCTCCAAATTGTCCACGTGGCCAGAGCTAGCCTTTTATGCCTTGGAGGTGCTGGCCTGCCCGGCGGCCAGCGTTTTGTCTGAACGTGTATTCAGCACGGCAGGGGGCGTCATTACAGACAAACGCAGCCGCCTGTCTACAGCCAATGTGGACAAGCTGACGTTCATAAAAATGAACCAGGCATGGATCCCACAGGACCTGTCCATCCCTTGTGCAGATTAGACATTAACTACCTCCCCTGAACAATATATTATTGTACTCCAGGGCACTTCCTCATTCAATCCTATTTTTATTTTCATTTTACCATTATATTGCGGGGCAACCCAAAGTTGAATGAACCTCTCCTCTGTCTGGGTGCCGGGGCCTGAAAATATCTGACAGTGGCCTGTTCCAGTGGTGGGTGACATGAAGCCTGATTCTCTGCTATGACATGAAGACTGATTCTCTGCTGACATGAAGCCTGAATCTCTGTTATGGGACCTCTCTCCTCTGCCTGGGTGCCTGGGCCTAAATATGTGACAGTGGCCTGTTCCAGTGGTGGGTGACGTGAAGCCTGATTCTCTGCTATGACATGAAGACTGATTCTCTGCTGACATGAAGCCTGAATCTCTGTTATGGGACCTCTCTCCTCTGTCTGGGTGTCGGGGCCTAAAAATATCTGACAGTGGCCTGTTCCAGTGGTGGGTGACGTGAAGCCTGATTCTCTGCTATGACATGAAGACTGATTCTCTGCTGACATGAAGCCAGATTCTCTGTTACGGGACCTCTCTCCTCTGCCTGGGTGCCTGGGCCTAAATATCTGACAATGGACTGTTCCAGTGTTGGGTGACGTAAAGCCTGATTCTCTGCTATGACATGCAAACTGATTCTCTGCTGACATGAAGCCAGATTCTCTGTTACGGGACCTTTCTCCTCTGCCTGGGTGCCTGGGCCTAAATATCTGACAATGGACTGTTCCAGTGTTGGGTGACGTAAAGCATGATTCTCTGCTAGGACATGCAGACTGATTCTCTGCTGACATGAAGCCGGATTCTCTGTTACGGGACCTCTCTCCTCTGCCTGGGTGCCGGGGCCTAAATATATGACAATGGACTGTTACAGTGGTGGGTGACGTGAAGCCAGATTCTCTGCTATGGCATGAAGAGACTAATTCTCTGCTGTGGGACCTCTCTCCAATTGATATTGGTTAATTTTTATTTATTTTATTTTTATTTTTATTCATTTCCCTATCCACATTTGTTTGCAGGGGATTTACTTACATGTTGCTGCCTTTTGCAGCCCTCTAGCTCTTTCCTGGGCTGTTTTACAGCCTTTTTAGTGCCGAAAAGTTCGGGTCCCCATTGACTTCAATGGGGTTCGGGTTCGGGACGAAGTTCGGGTCGGGTTCGGATCCCGAACCCGAACATTTCCGGGAAGTTCGGCCGAACTTCTCGAACCCGAACATCCAGGTGTTCGCTCAACTCTAATTATAACTTTTGTAGGTCCAACACTGTATTTAAATACCAACTTTCCAATGGAACCAGAGAGGAACCATGGGGAGGAATGGGGCCATAAAATATCCTTAGCTATGTGTGTCTATGTCCCTTGAACAACGAACAGTCCAGACTCATCACCGTTTAAAGGTAAAAGGGCATTCTTCAAGGAAACAATCCTATACACATTTCTATTTAACCTTTTAATTTCATACATATACCACATAATAATTACTCTACTTGTTCTCAACAATCAATCCACAGTCTCTACTAATTTCTAACATCTTTATGTTCTTAAGACTAACTATGCATATATTAGCACACACTATGTACAGTACAACTCTTATTCATCATATATTTTTTCAAAAAAATCTCTATTGCTATAGAGATTGTCCATAGGTCTTTCCTACTTGGACACACATAGCATTAGGGTAGTGAAGACTTATTCTTACTTCTAGTTATTTCAAACCATTCTCCATTGCCATAAATCTTTCCTGCTTGGAGATGCACAGCATTAGGGTAACAAAGGCTTAAACTGTTTATTTTTGGACCTTTAATACAAGTGCCGTTTTGATTTTTTCTAGACACATTGGCGCTTTTTCTTTTGCTAGTGCCAAATATTTCTTACTGTCTTGACACTGTTACAGACTCATCAGAATCCCATCAGAATCCCCTCAGCTCAACGGAGTTCTGATATCTACAATCTGCAAGCTTTTCTTACTCCAGTTGTCACTGGAATCCTTCTCAGTTCTACAACTCTAAAAGAACCTTGCTAAATTCTACAAACTGTCTACTACAGCGCCACTTACAGATTGTAGTAGATTTGCACAACCAATGAAACCATTAATAATCCACCCACAGATTATTACATTCCCATGAATGCCCAGGATCCCATTCGGAGGGGTGGTATCAAACTACCCTCTCTATGTGTAAAGCAAGGTTTTTAACTTTTAGCCGGAGCCTCTACATAACTTTGGCGGATCTACAGCCAGCTAAAGGGGCTATTAAGGGCCTAAAATGCCGGTTATAATAAATGACCCCCTTAATTTTGGAATAGAGAGCTCAGCTCCATTGAAAACATCATGAGGGTAAGATGTCTTGCTACCATCACCTCTATTTGTATCATATGGGTGTTGGCTGAGTGCCATGTTGGGTGATGGTCGATTGAGGTTCGTTCATTTGTGCGCACAACTCTCGGTGACTGTTATTTATCTTTATCTTTGTATATATATATATATATATATATATATATTATATAAAGCTGAGTGTATGTGTGTGTATGTATGTATGTCCACTAAAGGAATCCGCACCGCGGCATTTACAATCACGAAATGTGGCACATACAGGTGTCAGGGAAGGTTTTAGACTGGGTCTCAGCTCTCTAAGACTTATCGTTCCTGAGATATTCCAAAAAATTGCATTAGCCAATAGAAGCCTGGTCACATGACCCCTATCAGCCAATAGAAGCTCGCTGACCCTTAGTCTCCACATCCACACAGTTTTAAACCAGGTTTCCATAACAACCCAGCCATTTTCCTTCACTGCTGTAGGTCAGCAGTGCTAGACAGGTATAAGACAAGCTCTGCAGCACGTGGCCAATGATCGTTTCGCATTGTCTGACGCTTTCTCAAGGCCACGCTTAAATCCCCACGTACTGCCACATCATTAAAATCACATATTATATGAAAAAACTCATTCATAAAAATGGGGACAAATTCCTATTATTTAATCTACATGGTCCCAGAGCTTCAGTCCATATGATCCATTGCACTTCACACTGTAACAGGTATTTGCGTCTGGCATTTAACCCTCTGTATACCTGCGAACATTAATGACATGGGATCACCCTTATGTTGTTCATGGACATGTAATAAGTCTCTTACAGCCCTTTCCTGAGTGCAATGAATAGAGATGTTTATAAAAGCGCTTGTATAATGGATGAATGATTTTGCCAATATAATAATACTCACATCTACAAAATATAGCCTATACTACAAAATCTGACTTAAAGGTTAAAAATTGTTGTACTAGGTGTTGAATTGGACCTAGGCGCAATGTCTCGCATAGAACCCCATTTTCGCTGGTTGGCTGACCGAGACACCAAATGCTGTTCAATTTCTTCTTGTGACCGATTCCTCGTGTGGTCATCGTGTTCTGACCTGTGCGGACGAGTCACTTAGGGGACGTCCATCAAGCTCCGCCCTGCCACCGTGCCTCTGACGTCCCTTCACGTCCTTCACTGAGCCTGCCGACCGACCCAAGCGGTAACAACGCGCGCGCGCGGGGGGGGGGGGGGGGTTGGATAGTAAACAGACCACTGACGGGGGTGGATGTTGGGGGTGCTAGCAGACAGATCGCCGACGGGGGGGTGCTAGTGGTGTTGGGTCCGGCCAGGGGTGCATTAAGTGCATTGGAGGCCTGGGGCTGTCTACCCCCCTCCATTTTAGTTAAAAAAATTCTGTATGAAGAGGCTGCGGTGCTTCGTGAGCATCACAGTCTCTTCCTAGGCCATATGACATCATATTCATCGTTCACATGGCCTAGGTGCAGCTCAGTCCCATCTGAGTGATTGGGGCTGAGCTTCAATACCAAGCACAGTGCTATCAAATGGAGAGAGCTGTGCTTGGTAAGGAGCAAAGAGGCTGCAGCGCTCACTGGAACATCGTGGTCTCCTCAAACAGCTGATTGGTGGGGGTGCCAGGAGTCAGACCCCCACCAATTTCCTAACTCTCTGTGTACAGATGTCATAGATGATACCTGCAGTCCTATGTAACACCCCACATAACACAGTGAATTATTGTGTTATGTGGGGTCTTAAATAGGACTGCAGGGAACATCTACATTATCTGCACATAGAAAGTTAGCACTGTTATCTGGGCTGTTACATAGGACTGCAGGTAACATCTACAAATTAAAATCTTAGCCCGCTCTACATATAGGAGAATACAGCACCACATACCTCTTACTTCCAGTGACATCTCCTGTCATGTATGGAAGATATTGGGATTTGCTCATAGAGGGTCAAGACAATTGTAGGTAGGGATCTATGGCACACCACACGTTGTGATATTAAAGGTAGTAGTTTAAATTCATTAATTCATGTGTTTTATCTTTACAACACTTTGTGTTATTCCACATCCAGTGTTACATATTAGGCATAACATTTAATTCATTAATTCATGTGTTTTATCTTTACAACACTTTATGTTATTCCACATCCAGTGTTACATATTAGGCATAACATAGGGTCATATACAGAAGTACTGACGTTTCGGTCAGTTGTGACCTTTATCAAGGGATCTAGGGAAAATGTAGTGAAATCATATAAATAGGAGGGAATAAAAAGCGTGAGTAAAGAAAACAGAGATCCAGGATAAAGTTATGTACAAGAAAAATGTACAAGGAAATATTAGTAATGAGAGACTAGGTATGGTCGATCTATGATTAAATGCCATTGTAAACCATTAAATAGGAGAGCTAGAGGCATAATATAGTATTAAATAGGGCAAGAGTGGAGGAGGAGAGAAAGCAACAGAAGATTGCAATGTGCAGACAGAGAATACAATTAGGTATTAGGGGTTAGGTAGATAAGGATTGCCTTTGCTATAAATAATAGCGCTACAGTGTGGGTACAGTGGCTAGTAAATAGATGATATGTAGAATGATAATTGGGACCTGTATAGCAAAGCATGTGTTTGGTATATAGGGAGATAAGAAAAAATTGTTAGGAAGGGAAAAAGTGATGGTGTAGATGCTTATATAAGTATATAAGTATATCTTAAAGGAAAAATGGATAAAAGTTATGAAAAGATAGATTGACAGTAGGATAAAATTGAAATGTTAATCCTGAGAAAATAAAATAAATTAAATAGCAATATTGATAGATAATATGCAATTATACAATTATACTGACTGACTAGGGTGAGAAGGAGGGGGGGAGGTGGGAGAGGGGAGGAATGGAGGGGAGAAGAGGGGGAAAGGGAAAGGGAGAGGGAGGGGGGGAAGGGGGGGGGGAAGGGGGAAGGAGAGAGGGGAGCCAATCTCACCCATAGGAGTATATGACTAGATGAATGAAAGAAAATCTTCCAATTTATAGTGAATCTGTAAACAAAAAAATAATAGAATGTCAGAAATAATGGCACATATTATGTCATTTTATACCTTATAGTAAAAGTCACATTCTCTATTTAGTCCCTTTGGAAACAAAGTATCTAAGCGGTTTATCCAATATGATTCACGTTGCTTCAGCAACAAGGTTCGGTTTCCTCCTCGTCGTGGTATTGGTATCTGTTTCAGAACTTGAAAACGCATTGTGGAGATTTGATGGTTAAACTGTTTGAAATGTGCCGGAATTGGTAAGAGTAATTGATCAGTTCTGATTGTAGATTTATGTTTGGAGATTCTATGTCTAATGTGCTGGGTGGTCTCGCCAACGTAGATCAGTCCGCAGGGGCATTTAATCAGATATACAACATGAGAGGAATCACAAGTGAAATATCCCTTGATAGGATATTTCTTGCCTGAGTGAGGATGTGTAATAACATCTTCTTTGATAACACTAGAACACTGTGCCCAGTGAAGGCACGGGAAGGTGCCGGTTTTGGGAGTCCCTAGGAATCTTTGGCGAGGGATGCTAGATAGGGGGCCAATATCAGCTCTAATTAGATGATCTCTAATATTTCGTGGACGTTTATAGCATGTAAGAGGAGGAGATTGAAACTCCTGTACTTTAGGGTAAGCTTGAGATAATATGTGCCACTGCTGACGGACCGTGTTTTGGATCTTCTGTGTGAGCGGATGGTATGTAAGTATACATGGTATCCTATTGGGAGTACTTGGATGTTCAACTGTCTGTCATGGTGGCCTACATTTAGGTTGAATCATATGCTGGGGGTATCCCCTCTGGAGAAACTTTGATGACATCTCTTCCTTGCTCTTTTCTCTGGTGGAAGGATCAGTTACAATTCGTTCCACTCGAGTTAGTTGGGATTTGGGTCATGACATTTTTGTTGCTCTAGGATGACTGCTAGTATAATGTATAAGATCAGCAAAAACTATAATAATAAATAATAATAAACAGTATATAACAATGTGAACAACAATAAATATACAAAAATAGGATATAAACGTGACACAATATCTATCTATCAGTGGATAGCATAATGGAAAAAAAATCGCCTTCAGAAATCGCCTTGGAAAATAGTGGTATTCTGCTGTGCAAAGTTCCAATTGGCATAAGTGGTGTTTTTGTTGTATACAATTCCAATCAACATAAGATCGCAATAGATATCGATAGTGCTTAGTAATATAAGATGTCTCTTACGCCTCGTGATCGATTATATTTTACTCACAGCGGGTAGATAGGTGTCCTGTTTATTCGATCATTGAATATAGAATCGAATCGCACATGTAGCGAGGTTCTCACCGCGATGTTTGAATCCAAGGTAGTTTGTTGCAGAACCTGTGGCGTCCCATGTGGTCTGCAGTATCCCTGGTAATCGGTCACCTGGTTGTCACGTGACTCTGAATAAAGGTGTGTCTTTGAATATCGAATCAAACGTTTCAGCTGAAGATGAGAAATCTTGCGCTTTTTTTCCCAAATGGACCTTGTATTCCTTTTTCTTTTCCTTATATCTTTATGACCCTCACTGTTCAGTACCAGACGCGTTTCGGGGTTAAGGGTACCCCTTCCTCAGTGGCTCACAGGTCCTGCAACAAACTACCTTGGATTCAAACATCGCGGTGAGAACCTCGCTACATGTGCGATTCGATTTGATATAATATTACTAAGCACTATCGATATCTATTGTGATCTTATGTTGATTGGAATTGTATACAACAAAAACACCACTTATGCCAATTGGAACTTTGCATAGCAGAATACCACTATTTTCCAAGGCGATTTCTCAAGGCGATTTTTTTCGTTTTCTTCGATTAATATCGATATTTTGGACCATTATGCTATCAACTGATAGATGGATATTGTGTCACTTTTATATCCTATTTTTGTATTTTTATTGTTGTTCACATTGTTATATACTGTTTATTATTATTTATTATTATAGTTTTTGCTGATGTTATATGTGACAATAAACCTATCATCCTAATTCATGTGTGGCCAAATTTAGAGTGCCCCTCATCCACTTTATTACATATATCTTTAGGTTCATTTTAGCACAGGGGGTGCTAAGGGGTGTGCACCTATCCATCAGGAGGACTGGTGAGCCACTATTATTTAGCTTTTATAATGTATAAGACTCTTTCTGTCCGTTGGTTTGCTGTATAGATCAAAGCTTACAGAACCTTCTTGGTCTATAAGAACAAGGGTGTCCAGGAAACTAATCTTATCGGTGTCTACCTGTATGGTGAAACCTAATTCAGGGTAGATGTTATCAAGATATTGTTGAAATTGAAGTATGCTGGATGTCGGCCCCTCCCAAAGGCAAAAAATGTCGTCTATAAAGCGGAGCAAAATTTTGGCATGTTGTTGAAAGAGAGGGTGTCAATAGACATATTCTTCCTCGAAGTTTATCATGTACGCATTAGCGTAGGGCGGGGCCATATTGGCCCCCATAGCGGTCCCTCGTCTTTGGGCATAAAAATTGTCCCATAACAGGAAGAAATTCTCATGTAAGACTAGTGACAACAATGAAATACAGAATTTTGTACTGGACTAAGTGTAGAGTGTCTGGCCAGTAATTGTGCGGTGGCTCTGATGCCTTTATCATGCATAATGGACGTGTATAGGCTATTTACGTCCATCGTCACTAGTAATGAGTTCGGTTGGGGTGAATTCGAATTGAGTTTGGTGATAAAGTCATTGGTGTCTAATAGGAAAGAGCGCAAAGTTTTAATGAGTGGAGTAAGTATGCGATCTAGATATATTGACAAAGGAGATAGTATTGATTCAGTAGAAGCAACTATGGGTCTGCCTGGTGGGTTTTGAAGATTTCTATGAATCTTGGGTAGGGTGTAAAAAACCGGTGTAATGGGGTGTTGTTTGGTTAGGAATGTTATTGAGTCATCATCTATAATATAAATTTTTATCTATCGATATTGCTATTTAATTTATTTTATTTTCTCAGGATTAACACTTCAATTTTATCCTACTGTCAATCTATCTTTTCATAACTTTTATAAATGTTTCCTTTCATCCTCTATGTCTAGCCCAATATACTTATATAAGCATCTACACCATCACTTTTTCCCTTCCTAACAATTTTTTCTTATCTCCCTATATACCAAACACATGCTTTGCTATACAGGTCCCAATTATCATTCTACATATCATCCATTTACTAGCCACTGTACCCACATTGTTGCGCTATTATTTATAGCAAGGGCAATCATTCTTGCCCTAACTAGACCTTTGTTCCTATTGCGCATGCGCGCGCGGTCCGACGTGATGACGTCAAACCGCAGGCGCGTCACCTACAAGGAAGCCCTACACTTTACTATATAAACCCGGCAAGACGCCGGTACATGTACATCCATCTCTCCACATAGATCCATGGGCCGCAGGTAATTGAAAATACTCTAATATACACTCACCTAAAGAATTATTAGGAACACCTGTTCTATTTCTCATTAATGCAATTATCTAGTCAACCAATCACATGGCAGTTGCTTCAATGCATTTAGGGGGGTGGTCCTCGTCAAGACAATCTCCTGAACTCCAAACTGAATTTCAGAATGGGAAAGAAAGGTGATTTAAGCAATTTTGAGCATGGCATGGTTGTTGGTGCCAGACGGGCCGGTCTCAGTATTTCACAATCTGCTCAGTTACTGGGATTTTCACACACAACTATTTCTAGGGTTTACAAAGAATGGTGTGTAAAGGGAAAAACATCCAGTATGCGGCAATCCTGTGGGCAAAAATGCCTTGTGGATGCTAGAGGTCAGAGGAGAATGGGCCGACTGATTCAAGCTGATAGAAGAGCAACGTTGACTGAAATAACCACTCGTTACAACCGAGGTATGCAGCAAAGCATTTGTGAAGCCACAACACGCACAACCTTGAGGCGGATGGGCTACAACAGCAGAAGACCCCACCGGGTACCACTCATCTCCACTACAATTAGGAAAAAGAGGCTACAATTTGCACGAGCTCACCAAAATTGGACTGTTGAAGACTGGAAAAATGTAGCCTGGTCTGATGAGTCTCGATTTCTGTTGAGACATTCAAATGGTAGAGTCCGAATTTGGCGTAAACAAAATGAGAACATGTATCCATCCTCTGATGGCTACTTCCAGCAGGATAATGCACCATGTCATAAAAGCTTGAATCATTTCAAATTGGTTTCTTGAACATGACAATGAGTTCACTGTACTAAAATGGCCCCCACAGTCACCAGATCTCAACCCAATAGAGCATCTTTGGGATGTGGTGGAACGGGAGCTTCGTGCCCTGGATGTGCATCCCTCAAATCTCCATCAACTGCAAGATGCTAACCTATCAATATGGGCCAACATTTCTAAAGAATGTTATCAGCACCTTGTTGAATCAATGCCACGTAGAATTAAGGCAGTTCTGAAGGCAAAAGGGGGTCCAACACCGTATTAGTATGGTGTTCCTAATAATTCTTTAGGTGAGTGTATATACTTAAAAATAACACATCCTAGATCTGAATTAATTAAATATTCTTCTGAAATACTTTGTTCTTTACATAGTTGAATGTGCTGACAACAAAATCACACAAAAATTAAAAAATGGAAATCAAATTTTTCAACCCATGGAGGTCTGGATTTGGAGTCACACTTAAAATTAAAGTGGAAAAACACACTACAGGCTGATCCAACTTTGATGTAATGTCCTTAGAACAAGTCAAAATGAGGCTCAGTAGTGTGTGTGGCCTCCACGTGCCTGTATGACCTCCCTACAACACCTGTGCATGCTCCTGATGAGGTGGCGGACGGTCTCCTGAGGGATCTCCTCCCAGACCTGGACTAAAGCATCTGCCAACTCCTGGACAGTCTGTGGTGCAACGTGACGTTGGTGGATAGAGCGAGACATGATGTCCCAGATGTGCTCAATTGGATTCAGGTCTGGGGAACGGGCGGGCCAGTCCATAGCATCAATGCCTTCGTCTTGCAGGAACTGCTGACACAATCCAACCACATGAGGTCTAGCATTGTCTTGCATTAGGAGGAACCCAGGGCCAACCGCACCAGCATATGGTCTCACAAGGGGTCTGAGGATCTCATCTCGGTACCTAATGGCAGTCAGGCTACCTCTGACGAGCACATGGAGGGCTGTGTGGCCCTCCAAAGAAATGCCACCCCACACCATTACTGACCCAATGCCAAACCGGTCATGCTGGAGGATGTTGCAGGCAGCAGAATGTTCTCCACGGCGTCTCAAGACTCTGTCACATCTGTCACATGTGCTCAGTGTGAACCTGCTTTCATCTGTGAAGAGCACAGGGCGCCAGTGGCGAATTTGCCAATCTTGGTGTTCTCTGGCAAATGCCACACGTCCTGCACGGTGTTGGGCTGTAAGCACAACCCCCACCTGTGGATGTCGGGCCCTCATATCACCCTCATGGAGTCTGTTTCTGACCGTTTGAGCAGACACATGCACATTTGTGGCCTGCTGGAGGTCATTTTGCAGGGCTCTGGCAGTGCTCCTCCTGTTCCTCCTTGCACAAAGGCGGAGGTAGCGGTCCTGCTGCTGGGTTGTTTCCCTCCTACGGCCTCCTCCACGTCTCCTGATGTACTGGCCTGTCTCCTGGTAGCGCCTCCATGCTCTGGACACTACGCTGACAGACACAGCAAACCTTCTTGCCACAGCTTGCATTGATGTGCCATCCTGGATAAGCTGCACTACCTGAGCCACCTTTGTGGGTTGTAGACTCCGTCTCATGCTACCAATAGAGTGAAAGCACCGCCAGCATTCAAAAGTGACCAAAACATCAGCCAGGAAGCATAGGAACTGAGAAGTTGTCTGTTGTCACCACCTGCAGAACCACTCCTTTATTGGGGGTGTCTTGCTAATTGCCTATAATTTCCACCTGTTGTCTATACCATTTGCACAACAGCATGTGAAATTGATAGTCACTCAGTGTTGCTTCCTAAGTGGACAGTTTGATTTCACAGATATTGTGTTGTTTAAGTGTTCCCTTTATTTTTTTGAGCAGTGTATATTATGCCTCTAACTCTCCTATTTAATGGTTTACAATGGCATTTAATCATAGATCGACCATACCTAGTCTCTCATTACTAATATTTCCTTGCACTTTTTTCTTGTACATAACTTTATCCTGGATCTCTTTTTTCTTTACTCACGCTTTTTATTCCCTCCTATTTATATGATTTCACTACATTTTTCCTAGATCCCTTGATAAAGGTCACAACTGACCGAAACGTCGGGACTTATGTATATGACCCTATGTTATGCCTAATATGTAACACTGGATGTGGAATAGCACAAAGTGTTGTAAAGATAAAACACATGAATTAATGAATTAAAACTACTACCTTTAATATCACAACGTGTGGTGTGCCATAGATCCCTACCTACAAATCTCCTGTTATGTAGACCCTCTCTTTCCTCTTCACCTCCATTTGACCCAGAGCACCATGACAAATTCTTTCAGCCGCATCTCGTCTCTGCAGAGTTTGTTACACAGACACTTTAGATTTATCATAATTGGGGTAATTTATCAAACTGGTGTAAAGTAGAACTGGCTTAGTTGCCCACAGCAACCAATCAGATTCCACCTTTCATTTTCCAAAGAAGCTGTCAAAAATGAAAGGTGGAATCTGATCGGTTGCTATGGGATACTTAACCAGTTCTACTTTACACAAGTTTGATAAATTATCTCAAAGGTGCCCCCAGTAATAATAACACCCTATATTGTGCTCCAGGTAAAAATGCCTGTAAAGTGTCCCCCAAAATAATGCCCCTTAATAGTAATTTACCCCACATAGCCCCCATATAGTATTTTCCCCCACACTGCCCCCATATAATAATTTCCCCCACACTGCCCCTATGTAGTAATTTTCCCAACACTGCCCCATATAGTAATTTCCCCCACACTGCCCCATATAGTAATTTCCCCCACACTGCCCCATGAAGTAATTTTCCCCACAATACCCCATGAAGTAATTTTCCCCCACACTGCACTCCCATGAAATAATTTGCCCCCACACTGCCCCCATTAAGTAATTTGCCCCCACACTGCACCCCCTGAAGTAATTTGCCCCCACACAGCCCCCATGAAGTAATTTTCCCCACACAGCACTCCCATGAAATTATTTGCCCCCACACTGGCGCCCATAAAGTAATTTGCCCCCACACTGCACCCCCTTAAGCAATTTGCCCCCACACTGCCCTATGGAGTAATTTGCCCCCAAACTGAACCCCCTGAAGTAATTTCCCCCACACTGCACCCCTGAAGTCATTTGCCCCCACACTGCCCCCCATAAAGTAATTTGCCCCCACATTGCCCCATGAAGTAATTTGCCCCCAAGTAATAATCTGCCCCCACACTGCCCCACATGAAGTGATTTGCCCCATTTAATAATCTGCCCCCTGAACTGATTTGCTACCACACTGCCCCATGTCCTCCTCTGCCCCTCCAAAGTTGGCCCACACAGAAAATAAAAAATAATTAAAAGCTAATACTTACCTGTGTCCTGCATGGTGAGGAAGGCGCGCATTCTTTGTGTCCCTCCCGACACAGGCGCGGATTTCACTACCGCATAGGCCTCAGACCTACTAGGCCTAAGGCCTATGGTGGTGATCGGTGGCGGGGCAGGGAACTATTCCCATGCCCGCCGCATTATGTTGGCGTTCGGGTTGGCGTTGGGCCCCCCAGGGATGCCAGACCCGGGGCTACCAACCCGAACGCCCCTATTATAATCTGCCACTGGGTCCGGCGGGTGACTCACCCCATCAGACTGGTGTCACCCGGTGCGGCCCGCACCCGCCGCACCCTCTTCGCAATGCCACTGCTTCATATGCGTCTTGACTAGTGTTGGTCGAGCACCAAAGTGCTCGGGTGCTCGAGTAGAACACGAGCACAATGGAAGTCAATGGGAGAACCCGAGCATTAACTCCTTAAGGACCAGGCTCATTTTCACCTTAAGGACCAGGCAATTTTTTGCAAATCTGACCAGTGTCACTTTATGTGGTGATAACTTTAAAATGTTTTTAATTATCCAAGCCATTCTGAGATTGTTTTTTCGTCACATATTGTACTTCATGACACTGGTAAAATGGAGTAAAATAGCAAATTTCCAAGTTTCAATTTCTCTACTTCTATAATACACAGTAATACCTACAAAAATAGTTATTACTTTACATTCCGCATATGTCTACTTCATGTTTGGATCATTTTGGGAATGACATTTTTTTTTGGGGGGGGGGGGGGATGTTACAAGGCTTAGAAGTTTAGAAGCAAATCTTTAAATTTTTCAGAATTTTTCCAAAACCCACTTTTTATGGACCAGTTCAGGTCTGAAGTCACTTTGTGAGGCTTACATAATAGAAACCACCCAAACATGACCCCATTCTAGAAACTACACCCCTCAAGTTATTCAAAACTGCACCCTGCCGTTTGGTCATACAGCAGTTTACGACCACATATGGGGTGTTTCTGTAAACTTCAGAATCAGGGTAATAAATATTAAGTTTTGTTTGGCTGTTAAGCCTTGCTTTGTTACTGGAAAAAACGATTTAAAATCGCTGTTTTGGCACAGTTTTTATTATTATTTTTTGACCGTGTTCATCTGAGGGGTTAGGTCATAGGGTATTTTTATAGAGCAGATTCTTACAGATGCGACGATACCTAATATGTCGACTTTTTATTTATTTATTTAGGTTTTACACTATATTATCCTTTTATAAACAAAAAAAACCCACATTTTAGTATCTTTATAGTCTGAGTCAGTTATTATTATTATTTTAGCCGATTATCTTAGGTAGGGGGCTCATTTTTTGTGGGATGAGAGGACGGTTTTATTGGCACTATTTTGGGGGGCATATGACTTTTTGATCGCTTGCTATTACACTTTTTGTGATGTAAGGTGACAAAAAATTTCCTTTTTTTGCATTGTTTTTATTTAATTTTTTTGACTGTGTTCATCTTAGGGGTTAGGGCATGGGGTATTTTTATAGAGCATATTCTTATGGACGCGTCGATACCTAATATGTCAACTTTTTTAATTTTATTTAGGTTTTACACAATATTATCCTTTTATAAACAAAATAATTACATTTTATTATCTCCATAGTCTAAGAGTCAGTTTTTTTTTTTTAGTTTTTAGCTGATTATCTTAGGTAGGGGCTAATTTTTTGCGGGATGAGAGGACGGTTTTATTGGCACTATTTTGGGGGGCATATGACTTTTTGATCGCTTGCTATTACACTTTTGGTGATGTAAGGTGACAAAGAAATACCTTTTTTTTTTTTTGGTTTTACAAAATAATATTTTTGAAAATTTATTATTTGTTTTAGTGTCTTTTTTAAGTCTGAGAACTATAGTTTTTTTTCCGATTGTCAGTGGCCAAATGGAATTAAAATTGGGGAAGTGGAATATAAATTTAGTGCTCCATGGAAGTGTGGTACTCCCTGAAGCAACTGTCAATGCAGAGGCCCGGATGATCGGGGCACGTGTCACACTGAGTGGCGGAGCCAGGTGGAATAAGGGGACCGCCATGCTAGGGACCCTGTGGCCCACACTAGTCTGAGCAGCTCTGGGGCTCGTACTAGTTTTCCGGCCCACCAGATAAGTCAACCTGAGCCCACTACCGGTGAACTTGTCTGGTATACCCCAGAGCATTTTGAGCCTGTGATTCCTGATTTTGTTGGCCAAGCAGGAATCCAGATTCTCACAGTGTGCTTCACTGAATATGACTATTTCAGTCTTTTTTTTCAGTGACCACTTTGTGAATCTGATGGTGGAGCAAATGAACCTGTACGTCCAACAGTTCATTGCGGTCCCCTTACTCCGCCTGGCGGCGTCTCCGCCACATTGGGGGCTCATCATCATCGCTAGATGATGAGGAGGAATCAGATGACAAAAGGAAATTGGGGTCATCCTCGTCCTCACTGGGGCTCTCAGAGTCGGAGGCAAACAAGGGCGTATGCCTCCTCGGCCGAGAACGTCTGGCGGGCCATGGGGGAGTGTGTGTGTGTGCGTGCGTGGAAAACTTTATTCAGTGTGCGTGTCTGTGGGGGACGGGTGTTCACGGAATTTGCCCTAAAACTAGCAGAAAAAAAATAATAATAATAAAAAATGTGAAAATCCCAAAAAGTGTAAAATAAATAAATAAAAAAAAGATTAAAACGCGCTGATTAGTGGTACGAAACTGATCAGCAGTGGGGTGGACGATGCGCTAACAGTGGCCGGACGCTTAGAGTGCCGGCCACAGTCTGCGCATGCAGAAAAAAAAGCAAAGGAATAAATAAAAATAAACTTGCTCCCCAAAAAGAAGTGTGTGTGGTGGCAGGGGGGGAGGGGGGGGAAGTTGCAGCACCCCTAGGGGGTCTAGGGTCACACAGCTGAGTGCTGTGGACCCCAGATACCCGATCCGGTGCTACAACCCAATAAAAAAAATAAAAAAACTTTCCCCCCCCTAACTCTCCCTCACTATCCCTGCCTCTCCCTACCTCACCAAAAAACACACCTAATGACACAAAAATCTCACAGCACAGTCGGGCTCCTCTGTCGCTCCACGGACCAGTATGAGCAGGGAGAGGAGCTCTGGCAATTCAAAACTGCCGCTCCGCCCGCCCATGTGCCCAGCCGACCAATCAGAAGCGATCCTGAGGTGGCATGACCGCCACCTCTCAGGATCGCAGGACGGTGATTGGTGGTGTATTATCACTCCACTGATCACCCTCGTATTCCGGGTTATCGGGTCACCAGAGACCCGAATAACCCGGAAATGTGGCAAACCGCAGGTCTGAATTGACCTGCGGTTTGCTGCGATCGCCGACACGGGGAGGATGGGGGGTTCACAGGACCTCCCTGGGCCTTGTACCAAGGTGCCTGCTCAATGATTTGAGCAGGCACCTTGTTCCGATCACCGTGCGCCACGCGGCGGTGATCGTAAATACACAGGATGTACAGGAACGCCCTGTGTCCTTAAGTACCAGGACATCAGGGCGCACCTGTACGCCCTATGTCTGTAACAGGTTAAACCAGGCACCCCCTGCTCTGAAGAGGGGAGGGTGTCTGGTTCATAGGAAAAGGTCAGAAATTGATGGAAACCCCACTGAAATGGTTCGGGAACAGCATGGGGAGGATGTCTGGATGCATCTTGGACTCCCAGGTTGCTGCTGGGAACAATGTTGTCCGAGTAGTACGCCACTTTTGGAGTCTGACAATAATACACACTAAACAGAAGATAAAATTGATTTTAGAGGAAAAATTGTTAGGAAACATTCTTTCCTATATACAGTATTTACTTGTATATAAAGTGCAAGTGCTGCCAAAAATTACAAGGAAGAGGCACTCCGATACAACCTGCATATCACATAAAGGAGGGCCTCATTCACATTGTGGTACAATTGTTCAGGTAGTGGGACTCCTACACTCATAAAGCCTATGCACTAAGGGAAAGGGCTGCCAAAAATTACTCCAATACACCCTTTATTACACATAAAGGAGGGCATCATACACACCCTTGAAAAATTATGATTGATGACCTGCTGGTAACCCTCAAAAACATTTAGAGCAAGGGCCTGATGGTGACTGATAGGTTCTATTTCAGTCCAAACCATATATTTTTTATATAAGCTTATATTACATCATGTTCCATACATTAATTATGCAAGCATGGACACATAGCAGGTGAAAGTCCATATGATAAGCTATTACTAAGAGGTTTTTCTCGTATGTATGGATAGCCTTGGACTCTGGTAGAAGATAAAGATAATTAGCTGGCTAAAAACATGTGTTACTGTTTAACTTAAACATCATGTCATTGAGTACTATATATATATCTAAAAGGGTAATGAAATTTAGAGTCATTTTGAACTCCACAAGATCTGTGTCTGACCTCATTATCACTCTCTCTGGCCAGATAGAATCAAATCAAGCTGAATACCGAAGTCTTGTACCTCAGGTACAATATAAGGGAAAGATAAGAATATTTCCTTACAATTTGGGGGCTTTCGTCCGGAATTGGGAAGGTCATCCCTGATGTTTGGTAAGAAGAGACACAGATTTTTGTCCTTTAGGCCATTCCGGGGGCACTGACCATGTCTCGATTCAAGTAAGTACATAAGGGACCCTTAGATAGACTTCGAAGTACTGTGTCAGGGATACAGTAAGCATAACTCAGGGAGTTTTTGCCTTAGGATTCAGGGAATCCAGTAACAAACAAGACAAGTGCACTTCAGAGGGCTCAGGGAGCCTCGTAAAAGATCTGTTCCGGAAACAGAAAGGATTCAGGGAATCCAGTAACAAGGAAAGTGCACTTCAGTGGGCTCAGGGAGTCCCGTAAAAGATCTGTTCAGGGAACAGACGGTTTAACAGCTTGATTTGATTCTTAATAAGATAATTGTAGAAGTTTTGCATGATAAGTTGTTTGATAATTGTAGAAGTTTTTGCATGATAACTTGTTTTGTCTAATAGTTATATAAGAGGAAGTGACAAGCTGGCTCGTAAGTGTACAGCTGTCATCCCAAGACTAACATTCTGTGTTTTGAATTCTTTTTGTAAGAAAATAAGTTTTAATAATGGGTAGTCAAAAATCTAAGATA
The DNA here is from genome assembly GCF_905171765.1 of Bufo bufo. Taxonomy (NCBI): domain Eukaryota; kingdom Metazoa; phylum Chordata; class Amphibia; order Anura; family Bufonidae; genus Bufo; species Bufo bufo. The sequence goes on along the minus strand of NC_053391.1, from coordinate 422,055,668 downwards.
GAATACCCTAAACCAGAACCAGGAGAAACATGTAAACAATATGTTGCCCGAGTCAGTCCTACAAAGTATTACCTTGTTAACTCATGGATAGATAATTTGGCAGAGTGGACAGAGGCAATGGAAGCGGTAGACCCCTTTCCCAGGGAAGGAGACAATAGCATATATCACATCGACATGGTCAAGGGTCTATGCTTAGGCAACACTGCCGCCTGACCGTATTTTGAACCTAACCCTTCATGGGATATGGATTATATGAAAGGAGATAGAAAAACACATGATAGAGGTATTTAAACAAAAGTCTTCACTCCCAGTAGCCGTAGCATGTAAGCAAAAACCCTCAGAAATCGTTATTGATTTCTGGAGATTTGTGGATTGCTGGAAATTGGAGGCAGGGCTACTGGTTCTCCAGAATGACAGTCTAATTATTTCCACATTTATTAACAATCTGATAGACTAATGCTTACCATAAAAAAGAATGTCTCCAAGTGGACTTCAGACAGCATCAGTTAATGGATAAGAATTGTATGTATCTAATGTGAGCTATAGAAATCCACTTCCCCTGCCTTCACACAAACACATTCCTGAGATAAGGGAAGCGGCCAGGAAATCATGCAGAGTAAGTAATGTGTAATATATTATACAAGATAAAGAATTGTTCGGTCATTTTCCTGCCCAAGCAGTGTAATGTGGGAATCCAGCTTTTAACAAAATGACTATGATTATAACATGTATATTGTCTTCTTATAAGAATTGATTAATCACAGAGGGAAAACCAGAAGAGATTGGAAAATGTAGCAACAAGCTGTGTGGGGTGTGGCTATCTGTTTCCAGGAAAGCTGTGTTTGTCTGTGCTGCAATTTTCGGGATGAAACAATGTGGGTTGGAAGACATGAATGATTCAGTGGAATGTGAATGGGTGTGGCTTTTTTAGTTGTAATTGAGGCGAATATGTGTGAAGACTGATTATGAGCTGTTTTAAGTACATGAAAATGTATGTGAATGTGTATGGAATACGGTATTTTGTTTTTATATAATATGTGCATTGAGAATTTTATTTTTATTTATTTTTTGGAAGTTTTTTTTTTTTTTTGGTGCCAACAGCATTGATCAAGCTGTACATTTTTTTTTATTGAAGTCAATGAAAAGTTTTTATGGGCCCTTTGTGTGTTCATGTCTGTATTGTCAGATCTGTTTGTTTCAATGTTTTCAGTTACATGTTACATGTTAAGTGTTGTGCTAAACATCAGAGCTCTATTCTTTTGGACAGCTAGGATACTAATGACAGACAAAAAGGAGGACTACAGCGTCCGACTAAAAGGGGTGGACTTAGATGACAGAGTGGGAGGAAGGAAGTGTGAGCCTTCTATGTGAATTAATGGGGTTTTGACAAAACCTTTCAAAACTGACTCACTACCACTCGAGACCATGGACAGGGAATACATCACAAATCATGTATTCAGCATTATACCAGATTGCCCAGTCAGCCTGTTAGGGAGAGATTTGTTCATTAAGCTTGACTTGCAGGTATCAGCAAGGAATCAGGGCATAAGAGTACACTCAGATCTCATTCCAGTCTCTACACCAGTGCCACTGATTCTTGCAAACATACAGGACCACCCAGAACTTAATAACATTAACCCTGCATTATTGTCTTCAAATGAATATGACACAGGATTCATAGATTGCACACCTTACAAAGCTACTGTGAAACCAGGTGTCATCTCAGTGTTCCAGAAACAATACCCGCTGTTAAAAGAGAAACTTGATGGACTTAGACCAATGATAGAAGAATTCCTACAAAAGAGAATCCTGGCAGAGGTGATTTCACCCTACAGCACGCCTGTGAATCCAGTGACAAAGGCAGATGGTGCTACCCGCTTTGTACAGGATTTAGGGGCCATCAACAACGTCATTGTGTCTATAGCCCCTTTTGTACCTGATGTCACTTAATTATTATCTGCCATTCCAGCAGACGCTGTTTGGTTCAGTGTGATAGATCTGAAAAATGCATTCTTTTCTATCCCAGTTGATAAGATAACCAGACTAATTTTTGCTTTTTCCTTTGACGGACGCCAACTGACCTGGTGCAGACCCCAGGGATATGCTGATTCACCTGTAGTGTACAGCATAGTCCTCCAAGCGTTGTTAAAACCATGGTACATCCCCCCAAGGTTCTGTGCTGCTGCAATATGTCGATGATTTGTTACTGTGTAGCATGTCAGCGGAGGCCAGCATTCAGGATGGTTTACAATGGTTGTCAGGATGTGGTCACAAAGTGACACTTAAGAAAATGCAATGGTGTAAAATGCAGGTTGAATACTTGGGCTTTGTCCTCACAAAAGGTGAAAGGAGAATCAGCGCAAAAAGAGTCCAGTCTATTGCGGGTTTGGTCGCCCCGCACACCAAGAAAGAAATGTTATCTTTCCTTGGTATGATAAATTACTGTAGACAATGGATTCCTGATTGCTCCCACTATTGACAATGTTTTGAGGCAAGCCACTCTGGAAGAAAATCCAGATTTGATTAAATGGTCTTCTGAAATGTACAATGCATTTGATTATCTGAAATGTTTACTCATGTTGAGTCCAGGGCTGGGCCTCCCTGACTATAATATGCCCTTCCACATGTTTGCCTGCCAAAATTGTAAAACCATGGCGGGTGTACTGACACAAGAAAACGGAGGCAAGTTGCGTCCTTGTGTGTTTTTCTCAAAGGTAATGCCCACCCCTGTTCAAGGGATGCCGGCATGTCTGTGTTCTCTTGCAGCCTGTGCTATGATGGTAGAGTTGGCAACTCCTTTCACAATGTGACATTACACCATTTTGCATACCACTCATGATGTTGTAGGCCTACTCAAGGGCATCCGCACTCAACACAGCAGGCAGCTGAGCTCATTGCACTCACTAGGACATGTATTCTACATGCTGATAGACCTGTCACCATCTATACTGAGAGTAGGTACGCACATGGGGTAGTGTGGGACCATGGTATGATCTGGCAGAGGAGATGATTCACGGCAGCAGATGGTAAGGATCATGTCTCACAGGGAAATGCGCTGGCAGATAAGGTGGCGAAACGAGTGGCCAAATGCAACCCCACAGGTTTGTGTAACCATTGGGAGATGCCATGTTTGGCACCTCCAACCCCTGAGATGTTGCAAATACTTACTGATCTTCAGTGGTATGCCACTGAACAGGAACAGCAAGACTGGTGTTATCCAGTATTGCAGAAAAATCCTAAGACAGGATTAGAATTAGTCTGCAAAGAGGGGAAGTTATGCATTCCCCCAATACAGTGCTTCCATCTTAATAGCACATTTCTACGGAGTAGGACATAACAGCATTAAAATCCTTATGGGTAGGCCCTTTCCAACTCCTTGGGCAAGTCACCCCCTAGTGGTACAGGAAGGCGACATAGACCAGATTAGGGAAGACTATGTCACCAAATTGATACAGGTACTTAACAAAACTGAGGACAAAGTTTCTTGTAAGTCTCCCTCTTTTCCACAGGAACCCACCCACCCATACAGGGTGGGGGATGTGATGGTGGTCGAAACACTGAAGAAAGGAAGAGCTCAAGGTGATTTTGTATATGGCCCACCTACTACCGTCATTGCAGTAACCAGAACAGCTGTGCTGACTGAACAATCTCCAATTTGGATCCACGCCACCCGAGTGAAGCTTGTGAGAGAAAGAGAGGAGGCAGGAACGGAAGCAGACAGCCTTGGCCTTGAAGAAGGACAGGAGGTACTAACGGGGCAGACAGCCCTGACCTCCAACGAGGCCCAGAGGTACTAACGGAGGCAGACAGCCTTGACCTCGAAGAAGATACAGAAGGGGTACTAACGGAGGCAGACAGCCTTGACCCCCAACGAGATGACGCAGTCGGGAAATTCCTCGAAATGGCTGAAATGTAGTGCCTTGATAATTGCAGTCCCCACCCCAGTAGATGTATGGACGGGGCTCCTACGTTCCCAATCAAATGACACAGATTTGCAGGATCATGATGTTAAATATGGATATGTAAATCCTTATCATGCTTGTTATAACTGTCCTACATATGAGACTCTGCAAAGTAATATGATAGAAATCTAGAAAGTTGTAAGAAGATAGTATCAGAAAAAAAAAAATATATATATGCAATGTAATATTACAAAAACAGTACCATCCCTAGACAAACATGTACCTCTACCAGCAGGATGGGTATTGGCCTGTGGGAATACTAGTCACACATACATACCGGCCAATATTACAGAGGGACCCTGCACAATAGCTAGGTTGACATTAGCAATGATACCACTATTCCCAGCAATGCAGACACGACACACGAGAGACACTTCCCTACAGTTACCAGAAAATTGTGATTATAATGTGAATCTCCTCTCTAGATCAGAATACATAAGTTTAGGGGTATCTATGATAGGGGTACCAGGGTTGGCCATATATAACCACAGGACAATATCAAAACTTGCCTGTTGTATGGTAAAACAGATAGATGTCACTAGTGCAGTTCTGCAAGATATACTGCTGGATATACAATCATATAAAAAGGCTATCTTGCAGAATAGGGCAACTATTGACTATTTATTGCTTCAACATGGTATAGGATGCTCAGCGTTCCAGGGATGTGTTGTTTCTATCTATCAGATCTCTCCCGTGGAATAAAAGATAAAATAGGTCAACTAGAAGAGATGATAAAACATATAAAACAAGATGTTCACCAAGGTTGGTGGGACTGGCTTTTTGGCTGAATACCTGACTTTGGTCAAATAAGGTATGTTTTAAGAGTGGCACTCGCCATGGTCGCTGCAATAGTGTGTCTCTGCTGTTGTCTACAGTATGTGCCCTCCCTTCTTACCATATGTAAAAATGTGGCCAAAAGAGGGGTACACTCAACATTCCTCTATACTCCGGTAGAGGTAGAAGAGGCAAACACAACCCCAACAAAGCCTGAGGATTATACTCCTGAAGGGTATATGAAATACCTAAAGGCTTACAAGCAAAATAAGGAAAAAACTAGAAAGGAACAAAATGAAAAACCCACATTATATAGATATATGTAAATTGTTTTAAAGAGAGGATTGATAGGTTCTATTTCAGTCCAAACCATATATTTTTTATATAAGCTTATATTACATCATGTTCCATACATTAATTACGCAAGCATGGACACATAGCAGGTGAAAGTCCATATGATAAGCTATTACTAAGATGTATGGATAGCCTTGGACTCTGGTAGAAGATAAAGATAATTAGCTGGCTAAAAACATGTGTTACTGTTTAACTTAAACATCATGTCATTGAGTACTATATATATGTCTAAAAGGGTAATAAAATTTAGAGTGATTTTGAACTCCACAAGATCTGTGTCTGACCTCATTATCACTCTCTCTGGCCAGATAGAATCAAATCAAGCTGAATACCGAAGTCTTGTACCTCAGGTACAATATAAGGGAAAGATAAGAATATTTCCTTACAGTGACCTTCTAAAACATTAGGGGCGAGGGCCTGCTGCTGATCTGACCATCTAAAACAATAGTGGTGAGGGCCTGCTGCTGAGCTGACCATCAAAAACATTATGGGCGAGGGCATGGTGCCGAGCTGACTATCTAAAAAATTTTGTGGGCGAGGGTCTGCTGCCAAGCTGACCATCGCAAAAAAATTTGTGGTCAAGGGCCTGCTGCCGAGCTGACCATCTAAAAAAAATTTGTGGGAGAGGGCCTGCTGCGAGCTGACCATCTAAAAAATTTGGTGGGCAAGGGCCTGCTGCCAAGCTGACCATCTAAAAATTTAGGGGTGAGGGTCTGCTGCCGAGCTGACCCTCTAAAACATTATGGTTGAGGACCTGCTGGTGACCCTCAATATCATTATGCGTGAGGGCCTGCTGGTGACCCTCTAAAACAATATGGGTGCGGGTCCTCTGCTAAGCTGACCCTCTAAAACATTAAGAGCGAGGGCAGCCTAATAAGCATGTTGATATGGTGGAGGAAGAGGACAAGAAAAGGGAGATTGAACCATATACCCTTTTTAGTGGTGGAAGTGGTGCATACAGTGTATTCAATACACCATAAAAGACACATTTAGAGTGCCTTTATGTTCAGCCGCTTTCCTCTGGTGGAATAGAGAAGTCAGGGGTAATCCAGGCCTTGTTAATTTTTATAAGAGTCAACCGGTCAGCATTTTCAGTTGACAGGCGGATGCAGTAAGTAAAGCAAAGTCCAGCTCACTCAATCAACCTGGATCGCCCGCGTGCACGGAACAGGCAGGTAAGCCTCTGTAGCAAAATTCAACAGGAAAAAGTTCTAGCACTCACGTTTTCTTTGGTAGCTAAAATCATCGTCTTTATTCAGGCAGTAGAAGCAATGTATAGGACATACACCCACTAGTGTAGCAACATTGACGCGTTTCGAACAAACTTCTTATTCTTAACACAGTCGTATGCGCTTATCAGTTATTATGCCCCCAGCAGCACTAAATACACGCTCTGACAAAACGCTGACAAAACGCTGGCAGCGGTGCAGGCCAGCACCTCCAAGGCGTATAGCGCCAGTTTGTGCCATGTGTCTAGCTTGGACACCCAATAGTTGTAAGGCACACAGGGATCACTGAGGATGCTGACATGGTCTGCTACGTACTGCTTCACCATCTTCCAAAATGTTTCCCTCCTTGTGACACTAGGCCACGCATCAGGGTGAGGGTGCTAGCACGAGGTGTCCTAAAACTGTCCTAGGCCTTGGAGAGTGTTGCCCTGCCACTGTTGGAACTGCTGTGTGTTCCCCTCGTCCCTCCTCCTCAGTTGGCCAAGGAACTACGTACTCTGCATCCAGCATTGTCAGCTGGAAACTTTTGGAGCAGTTTTTTCACAAGGACCTTCTGTTATTGCACCATTTTGCTCATCCTCTCCACCACAGGAATGAGAGATGAGAAGTCTTTGTAGCAGGGGTAGAGAAGGGTGAACAACCAGTAATCGGTGTTGGTCAAAATGCGTACAACGCGAGGGTCACGGGAAAGTCAGCCTAACTTAAATTCAGCCATGTGCCAGAGTCCCAACAGACAAGACATTGCTGTCCTCATCAGGAGGATGGCAATCTCCTCATTCTCTTCCTCCTCTTCTACCTATCCACGCTGAACAGATGGAATAAAACTTCCATGGGTACTACCCTCTGTAGCGGAGGCAACCGTCTCCTGCTCCACCTCCTCCTCATCATCATCCAATTTGCACTGAGAAGATGAACTGAGGGTGGTCTGGCTATCACCCTGTGTACTGTCTTCCCCTATTTTCACCTCTTCCACATGCAAAGTGTCCGCCTTAGTTGTGAGCAGCGAGTGTTTAAGTAGACACAGAAGTGGGATGGGTACGCTGATAATAGCGTTATCGCCGCTCAACATCTGTGCTGATTCCTCAAAGTTGCATAAAACCTCACAGAGGTCCGACATTCATTCCCACTCGTCTTTTGAGAAGAGCGGAAGCTGACTTGAAAGGCGACAACCAAGTTGCTGGTATTCCACTACTGCCCTCTGCTGCTCACAAAGACTGGCCAGCATTTGGAACATGGAGTTGCAGTGCGTGCTCACGTCGCACAACAGTCCGTGAGCAGGCAATTGCAAGCGCTGCTGCAGCGTTGCCAGACTAGCGGCAGCTGTCGATGACTTGCGGAACTAGGCACACATGGGTCAAACCATAGTAAGTTTTGAGGAACCGCTGAACCACTAAGTTGAACACGTGGGCTAGGCATTGTACATGTGTGAGCTTGCCGAGCTCCAAAGCCGCCACCAAGTTATGGCCATTATCAGACACAACCATGCTTGTTTCTAGGTTGAGTGGCGAGAGCTACAGCTCAGTCTGGTCCCTTATCCCCTGCCACAGCTCTGCGGCGGTGTGCTGTTTGTCACGTAAGCAGATCAGTTTAAGCATGGCCTGTTGCCGCTTCCCCACTGCAGTGCTACACTGCTTCCAGCTACTAACTGAAGTCTGACAATGATAATTCAGAGATGGAAGTGGAGGAGGAGGTGGAGGAGGAGAAGGGGGGGGTTGCAGCCACTAACGTAGGTGGTGGCGGAAACCCTGATGGAAGTAGGGCCCGCAATACTTGGCGTCGGTAGCACCTGTGCCATCCCAGGGTACGACTCGCTCCAGACCTCCACAGCGTTCACTCAGTGTGCCTTCAGAGAAATGTAGCGTCCCTGGTCAAAAGCACTTGTCCATGTGTCAGTCAGTCATTAAGTGGACCTTCCTAATAAGTGCACTGGTCAGGGCATGGGTGATGTTACGGGACACATGCTGGTGTAAGGCTGGGACTGCACACCGGGAAAAATATTGGCGGCTGGGGACAGATTGCCGCTGGACCGCCGCTGCCATCAGGCTGCTGAAAGCGTCAGTGTCCACAAGCCTAAATGGCAACATTTCCAGGGCCAGCAATTTGGAAAAGTGCGCATTTAGTGCTATGGTCTATGGGTGGGTGGCTGGGTATTTGCGCTTTCGTTCAAAGGCCTGGGGTATAGACATCTGTACGCTGCACTGGGACACAGAAGTGGATGTGCTAGCTGATGGTGCTTGCGAAGGTCCAGGTGCATGGCGGGAGGAATCAGGGCCTGCGTCTTGGACAGGGGATTGGCCAGCACAAAACACAGGGAAACCGGTTGTGGATCCAGGCGTTCGGCCCACCTTTTAGGGTGCTTTGATGCCATGTGGTGGATCATGGTGGTGGTGGTGAGGTTGCTAGTGTTCACGCCACTGCTCATTTTGGTATAGCACAGGTTGCAAATGACAATTATTTTATCGTCCGCACTTTCCTCAAGAAAGCGCCAGACTGCGGAACACCTAGCCCTTGGCAAGGGAGATTGCCGCAAGGGGGTGCTCCAGGGAACAGTTGCGGGCATGTTTGGTGTGGCCTGCCTTCTCCCTTTTGCCACCCCACTGCCTTTTCTAGCTCGTTGCGGTGCTACGGATCCCTCCCCTCTGTACTGCTGTCCTCGCTCGGCTTGCCACCTTCCCAGGTTGGGTCAGTTCCACTTCTTCACTATGGTCATCCTCCTGACTTGTTGACCTAACAACAACGTCAGTTATTTTTAAAAACAATAGATGACATAACATCCAAGCCCCCCCCCCCCTTCCACCCCCCCAACATTCCCCTTCAAGGCAAGAGCAATATAACAAAGTTCCATGATAATGAAAATTCAGTTCGGCATGTAGACAAACCATGACACAAAGCTCGACACAGGATTATACGTCATTACACATAAACACAAACATCTGGGCAATGATGTATATCAATTGTGTATAGGACTGCACATAGACATGGTACTTTGTGAATATATATTTCAGACACTTCCTATATCAACTGTTTCATCTATACCTGCCTAGACTTGTTCCTTGTTCCCCTTTTAACAACCACATCCATACCCCCAATCATGCACTCATTTAATCTCTCACACTTGAATATTATAATGTTGGATCCAGAGTGATCCAGAGAGACTATTCCTTTTATGGTAAACAAAATGTTCCAGGCGTACCAGTGAATGTACTTTATTCTCCACTTCACTCACTGATGGCGGCTGCCTATCCAACCAGTGAAATGCTATCACCTTTCTCGCCTGATACAGCACTCGAAGCATAGCCAGTCTCTTCTCAGCCATTTCCTCCGACACTTCTACACAACCCAAAATACAAGTCACAATTGTCATATCCAGTCTGACTTCAAATACATTCCTCATTATCTCCTCTACTCCCCTCCAATACCTCCTCAGTCTGGGGCAATTCCACATTAGGTGTATAAGATCGGCGTTTGCCACATCACATCTTGGGCAACAGTCGTCCATTCTGTACCCTATCTTCTTTAATATGACCGGTGTCTTATATACCCGATGCATTAACAAGAGTTGAGATACCCTATGAGCTTCGCTTACCGCCACCTTAGTAAAATCCTCTAAAACAGTATCCCACTGCTCCTCCGTTAAATCCGGAGCATCCTTCCTCCATTTCTCATATAATGTGAATTCTTGTTTTTTAAACTGTGCTTCCATAAGGCAAGCGTAATTCAATGATATCACTCCTGCTGTGCCCCCACTAGTCTTTACCAAGTCTATTACTGAGTTTTTCTGCGCAGGACATACTGCCTCCATCTCCACTTGAGCTCGTAAAGCATGTCTGAGTTGCAGGTATAAGCAGAATTGGGAGTTCAGCAGTCCGAATTAGACCACCATCCTCATAATATGAGATGTATCCCCTCAAGCAGGGGGCTGCTGTTCCATCCAGATCTGTCTTTCATTTCTGTCCAGCCACCTATTTGCCTCCTTGGGATCCTCAAAGAAGCTGGTTGTGTTCAGGGCCACCACCCGCAGCTTGGCTGGGTATAACATGGAGTAAAGGATTCCCAGACCTCTCAGCCGTTTTTTAACATCCAGGAATCGGGCTCTTTTTTTTTGGACCTCCATAGAATAATCCGGGAACAATGATATTTTATGCCCCTCTACGGAAAGATCCAGCATTTCTCTGGCCTTACGAAGAAGGATATCCCGGTCTCTATAATGCAATAGTTTGGCCAGAACTGTTCTCGGCGGAGCCCCCGGCGGTAGAGGTCTAGTAGGTACCCTATGGGCACGCTCAACTGCAAAAAATGGTGTCAGAGAGTCCGGACCAAACTGTTCTTTCAGCCACGCTTCAAAAAACTCGGTAGGATTTCTGCCCTCCACCTTTTATGGCATTCCTAGTATGCGTACATTATTTCGGCGCAATCTGTTCTCCATGTCATCTTGCTTGGCCGCCAATGCACTTAGTAATCTGGCATGTTCCGCTACATCCCCCTTCAGAGGTTGTACCTCATCTTCCACATCCCCCATCCTGTCTTCTAATGCGGTCGTACGTTCTGCAAGTTTTTTAAAGTCATGCCTTATGATAGATATGTCCTCCTTAATGGCGCCCACCTGGACCGTCAGGGCAGTGAGGGATTTTCCACATTTGGATATGGCGTGTATCACATCCTTGAGGGTGGGTTCCCCAGAGTCCGAGTCACCGGCTTCGCGGTCTGTCTCGTCGTTGTTTAACGGCAAGGCCGCAAATTTTTTGGCGCCTGTACTCACAGTTGCGGTGGGCTCCAGCTCTTCCAGCTCCGAATCATCTCCCTGGTCCAGGGGCGCACGATCATGAGGTTCCAGGCGACGCTTTGTGCTGGAGGCTGATGAAGAACGAGCAAACTGGCATAGTTTTGCCGCTGCTTCTTTTTGCAGTTCAGTCACGCGATCCCTCCGCTTCGGCGTGCCCGCTCCGGCGCCATCTTGGAGGTCTTTATCACCACCTCTGCCTTCACGTTTTCTCGACATGGCCACTCAATGTCTGTCCACACACGCTGGCAAGTACTGGCCGATGGTCTCTGACTGCTCTGGCTGTGAAATACCACAAATTCAAGGGTTTTGCAGGATAAATAGCCGGGTCAAAGCAGGAGCTCACTCACGTGCGACCGCTTACATGCCTGGCTAGCCACGCCCCCAACAACGTCAGTTATTGACAACTGTGTCTCATACTCATCATGAACCTCTTCAGACACTAATTGAGGTTGACTTATTGGCAACTGTTTCTTATCATCATCATTCACCTCGTGAAACACTAATTCCCATTTCCCATTGTCATGCTCCAGAGTTTGGAAATCAGGGCACAAGATCTCCTCATGTCCCTCTTCAAGCGGGCTTGGCAAGAGGCCCAAATTAAGGGATGGCGATGAAAACAGCTCCTCGGAATATCCGAGTGTGGGATCACTTGTTTGCCAAGACTCTCCATGGTGGGTGGAAGGAGTATCAGGGTGAGGATTCTGTTGACCAGACTCTTGGCTACTGAGACTGGACTTTGTGGAAGACAGGGTGGTGCTTAACTGACTGGAAGCATTATCTGCTGCAATTCAACCAACCATCTGGTCGTACTGGTCTGACTTCGAAAGTGGTGTCCTGCCCTGCCCTGCAAACTGGGACATGAAGCTAGGTATCGTGGATGAGTGTGTTTCTTGTGCTCTGGCAGCAGGCACAGTTTCAGTGCGCCTCTGCATGCACGGATGCACCATCATCAGCACTGCCACTTCCCTGTCCCTTACTGCTCGCCTTACGCATATTAAATGGTATATATGCTTGCAAGTATGTCACACATACAGTAGCGCAGGTTTTGTAAGTGTATGCACAAATAAAGTTCACAGAATGTCACTGATATTTTTAGGATGCGCACATGTTATACAGAAGGTATAGCGCAAGTAATGTCTCTGTCACCATCGCCTAATAAAAAATTACACTAAATAAATGTCACTGACATTTAGGATGCGCACACGTTAAATAGGAGGTTTAGCGCAAGTAATGTCGCTGTCACCACCGCCTAATAAAAAATTACACTGAATGAATGTCACTGAAATTTAGGATGCACAAACGTTATACAGGAGGTATAGCGCAAGTAATGTCGCTGTCACCAGCGGCTATTTAAAGAATTACACTGAATTAATGTCACTGATATTTAGGATGGGCAAACGTTATTCAGGAGATGTAGCGCAGGTAATGTAATTGTCCGCAGCAGACACATCTACAGAAAAAGTACACTGGATGTCACAGATATTTTTAGGCTGTGCACACGTTTAAACGGGAGACCTAGCGCAGATAATTTCGCTGTCAACAGCGGCGAAAAAAATTACACTGAATGTCACAGATATTTCGGATGCACTAACGTTATACTAGAGATGTAGTGCAGGTAATGTCGCTGCCACCAGCAGCAAAAATATTACACTGAATGTCACTGATATTTCGGATACGCAAACGTTATACAGGAGATGCAGGTAATTTAACTGTCTGCAGCGGACACCGTCTACGGAAAAAGTACACTGTATGTCACAGATATTTTTAGGCTGTGCACAAGTTAGACAGGAGATGTAGCGCAGATAATGTTGCTGTCTGCAGCGGCCAAACAATTGCAAGCTATTTAGCGCAGGTTGCGCTAAAAATATATATTGCTGCCACACACAATAGTCCTTAAAATGACTTTTGGGTCTATAACAAATATAAAAACTAAAATATTGTTATTTCAATCCCTACACTATCTCTCCCTTCTGCTCTCCAGCTCTCCCTGACTAATACTGAGTCGAACACGTGTCATCGGGTGCTATATGACGCATTTCCGGCCAGCCAATCACTGTAATGCCAGCAGCCAACATAGCTACAGCATTACAGTAAATGGTAGTACTTACCTGCACTTTTATTGGCTGCCAACAAACGTGCGGGGAGGGGACTCGAGCATCGCGCTTGAGCACACGCGGTATTCGGCCCAACACCGCAATGTGCTCAGCATTTCGATGCTCTAGCTGAACTAGTGTTCGGCTGCATGCTCGCCCAAAACTAGTCTTGACCTTGTGAATAATTCATAGGGGATGGATCTCTTAAAATGTGTCGGGTGATAGCTTTGATGCAATACAATAATGCATTGGTAGCAGTGGGCTTCCTATAACCACTATTCAGAATATTGTTCTCCCTTAAAATTATCCTGATATCTAAGAACTCTATTTCAAAACTCTCAAAATTTGCAGTAAATTGCATATTTAGACTGTTCACATTAATATAAGACACAAAGTCACAAAAGTCTTCTGAACCCAACCACACCACCAGGACGTCATCTGTAAGCCTAGTCCAATATATAAAGAGAATGTGTCCTCAGAAAATGCCCTCCTGTTTAAATTACTTTTAACATATTTTTAAATATTTTTCGATGATGTTATTTTTCATTTTCCATGTCACTTTTTATATTTTAACTAAAACAAAACAACCTAAAGTTTTCTTGGTTTGTACAGATTCGTTTACTATTGTTAACTTCTAATCCTGCCTGTAATTATATAATCTCTGTGCATAGATAACACAGGATTCACCATTCACAATAGGTGATTGTCTATTCTTTCCTTGTACAATGACCTCTGCACAGGTCACAGAACATGCCTAGAAAACTCTCCCGTATAAGTCAATAGGGTCCCTTCCTGTCTATTGTGTCTATGTCCCATAGGGCTGCCACAAAGCAATTTTTAATGCTGTATAAATGCTTTTATGAACAGCCAGGTAAGATGGCTGCTCTCATAATAATGTTCAAATTAAAAAAAATAAAATTAATACAATCAGAAAATAAAAACAGATTAGAAAAAAAGATATGTGTTTCTATCTGGTTTTTACTGGCAGCTAAAATTTTTGGTGACACATTTCCTTTCATATGTTGCAAAAAAGGTTTGGCAACATTATATATGTATTGTCCTTCCCAAACAACAGCTAAAAAGATATTAGGAAAACTTGGTGCCATTGGTGTGCCCATCACAGTGCCAGTGCTCTCCGCTTACCAGTGACCACCAAAATGAAACACATTATTTTCCAAAACAAATTGTAAAGCTTCAATAATAAAATCAATACATCTCTTCTTTTCCTGCTCGCACCAAGAACCTTCTTAAAGCTTGTAAGCCATCCTTACATCCCCTTCCCAGGTGGATAGTACCTTATGGACCTTTGGCAAAAAATATCAATTAAGCTTAGATGGCTCCGACGGGATAAGTCTTTCAGCTGGTCTATTAGAAATACTGTTCTTTTCAAACCGCCCATGTAATGGGGAATGTAATTTATTTAGAATAGACAGAACAAACATTGAGAAAATAATATGCTGATGTCTGTTTGTCATGCAATTAATGCAATCATTGCTTTGTGTGTTGTTGTGTCATTTGCGTTCTCCATAACTGTAGTGTCCATCATTAAATGAGTGTGCTCAGACCCCAATCAAAAACAAAGTTGAAAACGTTTGTGCAATAGAGACAGGGCCGGTGCTACCATGTAGCTTCGCTTGTGTTGGCAAAAATGCTTGCACCGGCCCTGAATAGAGAAGATAGGTCAACACTACTCACACTCCTCATAGATCACTCAAGACGCTCTACAATTCACAGGTAATCAACAGTCCAGAAAGTGCTTAGTGCTTGTTGACAGTATTAAAGGGATAATCCACAAAATGAGAATGCAATATAGCGTCAGATGATGCGAAACAATCGTTGGCCACGTGCTGCAGAGCTTGTCTCATACCTGTCTAGCACTGCTGTATATTCACTAATAAAGTAATTGGAATTTTAACCAAAGGAAGAACTGTGGATATTATTTTCTTGTTTTCATTTATATCATTTTCAACTATGGTTGCACATGGAACTAGTGTTGAGCGAATCGAAGCCAAATGAATTGACTTCAATCCGAATTTCAGGAAAAATTCGATTAACCATGAAGCTGAATTTCCTTGTGCTTCATGGTGATAAAAGTATTTTTCCTAAAATGGCAGTGAAAATAAAAAAACATGCATACTCACCTCATCCGTTTGCACGCGAAGAGGCCGTTGTGGCCATCTTGATTGCAGAAACAGAGCAAAATATAGCGCAGGGTGACGTATGAGGTCACCACACCCGGCCATCACATGATCGCACAAGATTTCGCTTGGTGTCTTTAATCAAGTTGGTCGCAACGCCATCTATGCAAGCAAATAGATAAGGTAAGTATTTCTTTCTTTTACCCTGATTAACCTCTGAAAGGCCTAAATTGTAGCCTCTGATGCGATCAGCGTTGAACACGGTATCTGAGGGGTTCAATGAAAGGCGACGGCGTGATTGCCAATACTGTCATTGCGTCCACTACAGACATAGCCCTTACTGACTTTCCAAAAACGCAACCGCAACCATACATTCTGTATTTTGAGTTTTGAAATGAAGTAAACGTGAAAACATTAGAATACATAATATTGCCTTAGTTAACCTGTCAATAATGACCTAAGCTGCTAGTAAATCATTCATGATTAGAGATGTCGCGAACATAAAATTTTCCGTTCGCGAACAGGCGAACCGCCATAGACTTCAATAGGCAGGCAAATTTTAAAACCCACAGGGACTCTTTCTGGCCACAATAGTGATGGAAAAGTTGTTTCAAGGGGACTAACACCTGGACTGTGGCATGCAGAGGGGGATCCATGGCAAAACTCCCATGGGAAATTACGTAGTTGACGCAGAGTGTGGTAAGTTGAATTCTCAATGCGATTAATATAACCTGCATTAATCGCATTGCGATTACAACTTAGATCTGAGTTCCTAAGGCTGAGTTCACACGGGCGTTGCGGGAAAAGGTGCGGGTGCGTTGCGGTAACATGCGCGATTTTTCCACGCGAGTGCAAAACATTGTAATGCGTTTTGCACACGCGTGAGAAAAATCTGCATGTTTGGTACCCAAACCCGAACTTCTTCACAGAAGTTCGGGCTTGGGATCGGTGTTCTGTAGAATTCTGAATACATAAAAAATAATTTAACTCACCTTAATCCACTTGCTCGCGCATCCCGGCTTCTCTTCTGTCTTCATCTTAACTGTGTGCAGGAAAAGGACCTGTGGTGACGTCACTCTGGTCATCACATGGTCCGTCACATGATCTTTTAGCATGGTGATGGATCATGTGATGACCGGAGTGACGTCACCACAGGTCCTTTTCCTGCACACAGCTAAGATGAAGACAGAAGAGAAGCCGGGATGCGCGAGCAAGTGGATTAAGGTGAGTTAAATTATTATTATTTTTTTTTTAACCCCTCCAGCGCTATTGTACTATGCATTCTGTATTCAGAATGCAATTATTTTCCCTTATAACCATGTTATAAGGGAAAATAATAATGATCGGGTCTCCATCCCGATCGTCTCCTAGCAACCGTGCGTGAAAATCACACCGCATCCGCACTTGCTTGCGGATGCTTGCGATTTTTCCCACAGCCCCATTCACTTCTATGGGGCCTGCGTTGCGTGGAAAATGCACAATATAGAGCATGCTGTGATTTTCACGCAACGCATAAGTGATGCGTGAAAATCACAGCTCATGTGCACAACCCCATAGAAATGAATGGGTCCAGATTCAGTGCGGGTGCAATGCGTTCACCTCCCGCTTTTCACCCGCGCGGAATACTCGCCCGTGTGAACTCAGCCTAATGGTTGTATTGCTAGAATTAACGAATATAACGAATATAGCACTATATTCTCAATCTTCGTTATATTCTAGCAATACAACCATTAGGAACCCAGCTCTAAGTTGAATTCGCAATGCGATTAATATAACCTGTATTAATCGCATTGCGATTACAACTTAGAGCTGAGTTCCTAATGGTTGTATTGCTAGAATTGACAAATATAACGAATATAGCACTATATTCTCAATCTTCGTTATATCCTAGCAATACAACCATTAGGAACCCAGCTCTAAGTTGAATTCGCAATGCGATTAATATAACCTGTATTAATCGCATTGCGATTACAACTTAGAGCTGAGTTCCTAATGGTTGTATTGCTAGAATTGACGAATATAATGAATATAGCACTATATTCTCAATCTTCGTTATATTCTAGCAATACAACCATTAGGAACCCAGCTCTAAGTTGAATTCGCAATGCGATTAATATAAAAACTTAGTCAAATTTGTGACACTGCCGCTTCAGAAGGAATCTAAGATTGATGCTGTCCTTGCTTTTTGATAGGAGGTGGGAGGGTCTGGGAGGGAGGGTATGCTGATTGGCTGGAATGTGTCTGCTGACTGTGAGGTACAGGGTCAAAGTTTGCTCAGTGATGATGTATAGGGGGTGGACCAAACATCGCATATGTTCGCCCGCCGCGGCGAACGCGAACAAGCTATGTTCGCCGGCGAATAGTTCGGGACATCTCTATTCATGATATGCATAACATGTCAGCCATGCATCCTGCTTCTTTGAAGTTATATCAGCACTGTGGGGCACTGGGAACACTTTAAAGATTTTATTTCTAAGTTCACCTTCTGACCAGCATGCATAATGTGTGCGTACAATAGGTGCGAAGTAACATAATAAAATAAATGCATGACTAAAACCATACTTAATACTGGCTGGAGATATAGAACAATCAGAATAAAAAGACAGACAAAGGCTTTGTTGCTGTCCATTAAATTTGTATTTAATAATCCCAAATGTGAACCGTGTAAAATAATGTTACAGTGTACACCTCTACAAAACTTCAATAAAATAAATTTATTTCCGACTCCTTCTACAACAAATACATAAGAAATAAGGAACTGAAGCCGAGGAGTGTCTGTATGTTTATTGTACGGCACAATGTAGTTAGCGTGGGATAGCATATTGAGAAGAAATGAGATCAAAGTATTAGCTGTGTTCATATTTGAACTCTGCTTCCCATTTATCCTGTGTCAGATAATATTTAAGCAGAGAGAGAATGAACGGTATAGTGACTTTTAAACAATGTGTGTAAATATCTTTTAGCTGGCAATAAGTTATTTAACCCCATCTGGTGCAATGAGTTGCTTCTCATTTCTTAAACAACCATGTCGAAAGACACATCTCGTGGTCGTGTAAATGATGTTAGTCTGTTTGAGAAGGGTCAAATCATTGGCATGCATCAAGCAGAGAAAACAACTAAGGAGATTGCAGATACTACTAAAATTGGGTTAAGAACTGTCCAACGCATTATTAAAAACTGGAAGGATAATGGGGACCCATCGTATTCGAGGAAGAAATGTGGCGGGAAAAAAATCCTGAATGATCGTGATCTGCGATCACTTAAACGTTTGGTGAAATCAAATTGAAGAAAAACAACAGTAGAACTCAGGGCTATCTTTAATAGTGAAAGTAAGAGCATTTATACACGCACAATGCGAAGGGAACTCAAGGGATTGGGACTGAACAGCTGTGTAGCCGTAAGAAAACCACTAATCAGTGAGGCAAACCAGAAAAAAAGGCTTCAATTTGCTAGGGAGCATAAAGATTGGACTCTGGAGCAATGGATGAAGGTAATGTGGTCTGATGAGTCCAGATTTACCCTGTTCCAGAGTGATGATCTTATCAGGGTAAGAAGAGAGGCAGATGAAGTGTTGCACCCATCATGCCTAGGGCCTACTGTACAAGCCTGTGGGGGCAGTGCTATGATCTGGGGTTGCTGCAGGTGGTCAGGTCTAAGTTCAGCAACAGTATGTGCTCCAAGAATGAGGTCAGCTGACTACCTGAACATACTGAATGACCAGGTTATTCCATCAATGGATTTTTTCTTCCCTGATGGCACGGGCATATTCCAAGATGACAATGCCAGGATTCATCGGGCTCAAATTGTGAAATAGTGTTTCAGGGAGCATGAGACATCATTTTCACACATGGATTGGCCACCACAGAGTCCAGACCTTAACCCCATTAAGAATCTTTGGCATGTGCTGGAGAAGGCTTTGCGCAGCAGTCAGACTCTACCATCATCAATGCAAGATCTTGGTGAAAAATGAATGCAACACTGGATGGAAATAAATCTTGTGACATTGCAGAAGCTTATCGAAACAATGCCACAGCGAATGCGTGCCGTAATCAAAGCTAAAGGCTTTTTTTTGGTGGCAACTTTTTTTGGACAGGCAGTATATATATATATATATATATATCTTTCAGAAAATTTGTTTGGGGTCTTTCTTGTCCAAATCGGGTGAGTGACCTAAATTAAAAGGGTTTAAATCTCCATTAAAATCTGTTCTCTCTCTCTCTCTCCTCTGCAAAAATTCTTCAGAATTGATTCACTAAAAATTCTTATTATATAGAATCCAACTTTTTCAAAGATTCAGGTTTAGATCTAACGATCTGTGCTAGAGATGAGCGAATCCATTCATAATGAACTGGGTTCAATACGAACTTCCCAAAATTTCATCCAGCAGACAAACCCAAAGCTTTCAGGTTAATTTTAGACAAATCCATTAAAACAGCATGCAGCACCATTTTACTGCACATGTCGGTGGGAAAAAGTACTAGGGAGGAAGAAGAAGGATGCTCACATGACCCTAAGAGGAAGTGGTGGTGGAGGGGCTCCTTGCAGACTGAGCAGAACATCATTCTGTGTTGTGCTGTGAATAAGGGTGGATGCATCTTTGCATTGTCTGACAGAAAACAATCTTAGGGACAGTGTATAGTCACAATCAAGCTTCTGTACCAGTGTCAGGGACAGTGAGGGGAATGTCTAGAAAGAAGAAGAATTGTGTAGAATAGGGAAAGATGTCAGCCAGGGATCGAGAAGCAATGAGCTAAGGCTGGGTGTGCCTGGCACTGTCTTCTAGCTGCAATTACTGCCTTATAACACAGCTGTAGCTGCTACAGAACCTCAAAAGCAGCTATTTGCGAGAACATTTAATTTTTTCACTCATTTTAACAAAAATACATTTTCATTGTGGGGGGAATAAGCTCAAAACTGTACAACACATGTTTTACCATACAGAGGATAGATAGCATTTGCAAGCTCAGTAAATACACCTGAAATACTAGTCCGAAATCTGTATCAGGGTATCTTCAGAAAGTTTATTTAGTCATTTTGGGGTTTGGGAAAATAGCAATATACTTACAATACTTACAATACACAGAGTAACATTTTAAATATCTGAGTGAATTTTTTTTTCTGAATCTGCATATTTGAACGCACAGAAGACATTTGGCCTAAATCTGTTAGCGGAGCCAATACTGCATTATTTCCAAAATTGATTGTCAGTAGCAGTGTCTTCAACCTCCCTGTCTTTAAGTTCCAGAAAACAGATTAGCAAACTGCCTAAAAAGTCAGAAATACGGAAGGTTTTCAAATGAAAGACCCAAAGCCAGAATGAGGTTGTAGTAGCACCAGCTATCTGGCCAGAAATAGTAGTAGAAGTAGTAGTAGTAGTAGTAGTAGTAGAAGTAGTAGTAGAAGTAGTAGTAGTAGTAGCAGTAGTAGTAGTAGTAGTAGTAGTAGTAGCAGTAGGCCACGGTTGCTCCCGGTTTTGGAATGGCACAACATTATCATTAAGGAGAAAGAGAATGAAATTGTGGATTGGATGGCTCACTCCTCCTCTCAGTTGCAGCAGAATGACATGGAGGTGAGTTCTGAGTATGACATCATTCCATGGAGCCAGGGGTCACATAATTCCTCCTGCTCCCCCTCCTTGTAGCCCCAGAGAAGGCTTTCAGTGGAGTCCTCTCTGTCTTCACTGCCCCTTCCTAGTGGGGTACCTTCAATTTTAGTAAGAAGTGGCAAAGAAACCCACCCACCATGCCATATGGCAGATATTCAAGAGAGTGTCCATGTTGACAACTTGTGTGAGAGCAGTCAGAGTTTGCTACTATGTCAGCCCCAGTTACAGGAGAAATCAACAGTGAAAAAAAGTGAAGCAAATGTCCCCCAGAGGTCTTGTATGACCTTATGGGGGACGAAAAGTGTAAAATAAAAAAAATAAAAATAAAAGGTTGAAAATAAAAAAATAAAAAAAGTTTCACATGTAAAAAAAAAAGTCCCCAAGTAAGGAATGAAAAAAAAAAGTAAAAATAAATAAATAAAGTATACATATTAGGTATTGCCGCGTCCGTAAAAACCAGCTCTATAAAAATATCACATGACCTAACCCCTCGGGTGAACACCGTAAAAAAAAAAAAAAAAAACTGTGTCAAAACAAGCAATTTTTGTCACCTTGCATCACAAAAGGTGCAACACCAAGTGATCAAAAACGCGTATGTCCCACAAATAGTACCAATAAAACCGTCACCTCACCCCTGCAAAAAATGAGCCCCTACATAAGAAAATCTCTCAAAAAATAAAAAAAACTATAGCTCTCAGAACATGGACACATTAAAACATAATTTTTTTGTTTCAAAAATGCTATTATTGTGTAAAACTTTAATAAATGAGAAAAAGTATACATATTAGGTATCGCCACGTCCGTAACAATCTGCTCTATAAAAATGTCACTTGACTGAACCCCTCAGGTGAACGCTGTAAAAATAAATAAATAGAAACTGTGCTAAAACAACCAATTTTTTGGTCACCTTGCCCCATAAAGTGTTATAATGAATGATCAAAAAATCATATGTACCCAAAAATAGTACTAATAAAACTGGCACCTTATCCCCTAGTTTCCAAAATGGGGTCACTTCTTGGGAGTTTCTACTGTAAGGGTGCATCAGGGGGCTTCAAATGGGACATGGCATCTAAAAACCATGTGGAGTTCCTTTTCTTCTGCGCCCTGCCGTGTGCCCATACAGCAGTTTATGACCACATGTGGGGTGTTTCTGTAAACCGCAGAATCTGGGTAATAAATATTGAGTTTTGTTTGGCTGTTAACCATCGATGTGTTAAAGAAAAAAATTTATTAAAATGGAAAATCTGCCAAAAAAGTGAAATTTAAAAATTTGATCTCCATTTTCCTTTAATTCTTGTGGAACGCCTAAAGGGTTAAAAAAGTTTGTAAAATCGGTTTTGAATACCTTGAGGGGTGTAGTTTCTACAATGGGGTCATTTATGGGGGTATCCACTATGTAGGCCCCACAAAGTGACTTCAGACCTGAACTGGTCCTTAAAAAGTGGGTTTTGGCAATTTTCTTAAAAATTTGAAGAATTGCTTCTAAACTTCTAAGCCTTCTAACGTCCTAAAAAAATAAAATGACATTTCCAAAATGATGCCAACATAAAGTAGACATATGGGAAATGTTAAATAATAAATATTTTATGAGGTATCACTTTCTGTTTTAAAAGCAGAGAAATTGAAATTTAGAAAATTGCGAATTTTTCAAATTTTTGGGTAAATTTGGGATTTTTTCATAAATAAAGGTGAAATATTTTTACTCAAATTTATGACTATCATGAAGTACAATGTGTCACGAGAAAAAAAACTCTGAATGACTTGGATAAATAAAGGCGTTCCAAAGTTATTACCACATAAAGTGAGATATGTCAGTTTTGCAAAATTTGGCCTGGTCAGGAAGGGGGCAAATGGCCCAGATGGCAGGTGGTTAAAGCACCCAAAGAAAGGTGGCAGCCAGATAATGCAACAAGAGTTTCCTTCTTCTCCTGGTCTCCCTTGTGGCAGTCAGATTGCATCCACGGGCAGTACTGTGTCTTTCACATGGTTGTCCTTGCCGCTCAGACTCCACCTCCTCTGCTATATCTCCAGCCATTGATAATGAAACGTGTGGCCAGGAAACAATGCTACATACCCAGCAATCTGCAGATGAGCAAGCTTAATTCCTATTTGGTCAAGTTGCTGGTGGTGCAGTCACTGCCATACCATTTAGTAGTCTGTTGCCTTTAGGGAGTGCTCAGCCATGTTGGGAGATACCTAGCTGGCATTATTTCTCCAAAAAAGCCATACCTGCCTTGTACTCTCATGTGACGGAACAACGTGGGTCTCTAGTGAGATTGATCAAAGAAGGAAACAGGTCAGCACTTTACCTTGTGTTGCACGCTGCACGGGAAAGGAGCAACCTCCAGTGGATACAGGTAATGAATCCCAGCAGCTGTGTCTTTTGTAAAGTAAGCTTCTTTTTATTTCATGAAAGCAAAATGTCCTACAACCAGGACGCGTTTCGGAATGCAAGCCTTTCTCAACAGGTACATCCAAGAAAATAATTCAAACTATATATAGGGTCTAGTACCGCCCATTAGGGACGTCTCCACCCTTTTTGGAGGGTGGTGTTTTGAACAATTGTCAATCAACTAATGAAACAAAGTAACATCAAGTGAAACAAAGTAACATATGGCAGAGATTATTTTCTACCTTATTGGAGGATCTACAAGTCCTTTTCATCACAAGGCAGAGGTCTAAAGAGAATACATAAGAGGTGTATCAAACATTTATGTATGTTTTAGCATATTTATAAAAATCTCACAAATGTGTGACCTCATAATCCCTATTCAGGCCCCTTGGGTGCAGTGTATCTAGGGTATGTATCCAAAAAGCCTCTCTTCTAAGGAGAAGCTTCTTGACATCTCCCCCTCTTCTTGGTCTCTTCACCTGTTCTAATACTTGAAATCGCAATTGCGCGATAGTGTGTTTGAATTTATCAAAATGATACGGAACCGGTAACATCAGTTTTTTTGTCCCAATATCGGATTTATGCTTACTGATACGATCCCTCACTGCCTGCATTGTCTCACCCACATATAACAGGCCGCAAGGACATTTAATAAGATATATTACATTTGCCGAATCGCAGGTAAAAAAAACATTTTACTCCAAAGCTTTTACCTGTGTGTGGATGATGAAACGAAGGGCCTTTAATTACGTGGGAGCACTGTAGACAATGCCGGCAGGGGGATGTACCCATCCGTGGCGTGGATATCCGCTGCTGTTTCAATATGGCTTTTGTGCTGCCCAAATCTGTATGTACCATTTTATCACGATAATTGGGATTCTTCTTATTGCAGATGAGGGGTAGATGCTTAAATTCATCAACCTGGGGATATGCTTTATTCAACAGGTGCCAGTGTTTCCTGACTATATTATCTATACCCACATTAAGTGGATGAACCTTGTGGATAAGAGCAATTCTGGACAGTTTGCCTCCATCTTGTGAGACCCTTTCCCCTTCTATCCCTTCTCTAGCTAGCTTCTTTTAGAATAGTCTGCGGATAGCCACGTTCCTGAAATCTCTCTGTCATTTCTGTGATTCTTGTGTTTTGTAAAACCGGGTCTGAGACTATTCGCTTCACTCTTTGATATTGCGATCTAGGGATAGCCTTTTTAAGGGACAAAGGGTGAGAACTTTTGAAATGTAGTATACTATTTCTGTCGGTGTCCTTGCGATTAATATCTGTAGATAAACTACCCCCAGGGTCCTTAATGACCCTGGTGTCCAGGAAAATCACCATATTGGTATCAAAGGTAACAGTAAACTGTAAACCATCAACTGCGGTATTAAGATGATTCATGAAATCATATAGTGTCTCGCGGGACCCCACCCATAGGCAAAAAATTTCGTCGACAAATCTTTTCCAAATAATAACATTTTTACGAAATAACTTATTGTTGTATACATTGTTTTCTTCAAATGCCGACATAAATATATTTGCATAGGGCGGAGCCACGTTCAACCCCATCGCGGTACCACGCTTCTGGAGGTAAAACGTATCCATGAATAACATTTTTTTTTTATATAGGACAAGATGTAATAACTCTCGGAACAAGTGAACAGAGCTTAGCCGTACCCAGGCCAGTTGATACTAGTCGTGACGTCACTGGGCCAGCAGTAAACAGTGAGAAGGACGTGGCGCTGCTGGAGCGCTGCTGCATTCTCAAACAGCTGATCGGCGGGGGTCCCTGGTGCCGGACCCCCGCCGATAAGATGCTGATGATCTATCCAGAGGATGCATCATCAGTTAAAACAAACTGTAGAACCCCTTTAAAACCCAGAATGAGCAGAGATTTAAAGGCTATTTACACCTTTGAGGAAAAATTTTTAAGATTGGAATTTACGCATTTTGGGCTACAAATAATTTTTTCAACTGGTATTTATTAAAAATATTCAGCCATTTCTGTTTACAAGCTTTGACTTTATGTTTTTCTTTTAAAATCCTTTCAGCAGATGGCTCATGTAAAGAGAGCTCTTATTTCTGAATTTCTGATCTCCTGACCTCATAAACACTCATTATAGCTAAATTCTTATCGAACTGATAAGAATATGGCTTAAATAAATATTTATGACATCAGGAGCCATCAGCTGATTAGATTAAAAGAAAACAGAAAGTTACAGCGTGCAAACAGAGTTTTTTTAAAAAGTTTTCTAACAGAAAGCTGAACATTTTAATAAAGACCAACTGAAAAAATGATTCTTAGCCCCAAATTTGTAAAATGCAATAATAAATATATATAACCTTTAAATGTATAAAGTTATACTGAATCATTTCCCACAAAACTATTTATCAGTCTGCTCAGCTCTTCCTGCGCTTTAACATACTGCGAGCAGATTGCTGCATTTTCATAATGACAAGTTATGTTTAAGTTTTGTCAATAGAAGGTGTCTATGTTATGCCTTTGTTTCAACTGACGCATCTATAACATATAATCAAACAGAGTCTGAATAAAAGAAAAAAAAAAAGATACAGAGGCACTCCGACAGCGCAGGATCACCACAGCAAGTAGAAAAGGCACCAGGAGGTGCAGTATACAGATTACCTCAAATGGTTGTGCTAACCAGGCACAACTCTGGGATGAAGCATATTGTTGGCAGAGGAAGGCAACTGCTGGCTCAAGTACAGTAAGTAGAAAATTCAGTGCACCTATTTAAGTGAAAAACAGGGTCACTTGCAAGTTGAAAGGACACTCCAATGGTGAATACATTGATAGGAGAAAAATAAAGCCAAATAAAACAGGTTTTCTCCTAGTGTTCTTTCAAGTTGGCAAGCACCCCTGCTCACTTTTCTCATATCATCAAACAGATTACTCTGACAACAAAAAGGTATCATGTAATCAGGGGTGGACACAGGCAGCAAAGGGCCCCTGTGCAAAGGATGTACCTGCCCCCCCCCCCCCCAAACCACACATACATATATAATCATATACAGTGCTGCCCATAATTATTCATACCCCTGGCAAATTTTGACTTAGTTACTTTTATTCAACCAGCGTCATTTTTTGACGGGAAATGACATAGGTGTCTCCCAAAAGATAATAAGACGATGTACAAGAGGCATTATTGCGGAAAAAAAATCATTTCTCAGCTTTTATTTACATTTGAGCAAAAAGTGTCCAGTCCAAAATTATTCATACCCTTCTCAATAATCAATAGAAAAGCCTTTATTGGCTATTACAGCAATCAAACACTTCCTATAACTGCAGACCAGCTTTTTGCATGTCTCCACAGGTATTTTTGCCCATTCATCTTTAGCAATGAGCTCCAAATCTTTCAGGTTGGAAGGTCTACTTGCCATCACCCTGATCTTTAGCTCCCTGCACAGATTCTCAATTGGATTCAAGTCTGGACTCTGGCTGGGCCACTCCAAAACGTTAATGTTGTTGTTTGCTAACCATTTCTTCGCCACTTTTGCTGTGTGTTTTGGATCATTGTCATGCTGAAATGTCCACTGGTGCCCAAGGCCAAGTTTCTCTGCAGACTGCCTGATGTTGTCGTTGAGAATCCTCATGTATTGCTCTTTTTTCATGGTGCCTCACCTGAGGGGTTAATTGTGCGTATCATAGCCCCCTGTAAGAGATCAGGTGCTGCCAGGCAGGAGGGGGCAGTCATGTACACAGTTCGTAGTATATTCTAACTTGAAGCGTCCCCCCCTCCCTCCCCAGTTTTAAATTCATTGGTGGCCAGTGCGGCCCCCCTCCCTCCCCTGTATTTAATTCATTGGTGGCCAGTGCGGCCCCCCCTCCCTCCCTTGTATTTAATTCATTGGTGGCCAGTGCTGCCCCCCTCTTTCCCCAGTATTTAATTTATTGGTGGCCAGTGCGACCCCCCGTCCCTCCCTCCCCTGTATTTAATTCATTGGTGGCCAGTGCGGCCCCCCTCCCTCCCCAGTATTTAATTCATTGGTGGCCAGTGCAGCATCCTCTCTCCCCCCTCCAAATTAAAAACACCCCCCTACCATCATTGGTGGCAGCGGAGAGTTCCGATCGGAGTCCCAGTTTAATTGCTGGGACTCCGATCGCTATAAGCAATGCGCCGCACAGACCTTTCACTTACCAGTACGAGGAGCGCCCGGCCGGCCACAGACATCGCAGGTAAGTATAATGCTTCTAAAATTGCTAAGTAACCATGGCAGCCAGGACTGCAGTAGCGTCCTGGTTGCCATGGTTACCGATCGGAGTCCCAGCGATTAAACTGGGACTCCGATCGGAACTCTCCGCTGCCACCAATGATGGGGCAGGGGATTTTAATTAGGAGGGGGGGGAGAGGGGAGGCCGCACTGGCCACAATGAATTAAATACTGGGGAGGGAGGGGGGCCGCACTGGCCACCAATGAATGTAATACAGGGGAGGGAGGGGGGCCGCACTGGCCACCAATGAATGTAATACAGGAGAGGGAGGGGGGCCGCACTGGCCACCAATGAATGTAATACAGGGAAGGGAGGGGGGGCCCCACTGGCCACCAATGAATTAAATACTGGGGAGGGAGGCAGGGAGGGGGGCCGCACTGGCCACCAATGAATGTAATACAGGGGAGGGAGGGGGGGCCGCACTGGCCACCAATGAATTAAATACTGGGGAGGGAGGGGGGGCCGCACTGGCCACCAATGAATTTTAAACTGGGGAGGGAGGGGGGTCTGCCCCCTCCTGCCTGGCAGCACCTGATCTCTTACAGGGGGCTATGATACGCACAATTGACCCCTCAGGTGCCGTTAATTGTGCGGATCACAGCCCCCTGTAAAAGATCGGGTGCTGCCAGGCAGCAGGGGGCAGTCATGTACACAGTTCTCAGTATATTCTAACTTGAAGCGTCCCTATCACTATGCAAACGCCTCTGTGTTAGAATATACTGTCGGATCTGAGTTTTCACGATCTAACTCAAATCCGATGGTATATTTTAACATAGAGGCGTTCCCATGGTGATGGGGACGCTTTAAGTTAAAATATACCATCGGATTGGAGAAAACTCCGATCCGATGGTATAATAGGGACTCCTGACTTTACATTGAAAGTCAATGGGGGACGGATCCGTTTGCAATTGCACCATATTGTGTCAATGTGAGGTGAAGAAGAATCCTAGAGTGTCAGCTAAAGACTTACAAAAGTCTCTGGCTTATGCTAACATCCCTGTTAGCGCATCTACGATATGTAAAACACTAAACAAGAATGGATTTCATGGGATGATACCACAGAGGAAGCCACTGCTGTCGGAAAAAAACATTGCTGCATGTTTACAGTTTGCACAAGAGCACCTGGATTTTCCACAGCAGTACTGGCAAAATATTCTGTGGACAGATGAAACCAAAGTTGAGTTGTTTGGAAGAAACACACAACACTATATGTGGAGAAAAAGAGGCACAGCACACCAACATTAAAACCTCATCCCAACTGTGAAGTATGGTGGTGGGGGCATCATGGTTTGGGGCTGCTTTTCTGAGACGGATTGCTATCATCAAAGGAAAAATGAATTCCCAAGTTTATCAAGACATTTTGCAGGAGAACTTAAGGCCATCTGTCCACCAGCTGAATCTCAACAAAAGATGGGTGTTGCAACAGGACAACGACCCAAAGCATAGAAGTAAATCAACAACAAAATGGCTTAAACAGAAGAAAATACGCCTTCTGGAGTGGCCCGGTCAGAGTCCTGACCTCAACCCGATTGAGATGCTGTGGCATGACCTCAAGAAAGCGATTCACACCAGACATCCCAAGAATATTGCTGAACTGAAACAGTTCTGTAAAGAGAAAAATAGGGGGTTGAGTCAGCACAACCTGCCTGTAGGTGCAGATCACTATGGCGAAATACATATACAAACGGAAAATGCAAATGTGATCGCACACTACATCCAGCACTCTGCCCTCCATGCTGGATGAGACATTGGTTTATATTTTGGCCAAAGCATAGTAAGCCACTCACCGCGTCAAGGTCGTCTCAATTGAGTGGTCCCTAACTCTTGTTCCTACCTGTTTATGGGCCATGACAGCCACATAAAATCCAGGGAATGCAGGTCAGCATGCAAGCCAAGTACACTTTGCTTGTAACCCCGTCCGGTGCCATTACAGCTTTCATCGGATCCAGGGATGCAAGTACCAACATGCATGCTGAACCCACCATATACTTCTCCTGGAGCCAGATGGCTAATGGTAGGTTCTATATAAGCAGACTCAGTTTTATACTGACTTTAAAACCAGCCTCCAGGACAGATTAACTGGTCAGGTGTGCAATGACTCCAAGGAGATCGCCACGCCTCCAATATATACTACAAAGAAAAAAATAGGGGGTTGAGTCAGCACAACCTGCCTGTAGGTGCAGATCACTATGGCGAAATACATATACAAACGGAAAATGCAAATGTGATCGCACACTACATCCAGCACTCTGCCCTCCATGCTGGATGAGACATTGGTTTATATTTTGGCCAAAGCATAGTAAGCCACTCACCGCGTCAAGGTCGTCTCAATTGAGTGGTCCCTAACTCTTGTTCCTACCTGTTTATGGGCCATGACAGCCACATAAAATCCAGGGAATGCAGGTCAGCATGCAAGCCAAGTACACTTTGCTTGTAACCCCGTTCGGTGCCATTACAGCTTTCATCGGATCCAGGGATGCAAGTACCAACATGCATGCTGAACCCACCATATACTTCTCCTGGAGCCAGATGGCTAATGGTAGGTTCTATATAAGCAGACTCAGTTTTATACTGACTTTAAAACCAGCCTCCAGGACAGATTAACTGGTCAGGTGTGCAATGACTCCAAGGAGATCGCCACGCCTCCAATATATACTACAAAGAAAAAAATAGGGGGTTGAGTCAGCACAACCTGCCTGTAGGTGCAGATCACTATGGCGAAATACATATACAAACGGAAAATGCAAATGTGATCGCACACTACATCCAGCACTCTGCCCTCCATGCTGGATGAGACATTGGTTTATATTTTGGCCAAAGCATAGTAAGCCACTCACCGCGTCAAGGTCGTCTCAATTGAGTGGTCCCTAACTCTTGTTCCTACCTGTTTATGGGCCATGACAGCCACATAAAATCCAGGGAATGCAGGTCAGCATGCAAGCCAAGTACACTTTGCTTGTAACCCCGTCCGGTGCCATTACAGCTTTCATCGGATCCAGGGATGCAAGTACCAACATGCATGCTGAACCCACCATATACTTCTCCTGGAGCCAGATGGCTAACGGTAGGTTCTATATAAGCAGACTCAGTTTTATACTGACTTTAAAACCAGCCTCCAGGACAGATTAACTGGTCAGGTGTGCAATGACTCCAAGGAGATCGCCACGCCTCCAATATATACTACAAAGAAAAAAATAGGGGGTTGAGTCAGCACAACCTGCCTGTAGGTGCAGATCACTATGGCGAAATACATATACAAACGGAAAATGCAAATGTGATCGCACACTACATCCAGCACTCTGCCCTCCATGCTGGATGAGACATTGGTTTATATTTTGGCCAAAGCATAGTAAGCCACTCACCGCGTCAAGGTCGTCTCAATTGAGTGGTCCCTAACTCTTGTTCCTACCTGTTTATGGGCCATGACAGCCACATAAAATCCAGGGAATGCAGGTCAGCATGCAAGCCAAGTACACTTTGCTTGTAACCCCGTCCGGTGCCATTACAGCTTTCATCGGATCCAGGGATGCAAGTACCAACATGCATGCTGAACCCACCATATACTTCTCCTGGAGCCAGATGGCTAATGGTAGGTTCTATATAAGCAGACTCAGTTTTGTACTGATTTTAAAACCAGCCTCCAGGACAGATTAACTGGTCAGGTGTGCAATGACTCCAAGGAGATCGCCACGCCTCCAATATATACTACAAATAAAAAAATAGGGGGTTGAGTCAGTACAACCTGCCTGTAGGTGCAGATCACTATGGCGAAATACATATACAAACGGAAAATGCAAATGTGATCGCACACTACATCCAGCACTCTGCCCTCCATGCTGGATGAGACATTGGTTTATATTTTGGCCAAAGCATAGTAAGCCACTCACCGCGTCAAGGTCGTCTCAATTGAGTGGTCCCTAACTCTTGTTCCTACCTGTTTATGGGCCATGACAGTCACATAAAATCCAGGGAATGCAGGTCAGCATGCAAGCCAAGTACACTTTGCTTGTTACCCCGTCCGGTGCCATTACAGCTTTCATCGGATCCAGGGATGCAAGTACCAACATGCATGCTGAACCCACCATATACTTCTCCTGGAGCCAGATGAGTCTGCTTATATAGAACCTACCATTAGCCATCTGGCTCCAGGAGAAGTATATGGTGGGTTCAGCATGCATGTTGGTACTTGCATCCCTGGATCCGATGAAAGCTGTAATGGCACCGGACGGGGTTACAAGCAAAGTGTACTTGGCTTGCATGCTGACCTGCATTCCCTGGATTTTATGTGGCTGTCATGGCCCATAAACAGGTAGGAACAAGAGTTAGGGACCACTCAATTGAGACGACCTTGACGCGGTGAGTGGCTTACTATGCTTTGGCCAAAATATAAACCAATGTCTCATCCAACATGGAGGGCAGAGTGCTGGATGTAGTGTGCGATCACATTTGCATTTTCCGTTTGTATATGTATTTCGCCATAGTGATCTGCACCTACAGGCAGGTTGTGCTGACTCAACCCCCTATTTTTTTCTTTGTAGCATATATTGGAGGCGTGGCGATCTCCTTTGAGTCAAGCACACCTGACCAGTTAATCTGTCCTGGAGGCTGGTTTTAAAGTCAGTATAAAACTGAGTCTGCTTATATAGAACCTACCATTAGCCATCTGGCTCCAGGAGAAGTATATGGTGGGTTCAGCATGCATGTTGGTACTTGCATCCCTGGATCCGATGAAAGCTGTAATGGCACCGGACGGGGTTACAAGCAAAGTGTACTTGGCTTGCATGCTGACCTGCATTCCCTGGATTTTATGTGGCTGTCATGGCCCATAAACAGGTAGGAACAAGAGTTAGGGACCACTCAATTGAGACGACCTTGACGCGGTGAGTGGCTTACTATGCTTTGGCCAAAATATAAACCAATGTCTCATCCAGCATGGAGGGCAGAGTGCTGGATGTAGTGTGCGATCACATTTGCATTTTCAGTTCTGTAAAGAGGAATGGTCAAGAATTACTCCTTCTGATCTGCAACTACAGGAAACGTTTGGTTGAAGTTATTGCTGACAAAGGAGGTTCAACCAGTTATTAAATCCAAGGGTTCACATACTTTTTCCACATGCACTGTGAATATTTACACGGTGTGTTCAATAAAAACATGGTAACATTTAATTATTTGTGTGTTATTAGTTTAACCCTTTAGTGACCACCCATACGCCTTTTTACGGCGGTCACTAAGGGTGCCTTAGGCTGGGCCGCCGCGTTCTTACGGCGGCCCAGTCTAAGCGCTACATGGCTCCCCCGTGCAGCGGGGAGCGCGGACCGGGGCCCTGCTCTAACAGCCCGGACCAGCAGGAGTGCCGATCCGGGCTGTTTAACCCTTTACATGCCGGGCGCAATGGCGCCCGCTGCATGTAAAGTGGTGACAGAGGAAGCAGACTCCCTCTGTCTCCCATCAGCACCCTGAAAATGCGATCGCGGGGTGCTGATGTGTTGGGAAGCTTACCTTGCTTCCGATCAGGGCCCCGAGCCTGTCTTCTGTTACCTCCAGCGGGCTGTGCCTCTCTGGCGCAGCCTGCTGGTCTATGTTGGAATAGCATTGCTATTGAAATGTAATGTATCATAGAGATAATGCATTACATTTTAAAAGCAATCAAAATACTGTATATTATAGTCCCCTTGTGGGACTATTAAGTAGTGAAAAAAAATACACATTTATTAAATAAAAAAAATTTGATAAAATAAAAAAAAATGCATTTTTTTCCATTGAAAATACGCTTTTCAATGAAAAAAATTGCAAAAAGGAAATATCCCCCATATGTTTGGTATTGCCGCGTCCGTAACGACCCGGACTACATAAATATTACATAAATTATCCCCTATGGTAAACGCCGTAAAAAATTTAATAAAAAAAAAAGACAGAATTTCTAATTTATTCTTAGTTTCCACCGAAAAAAACGTAATAACAAGCGATCAAAAATCGGCATTTACTCCAAAATGATACCAATAAAAAATACAAGTCGTCCCTCAAAAATCAAGCCCTCACACAACTCCATAGAAAAAAAAAAAAAAGTTATGTGTCTTATGAAGTGGCAATGCAAAATTATTTTTTTGCTTAATAAAAGGGGTTTTATTGCAAAAACATGTAGTAAAACGTAAAAAAAATATAAGTATTTAGTATCACTGTAATCGTACTTACCCAGAGAATAAAGATATTATGTTATTTGTACCGAAAAATGGACGCTGTAAAATTTATAATGTAAAAACGCAGTGGCAGTATTGCTATTTTTCCCCATTTCCCTCCCAGAAAGAGTTAATAAAAGTTAATCAGAAAGTTATGTGTACCCCAAAATGGCGCCATTAAAAAATACAACTTGTCCCGTAAAAAACAAGCCCTCATAAAGCTATATAGACGAAAAAATAAAAAAGTTATAGCTCTTGGAACGAGACCATGAAAAAAGGAAGAAAAACGCTTGGTCATAAAGGCCCAAACAGTCTTGGTCACTAAGGGGTTTTAAGCAGACTGTGATTGTCTATTGTGACTTGGATGAAGATCAGAACACATTTTATGACCAATTTGAGCAGAAATCCATATAGTTCCAAAGGGTTCACATACTTTTTCTTGCAACTGCATATTCTTTTCATACTAGGTCACGCCTCTAACTCTGCATAACTATACACACCCAGTCCCCTTAATAACTAACAGTTTAGCCGCTGGCGCTCCACAGCAGTTGCAAGATATGGTGTCACACATTGCTCTGCTGGTCTGTGTAGGAGGAGGAGCACAGCAGATTCCAGGCTGCACCGCTCCTCCTCCTATACAGACCAGCAGTGTGATGTGTGACACTGCATCCTGCTACTGCTGTGGAGCAAGGTCCATATTTAGATTTGATGCTGCCCTAGGCACTTTAGTGCCAGCTTTCTCCCCCCAATGAAGTCCATAGCTGATGGTAAAATACTACCTAGGCCTTCAGCTATCCATCAGGACTCCCTCATACACTTGGACAATTAAAGGCCTGACCTGTTACGTGTGCGCTTGGCAGCTGAAGGCATCTGTGCTGGTCCCATGTTCTTATGTGCCTGCATTGCTGAGAAAAATGAAGTTTTAGTATATACAAACGGGGGCGTTACCATTACACCTAGAGGCTCCGCTCTCTCTGTAACTGCCGCGCCCTCTACACTTTAACATGGCCAACACGGTGGGATGACATTTTCACTACCAGGTCCTGTCAAAGTAGACAGGGAGCTGCAGTTGCAGAGACAGCAGAGGCTCTAGGTGTAAAGGTAACACCCCCGTTGCTCCTAGAAGATCATTTGCATATATTCAAATATTCATATTTTTCTCAATAATGCAGGCATATATGAACATGGGCCCAACACAGACTGGCACTGATGGGTGGCTTTAGCGCTGCCCTAGCCATTTTACAGGCTAAGGCATGTAGATTAGTGCCAGTGACATCACCGGGCTCACTGCCAGGCGGAAGCCACCCCCAAATAGTATCCCCAGTGGTAATAAGGCTCCCTACAGTGCCCTTAGTACTAATAAGGCCTCCCTATATGGCACCTCTTATAATCTATAAGGCACTTCTATAGAGCCCTCAGTAGTAGTAATGCCCTCCTCCACTGCCCACAGTATTTATAATGTTCCCTGCAGTGCCCCCTGTAATTATACCTCCTGCCGTAGTTATAATCATCTCTGTAGTGCCCCCATAAATTATAATGCCTGTCCTCTCCCTCCAGTCTTCTATACCATGCAGTCCCATGTAAATAACACCAGTCATCTCCCACCAGTCTTCTATATGATACAGTCCCATGTAAATAGCCTATCTTCCTTACAGCCTTCTATACCTTGCAGCCCCATGCAAATAACTTCACTCCTCTCCCTTCAGTCTTCTATACCATGCAGTCCCATGTAAATAACACCAGTCCTCTCCCTCCAGTCCCATGTAAATAACTTCTCTTCCTTACAGTTCTCTATAACATACAGTCCCTTGTAAATAATTTAAATCCCCTCCTTCGCCCCCCTCCAACACATAGTCCCATATAAATAACATCACCCTTTACCCTCCAGTCTTCTAAAATATCCAGTCCCATGTAAATAATACCAGTCATCTCCCTCCAATATTCTATAAAATATAGTCCCATGTAAAAAAAAACATATCTTTCTTATAGTCTTCTATAACATACAGTCCTATGTAACTAACACCCCTCCCTCCCTTCAGCCCCTCTAACATACAGTCCCAATTAAATAACATTTTTCTCCCACTAAACAAGGAGGAGGTATAATGGGGAGAACCTCCCAGCATTTCTCTGACACTTTCTGCACTGGTCACATGGCGGTGACCTCATCACAGGTCCTACCTCCACTTCTACTGCTGAAAAGATCACATGACTATGATGTCATTGAAGGTCCCTCAGCTATGGAGTGTAGACACAAACTGGCAGCAGATTCGCAGTAAGTGCTAATCAGCCCCCCCCCCAAAAAAACTCTGCCCCCTCCCGACCTCCACACAAAGGTGCCCAGGTTACCCTGTTACAAAAGTATGTGGATAAAATGTCCCAGGGTGCAAAAATCCAATCCAGATGATGATAGTAAAGAGATACTTTTAATGCAAGAGCGGTACTCCTGCATTAAAAGTATCTCTTTACTATCATCATCTGGATTGGATTTTTGCGCCCTGGAACATTTTATCCACATGCTTTTGCATCTCATCATTTCTTGGAGACCTCAGGTATCTCCGACAAGAAGTCATCCCTACACGGCTGCAGATCCATCATCAAATTGTAACTCCCGTACACGTCTTGAAAAGCTTTCACTAGAGTTGTGCCTACAGGTAGCACAACCACCAAAGGTGAGCCTTTTATTGGAACCATCTATTTTACCTGTCTACAAACAGTATTACCCTATGGTGCGCCCTGTTTTATCTTTAACAGCATAAAGTAAATCCTGTGGATTTAAATCAGGTTACCCTGTTGGCGGAGATAGAGAATGAAAAATATGATAAGATAAAAAAAATTAACGCTTCTGCTGGCACTGGGATGGGCCCCGTCCCTTGCTAGGTCCCTGTGCAGCTGAACCAGCTGCACATGCGGTATGTCCGCCCCTGCATGGAAGTGTAACTATTCCAATGAATAATAATGACAATATAAAAATAGGACACATTGGAGTGAAGTTTAGTGGAATTTTTTTCTTTACTTGCTAGTATGAGCGCCTTGTCTTACAACAGACATCCGAGTTTCAAATTCATCTACATATGTAGATTTTACTATAGTAAAACAGTAAGCATGTCTCTGCGTGAGACAAACACCCTTGAGCTATTCTGGAACAAAATATGAAACAGATAAGCGTACACTAATAGCTAGAGGATTGAAATGGAAATTAGCTGAAACATTTGCCCATCTCTTATTTTTATGGATGAAATTCTTATCATACTCATGTTTGATTCCTGGATCTCAGTATCCTCAGTCCATCCATCTATCTCTATACCTAGCTATCAAAATGAATTGGCACCATCTGCCTGGAATATCATTGCAGCCCACATAGCTCTTGGGATGTGCTATGTAGCACACTCTGTATACACATTTAAGAGTATGAATATGAAGTTTTGTTTCAATCTCAAAGAAAGCTAGTTAATGACAAGGATGTTCTAATTTCCATGTAAATGGTAACATGGAGAGTTTGAAATAAAATAGTATTCATCTAAGGAAGGTTTAAAATGTTTCCAGTGGCAGATGGCTTAATTCCATGCAAAAAAAAATAAAAAATGAGACTATCAATCTCTTGTTGGAAAAAACGATTTATAACTGCATATGCTGGAATCATGATTACTTCTAATTGTTTAACATATGGATATATTTCATCTACTGGTAAAAATAATACATGAATAGAGATGAGCGAACTTCTGTTTTAAGTTCGGCGTCTAAAGTTCGGCTTCCGGTTAGCGGAGGATCCCGATATGGATTCCGAATTCCGTTGTGGTCCGTGGTAGCGGAATCAATAATGGCCATTATTGATTCCGCTACCACGGACCACAACGGAATTCGGAATCCATATCGGGATCCTCCGCTAACCGGAAGCCGAACTTTAGACGCCGAACTTAAAACAGAAGTTCGCTCATCTCTATACATGAAATTAAAGAGCACTATCTACTCCTCTCTGATGCTGGCTAAAATATTGGGATCAAAGTAT
Organism: Bufo bufo; assembly: GCF_905171765.1. Classification (NCBI taxonomy): domain Eukaryota; kingdom Metazoa; phylum Chordata; class Amphibia; order Anura; family Bufonidae; genus Bufo; species Bufo bufo. The sequence goes on along the minus strand of NC_053391.1, from coordinate 422,017,930 downwards.
TATCAATGCTATTTGTGCACATATATTAATAATAATGTATATTGCACCTATGATCTTGGGGAAGGTAGAAAGAATTGTGCCCTGAATTGTGTCTAATTAACCCTAACCCGACATTGTAATGCCTGTAGGTAGGGACAGAGAAGGACAGTGAGCCCTAACCTAGAACCCAGCATGCTTTTCCTGCCTATTTGCAGTATAAGCCCTACTTTGCAGAACCTGATGATCTCTCCTCTAAATAAATGCAGAGACGGACAAACACCAACAGACAACAAACAGTTGTGCAGAAATTAGTCAGAACCAGATGGGCTACACAGTACCAACTGAGAGACAGAGTGGACAGGAGATAAGCCGAGGTCAGAAGCAGATGGGCTGCACGGTACCAAACACATGAGACAGAGAGTGGTCAGAAGACAAGCTGGGGTCAGAAGCACAGAGGAATCAATGGGCAAAAGGCAGGGAACAAGGAACCTAGCTAGTGAGCCAAACAAGACTATCACTGGTACTGGTGTATGGCCAGGAAGGGTTTTAAATAGAGCGCTGAGTTCCTGGATCAGAACCTGATAGGTCCATGACTCGGTGCTCCATTAGTCAGAAACACTAGCACACATTAATAAAGCAGCTGAGCAATCAGCCCCCTGCCAATCTCCCCCAGCAAACGCTTGCTGCGTGTAGAAACAGAGCATTGTATCCTGTCAACTAAGGATGCAGTCATGTCACCAGGGTGTGTGGCTCAACAGCGTGTCTCTCCCGAAGCAGCCGTGCAGAGGCTGAGGATCAAGCCGCTGGAGCCCGGACAGGTATGTTTATTATAAACATCCTTTATGTACTGCGGATGCCAGGTCTTAACTCTACAACATGGGTGTCAAACATGCGGCCCGCGGGCCGCATGCGGCCCGCAATGAATATCTTTGCGGCCCGGCAGTCTAGTATCTATGAAGATGAGCGCGCTGCTATCGGCGCGCTCATGTTCTCTCAGCAGCACGGGGAGAAGGAAGCTGTCCTCCCTCCCCCTGTGCTGCTGCCACCAATGAGAGGAGAGGGGGGGGGGAGGGGCGGGCGCACTGCGCCACCAATGAGGAGAGAGGGGCGGAGGAGGGGCGGGCGTACTGAGCCACCAATGATAGGACTATTCCCATTTCCCACACAGAGCGGCGCCCAGCGATGTCTCAGCACTCACCATTAGTCCTGGGCGCCGCTCCGTTCCGTTCGCCCGCAGTGCCCCCTTACTGTCTCCTCTCCTGCTCCACATGCTGCTGATTACTATCGGAGCGATGGGAGGAGACATCAGCGTCACTAGTGGGCGTTCCTTTTTCCTGGCTGTAGCGCTGTCCAATCGCAGCGCAGGGAGAAGGAACGCCCACTAGTGAAGCTGATGTCTCCTCCCATCGCTCCGATAGTAATCAGCAGCATGTGGAGCAGGAGAGGAGACAGTAATGGAGCACTGCAGGCGAACGGAGCGGCGCCCAGGACTAATGGTGAGTGCTGAGACATCGCTGGGCGCCGCTCTGTGTGGCCTGATAGTGAAAGTCAGTCTTTAACACAATACAGGAGGCGGGTGCCGGCAGCAGAATCGCATTGCCGGCACCCTGTCGCTGACAGGGGGCTGCGATCAGAGGCAGTTAACCCCTTAGGTGCTGCACCTGAGGGGTTAACTGCTGATCTGCCAGTACCAGCCTCCTGTATAAAGGGGTAATTTATCATTGGTGGTGCAGTGTGCCCCCATCCCCCCCCCTCAACCCCCCATCCCATTAAAATCATTGGTGGCACAGTGCGCCAGCCCCTCTCAACCCCCCCAGTATTAAAATCATTGGTGGCAGTGGCCACAGGGACCTCTCCCCTCCCCCTCATTGGTGGTGCAGTGGCAGCTTCTGATCGGAGCCCCAGCTGTGTAAGCCTGGGGCTCCGATCAGTTACCATGGCAGCCAGGACGCTACAGAAGCCCTGGTTGCCATGGTAACATCCCTGATGCTGTGTGCACAAGGCACAGAGCAGCAGGGACAGTGTGAAGTCCTATTCACCCTGATAGAGCTGAATAGGACAAGGGATGAAAGATCCCAGGTTCTCGCCCCTAAGGCTACTTTCACACTTGCGTTCAGAGCGGATCCGTCTGAGACAGATCCGCTCATATAATGCAGACGGTGGATCCGTTCAGAACGGATCCGTCTGCATTATATTGTAAAAAAAATATTTTTTTGATGCGGCCCACATAAACTAAAATTTTGTTTTTTTGGCCCATGTTAGCTTTTGAGTTTGACATGCTTGCTCTACAAGTTAACATAACCCTGTAGATAGATATATGGACCTATGTAAAACCACAGATTAAACATTGTTATTTTAACCTCTTCTTGTTATCCACCATACATGAATGACAGATGTCGGGTAGTAAAAGCTATATAAATTTGGTTTCACTGTAATCATACTGACATGCAGAATAACATAACATGTCATTGTTACATGCCAGTGAATTCCATAAATATGAAAACTGTAATACTATGGTGAGATTGCATTCTTTTTACAGTTCAATCCATTAATATTTTTTCCTAGCTTCCCACTACATTGAATGGAATATTAAATGGTGCCATTAGGAAACATAACTTGTTCCAAAATAACAAGCCCTCATACAACAGGTTAAAGGCTATGGAAACCTTTGTGCATGCAAAATCAATAAACTCATATGTTACTAAAATGCAGCAGAAAGTAAAATTGAACTTGATTGTTTTTTGGATTCAGCTTCTCTTCTTATGCACTCAGCAATGCTGGTACCTGGTTTTCCAGCACTTCTCTCTTCGCAGTTCAGGCTCTGTGCGAGTGCCCTGAGCACTGGTCACATAGCCTCTCCCCTGACTGTTTTGTTTTTCACATGCACCAGCACAGCTCTGCTCCCCCTTCTTTCTCTGTTTTCAATACCCTGCCCCCCACACTGTGACACATCACAATCTCCATTGTCTCTGTGGGCATCCCCCATTATACTGACTGCTGGAAGCTGCTGTCACGATAGGTAGGTAAGCGGGGAAATAACCAAACACAGGAAAACAAACAGAACAGACGACTAAGCCCAAAAGCTAGTGAGAAAAGGGTCACCTCCTAGCGATCCCTAAAAGCTTTCCCTAGACTGCTGTGCCCATGTGCATACCCTTATGATGGATATGCACACGCCCTCGTGCCTAAACCTAAACAAACCCTAAGCAGCAGGGAAAAGGGAAGAGGCAGCCTGCTTTTTCAAACCAGGAGGAAGCAAGCGTCTCCCTAGAGGCCTAGATAAAACACACAAAGTGAAATAAAGGAGAGGACTTATCTTGAGCAGAGCTGGAGCAGACAATCCATCACACATCAAGAGCTCCCAGGAAAGAACTATAACCCGCACAGGCCACTGGGGAAGGGAGGGATAAATAGCCTCACTAACAATGAAACCCAGTGCACCTGAGGGAAGGTGGATCCAGCTCAAACCCAAAACAAAACAAACAAAGAAGTCAGACACGTGCAGCCAGTCTGACAGACCTCCTCCATGTTCTGTTAGTGGTTTTTACAGACACACTGACTTCAATGGGTCATTTGGTCTGTATCACATCACAGACCATAGTAGTACATGACTCCATTCTTTTATCAATTACCAATTCCCCATGAAGAAACAAGGATGTGCGAATAAATATATTATCGTCACTAAGGGTGCATTCACACTACCATATGTATTTTGTGGTCTGCAAAACAAGGATTCACAAAAAATACGAATGACGTCTGTGTGATGTCCATGTTGAATCAGTTTTTATTTTGCACACTCATTGTAACAATGCCCATTCTTGTTTGCAAAACAGACAAGAATATGACATGTTATATCTTTTGTCTGGTACTGTAGAACGGACATACAGATGCGGACAGCACATGGTGTGCGGTCTGTATTTTTTGCGTCCCCCTTGAAATAAATGGGTCTGAATCCAATCCGTAAAAAATCCAAATCTGATTTGAACCATATGGTCGTGTGAATGGGGCCAAAGAATGTGTGCTGTCTGTGGAGAACACCCAGATCACATGTCCAAGATTTACTGATGTGTGAGAGAAGCTTTGAAGGAGTTGACTATACCGCACTCATAAATATCTAAAAGCAGTGACTATATCACACACATAAATATATAACAGCAGTGACTATACTGTACACATAAATATCTACCAGCAGTGACTATACCACACACATAAATATCTACCAGCAGTGACTATACCACACACATAAATATCTACAAGCAGTGACTATATCACACACATAAATATCTAACAGCAGTGACTATACTATACACATAAATATCTAACAGCAGTAACTATACCGCACACATAAATATCTACAAGCAGTGACTATATCACACACATAAATATCTAACAGCAGTGACTATACTGTACACATAAATATCTACCAGCATTAACTATACCGCACACATAAATATCTACAAGCAGTGACTATATCACACACATAAATATCTAACACAAAAAAACACTGTACACAAAAACACTGTACACAAAAATATCTACCAGCAGTGACTATACCGCACACATAAATATCTACAATCAGTGACTATATCACACACATAAATATCTAACAGCAGTGACTATACTGTACACATAAATATATACCAGCAGTGACTATACCGCACACATAAATATCTACAAGCAGTGACTATATCACACACATAAATATCTAACAGCAGTGACTATACCGCACACATAAATATCTACAAGCAGTGACCAGTGTTCCCTGTAAGCTGCGCGGGCGCGCGGCTGTGCAGCTTCATTTATGCCTCCACTCAGGACCTCTGCAGGCCCGCTCACCACCTCACACAAGCAAAAAAAATACACTGCTCAAAAAAATAAAGGGAACACTTAAACAACACAATGTAACTCCAAGTCAATCACACTTCTGTGAAATCAAACTGTCCACTTAGGAAGCAACACTGAGTGACAATCAATTTCACATGCTGTTGTGCAAATGGGATAGACAACAGGTGGAAATTATAGGCAATTAGCAAGACACCCCCAATAAAGGAGTGGTTCTGCAGGTGGTGACCACAGACCACTTCTCAGTTCCTATGCTTCCTGGCTAATGTTTTGGTCACTTTTGAATGCTGGCGGTGCTTTCCCTCTAGTGGTAGCATGAGACGGAGTCTACAACCCACACAAGTGGCTCAGGTAGTGCAGCTTATCCAGGATGGCACATCAATGCGAGCTGTGGCAAGAAGGTTTGCTGTGTCTGTCAGGGTAGTGTCCAGAGCATGGAGGCGCTACCAGGAGACAGGCCAGTACATCAGGAGATGTGGAGGAGGCCGTAGGAGGGCAACAACGCAGCAGCAGGACCGCTACCTCCGCCTTTGTGCAAGGAGGAACAGGAGGAGCACTGCCAGAGCCCTGCAAAATGACCTCCAGCAGGCCACAAATGTGCATGTGTCTGCTCAAACGGTCAGAAACAGACTCCATGAGGGTGATCTGAGGGCCCGACGTCCACAGGTGGGGGTTGTGCTTACAGCCCAACACCGTGCAGGACGTTTGGCATTTGCCAGAGAACACCAAGATTGGCAAATTCGCCACTGGCGCCCTGTGCTCTTCACAGATGAAAGCAGGTTCACACTGAGCACATGTGACAGACGTGACATAGTCTTGAGACGCCGTGGAGAACGTTCTGCTGCCTGCAACATCCTCCAGCATGACCGGTTTGGCATTGGGTCAGTAATGGTGTGGGGTGGCATTTCTTTGGAGGGCCGCACAGCCCTCCATGTGGTCGCCAGAGGTAGCCTGACTGCCATTAGGTACCGAGATGAGATCCTCAGACCCCTTGTGAGACCATATGCTGGTGCGGTTGGCCCTGGGTTCCTCCTAATGCAAGACAATGCTAGACTTCATGTAGCTGGAGTGTGTCAGCAGTTCCTGCAAGATGAAGGCATTGATGCTATGGACTGGCCCGCCCGTTCCCCAGACCTGAATACAATTGAGCACATCTGGGACATCATGTCTCGCTCTATCCACCAACGTCACGTTGCACCACAGACTGTCCAGGAGTTGGCAGATGCTTTAGTCCAGGTCTGGGAGGAGATCCCTCAGGAGACCGTCCGCCACCTCATCAGGAGCATGCACAGGCGTTGTAGGGAGGTCATAAAGGCACGAGAAGGCCACACAAACTACTGAGCCACTTTCATCATTCGCATGGCCTAGGTGCAGCATTGGGTCTGAGCTGCAATACCAAGCACAGTGCTATCAAATGGACAGTGCTTTGCTGTGAGCAAAGAGGCTGCGGTGCTCACTGGAATATTGTGGTCTCTTCAAACTGCTGATTGGTGGGGGTGCCAGGAGTTGGACCCGCATTATCTCATAACTCTGAGTACAGATGTCATAGATGTTACTTGCAGTCCTATGTAACATCCCACATAACACAGTGAATTAAGTGTTATCTGTGGTGTTACATAGGACTTCAGGGAACATCTAATACATTATCTGCAAACAGAAAGTTATCACTGTTATCTAGGCTGTGACATAGGACTGCAGGTGATATCTACAAATTAAAATTTTAGTTGCCAAATCTAAAATACATATGATTATGATAAAAAAGACTTGGAGGAGAAGATGAGACGCAGGTCACAGTAGTGATCCAGCACTACATGTAGTAGAATACAGCACTACATACCTCTTACATCCAGTGACATCTCCTGTCATGTAGATCTTTATTTCCTCTTCTCCTCCATTTGTCCCAGCCATGACAAATTCTTTCAGTCGCATCTCGTCTCTACAGAGTTTGTTACAAAGACACGTTAGATTTATCTTAATTGGGGTCATTTATCAAACTGGTATATATTAGAACTGCCTTACTTGCCCACAGCACCCAATCAGATTCCACCTTTCATTTTCCAAAAAAGCTGTCAAAAATTAAAGGTGGAATCTGATTGGTTGCTATGGGCAACTAAGCCAGTTTTACTTGACACCAGTTTGAAAAATTATCCCAAAGGTCCCTATAGTGTCTACAGCAATTATAATGCCCCATAGAGTGCCCCCAATAATAATAACACCCTATATTGTGCTCCAGGTAATAATCACTGTGTAGTGTCCCCAAAAATAATGTCCCCCAATATGTCCCTATAATAGAAATGCCCCTACAATGCCCCCCCAATAGCCCCCACACTACCCCCAAATAGTTATTTCCTCCACACTGCCCCCATATATTAATTACCCCCACACTACCCCATATAATAATTTCCCTCACACCCGCTCCATATAGCATTTTCGCCCACACCACTCCATATAGTAATTTCCCCCACACTGCTCCATATAGTAATTTCCCACACACTGTCCCCACATAGTAATCCCCCCAAAGTAGTTTCCTCCACACTGCCCCATATATTAATTTTCCTCACACTGCCCCATGAAGTAATTTGCCCCACACTGCCCTCATTAAGTAGTTTGCCCCATGAAGTAGTTTGCCCCCACATTGCCCCCCATGAAGTAATTTGCCCCTATGATTAATTTGCCCCATAATTAATTTGCCCCCACACTGTCCCATGAAGTAATTTACCCCCCCCACACTCCCCACTATGAAATAATTTGCCCCTGTGGTGAAATGATCGTTCCCACAGCCAGAAGGACAGCTACAGGAGACACCATTCCATGGATTTTACAATTTGAGGGCAACGCATGTCCTAGTACAGCGACCCTGACAGCATCAGAATGGAAACAGCAGTGGAGTACGATGAGGGTGTCATGGATGACCGAGATGCAGTCCGCAAAGGCATCTGGTACCAGGCACTGAGTATTGTGGAGTATATGCGGGACCAGAGACTCCCCACGGAAGACCAGCGGTTGCAGAAGCGAGTAGCCCTGTGGATGCCCTTCCTGGGAGAGCAGCCCCGGGAGGAATGGGTAAAGAAATTGGAACACCTAGCATGACAGGAGCTGTGGCTGGAAGATTCCTACCAGGCGCTCTGGTGGTATGGGGCACAGTACCTACCCAGGACAGCTGAGCATGACAAGCCAGAGGGAGAGGAGTTTGATGGTCCTGGCTTGTTATGGGAGACTTTTTCAGAGCTGGAGTTTGGGAGCCCTACACAAGCACGGTTCCGTGATCTCTTGGAATGGAGGGAGAGCAGGTATGACTGGGACGACACTCATGAGATTGAGCAGAACCTGGTCCACCTGGTGACCCGGGAGATGGAGCTGGACCAGCAGCTGTTCCACTCCAGTGAGAAGGCTCAGCAGGAGAGCAGAGTGACAGATCCAGAGCCAGACCTCTTCAGCTGGGAAGATATTGTGGAGGTTTACTGGGAAGAACCTGAGGGGGCCGGTGGAGATGGGACCAAGGTCTCTCCACCGGTGCTGCAGGGAATTGGGAGCCCAGTCTCCATTCCTCAGCGGCAGGCTGAGTTACAGGGGGCAGAGACAGTCGGTCCTGTCCCCCAGCGGCAGAGTGTCCAGCAGGCAATAGAGAGCCCAGTCTCCTTTCCCCAGCAGCAGGACACTGTATTGGGAGCGGAGACGGTCGATCGCCCTCCCCAGCGGCAATGTGATTTATTGGGAATTGGGAGCTCAGTCTCCATTCCCCAGCGGCAGGCTGAGTTACAGGGGGCAGAGACAGTTGGTCCTGTCCCCCAGCGGCAGAGTGTCTAGCAGGGAATAAAGAAGCCCAGTCTCCTTTCCCCAGCAGCAGGACACTGTATTGGGAGTGGAGACGGTCGGTCGCCCTCCCCAGCGGCTGGAAGTATGTATGTGAGAGGAGCTCGTTACCCCCTCTCCCCAGCGGCAGCTTAGCGCACCAGAGAGAGACAGTAAGCCCCACAACAGTGCAGATGGGACTGTGGTCTCTGCACTTACAGCACAGGGGGTAGGGAGTGTCGGTCCTGTCCCCCAGCAACAGGGCTGTTTAGCCAAAGGGGAGACAGTCGGTCTCCCCCTCCAGCAGCAGAGCTGGGTATCCAAAGGGGAGACAGTCGGTCTCCCCCTCCAACAACCAGGCTACAACCAGGCTTCTTCCGTGGTAGCGCTGGCACCAGGGCAGAGTACCGCTGATCCCTGCCCACAAAGCAACCTCCACTCCAAGCCAGGGAGCAACACAGAGACCGGGAGTACCAGTTACCAATATAACCTTGGTGGACTCACTGGACAGAGACAGGCTACCAAATTCAACAGGTCCAGTATTTGGTTGTAGGTGGACTGCCAGACTAACTCAGATACCGACCGGCGTGAGGTCAGGTATCTGGTTAGTCTTCCCTGGGAGGGGGAGATGTATCGCAAAACTAACCTCGCCAATGGGTTTTGGAGGGGCCTGTTTGCCAGCCTCTTGCCTCAGGATTATGGCCCATATACTAACTTTGAACGAGAAGACAGACCGGCCGCACAGCTTACATCTGTGGAACTTTTTTGGGCAGGAAAGCCATGCTTGCGGTCAGCCAAATGTGACTTCCATGGAATTATGTATACATTATGGGGATATGTGGGGTTTTGAGGTGTTTTCTGTGTTTTGGGAAAAATGTGTGTTTTCTGCCTGTGAGTGATTAAGTTAGCCCATTATGTTTGGTAATTGCATCACAGGCAGAGCCCAATGTGTTTTGGTAATTGTATTTTGTTAATTGCGTCACAGACCATGCCATTGTGTTAGTTAATTGCATCAAAGACAATGCCAGTGTGTTTGTTAATTGGGTCACATACAATGCCATTGTGTTTGTTGAATAGGGTTAGTTTTGTGTTTAAACTGTACAGGATTGGCTGCTATGTCATGTCCTCAGTATGTCATGTGTATATAAGTCAATGCTGTGTGTTCAATAAAGAGTTCCTGTTTTACATTCAACATAGAGCCTTGTCTCATGTGTGTGGGGATTGCTATATGCTGAAGATTTGCTATACTCCCCTGGCTATAACTCCTAGCTCTTGTAAGAGCTGTTCCTGTTCCTGGTTCCTGTGGTGGTTTTGGTGTAGAGCGGAGTGCTTGGAGTCCTCGGGAGGCACTGGGAGCATCCATCAATGGAGGTACGCAGTCGGGGTGTCAGGAGATCCTTCACATTGGTGGCAAGCGGCGGGATCATTCCCACAGCCAGAAGGACAGCTACAGGAGACATCATTCCCTGGAATTACAATTTGAGGGCAACAAATGTCCCAGTACAGCGACCCTGACAGCACCAGAATGGAACCAGCAGTGGCATACGATGAGGAAGACCTGGATGGTCGGGATGCATTAAGGAAAGGCATCTGGTACCAGGCCCTGTATAATGTACAATACCAGTGAGGCGAGAGTCTCCCCAGTGAAGAGCAGCGATTGCAGAAGCAAGTGGCCCTGCGGATGCCCTTCCTGGGAGAGCAGCCCCTGGAGGAATGGGTGAAGGAACTAGAGCATCGGGTATGGCAGGAGCTATGGCTGGAGGATGCCTACCAGGCGCTCTGGTGGTATATGGCACAGTATATACCCTGGACAGCTGAGCATGACAAGCCAGAGGGAGAGGAGTTTGATGGTCCTGGCTTGTTATGGGAGTCCTTTGCAGAGCCTGACTTTGGGAGCCCTGCACATTCCAGACTTCAGGACATTTTCTATGAGAGGGAGGCTAGGCAGGATTGGGATGACCCCCATGAGGTAGAGAAAGACCTGGCTCACCTAGCAACCCTGGAGAGGGAACTGGAGCAGGACTACCGAGATCTCTTCCACTCCATTGGGAAGGCTCAGCGAGAGAGCAGAGTGTCAGACCCAGGTCCAGAGCCCTTCAGCTGGGAGGATATTGTGGAGGTTTACTGGGAAGAACCAATCCTGCAGGGAATTGGGAGCCCAGTCTCTATTCCCCAGCGGCAGGCTGAGTTACAGGGGCCAGAGACAGTCGGTCCTGTCCCCCAGCGGCAATGTGATATGCAGGGAATTGGGAGCCCAGTCTCCATTCCCCAGCGGCAGTGTAATCTACAAGGAATTGGGAGCCCAGTCTCCATTCCCCAGCGGCCGTGTTATGTACAGGGAATTGGGAGCCCAGTCTCCATTCCCCAGCGGCAGTGTGATATGCAGGGAATTGGGAGCCCAGTCTCCATTCCCCAGCGGCAGTGTAATCTACAGGGAATTGGGAGCCCAGTCTCCATTCCCCAGCGGCAGTGTGATATGCAGGGAATTGGGAGCCCAGTCTCCATTCCCCAGCGGCCGTGTGATCTACAAGGAATTGGGAGCACAGTCTCCATCCCCCAGCGGCAGTTTAACGCACCAGGGGGAGACAGTAAACCCCACAACAGTGCAGATGGGACCATGGTCTCTGCACTCACAGCACAGGGGGTAGGGACAGTCGGTCCTGTCCCCCAGTAACAGGGCTGTTTAGCCAAAGGGGAGACAGTCGGTCTCCCCCCACAGCAGCATGGTGGTCTATCTAAAGGGGAGATGGTCAGTCTCTCGCTACAACAGCAGAGCGGTGTATCTAAAGGGGAGACAGTCGGTCTCCCCCTCGAACAACCAGGCTCCAACCAGGCTACTTCCGTGGTAGCGCTGGCACCAGGGCAGAGTACCGCTGGTCTCTGCCCACTCAGCAACCCACCAAGGCAGTCTACCAGTCCCCCACACAGCCGTGGTGAGGCACCTGGACATGGACAAGTTTATCCATTGCTCAAGTGTAGTAACCATTTATTGTGGGTGGGCTGTACTGCTGTTTCTATTTTGTGGGTGGGCTGCTGGACTAACAAGGGCACTGACCGGCAGAAGGTCAGATACCCTGTTAGTCTGTTTGGAAAGGGGAGATGTGTGGCGAAACTAACCTCACCACTGGGTTTTGGAGGGGCCTGGTTGCCAGCCTCTTGCCCCAGGATTATGGGCCCTCTCATCACCCCATGCTAAACTAAAAGCCCATGGCGATTTGACTGTGTTTGTGGCATCTGAGCGCTGTTTGGATATTTTGAGCGCTCAGATCCAAGCCATCTGGGGATATGTTAAATGTCTATGTTACTGTAATGCTTGGGACATTGTATATTTAAATAGTGATGTCTGTCCTATCGTCCCCACGTGTGTATTGGCGATTTCCTTTTGTCCTGAGAGACAATTGAATTACTCCTCGGTTGTCTCCAGGACAGAAGACATTGTGTATTCTCCTGCCTGTGATAGTTACATCAACCCATTGTGTAAGGTAATTGTATCACAGGCAGAGGGGAGGATTTTGTGTGGGAGTGTTTTACTGTATTGTATGTGTTTATTGGTTGTTTTTGCAAAACCCTGTGGGTGGTACTAGTGTGTAACAATGTTATATAAGATCAATAAACGCACAGCTCTGGGTGACCATTGCTTGACCCTCAACACAGAGCCTCATCTCGTTCTTGGGGGGATTCACTGCATACTGTTAGAGACTGATTGCTAGGAGTGTAAGCTTGGGTGCATTTCCTATTCGTCTGCTACCAGCTATTCGTGAGGTTCCGTTCGGAGTTTGGAGCATTGCCTTGTATGCCGTTACAAAGCACCAGGGCCCATGAGCATTTAGCTACGCCCTTGGGGCCTCTATATATGCTCTATACGTATAAAGGTTTGTCGCTTCTTGAAATCAATGTGTCGCCGGGCGTTTTGTCCAATTGATTAAAATGGCTGCCAATAGGGTAGTTAATAAGGGAGACGAGCGATCCGTTGGGTATGATTGTGTTATCCGGGCTAACGATTCTGCAAACGATGTGTAACAGAGTGTTATTTAGGTCGTGATAATATTCACTGCTGCCCGAGATGAAGAACTACAAAGGCGTGTTGTCAGAAATGGCCGCTATCGGTTGTACCTCTACATAAAACGATTTTTCAATACTTGTTTGCGTGGGCGGAATTTGAAAGATATCCAAATCTTATTTTGCGTACTCGGCGGATGCATCATGTACAAAAGCCATAGCTGTTAATTAGAAGATGACGCTCGGGGAACGGCTTCTTATTTTCTGGCGACGACATCTTTTAGTCGGCTCTACTTTATTCATAAAAGGTTGTAGGACGCCGCCGTCCCGACCACGTTTTCTTTTCAGCGTTCTCTCCGAATTTGCACAACGCCAGAGCCTTCCTGCCCATGTGTAGGTTTATTTATTCGATCCATAACGGCGACAGCAACAACAGCCTTAGCGATATTCCTGGCAGCTGTTTTTATGTGCAGCTTTACAAGTTCCACACCTTTCTTGAATAGGGGAACGACTCGCCGGAACAACCCACAAAATAACCCGGTGAGACCAGAACAGTGCATGAATTCTGTGCCGTGAAAGCCGGTCAAACCGGCTTGTGCTATGTAATAATGTGTATATGCATCCGGGTCGTCGTACACTTTTTGGGACAACATTTTAATGCGTAGTCACAGCGCGAGGTCTAAAGTGTAATCGCACAATAGTTTTCCCGTATTTGAATTTAACAGGTTTAGCTTGATCCGTGAGTATCGATATTGTAATGGTATCAAAGTGTTATTTACAGAGAGGTATATAGTCTAGCCTGTTATACTTTTGCATGACTATTTTGGCATTTTTACTGCTTAACTCCACAGTTCTTAAAAGCTGTACGTAACTATCGCCAATAAGTTGATGCTGCATGATATCGGTATAAAACAAACATTGTATAATTAAAATCCTGCTTTAATATCAGGGTGAATTTTTCTCTTTATAGGTAAATAATCGTTCTCTTTTGTTAAAACTAAATCAGTATCCGCGAAATGTTCTAAAACTGACAAACAAGATTTGTTGTAGCGCAAAACGATGTGCTCCACGCCTACATTCTTGCGCGAATACCCCTGAAGACCCAATATATCACCTAACTTTTCACCAGGCATGAACTCGTATAAGAGTGATTTTGTTACATAAACGGTTCTGTGAATATCGTCGTATCTTAGGCACAATTGATCAGGTGGTATTTTTATAGAATCGAGTATTTATTAAACACGATCGTATATAATTGAAGCAAATTTCCATCATCGCAGATCCTGCAGGATCTAACAAAGGGACTGCAACAGTTCCCTTCCAGGACCTTTGGTGACATCATCAAAGCTACTTTAGCTTTAGGAAGATAGACGGATCAATTCTGTTGTCAATATTTATAATGGCTTAGTAAGAGGTTAATACAAGCTTAATATCATTTTATTTTTAAAGATATTAAAACTTAATTAAATTACTGACGCATTATCCGATCTAGCAGAATGAAAGAGGTGTTGAATGGGCGGTATGACATCATCAAATGACCTTTAGCTTTAGGAAGCCGGCAACCTGGAAAGTTGAGTGCCGCAATTAGCCATTGTCAATATTTATAATGGCTTAGTAAGAGGTTAATACAAGCTTAATATCATTTTATTTTTAAAGATATTACAACTTAAATTACTAACATAATATCAGATATAACAGAATAAGGGGCGTTGAGTGGGCGATATTTAAGCGTGGTTTTGGGCGGGCGATGGGCGGCGCTTTGTGAAGGACTGGGAGGGGTTGTGGGTGGAGTGGGTGTGTCATGGCCAGAGAAAGAGGCGTGTCGACCTGTCACTTTTATTTGAACAAGAACACTAGAGGTTATACTACTAGCATTTGTAAGCCAAAAACAGGAGTGGGTCCAAAACAGAGATAAAATGTAATAAAAACATTTGCATCTCATCTGTGTTTACTGATCAAATACTGACCAAATACTGACTGTGTGAAAGAGGCCTTATGAATGTTCAAAATACAGGATCCTTTAAAAAAAATATATAATTCTGTTCTTCTGATGGATAAGAAGAATGGAAAAATAAACGGTGATGTTAACACGGACAAACAGGGACAATAGTGGCACCATAACAGAGTGAGGATAAAAGCCAACAGAAGTGGCAGTAACAGGGACAATAGTGGAACCGTAACAGAGTGGGGATGGGGCCAGCAGCAGTCGCAGTAACAAGGACAATAGTAGCCCCATGACAGAGTAGGGAGGGGGCACCAGCAGTGACAGTGCAAATAATTGCCCCATGACAGAGTGGGGATGGGGCAGCAAAAGTGGCATACAGAACAAGTTTGCATGCCCAGTAGTCCAGGGGATCTTGGATCATGGTTGACAGGGTACAATCCAAGTATACCACCATCTGCTGGTTGAGGTTCTGCTGGATGTCCTGCTGCTGCTGGTTGGTTTCTTCAGAAGTCGGATGAAGAAAACTGGTCATCAGAGACTGAAGTTGCTGCTTATGGAGCTGGTGCTGCTCTGCCGCCGTCCCCCACTAGTCATGGCAGTGGAACATATGAGACCTTTGTGAGGGTGGGAGATGGTGATCTGTTTTTGCATGCCACTCAAAAGGTCTAACAAAATGTCCCCATTTTTGTCCTGTAGTGAGGGTCTAACAATGTGGATAGACAGTAGTCAAACCTCTTTCGAATCCTGACAATGCTGTTACTACACAAACATGACTGCATGTATCTGGCCATTTGCGCAAGGTCCTCCCTGCCTCCATCTCCACTGCAAACTGCCATGGTCTGTCCGGGACATCTGTGTCGTCTTCATCGTCGCCCCGCAGTTCCTCATGCTCCTCCTGCTCCTCTCCTGTGACTTTGGCAGATAAACCACATAGTTGTATATAAAATTCCTGGGTGTTTATGTCCTCATCCCTCTCATCTGCCAGTTCATCCTCCTCAGGGCTCAGGTGGCTGTGAAATGTAGGTGCCACGTCTTCTGTCCCCTCGCCAATCAGATTTGTCACCATCTCCTTCAGGACTTGAATGAGTGGAATGACATAATTCATCCTGAAAGGGCCTGAGGAAATGGCACATGTCACGCATGAGCTGCCACTGGCTAATGTGCAAGTTACACCGGGGAGTAGATCTGTCTATCTGCTGGATTAAGAAATTGTTGACCGCCTTCTTCTGCTTATACAGGTGGTATAACATATGGAGTATGGCATTCCAATGGGTGGAAACGTTGCATATCAGGCGATGTTGGGGAAGAACATTTTGCTTTTGCAGTTCAGGGAGGGCATGTTTTGCACGGTGAGAATGGCTGAAGTGCATGCACAGTTTTCTGGGCATTTTTAACAGCTCTTGCAGTTCAGTAGAAGACTTGAGGAATCGGGTGACAATGAGACTGAAGACATACACAATGCCGGACGCATGGGTCAGCCCTCCCTGACACAGCGCAGACAAAATGTTCTTCCTGTTATCAGTAACCATGGTTCCTATCTCCAGTTGGCGAAGAAACACCCAGGATTCGATTTCTTTATTGATGATGTGGCGCAGTTCCTCCCCGGTGTGGCTCCATTCCCCAGGACTGACAAGGTTCAGAACTGCGTGACAAGGCTCAGCTCTGCATAGGTGATATGCTGGAGGACCACTGTGGACTATTCCTAGAGGAGAGGGTGAGGACATTGGTGCAGAAATCCCACGATTATCATGCAGAGGCGGCATTGCCATCACCTGGCCAAGTTGCTGGTGTGCCTGGTCCCGAACAACATTACCCAGTGGGCCTAAGGACGGGCCCACCTTCTGCTGGTCTGGTACAGCTTTTTTGGAAAAGTAATGTTAGTTTGGGACTCTCCACCTTGGGTGAGCACAAGCCATCAGTTGTCTGAAATGTACAGAGTCAACTACATGGAAAGGGAGGGATTGTAGTACTCAGCTTCTGTGCCGTTGGATGAGTGCATGCATACTATTGTCTTTTTGCAATCGCCTCGGTGATAGATTGCTGTCAAAAGAAGTGATGAGGAATAGACAGAGGAGGAGGATCAGGGGCAATAGATGACATTGAAGTCGATTGGAAGGAAGGACAGCTTCCTTCTGTGTCACGATACCCCCCTTGACAGACGTTAGAAGATCTGAGAGACTGGCTGCACGTGAGGTTATCTTACAGCCTCTTTGTTTTCACTTGTGGCAGTGTTGTTGGTAATGATCACACCTCTTGTCTCAGGTGTAGCTTGTGGTCATTACTGCTCCTCTATTTAGTCTGGACTCACACTTCTTACCATGTGGTTGATATTCTCTGCTTTAGTTGGAAGAGCTGGTGTGTGGTCCTCATCTGAGTTCCAGCTCATCCATTTTATATTAAAGATATGTGTTCTTCTCCTTGTATTTTTTGTTCCCATTTGCTCATTGTTTACTGGACCTCGGGGAGACACTGGTTCGTTCATCTGGGAAGGACCCAGTGTCACTATTCCTAGGTCTATTCAGAGTTACTAGGGCCTAGGTTTATGGTGTATAAATATTCCCACCTTCAGGGTCTATTCATACTGACAGGAGTCAGGGCTAGATTTAGGGTTTCCTTAGAGTGTTACCATTTCACTTTCCCTAGCCTTGAGGCCTAGTTCCTGGTCATTTTCCTTTTGTTGTCATTCTGGTGTTCCTCCCCTTCCCTTACATCGTGACAATCTGTTGACGTTGTCAAGCTCTGGCTGCTGGAGAGGGGGTGAGGGCCAGTGGGAGATGCAGCAGTTGCTGCATCAGGCTGAAACACTAAACGAGTGGCATAGTTTTCCCACATCACTTTATGGTGACGATCCATGTTTTGTCGGAGGGCCATCATGCCAACATTAGCACCCTGGCCATGCCTCACCTTCTGCCCACACATCCTGCATACCACCACGCTGACATCACCCAGTGACTTGGTGAAAAATTCTCACACTGAATAGTATGCCATTTTCCCTCCACCACTGATGCCTGCCTGCCGCTGCTTTTATGAATCTGTGCAATGCTAGTGTGTTCCTCACTTGTTTGGCTGCAGATCTGCTTCCGTCCTGCTGTCTCACGGGCACGCTTCTACCCTGCTGCCTCACGGCCATGCTTCCACCCTGCTGTCTCAGAAGCACACTGCCACCCTCGCCCCCGATGATGACAATGCCCCCTCTTTAATCGGCTCCCATGTGCAATCATCTACATCATTGTCACCCATCTCTTGCACACGTCCGCAACATGTCCTCCCACCCGACTGTCATCATCGGTAGTTGCATGCCTAGAGGTCTCCACAGCGGACCTCTCCTCCTAGTCTGTGCTGGCCTGTAACTGCTGATTGTCTTCACAAAACTCATCCTCTCTGAAAAGTATAGCAGAGCTGGCGCAAACGATATTTGGCTATCAGAAGGAGCAGCAGAAGCAAGAGGCAGGTTCTGGACAGGTGAGGGCACAGAGGCAGTTCCTGGGTCATGCCAACTAAGCATGGTGTCAGAGGAACCCACTGATTCTTGGTTGTGTGTATCTGTTGTCACTTGACATGATGTTGAAGAGCGAGTCAACTATTTCGGTACAGCTGCACAGCTTGATGGGTGATCTCGCATTCCGAGGCATCTTATTTTCACTTTGTAACACATGCAGCCGACATTTTAGAAAAAAAAAGGATTTGTTACTGTGCAGCACTAGGAAATTCAGCTTTGTGGTGAATCAAATTTTTCCTAAACTTCCGATCAAATTCCAGTTTGGATGCTTCGATTCGCTCAACACTAGTCGTGACCGTAGAAAGTACCCATATTAATGGCCGTCCACAGTTAAAGGGAACCTGTCACCGGGATTTTGTGTATAGAGCTGAGGACATAGGTTGATAGATGGCCGCTATCACATCCGCAACATCCAGTCCCCATGGCTCTGTGTGCTTTTATTGTGTAAAAAAAATGATTTGATGCCTATGCAAATTAACCTGAGATGAGTCTTGTCCCTGAGATGAGTCAGGGACAGGACTCATCTCAGGTTAATTTGCATATGTATCAAATCAGATTTTTTACACAATAAAAGCACACAGAGCCATGGGGACTGGATGTTGCGGATGTGATAGCGGCCATCTACCAACCCATGTCCTCAGCTCTATACACAAAATCCCAGTGACAGGTTCCCTTTAACCGCCTAACGCAGGATTGCGTTCCGGAGGCGGTCGATTCATTCCTCCTTGACGCGCCAGCGCGTCATCTCGTGAGACGCGAGATTTCCTGTAAACGCGAGGACACAGGAGCGCGCGTTCACAGGAACTGCAGGTAAATGAGCTGATCTACAGCCTGCCAGCGGCGATCATTCACTGGCAGGCTGTAGATCCGATTTTTTTAACCCCTGAAAGGTATATTAGACGCTGTTTTGATAACAGCGTCTAATATACCTGCTACCTGGTCCTCTGGTGGTCCCTTTTTCTTGGATCGACCACCAGAGGACACAGGCAGCTCTGTAAAGTAGCACCAAACACCACTACACTACACCCCCCTGTCACTTATTAACCCCTTATTAACCCCTGATCACCCCATAGACTCCCTGGTCACCCCCCTGTCATTGATAACCCTCCTGTCATTGATCACCCCCCTGTAAGGCTCCACCCAGACGTCCGTATGTGTTTTGCGGATCCGCGAATGCACGGATCGGATCCGCGGATCCGCAAAACACATACGGACGTCTAAATGGAGCCTTACAGGGGGGTGATCAATGACAGGGGGGTAATCACCCCATATAGACTCCCTGATCACCCCCCTGTCATTGATCACCCCCTGTAAGGCTCCATTCAGACGTCCGTATGTGTTTTGCGGATATCCATGGATCCACGGATCCACAGATCTGCAAAACACATTCGGACGTCTGAATGGAGCCTTACAGGGGGGTGATCAATGACAGGGGGGTGATCACCCCATATAGACTCCCTGATCACCCCCCTGTCATTGATCACCCCCCTGTAAGGCTCCATTCAGACGTCCGTATGTGTTTTGCGGATCTGCAGATCCACGGATCCGCAAAACACGGACACCGCAGATCCACAAAACACGGACACCGGCAATGTGCTTTCTGCATTTTGCGGTTCCGCACATTGCCAGAACTATATAGAAAATGCCTTTTCTTGTCCACAATTGCGGACAAGAATAGGACATGTTCTATAGGCTCTACAAAAAATGCAGTGTTCGCCCGATCAGGCCTGATCTTGTGCGCACACTTGCATTCAGTCCGCCCCACCGCAGTGACAGAAATTTTATTTTTCTGATCACTGCAAAAACACAGTAAAATCGCTGCGGCGCTATAAAAAGATCACTTTTGAGGGGCATGGCGAGTTCATAGAAGATTTTTTTATTTTTTGTCACAAGTTAGCGGAATTTTTTTTTTATTTTTCTTACAAAGTCTTCTATTCCACTAACTTGTGACAAAAAATAAAATCTCACATGAACTCACCATATCCCTCACGGAATCCAAACGCCTAAAATTTTTTAGACATTTTTATTCCAGACTTCTTCTCACGCTTTAGGGCCCCTAAAATGCCAGGGCAGTATAAATACCCCACAAGTGACCCCATTTTGGAAAGAAGACACCCCAAGGTATTTCGTGAGGGGCATGACGAGTTCATGTAAAATTTTATTTTTTGTCACAAGTTAGTGGAATATGAGACTTTGTAAGAGAAAAAATAAATAAATAAATAAATGAAAAAAAAATCATTTTCCGCTAACTTGTGCCAAAAAAAAAATACTCTAGGAACTCGCCATGCCCCTCACGGAATACCTTGGTGTGTCTTCTTTCCAAAATGGGGTCACTTGTGGGGTATTTATACTGCCCTGGCATTTTAGGGGACCTAAAGCGTGAGAAATAGTTTGGAATCCAAATGCGTAAAAAATTCCCTGTGAAATCGTAAAGATTCTCATTGGAATTTGGGCCCCTTTGCGCACCTAGGTTGCAAAAAAGTGTCACACATGTGGTATCTCCGTACTCAGGAGAAGTAGGGCAATGTGTTTTGGGGTGTATTTTTACATATAACCATGCTGGGTGAGAGAAATATCTCTGTAAATGACAACTTAAATATTTTTTTATACAAAGTTGCCAATTTACAGAGATATTCCTCTCACCCAGCATGGGTATATGTATAAATACACCCCAAAACACATTGCCCTACTTCTCCTGAGTACGGCAATACCACATGTGTGACACTTTTTTGCAGCCTAGGTGCGTAAAGGGGCCGAAAGTCCAACGAGTACCTTTAGGCTTTACAGGGTTGCTCACAATTTAGCCCCGCCCAAAATGCCAGAACAGAAAACACACCCCACAAATGACCCCATTTCGGAAAGTAGACACCCCAAGGTATTCGCTGAGGGGCATATTGAGTCCATGAAAGATTGAACTTTTTGTCACAAGTTAGCGGAAAGGGAGACTTTGTGAGAAAAAACAAAAAAATATCAATTTCCGCTAACTTGTGCCAAAAAAAACTACTTCTATGTACTTGCCATCCCCCTCACGGAATACCTTGGGGTGTCTTCTTTCCAAAATGGGGTCACTTGTGGGGTATTTATACTGCCCTGGCATTTTAGGGGACCTAAAGCGTGAGAAGAAGTCTGGAATCCAAATGCCCTTCTAAAAGGTACTCATTGGAATTTGGGCCCCTTTGCGCACCTAGGCTGCAAAAAAGTGTCACACATGTGGTATCGCTGTACTCAGAAGAAGTTGGGCAATGTGTTTGGGGGTGTCTTTTTACATATACCCATGCTGGGTGAGAGAAATATCTCTTTTACAGAGATATTTCTCTTACCCAGCATGGGTATATGTAAAAATACACCCCAAAACACATTTCCCTACTTCTCCTGAGTACGGCGATACCACATGTGTGACACTTTTTGGCAGCCTAGGTGCGCAAAGGGACCCAAATTCCAAAGAGTATCTTTACAATTTCACAGGGCATTTTTTACGCATTTGGATTCCAGACTTCTTCTTACGCTTTAGGGTCCCTAAAATGCCAGGGCAGTATAAATACCCCACAAGTGACCCCATTTTGGAAAGAAGACACCCCAAGGTATTCCGTGAGGGGTATGGTGAGTTCATGTAAAATTTTATTTTTTGTCACAAGTTAGTGGAATATGAGACTTTGTAAATAAAAAAATAAAAATAAATCATCATTTTCCGCTAACTTGTGCCAAAAAAAATAAAAATAAGGAACTCGCCATGCCCCTCACGGAATACCTTGGGGTGTCTTCTTTCCAAAATGGGGTCACTTGTGTGGTATTTATACTGCCCTGGCATTTTAGAGGACCTAAAGCGTGAGAAGTAATTTGGAATCCAAATGCGTAAAAAATGCCCTGTGAAATCCTAAAGGTGCTCTTTAGAATTTGGGCCCCTTTGCGCACCTAGACTGCAAAAAAGTGTCACACATGTGGTATCGCCGTACTCAGGAGAAGTTGGGCAATGCGTTTTGGGGTGTCTTTTTACATATACCCATGCTGGGTGAGAGAAATATCTCTAAAATGACAACTTTGTATAAAAAAATGGGAAAAGTTGACATTTAGAGAGATATTTCTCTCACCCAGCATGGGTATATGTAAAAATACACCCCAAAACACATTGCCCTACTTCTTCTGAGTACGGCGATACCACATGTGTGACACTTTTTTGCAGCCAAGGTGCCCAAAGGGGCCCAAATTCTAAAGAGCACCTTTAGGATTTCACATGGCAGTTTTTAGGCATTTGGATTCCAGACATCTTCTCACGCTTTAGGTCCACTAAAATGCCAGGGCAGTATAAATACCCCACAAGTGACCCCATTTTGGAAAGAAGACACCCCAAGGTATTTCGTGATGGGCATAGTGAGTTCATGGAAGTTTTTATTTTTTGTCACAAGTAAGTGGAATATGAGACTTTGTAAGAAAAAATAAATAAAAATAAATCATCATTTTCAGCTAACTTGTGACAAAAAATAAAAACTTCTATGAACTCACTATGCCCATCAGCGAATACCTTAGGGTGTCTACTTTCCGAAATGGGGTCATTTGTGGGGTGTTTTTACTGTCTGGGCATTGTAGAACCTCAGGAAACATGACAGGTGCTCAGAAAGTCAGAGCTGCTTCAAAATGCGGAAATTCAAATTTTTGTACCATAGTTTGTAAACGCTATAACTTTTGCGCAAACCAATAAATATACACTTATTGCATTTTTTTTTAATCAAAGACATGTAGAACAATAAATTAAGAGAAAAATTTATATAGAAATTTAGTTTTATTGAAAAAAATTTACAACAGAAAGTGAAAAATTAAATTTTTTGCAAAGATTTCGGTCAATTTTGATTAATATAAAAAAAAAGTAAAAATGTCAGCGGCAATGAAATACCACCAAATGAAAGCTCTATTAGTGAGAAGAAAAGGAGGTAAAATTCATTTGGGTGGTAAGTTGTATGACCGAGCAATAAACCGTGAAATTAGTGTAGTGCAGAATTGTAAAAAGTCATTAAGGTTATTTAAGCTAGGGGAGATGAGGTGGTTAAAAGGTCAGTTAGAATTTTTTTTTACTCTGCAGCATTTTTTGATCATTTATATTTCAAAAATATTTAACTTTCATTGGATAGAAATTTTAATTGATAACGTATGATTATGTTCACAGGAATACCCCATTAAATGGGGTACTTAAGTTTTAGACTAATTCATCATTAATAATCACCTAATATAATGAAAATTTTACATATTTACCGTTTAGTAGTTCTAAAAGTAGTTTTCTTCCTCTGCTACCCACTGTGTTTCCTCATAAATTACCGTGGCATCGACCTGTTGGTCTGAGCCTTTGTTAGGTCGAGCATGCTCAGTGTGTTGCTATCAGTTCTCTAGCTAAATGTCTTGTGAAACATAGGGAGTGTTAGTGCGCTGATGATTACTGAGTAGAGGGGGCGTGACTGGACTGTATATCAGGCAACTAATCATCAACACTCACAGCAGAAAAGCTAGGGATTGTGGGGATTGTAGTCTTTAAAGTTCTGTGAGGGAAGATCAGGCGCCATGATACTCTCAGTGTGTTGCAGGCTCACATAGGAGCTAGACAAATGGATTGCAAGGTAAATTTAAATCCTGCTTATATGTATAGGTATGGGTTCTGGTTGGGTCACAGCTTGCAGCCTTAATCCAGTTTTTCAAAAAAGTGATAACAGCAAGGACCACTGCAGGTGGCTTTTATACTGCTTTAGCCAGACTGTGGAGAACTTGTTTTGCTAAAGTTCACTTACCTTAAGCAAAATACATTTTCTTTAAAAAAAAAGCTCCTTGTAAATATGGATTTTGCAGAAACTCTGGGTTATTGGCTTCCTGCTGATAATTCAACTCCTTTGACTCCTGTCAGTTTCTTTTTTTAACAATGTACGCATGTACTTATTTAGTATGTCAATGTTCTCCTAAGTGTCAACGTTTTCAGAATCTACTTCTATTTTGTGAACAGGAATTCAATCCTAAGTTTAGTCATCTTACAATCACAAATATGGTTCACAAATAATAATAAACTTTTAATTACTTTATAGGGCATCTGTAACCAGGAAATTCACTGTAATACCAGGCAGAATGTCTTGTAGGGCTAGCTGGAGTGAATGCAATGATGCCTTTCAATTACTGATCTGTTCACTCTGTAGAAAAACTACTTTTAATCCATATGTAAGTGAACAATTAAGTGCGCTCAGGGCTGGTCGAAGTGGCTGTGTGCACTGCTCCTCCTGCTTTCTCTGACAGCCATTCCCTCTCCTTGTTGATTGGCAGTGCCAGGTTGACAAGGCAATGTACTTCTTTATCTATGTTCACTTAAGGCCCCTTTCACACGGGCGAGTATTCCGCGCGGTAGCAATGCGTGATGTGAACGCATTGCACCCGCACTGAATCCTGACCCATTCATTTCTATGGGGCTGTGCACACAAGCAGTGATTTTCACGCATCACTTGTGCGTTGCGTGAAAATCGCAGCATGCTCTATATTGTGCTTTTTCCACGCAACGCAGGCCCCATAGTAGTGAATGGTGCTGCGTGAAAATCGCAAGCATCCGCAAGCAAGTGCGGATGCGGTGCGATTTTCACGCACGGTTGCTAGGAGACGATCGGGATGGAGACCCGATCATTATTATTTTCCCTTATAACATGGTTATAAGGGAAAATAATAGCATTCTGAATACAGAATACATAGTACAATAGCGCTGGAGGGGTTAAAAAAAAAGAAAAAATAATTTAACTCACCTTAATCCACTTGATCGCGCAGCCCGGCTTCTCTTCTGTCTTCTTCTTTGCTGTGTGCAGGAAAAGGACCTGTGGTGACGTCACTCCGGTCATCACATGATCCACCACCATGGTAAAATATCATGTGACGGACCATGTGATGACCGGAGTGACGTCACCACAGGTCCTTTTCCTGCACACAGCAAAGAAGAAAACAGAAGAGAAGCCGGGCTGCGCGATCAAGTGGATTAAGGTGAATTAAATTATTATTATTATTTTTTTAACCCCTCCAGCGCTATTGTACTATGCATTCTGTATTCAGAATGCTATTATTTTCCCTTGTTATAAGGGAAAATAATACAATCTACAGAACACCGATCCCAAGCCCGAACTTCTGTGAAGAAGCTCGGGTTTGGGTACCAAACATGCCGATTTTTCTCACGCGCGTGCAAAACGCATTACAATGTTTTGCACTCGCGCGGAAAAATCGTGCATGTTCCCGCAACGCACCCGCACCTTTTCCCACAACGCCCCTGTGAAAGAGGCCTAAGTGTCAGGGTTTTCATTGGTCAACATGTAAATGGTGAGTTAAAAGTGAACAGGAATTCAGTCCTCTTAGAAGCACAAATTAAGCATTTAAAAAATCAATAGTTTTGTAATTCAATTGAAAAAATAATTAAAGAAGACCTTTTGCAGAAACAGAGCTTTCCAGGATATCACTCCCATCCATGTACCACACTTGTGATATGTTTTATGTACATTGTACTCATTCTCTACAATTCAGCTTCTTGTCTGCTTTTGATTAGACAGTATCTTGAAATTTTGATTTCGCCCTATCTACCCTTCCTTTGTGCTATGCAATCGTATAATGGTGTTTTAAGAAATTACCTATTTAGTAATTGCACCTCCACAGTCAGGCATTGCACTGGTCAATCTGGTTAGCAGAGTCTAAGGGACTGAGGTTATTCACCCTTGCCCCCACGAGGGGGGTTGGACTTGGCAGCTGCATATCACAAGTTTCTTTGGCAGAGTAACCTCTGAATGGTGAAGCAAACGGGTGTAAGTGGAATCAGATAAACCAGAGGTCAATGCAGGATAATCAAAGAGGAAAATCAGAGTCTGAGACAAAGGGAATCCAAAGACAGAGTCAGGGTCAAGTCTAAGAACTAAGAAAGACTTAAGTGTCAGAACAGCAAGGAAATGTGAAATTTGAGAAGAGACAAGCTGGGTCAGAATAAATCAAGGACACCAGAATGAAGAGTGAATATCTGGCACTAGCTGGCAGCTGAACACATTTGAATAAAGAGCCAAGCTGCCTGAGAGGGCCAGGTTTACCAGGGTACTTAGATTAGAATTTCTTAATTGGTCAGCATTAAGAGTACAAACAGAGACATAAGATCTTTCTTCTGGTACATAGTCTCAGCAATGATGATGGCCTTTACTAGAACTGGAGGCAATGGAGATTTTAAAGGGAATCTGTCACCCTGATTTTGGACTGTTATCTATAGCAATACCTGGGTAGTACATCAGATAAGGAGTGCAGAAAACCATATTTTATTTTCCTACTTCCCTTTTCCCCTGCTAGCAGCGCTCAGAGCTGCACTGAAATACATTGTCCGAACTGCGATGCCGTTCTAACAGAATAGAGAGGACTCCTGAGTGCATGCATGACTGTTCTGACAATGTATTTCAGCACAGCTTAGAGTCTTGAAAGGAAGGGAATAGGGGGCAGTAGGAAAAAAAAAATTGTGATCTGACTCCTTATCTGCAGTATTACTCATGTATTTCTATAGATACTGGTCCAAAATAAGCAACAGATTTCTTTTAATGGATGTATTGGTGACCAATATTGCTTAAGAAAAGATTTATAAAATATATGAGGTATCTTGAAGTACAAAATCATCGTAATAACAGTAGACATAGAACTGAGATGGCAATATGACAGCTATATTGTTCTCTTGGTAGACCTAGATAAAGATACCCAGAGAACAGCATTTAACAGTTATCAGTGTAATGATTGGTGCAGTGAGTCACTTACCCTTCCTTCTTTGGTCACAGTGATGGTCTAACTAAAGTAGTTAAAGGGGTTCTCTGGGAAAATATTGAACAAAACATGTTAATATGAATTAATTCCTAAATGCCTTTAATAATTTATAATGGCTCTTTTTATCAGTAGAGAGATTAAAGTGGCTGCTGTCAGATTCCTTCAAAAATAATCCATCCTAATGACAGCAGGGCGGTCTGAGTTAAGATGCAGGGTATAGAGCAGGAGCTGTATGGAAGCTTGTTCTCTGCTTTATCAGTCCTGCAAAACACTATATGATCTACAGATCACAGCTGTCATCTGTGCCTGCCTTGGAGCTCACTCTCCACTCGTGCTCACTGGAACGAAGGACAAGACACATGCTGAGAAATGTTTGCTAATGACACAGCGTGTGTGTTTGGTCCTTCATTCCAGTGAGTATAGTGAGAGGTGAGCGCCGAAGCAAGCTCAGATGACAGCTGGGATCTGATCGTGACCATTTTAAAGGATATGTTTCACCAAAATGTTTTCTGCTAGTTAAAACCAGATAGTAACACATATCCTTTTTTATAATCTTTTTATTTTCTGATTACAGATTTTTTTCCTTCTATTTTCTGAGCATATTTATGGGGACGGCCATCTTGCCTGAGCTTTTCTCAACAGCATTTAGAAAGCGTTAAAAAAAATTGCTCTATGGCTGCCTCATGCGTCATAGACACAATGGTATGGAGATGACCTCATTGACTTCTATGGGCAGAGATCATTGTACAAGGAAAAAAATTGATAAGCTTTGCCAATCATCTACTGTGATTAGTGCATGGAGTGACTTAAAAAATTATTTATAAAAAGCCATCCACCTGTTTTAATTTTAAAAAATTACATAGAATATTCACATATAGGTTGTTGATATGTGATGTCCCCTGAAAATGGATGTTTCACCTCAGTAAATGGCAAATATAATGTAGAGAAAGTAAATACAATACCCTATTGTGTTTGTCCATATTGCCTCCTTTGATGGCTGTATACATTTTTCCATCGCATTATACAGTGCTCGTTTCCATGGTTATGACCACCCTACAATCCAGCTGATTATTATTTTTTTAATCAGTACACATGATTCCTCCCTGCTTCTAGCTTGTGGGCCAATGAGAAGGCTGCAATATCTTTGACTTTAGGAGTAGTGTTGATTGCGAATTTTCGTAATGCGAATTGTTATCGTGAATTTTTCAACTGCCGATTTCCGCAATCAAGAAAATAATGACTGGAGATAACGAATTCTTGAATTTGTGAATATATGGCGAATATTCGCAAAATATCACAAATTTAAATATTGCCCCTGCCGCTCATCACTAGTGCTTACACACTAAAGGAAAAAGCGCCTTCCTGTGCGCACTCCCATGGTCCCAGCCCCCAGATAGGCCGGCGCTTTTTCCTATAATGTGCAAGCATGACCACCACTGCTGGATTGTAGGGTGGTCATAACCGTGCAAATGAGCAGTGTACAAAGGACGGAAGGTATGTAGAAGAGAATAAAGGGCTAGCCGACTGTCTTAATGAATACTTCTGTTCAGTTTTTACAAAAGAAAAAGGAGAAGGACCTCCACTAGAAAGAATGACTATTAAATCGTTTGATGCATGTATCTTTACAGAGGAAGATGTTCTAAGTTTGCTGTCTAAGGTGAAGACAGATAAGTCACAGGGGCCTGATGAGATACACACAAAATTATTAAAAGAGCTTAGTGGTGAGCTGGCAAAACCGCTAACAGATTTATTTAACCAATCATTAGTAACAGGAGTCGTCCCGGAAGATTGGAAATTGGCAAATGTCGTGCCCATTCACAAGAAAGGTAGTAGGGAGGAATCGAGCAACTACCGTATAGACCAGTGAGTCTGACATCAATAGTAGGCAAATTAATGGAAACCCTATTAAAGGATAGGATTGTGGAACATCTAAAATCCCATGGATTGCAAGATGAAAAACAACATGGGTTTACTTCAGGGAGATCATGTCAAACAAATCTTATAGATTTTTTTGACTGGGTGAATAAAATAATAGACGGTGGAGGTGCAGTAGACATCGCATATCTAGATTTTAGTAAGGCTTTTGACACTGTCCCACATAGAAGACTTATCAATAAACTGCAGTCATTGAGCATGGACTCCCATATTGTTGAGTGGATTAGGCAGTGGCTGAGTGACAGACAACAGAGGGTTGTAGTCAATGGAGAACATTCAAAACAAGGTAATGTTACCAGTGGGGTTCCACAGGGATCTGTACTGGGACCGATTTTGTTTAATATCTTCATAAGGCCTCGCTGGTAAGGTTTGTCTTTTTGCTGATGACACAAAGATATGTAACAGGGTTGATGTTCCTGGAGGGAAACGCCAAATGGAAAAGGATTTAGGAAAACTAGAAGAATGGTCAGAACTCTGGAAACTGAAATTTTATGTGGATAAGTGCAAGATAATGCACCTGGGGCGTAAAAACCCAAGGGCAGAATATAGAATATTTGACACAGTCCTGACCTCAGTATCTGAGGAAAGGGATTTAGGAGTAATTATTTCAGAAGACTTAAAGGTGGGAAGACAATGTAATAGAGCAGCACGAAATGCCAGCAGAATGCTTGGATGTATAGGGAGAGGTATAAGCAGTAGAAAGAGTGAAGTGCTTATGCCGCTGTACAGAACACTGGTGAGACCTCACTTGGAGTATTGTGCGCAGTACTGGAGGCCATATCTCCAGAAGGATATAGATACTCTAGAGAGAGTTCAGAGAAGAGCTACTAAACTAGTACATGGATTGCAGGATAAAACTTACCAGGAAAGGTTAAAGGACCTTAATATGTATAGCTTGGAAGAAAGAAGAGACAGAGGGGATATGATAGAAACTTTTAAATACATAAAGGGAATCAACTCGGTAAAGGAAGAGAGCATATTTAAAAGAAGAAAAACTACCACAAGAGGACACAGTTTTAAATTAGAGGGGCAAAGGTTTAAAAGTAATATAAGGAAGTATTACTTTACTGAGAGAGTAGTGGATGCATGGAATAGCCTTCCTGCAGAAGTGGTAGCTGCAAATACAGTGAAGGGGTTTAAGCATGCATGGGATAGGCATAAGGCCATCCTTCATATAAGATAGGGCCGGGGGCTATCCATAGTATTCAGTATATTGGGCAGACTAGATGGGCCAAATGGTTCTTATCTGCCGACACATTCTATGTTTCTATGTTTCTATGTTTCTATGATGGGAAAATTAATCAAGCAGCAAAGGAGGCAATATGGACTATCACAATACATTAGTAAGTGCCTTGTATTAACTTACTCTACATGATAAATGTAATTTGCTGAAGCGAGACAAACTCCTTTAAGTTTGATATTCTTAGATTACAACTAGGGATGAGCGAATCGAAACATCCGAGGTTTATGTATATTTTTTACCCTACACATTTCCTTCTGAACTATTCTAGTCCCTCCTTCCATTCCTCCCCCAGTCTTACTACCTTGCCCCCGGTCTCTATCTGCACTATCTTCCCATCCTGTAACGTAATTACCCTCCCCCCCAGTCCCTAGTTTAAACACTCCTCCAACCTTCTAGCCATCTTCTTCCCCAACACAGCTGCCCCTTCCGAATTGAGGTGCAGCCCATCCCTATGATACAGCCTGTAGCCGATAGAGAAGTCGGCCCAGTTCTCCAGGAACCCAAACCCCTCCTTCCTACACCAGTTCTTGAGCCACTTGTTAATTTCCCTAATCTCCCGCTGCCTTTCTTGTGTGGCCCGTGGTACAGGTAGTAAAAAAACATTTCCACAACTCGGGTTCGGTTCCAAGGTACTAGGGAGGGGGCAGCAGCAGTGACAGTGACAATAATTGCCCCATGACAGAGTGGCGAGGGGGCATAGATAACAAGATGTTGGCAGATCACAGTAGTTGCAGAACCCAACAACAGCAGTGTGATAACAAGGGCTAATGTGCATATTCTTTTAAAAATGTAACATGTACATATCAGTAGGCCAAGAAGCCCCATTGTAGAAATGGCAGTAGAGGCCGCCCTCCCCCACTAGTCATAGCAGTGGAACATGAACGCAGAGGGTCTCCCCGGTCAGACCTTTGTGAGAGTGGGAGATGGTGATCCGTTTTTGCATGCCACTCAGAAGGTCTAAAAAAAATTCCCCATTTTTGTCCGGTAGCGAGGGTCTAACAATGTGGATAGCCAGTAGTCAGCCCTCTTTCGAATCCTGACAATGCTGTCACTACACAAACATGACTGCATGTATCTGGCCATTTGTTCAAGGGCCTCCCTGCCTGCATCTTCACTGCATACTGCCACAGTCTGTCCGGGAAATCTGTGTTGTCTTCGTCGTCGCCCCGCAGTTCCTCATGCTCCTCCTGCTCCTCTCCTGTGACTTTGGCAGATAAACCACCTAGTTGTATATAAAATTCCTGGGTGTTTATGTCCTCCTCCTCTGCCAGTTCATCCTCCTCAGGGCTCAGGTGGCTGTGAAATGTAGGTGCCATGTCTTCTGTCCTCTTGCCAATCAGATTTGTCACCATCCCCTCCACAGATCCCCCCATAACAGTGTCATCCACAGATCACCCCATAACAGTGCCATCCACAGATCCCCCATAACAGTATCATCCACAGATCACCCCATAACAGCGCCATCCACAGATCCCCCATAACAGTATCATCCACAGATCCCCCATAACAGTGTCATCCACAGATCCCCCATAACAGTGTCATCCACAGATCCCTCCCATAACAGCACCATCCACAGATCCCCCATAACCGTGTCATCCACAGATCCCCCATAATAGTGTGTCATAATAGTTTGTCATAATAGTTTCTTACACCGTTCACACAATTCCTATGTACAGGATTCGAGATTCGAAAGATTCTATATATTCGAGAACCTTTTCGGATTCTGATTCTAAAAAAATTGGATTCGTCCCACCTCTAGATTGTAGTAATCAGCTTCTGTGACATTGGATGAGTGCATGCACACTATTGTCTTTTTGCAATCGCCTCGATGATTGATTGCTGTCAAAACAAGTGATGAGGAGTAGACGGAAGAGGAGGATCAGGGGCAATATATGACATTGAAGTCGATGGGAAGGAAGGACAGCTTCCTTCTGTGTCACAATACCTACCTTGACAGAGGTTAGAATATCTGAGAGACTGGCTGCACGTGAGGTTATCTGACAGCCTCTCTGTTTTCACTTGTGGCAGTGTTGTTGTTGGTAATGACCACACCTCTTGTCTTAGGTGTAGCTTGTGGTCATTACTGCTCCTCTATTTAGTCTGGACTTACACTTCTTACCTTGCGGTTGATATTCTCTGCCTGGAGTTAGAAGAGCTGGTGTGTGGTCCTCATCTGAGTTCCCGCTCATCCATTTTCTATTAAAGGTAAGTGTACTTCTCCTTGTATTTTGTTGTTCCCATTTGCTCGTTGTTTACGAGGCCTCAGGGAGACACTGGTTCGTTCATCTGGGAAAGAACCCGTAGTCTCAGACCCTATCACTACTCCTAGGGTTATTCAGGATCACTAGGGCCTAGGTTTACGATGTATGAATATTACCACCTT
The DNA here is from genome assembly GCF_905171765.1 of Bufo bufo. NCBI lineage: Eukaryota > Metazoa > Chordata > Amphibia > Anura > Bufonidae > Bufo > Bufo bufo. The sequence goes on along the minus strand of NC_053391.1, from coordinate 421,985,532 downwards.
CAGGGTCTATTCATACTGACAGGAGTCAGGGCTAGGTTTAGGGTTTTCATAGGTGGTTACCGTTTCCCTTTCCCTAGCCTTGAGGCCTAGTTCCTGGTCATTTTCCTTTTGTTGTCATTCTGGTGTTCCTCCCCTCCCCTTACATCGTGACATTCTGTTGACGTTGTCAAGCTCTGACTGCTGGAGAGGGGGTGAGAGCCGGTGGGAGATGCAGCAGTTGCTGCATCAGGCTGAAACACTAACTGAGTGGCATAGTTTTCCCACACCATTTTATGGTGACGATCCATGTTTTGATGCAGGGCTGTCATGCAAACATTAGTACCCTGGCCATGCCTCACCTTCTGCCCACACATCCTGCATACCGCCACGCTAACATCACCCAGTGACTTGGTGAAAAATTCTCACACTGAGTAGTATGGCATTTTCCCTCCAGCACTGATGCCTGCCTGCCACTGCTTTTATGAATCTGTGCACTGCTAATGTGTTCCTCACATGTTTGGCTGCATATCTGCTTCCGTCCTGCTGTCTCACGGGCACGCTTCCACCCTGCTGTCTTAGAAGCACACTGCCACCCTCGCCACTAATGATGACGATGCCCCCTCTTCAATCGGCTCCCATGTGCAATCATCTACATCATCATCTACATCTGTTTGGTTGTCACTTGTGTCACCCTCATCCATCTCTTGCACATGTCCGCAACATGTCCTCCCACACAACCAGCGGACCTCTCCTCCTAGTCTGTGCTGGCCTGTAACTGCTGATTGTCCTCACAAAACTCATCTTCTCTGAAAAGTAGAGCAGAGCCGGCTCATACGTTACTTGGCTATCAGAAGGAGCAGCAGAAGCAAGAGGCAGGTTTAGGACAGGTGAGGGCACAGAGGCAGTTCCTGGGTCATGCCAACTAAGCATGGTGTCAGAGGAACCCATTGATTCTTGGCTGTGTGTATCTGTTGTCACTTGACATGATGTTGAAGAGCGAGTCAACAATTTCAGTACAGCTGCACAGCATGATGGGTGATCTTGCATTCCCAGGCATCTTATTTTCACTTTGTAACACATGCAGCCGACATTTTAGAAAAAAAAAACGATTAGGAAATTGAGCTTTGTGGTGAATCAAATTTTTCCTAAACTTCCGATCAAATTCCACTTTGGACGCTTCGATTCGCTCAACACTAGTCGTGGCCATAGAAAGTACTCATATTCATGGTTGTGTCCGTTGGTAATATATGCAAACAAATGACTTCCACAGTTAAAAGGTCAGGTAGAATTTTTTTTTTACTCTGCAGCATTTTTTGATTATTTACAGTACAGACCAAAAGTTTGGACACACCTTCTCATTCAAAGAGTTTTCTTTATTTTCATGACTATGAAAATTGTAGATTCACACTGAAGGCATCAAAACTATGAATTAACCGATTTGGAATTATATACATAACAAACAAGTGTGAAACAACTATATCATATTCTAGGTTCTTCAAAGTAGCCACCTTTTGCTTTGATTACTGCTTTGCACACTCTTGGCATTCTCTTGATGAGCTTCAAGAGGTAGTCCCCTGAAATGGTTTTCACTTCACAGGTGTGCCCTGTAAGGTTTAATAAGTGGGATTTCGTGCCTTCTAAATGGGGTTGGGACCATCAGTTGCGTTGAGGAGAAGTCAGGTGGATACACAGCTGATAGTCCTACTGAATAGACTGTTAGAATTTGTATTATGGCAAGAAAAAAGCAGCTAAGTAAAGAAAAACGAGTGGCCATCATTACTTTAAGAAATGAAGGTCAGTCAGTCAGCCAAAAAATTGGGAAAACTTTTAAAGTAAGGGCTATTTGACCATGAAGGACAGTGATGGGGTGCTGCGCCAGATGACCTGGCCTCCACAGTCACCGGACCTGAACCCAATCGAGATGATTTGGGGTGAGCTGGACCGCAGAGTGAAGGCAAAAGGGCCAACAAGTGCTAATCATCTCTGGGAACTCCTTCAAGACTGTTGGAAGACCATTTCAGGTGACTACCTCTTGAAGCTCATCAAGAGAATGACAAGAGTGTGCAAAGCAGTAATCAAAGCAAAAGGTGGCTACTTTGAAGAACCTAGAATATGACATATTTTCAGTTGTTTCACACTTGTTTGTTATGTATATAATTCCACATGTGTTAATTCATAGTTTTGATGCCTTCATAGTCATGAAAATAAAGAAAACTCTTTGAATGAGAAGGTGTGTCCAAACTTTTGGTCTGTACTGCATATTGCAAAAATATTTAACTTTCATTGAATACAAATTTAAATTGTATATGATTATGTTCACAGGAATACCCCATTAAAAGGATATTCCGGTTATCATAAATATAACTTAAGTTTTAGACTAATTCATCAATAATAATTACCTAATATAATGAAAATGTCACATATTTACCATTTAGTAGTTCTAAAAGTAGTTTTCTTCCACTGCTTCCCACTGTGTTTCCTCATAAATTACCATGGCATCGACCTGTAGTTCTGAGCCTTTGTTAGGTCGAGCATGCTCAGTGTGTTACTATCAGTTCTCTAGCTAAATGTCTTGTGAAACAAAGGGTGTGTTAGTGTGCTGGTGATTACTGAGTAGAGGGGGCTTGACTGGACTGTATACCAATAAACAAACTACACAGGATAGCAAATGTGTGGATGTGATAAACAGCAAAAATAATATAACAAAAACACTGGTGTAAAATTGAGAGATTAGCCAACATATCCTGCTTGGAGGACATGTCTGAGCCCGAGCACCGCGCCAAGGTTTTTCAAGTAGCTCGGGACCTAACGCTAAACCTACCTGGGCCGTATGGGCAATACCAGGAGCCAGTGGGCAAATTACAGGTCTTTGTTTTTGTTATATTATTTTTACTGTTTATCACATCCATTGTGGGGTTGAGCACTTCCTGCTTTTTAATACCACGCCAATCTGTAGTTTGTTTATTTAATTTTTTGGAGGTGTATAAACTCCTAGTCTGAATGTGCCTTTATTTCCATCCACAGGCAGCATTCAGGTGCACATGTGAGGCCCGGGCTATATCAGCCAGTCTTGGGTGGGGCTCTGAGCTCTCTCCCTCCTCCCACTATATGCATGGTCACATGCTGGAGGTTTCTGGGAGATTGCTGAGAGTCGGACCTTGCGCTCCTGTAATTTGCCCACTGGCTCCTGGTATTGCCCATACGGCCCAGGTAGGTTTAGGGTTAGGTCCCGAGCTTCTTGAGGAAACCTTGGCGCGTTGCTTGGGCTCAGACATGTCCTCCAAGCAGTATATGTTTGCTAATCTCTCAATTTTACACCAGTGTGAGGATTAGTAAGACCACAGAGTGCACCTGTCTTTGTTTTTGTTATATTATTTGGACTGTATACCAGGCAGCCAATCAGTAAACATCAACACTCACAGCAGGAAAGCTAGGGATTGTGGGGATTGTAGTCTTTGAAGTTCTGTGAGGGAAGATCAGGCGCCATGATACTCTCAGTGTGTTGCAGTCTCACATAGGAGCTAGACAAATGGATTGCAAGGTAAATTGAAACTCTGCTTATATGTATAGGTATGGGTTCTGGTTGGGTCATAGCTTGCAGCCTCAATGCAGTTTTTTTTTTTGTGATAATAGCAAGGACCACTGCAGGTGGCTTTTATACTGCTTTAGCAGGACTGTGGATAACTTGTTTTGTTAAAGTTCACTTACCTTAACCACTTCACATCCGCCCATAGGATATAAATGTCCTATGGGTGGATATTTAACTCTGAATGGACGTTCTGGAATGTCCATTCAGAGATCGCAGCTGCACGCTAATCGTGCAGCTGCATAGCGGGTTGCCCGCTGTCAGTGACAGCAGGGTAACCGAGAGAAAAGACAGGGACAGTTCCCAGGTGTCCCTGCCTTCTAGATCGGTGCATACACAGCGCTTTCTGTTCCGGCCCGGTTGTCATGTGACCGCCAGGGCAGGTAGAGTGCAGGAGCTGTCGGGTGTTCCATAGACCATGATCAGCCCAGCACTGAGGCTGTACAGTACAGTTTAGTACTGTACAATCTCTCTGGGAGGGTGTATTTCCCCTGTAACTGGGGCTACTATGTTAGCCCCAGTTACAGGAGAAATCAATAGTGAAAAAAATATAAAAATTAAGTCAAATGTTCCCCAGAGGTCTTGTATGACCTTATGGGGGACACAAAGTGTAAAATAAAAAAATAAAAACAATTAAATAAAGTGTTTTATAAAGAAAGTAAAAAAAGTTTCACATGTCAAATAAAAAAAATATTAAAAAGAGGAAAAAATTTATAAAATAGATATATTTGGTATTGCCGCATCCGTAACGGCCGGCTCTATGAATATATCACATGATCCACGCTGTCCGATAAACACCATAAAAAATAAAAACTGTCAAAAAAAGCCATTTTTGTCACCTTACATTACAAAAAGTGCAACACGAAGTGATCAAAAAGGCTTATGCCCACAAAATGGTACCAATAAAGCAGTCACCTCATCCTGCAAAAAATAAGCTCCTATATAAGAAAATTACTCAAAAAATAAAAAACTGTAGCTCTGAAAACATGGAGGCATTAAAAAATATTTTTTTGTTTCAAGAATGCTATTATTGTGTTAAAGTGAAATAAAAAAAAAAGTAGACATATTAGGTATCGCCGCGTCAGAAACAACCATCTCTATAAAAATATCACATGACCCAACCCCTCAGGTGAACGCCGTAAAAAATAAATTAAATAGAAACAGTGCCACAAAAAGCCATTTTTTGTTAACTTACATCACAAAAAGTGTAATAGCAAGCGATCAAAAAGTCATATGCACCCCAAATCAGTGCCAATCAAACAGTCATCTCATCCCTCAAAAAATGAGACCCTACCTAAGACAGTCGCCCAAAAAATAAAAAAAATCTATAACTCTCAGAATATGGAGACACTAAAATATAATTTTTTTGTTTCTAAAATGCTATTATTGTGTAAAACATAAGTAAATAAAAAAGTATACATAAGAACTGTAAGAACCTGCTCTATAAAATATCACATGACCTAACCTCTCAGATGAACACCGTAAAAAGAATAAAATAAAAACGGTGTAAAAAAAGCCATTTTTTGTCACTTTACATCACAGAAACATGATTTTTTTTTGTTTCAAAAATTATATTATTATGTAAAACTTAAATAAATAAAAGAAAGTAGAGATATTAAGTATTGCCACGTCCGGCTATATAAAAAATATCACATGACCTAACCCCTCAGGTGAACACCGTCAAAAAATAAATAATTAAAACTGTGCTAAAAAAAACACTTTTCTTGTCACCTTACATCATTAAAAGTGTAACACTAAGCGATCAAAAAGGTGCATGCCCCCCAAAATAGTACCAATCTAACAGTCACCTCATCCCTCACCTGATCCCGCAAAAAATTAGCTCCTACCTAAGACAATCACCCCAAAAAAATATATATATATGACTCTCAGAATATGGAGACACAAAAATATAATTTTTGTTGTTTCTAAAATGCAGGTTTTGTGTAAAACTTAAGTATATAAAAAAGTATACATATTAGGTATTGGCATGTCCGTAAGAACTTGCTCTATAAAAATATCACATGACCTAACCTCTCAGGTGAACACCGTAAAAAGAATAAAATAAAAACCGTTTAAAAAAAAGCAATTTTTTGTCACTTTACATCACAGAAAGTGTAATAGCAAGCGATCAAAAAGTCATATGCACCCCAAAATAGTACCAATCAAAATGTCATCTCATTCCGCAAAAATGATACCCTACCCAAGACAATCGCCCAGAAAATAAAAAAAACTATAGCTCTCAGACTATGGAGACACTAAAATGATTTGTTTTTGTTTCAAAAATGATATTATTGTGTAAAACTTAAATAAAAAAAGTATAGATATTAGGTATCGCCGCGTCCGTAATAACCTGCTGTATAAAAATATTACATTACCTAACCCCTCAGGTGAACACCGTAAAAAATAAAAATAAAAAGTGTGTCAAAAAAGCAATTTTTTGTCACTTTACATCACAAAAAGTGTAATGGCAAGCGATCAAAAAGTCATATACACCCTAAAATAGTACAAATTAAACCGTCATCTCATACCGAAAAAAATGAGCCCCTACATAAGACAATCGCCCTAAAAACTATGGCTTTTAGAATGTGGAGACGCAAAATTAGTTTTTTCAAAAATGCTTTATTATGTAAAACTGAAACAAACAACCAAAAAAAGTAGTCAAATTTGGTATTGTCACGTCCGTAACAACCTGCTCTATAAAAATAGCACATAATCTAACCTATCAGATGAACATTGTAAATAGCAAAAAATAAAAACGGTGCCAAAACAGCTATTTTTTTGTTACCTTGCCTCACAAAAAGTGTAATATAGAGCAACCAAAAATCATATAGTAACATAGTAACATAGTACATAAGGCCGTAAAAAGACATTTGTCCATCCAGTTCGGCCTGTCATCCTGCAATTTGATCCAGAGGAAGGCAAAAAAAAAACTGTGAGGTAGAAGCCAATAGAAAATTCCTTCGCAACTCCAATCAGGCAATCAGAATAACTACCTGGATCAACGACCCCTCTCTAGTAGCTATAGCCTGTAATATTATTATGCTCCAGAAATACATCCAGGCCCCTCTTGAATTCATTTATTGTACTCACCATCACCACCTCCTCAGGCAGAGAGTTCCATAGTCTCACTGCTCTTACCGTAAAGAATCCTCTTCTATGTTTGTGTACAAACCTTCTTTCCTCCAGACGCAGAGGATGCCCCTCGTCACAGTCACAGTACTGGGGATAAATAGATGATGGGATAGATCTCTGTACTGACCCCTGATCTGTACCCTAAAATAGTACCAACAAAACTGCCACCTTATACCGTAGTTTCCAAAAAGTGGTCACTTTTTTGGAGTTTTTACTCTAGGGGTGCATCAAGGGGGCTTCAAATGGGACATGGTGTCAAGAAACCAGTCCAGCAAAATCTGCCTTCCAGAAACCACATGGCTCTCCTTTCCTTCTGCGCACTGCCGTGTGCCCGTACAGCAGTTTATGACCACATATGGGGTGTTTCTGTAAAACTACAGAATCAGGGCAATCAATATTGAGATTTGTTTGGCTGTTAACCCTTGCTTTGTTACTGGAAAAATGGATTTAAAGGGAAAATTTGCCAAAAAAGTGAAATTCTGAAATTTCATCTCAATTTTCCATTAATTCTAAAGGGTTAACAAAGTTTGGAAAATAAGTTTTGAATACCTTGAGGGGTGTAGTTTCTTAAATGGGTTCACTTTTCTGGAGTTTCTACTCCAGGGGTGCATCAGGGGGTCTTCAAAATCTGCCTTCCAAAAACCATATGGCGTTCCTTTCCTACTGCGCCCTGCCGTGTGGCCATACAGCAGTTTATGACCACATATTGGGTATTTATGTAAACTACAGAATCAGGGCAATAAATATTAAGTTTTGTTTGGCTGTTAACCCTTGCTTTGTTACTGAAAAAAATGGATTAAAATTAGTGATGATCGAGCACCAAAGTATTCAGGTGTTCGGGCTGAACACATTGCTATATTCGTGTGCTCGGCCAAGCACCCGAGTATAATGAAAGTGAATGGGAGACAACAAGGCACCCCCTGCTCTGAAGAGGGGAGGGTGCCTGGTCCATTGGAAAAGGTCAGAAAATGACAGAAACACCACCGAAATGGATCGGGAATATCGTGGGGACGATGTCTGGCTGCATCTTAGACTCCCAGGTCGCTGCTGGGAACCATGTTGTTCGAGTTGTACGCCACTTTTACAGACTGACAAAAATACGCACAAAACCACCCCAAAAAAAATCTATTTTACAGGAAAAATTGTTAGGAAACATTCTTTCCTGTATATTCAATTATATATAAAGTGCAAGTGCTGCAATAAAATTACAAGCAAGAGGCACTCTGAAACAGCCTGTATATCACATAAAGGAGGGCCTCATTCACATTGTGGTATAATTGTTCAGATACCACAATGTGAAAGGACTGCCAAAAATTACAAGGAACTATCACTCCAAAACACCCTTTGTTACACATAAAGGAGGGCATCATACACACCCTTGAAAAATTATGATTAATGGCCTGCTGATGACCCTCAAAAACATTTAGAGCAAGGGCGTGCTGATCTGACCATCTAAAACCTTAGGGGCAAGCGCCTGCTGCCGCATTGGTGACTCTAGATAACCTCTGGGTGATTGCACGTCCCTGTGACGGCGACGATCCATTTGGATGTCTGCCCTATCAACTTTCGATGTTCTTTTCTGCGCCTACCATGGTGATCACGGGTAATGGGGAATCAGAGTTCGATGCCGGAGAGGGAGCTTGAGAAAGGGATACCACATCCAAGGGAGGTCAATGGCTGAAATCTGATTGGGTGGAGAGGGTGGGTCAAGTTATTAAAGCAGAAACATCCAAGGAAACATAGAAACATAGAATGTGTCGGCAGATAAGAACCATTTTGCCCCTTCAAGTCTGCCCAATATACTGAATACTATGAATAGCCGCTGGCCCTATCTTATATGAAGGATGGCCTTATGCCTATCCCATGCATGCTTAAACTCCTTCACTGTATTTGCAGCTACCACTTCTGCAGGAAGGCTATTCCATGCATCCACTACTCTCAGCAAAGTAATACTTCCTGATATTACTTTTAAAACTTTGCCACTCTAATTTAAAACTATGTCCTCTTGTAGCAGTTTTTCTTCTTTTAAATATTCTCTCCTCTTTTACCTTGTTGATTCTCTTTATGTATTTAAAAGTTTCTATCATACCCCCTCTGTCTCATCTTTCTTCCAAGCTAGACATGTTAAGGTTCTTTAATCTTTCCTGGTAAGTTGTATCCTGCAATCCATGTACTAGTTTAGTAGCTCTTCTCTGAACTGTCTCCAAAGTATCAATATCCTTCTGGAGATATGGTCTCCAGTACTGCGCATGATCTCCCTGAAGTAAACCCATGCTGTTTTTCATCTTTTCAATCCATGGGATTTTAGATGTTCCACAATCCTCTCCTTAAGTATGGTTTCCATTAATTTCCCCTCTATTGATGTCAAGCTTACTGGTCTATAGTTGCCTGATTCCTCCCTACTACCTTTCTTGTGAATGGGCACAACATTTGCTAATTTCCAATCTTCTGGGACGACTCCTGTTACCAGTGATTGGTTAAATAAATCTGTTAATGGTTTTGCTAGTTCACCGCTGAGCTCTTTTAATAGCTTTGGGTGTATCCCATCTGGCCCCTGTGACTTATTTGTATTAATTTTAGACAGCTGACTTAGAACCTCTTGCTCTGTAAACACACATGCATCAAAAGATTCATTAGTCTTCCTTCCTAACTGAGGTCCTTTTCCTTAATTTTCCTTAGTAAAAACTGAACAGAAGTATTCATTGAGGCAGTCAGCTAGTTCTTTATCTTCTTCCATATACCTTCCTTCTTTTGTTTTTAATTTGGTAATTCCTTGTTTTAATTTTCTTTTTTCATTTATGTATCTGAAGAATATCTTATCGCCTTTTTTCACTGACTGAGCTAATTTCTCTTCTGCCTGTGCTTTAGAAGCTCTTATAACATGTTTGGCCTCTCTCTGCCTAATCTTATAAATTTGCCTGTCATCCTCGTTTTTTTTATTTTTTATAATTGGTAAATGCTATCTTTTTGTTTACCACAGAGGTCTCTTCCTTTTTTTGCTTTTACTGACAAGCCTAATGCAATTTTCTGTTGCCTTCAATAGTGCCACTTTTAAGTAGTCCCATTACTCCTGGACTCCATTGAAACTGTTCCAATCTAATAGGGACTCGTATACCACTAATCTAATTTTAGAAAAGTCTGTTTTTCTAAAATCTAAAACTTTTGTTTTTGTGTGGTGTGAATCAGTCACTGTACTTATAGTAAACCACACTGACTGGTGATCACTAGATCCCAAGCTTTCCCCTACAGTAATATCAGATACCAAATTCCCATTTGTGAATACTAAATCTAAAATGGCCTCCTTCCGGGTTGGCTCCTAAACTACTTGCTGTAGAGATATTCCCAGTAGGGAATTTAGAATATCTGTACTCCTGGCAGAACTAGCTATTTTGGTTTTCCAGTTTATATCAGGAAGATTAAAGTCTCCCATAATGATAACTTCTCCCTTCAATGTCATTTTAGCTATTTCCTCAACTAGTAGATCCTCTAATTCTTTGACTTGGCTAGGTGGTCTATATATCACACCTACACGAGTTACCTTATGATTATCAAGCTGCAAGGTAACCCAAACTGACTCTAAATTGGTCTCGCTAACTTGCATTAAATTAGATTTTATGCTATCTTTCACATACAGGGCCACCCCTCCCCCTTCTTGCCTTCTCTGTCTTTCCTATATAGAGAGAACCCTGGTATTGTTATATCCCAGTCATTACTCCCATTGAACCACGTCTCAGTTCTTTCTTGTACAGTTCTCTTCCATTCCAACGAGAGCTAACATGAGACACAAAGCCAAACCCTTGGTTCAGACGCCATTCACCAAGCCATACATTGAATTCCTTAATGCACATCTTCCTGTCATGCTGAAGGTTATGCACAGGCAAAACTGCAGAGAATGAAACAGTTGATGCAACCTCCAGTATATCCTTTCCAAGTGTGTGAAAAGCTTCTTTCACCTTTGAAACCTCATTGCAAGCCAGATCATTTGTCCCAAGATGGACAATAACATCCACCTCCCTTTCCAGCTTTGCTTGCCTAACAATATTAAGGATACGTCGTCTATCCCTGCTAGCGGTAGCACCAGGGAGACATCTCACAACACCATTTTCCTCAAACTTCACACCTCTTATGATGGAATCGCCCACCAACAGCTGCTTACTATCAGTCCTCACCTTCTCCTTTTTGTCTTTAGCTGCATACTTTAGGCATGGGAGATGATTGTTTCTCACCCACTGTGCTTGAGCCATCCTACATGTTGCTCTTGCACTCTTAAAGTGCTGCAAATGAATTATGGAGAGCCACAGACTGTGGGACATGTCTTCTATCAACAACTCTCAGTCTACCAGAACCTGCAGTAACCCATCTTCCATTTCTAGGTGGCCTCTGTGGCAGTGGCATTGCAACGTTCTCAGCCTTAGTTTGTTTAACGGTTAATTTACAAATCTCAGATTTCAAAAAATTTCCTGCTGCATTTACGGAGAGATGTCTACAGATCAGACAGCATCCAAACCTTCGAAGAGTGGAACCTGAAATAAAAGCACAACAATTCCTGCACAGAACCAGGTCTGCCATTTTAAAGAGGGGAAAGATTTTAAACAAACAAATCTTACTTTTTTAGATTGTATCCACCTCCAGATTACCTCCTGAGTATCTCCTGAATATCTCCAATGCATTTATAACAGCAGCACTTGAAATAGCAGCACTTGAAATAGCAGCACTTGGAAAATGCAGCAAGCTATAATTAGGCAAGCTAATACTATGTGGCTATATATACACACACTCCCAAAAAAGCTCCTCCCCCAACAACAAATTTAACCCCTTAATCACCTATGCTCATTTGCAAACAGACAATAGTGATAACCTGTCTAACAAATTCCTTACCTGTTTTGAAACACAGTGTCTGAGTATCCACCAGAAACACCGCTGAAGTTCTGCTGTTTTGAAACACAGTGTCTGAGTATCCACCAGAAACACTGCTGAAGTTCTGCTGTTTTGAAACACAGTGTCTGAGTATCCACCAGAAACACTGCTGAAGTTCTGCTACAGTGAAAAAGCTCTGAGTTAGTCTAAGTTAGTCTCCTGAATATCTCCAATGCACTTATAAAAAGCAGCACTTGGAAAATGCAGCAAGCTATAAGGCAGCAGGCGCACGGCAATTACCCACTCCCGACTCGGGGAGGTAAGACGATAAATAACAATACAGGACTCTTAAGATACCCTGTTATTGGAATGAGTAATAAAAAATTAGACCGAATGTCACTGCAGTATTTTGGATAAGGAAATGTTATACAGGAGAGGCCCTGCTGCCGCTTTATTGACTCTAGATAACTTCTGCCTGATCGCACGTCCCCGTGACGTCCACCATCCATTTTAATATCTTCCCTATCAACTTTCGATGGTCTTTTATGTGCCTACCATGGTGATCACCGATAACGGGGAATCATTGTTCGATTTCGGAGAGGGAGCCTGATAAACGGCTACGGCTACTACTTCAAAGCAAGGCAGCATAAGTTGCGGGCCTGCATGTGAGCTGACTCTGTAAAAGATTTAAGTCGCGGGCCTGCATGTGAGCTGAACCAGTAAAAGATTTTAGGTGCTGGCCTGCTGGTGAGCTGAGGTGGAACTGACAAACCCAACTTGAATTTAATGGCTGCATTAATCTGCAGGTAACGGTGATACAGCTCCACAGATTGTTTCCATCTGCATTTTCTGTCTTTTATCCAGACTCAGTCATTGTGCCACTATGTGGCCTCCTCATACTGCCAACATTAGGGGCGAGGGCCTGCTGCTGAACTGACCCTTTAAAACATTAGGGGCAAGGGCCTGCTGCTGAGCTGACCCTCTAAAACATTATATGCGATGACCTGCTGCTGAGCTGACCCTCTAAAACATTAGGGGCGAGGGCCTGCTGCTGAACTGACCCTCCAAAACATTAGGGACGAAGGTCTGCTGCTGAGCTGACCTTCTAAAACATTAGGGGCAAGGGCCTGCAGTTGAGCTGGCCCTATTAAAAAAATTAGAGTGGAGGGAATATAGACAATCTGGATGAGGAGGAGGAGGAGGAGGAGGAGGAGGAGAAAACAAGATTCAACCATATACTCATTTTTTTTGTGGTGGAAAAGGTGCATGGGAATACACTACAGTAGATTGAGTACATTATAAATGATAGATTGAAATTGCCTTTATGTTCATCATCAGCTCAGCTCTCCTCTGGTGGAGTTGAGAAGTCAGGGGCAATCTAGGCCTTGTTCATTTTTATCTGAGTCAACCTGTCAGCATTGCTAGTGGACAAGCGGATACACTTATCTGTTATAATGCCACCAGCAGCACTAAATACGCGCTCAGACAAAACGCTGGCGGCAGGGCAGGCCAGCACCTCCAAGGCGTAGAGCATAAGTTCGTGCCACGTGTCCAGCTTGGACACCCAGTAGTTGTAAGGCGCTGAGGGATCATTTAGGATGCTGACACGGTTTGCTATGTATTCCTTCACCATCTTACAAAACTTTTCCCTCCTTGTACCACTAGCCCGCGCTTCAGGGTGAGATTGCTGGCGGGGTGTCATGAAAGTGTCCCATGCCTTGGAGAGTGTTGCCCTGCCTTTGTTGGAACTGCTGTGTGTTCCCCTTGTCTCCCTTCCTTGGTTGCCTAAGGAAGTACGGACTCTGCTGCCAGCGTTGTCAGATGGAAAATTTTGGAGCAATTTTCCAACAAGGATATTCTGGTATTGCACCATTTTTCTCATCCTCTCCACCACACACAGGAATGGGAGATGAGAAGTTCTCTTTGTAGCGGGGGTCGAGAAGGGTGAACATCCAGTAATCAGTGTTATCTAAAATGCGTATAACGTGAGGGTAGCTGGAAAGGCAGCCTAACATGAAGTCAGCCATGTGTGCTAGAGTACAAACAGGCAAGACGTCGATGTCGACATCAGGATGACTCTCCACCTCCTCCTCCTCCTCTTCTGCCCATCCACGCTGAACAGATGGAATTTAAGTTCCATGGGTACTACCCTTTGTAGCAGAGGCAACTGTCTCCAGCTCCTCCTCCTCTTCATGGTTCAATTCACGCTGAGAAGACAAACTCATGGTGGGCTGGCTATCACCCTGTGTAACGTCCTCCCCCATTTCCTCATCTGCCACATTCAGAGCGTCGTCCTTAATTGTGAGCAGCTATCATTTGAGTAGACACAGCAGTGGGATGGTTACGCTGATAATAGCGTTATCGCCACTAACCATCTGTGTGGATTCATCAAAGTTTTTTAAAACCTCACAGAGGTCTGACATCAATGCCCACTCCTCGCTTGTGAATAGTGGCAATTGACTCGAAAGGCGATGACCATGTTGCAGCTGGTATTCCACAACTGCCCTCTGCTGCTCAAAAAGCCTGGCCAACATGTGGAACGTAGAGTTCCAGCGCGTGCTCACGTCGCACAACAGTCAGTGAGCTGGAAACCGCAAGCGCTGCTGCAGCGTTGACAGACTGGCTGAAGCTGTGGACGACTTGTGGAAATGGGCACACCTCCACTAGTAGCTCTGGCAAATTGGGGTAGGTTTTGATAAACCGCTGAACCACTAAGTTTAAGACGTGGGCTAGGCATGGAATGTGTGTCAGGTTGCCGAGCTTCAAAGCTGCCACCAAGTTAATGCCATTGTCAGACACAACCATGCCTGGTTGTAGGTTGAGTGGCGGGAGCCACAGCTCAGTTTGGTCCCTTATACCCTGCCACAGCTCTGCGGCGGTATGCTGTTTGTCCCCTAAACAGATCAACTTCAGCACGGCCTGTTGACGCTTACCCACAGCAGTGCTACACTGCTTCTAGCTAGCGACTGAAGGCTGGCTGCTGCTGGAGGTGGAAGTAGAGGAGGAGGCGGCAGAGGAGGAAAAGTGGGGGTTGGAGCCAGTAATATAGCTGCTGGCGGAGACCCTGATGGACGTGGGGCCCGCAAAGGTTGCAAACTACCACTCTTTTGTCATCTGCGCTTTCCTCAAAAAAGCACCCTACTGCGGAACACCTACCCCTTGGCAAGGTAGATTTACGCATGGGGGTGCTCGGTGTAACAGTTGCGGTTCTGTTTGGTGTGGGCCGACTTCTCCCTTTTGCAACCCCACTGCCTCTTCCGGCCTGTTGCGGTGCTGCGGATCCCTCCCCCTCTGTACTGCTGTCCTCGCTCGGCTTTTCACCTTCCCATGTTGGGTCAATGACCTTATCGTCAACCACCTCCTCTTCCACTTCCTGACTCTGCTTATCCTCCTGACTTGACCTAACAACAACCTCAGTGATTGGTTCCACCTCGTGAACGAATGATTGCCGTTCACCAACATCATCTTCTTGAGACTGTGAAGGCTCAAGAGGTTGGGAATCAGGGCACAATATCTCAGGTCCCTCTTCAAGCGTGCTGGGTGCAAGGGCCAAATGTAATAGTGGCGCTGGATAGAGCTCCTCGGAATATCCGAGTGTGGGATCACTCGTTTGGCAAGCCTCTCCATAGTGTGAGGAAGGATGATCAGAAAGAGTATTCAGTTGACCAGACTCTTGGCTACAGAGACTGGACTTGGTGGAAGAGAGGGTGGTGCTTAACCGACTGGAAGCATTATCTTCAGCAATCCAACCGACCAACTGTTCGCACTGGTCCAACTTGGACAGTGTTGTCCTGCGCTGCCCAGCTAAGTTGGACATGTAGCTGGGTACGGTGGATGTTTTTTTCTGGTGCACTGGCAGCAGGCACAGTTTCATTGCGCCCAGGGCCACGGCCTCTGCGTGCACCATCAGCATCATGCCCACTTCCCCGTCCATTAGTGCTCGGCTTCTTCATATTAATGGTTTTGTCACTAGATGTGGCACAGATTGTTTTACAGTCCGCTAAAGACACAGTTTTCTGATGCAGGACAGTATATGTCACAGAAACACACAGAATATGGACACTAGATTAGGCCCAGATTTTTGGAATTTGCAAAACAAACTCCGTTTTTGGAAGCAGGACAGTATTTGTGCTCGGATCGGCTCATGATGAGAGGGTCCCCTACCTAAGCCTATACCCCCCCCCTACCTAGAAGCAGCAGAGTTATGCCGGAACTGCTTATCGAAGGGTAGCCTAAAGGGGGCCACACCAATGATGAGTCCTGAGAAGAAGGGAGGGCTTCTGAGTGGGTCGAAAGCATTCGAACCGACAAGTGGGGGCAGGAGAGCCAGGTTTAAATAATTAAAGCCCCGCCTCCCCTCACACAAACCCGGCACTCTTAATTGCCTACCACTTGTGCTCGGATCGGCTCATGATGAGAGGGTCCCCTACCTAAGCTTATACCCCCCTTCCCTACCTAGAAGCAGCAGAGTTATGCCGGAACTGCTTATCGAAGGGTAGCCTAAAGGGGCCAAAAGAACCATGCATAGGAGTTTGAAAAAACTTGATAACAGAAACTACAAAACCAAAACTCGAAAGCCAGTGATATTTCGTATAAGGATCCGGGATATAACGCATGGAACACGCGGAACTGCGACGACCCAACCGTTTGATGACATGTACTGGCACCTTATGCATGGACGCCGCAGCTGCCGCGCCCATGCGGAAGGAATGTCCTGTGATCCAGAGAGGACCGACCCCTGAACCTGTCAACTAAACCTGAATGTACGTAAGAAAGGCTGCGGTGGTTAGCCGGGCATTGCCTAGTTAGAGTACGGGAGAACATGCCGCTTGGACTAAATACTACGCAGCCAAGCCTCCAAGGCCTGCACCGGACACCATCTGCTGTCCGTGGGAAAGTATCTGACCGCCACCGATTCCCCTGGCCGTGACGTCTTGGACGAGGCCAAGGTGAGGACATAGATGGACCCGCGCCGGATGAGCTGACCTTTCCGCAAGCACCCAGCCAGCGTATTGGTGCCCATGAGCTCGCCTGACCTGAGGAATCCATGGAAGGCCAGGTACAAGGCTGTTTCTACCAGAGCACTAACCTGTGGCCCGAACGGTTTACCCTGCAGTTTGTCTGTCACTGCCTGAACAAGCTACCGGTAAATGGCTGATGCACATGTCGTTTCACAACAGACATCTTGCGCAAACCCTTCAACGCCGCTTTGATCGGGTGGGCGGAGAAGAGTGACGGTAGGTCCGGATGTAGCATGTACCAATGGTGCTGAATACCTGCCATGTATAGTTAACAATGCTATAGGACAGGTTTAATTAAGAGTGGCAAAACCCCAACGAAGCCCAATAGGTGAGTGATAGGCCCTGGCCAGCGGCCGGGTAGGTGTTCTCATATCTCTGAAACAGGCGCCAAGCTGTCTTGTAAGCCCTCAGAGTATTACTGGCCAAGGAATTGGCCATCAGTCTCTTAGCTATGGTGAGATGAGAGACTAGTCCCAGCGCAGCTGGGCCTGGTGAGGAATCATTTTTTTATTTTTATTTTCATGCGTGAGAGACTCTAATGGCGGAGTCATGTGTGTAAACCTAAAGCGGAGAAGCTCTGCGTGAGAGACTCTAATGGCGGAGTCATATGTGTAACCTAAAATGGAGAAGCCATGCGTGAGAGACTCTAATGGCGGAGTCAGATGTGTAACCTAAAACGGAGAAGCCATGCGTGAGAGACTCTAATGGCGGAGTCGTGTGTGTAAAACTAACACGGAGAAGCCATGCGTGAGGGCCTCACGGAGAAGCCATGCGAGAGACTAATGGCTGGGCCATGTGTGAGAGACTAATGGCGGAGTCATATGTGTAAAACTAAAACGGAGAAGCTCTGCGTGAGAGACTCTAATGGCGGAGTCATATGTGTAAAACTAAAACAGAGAAGCCATGTGTGAGAGACTCAGATGGCAGAGTCATATGTGTAACCTAAAACGGAGTAGCCATGCGTGAGAGACTCTAATGGCGGAGTCAGATGTGTAACCTAAAACGGAGAAGCCATGCGTGAGAGACTCTAATGGCGGAGTCATATGTGTAACCTAAAACGGAGAAGCCATGCGTGAGAGATTCTAATGGCGGAGTCATATGTGTAAACCTAAAACGGAGAAGCCATGCATGAGAGATTCTAATGGCGGAGTCATATGTGTAAACCTAAAACGGAGAAGCCATGCGTGAGAGACTCTAATGGCGGAGTCGTGTGTGTAAAACTAACACGGAGAAGCCATGCGTGAGGGCCTCTAATGACGGAGTCATATGTGTAACCTAAAACGGAGAAGCCATGCGTGAGAGACTCTAATGGAGGAGTCATATGTGTAACCTAAAAACGGAGAAGCCATGCGTGAGAGACTCAAAATTTTTTATTTTTTTTTAAACTTTAAACCACTTAAGCAGCTCCCATATGGGCACAGCTCTGAGTACGAGCATGAAGAGCATGGTATAACGCAGATCACCTGCACGGACTAACTAACATCCTGTGCCTAAATAACCCCCTTGGAACCTTATGTACGGCCGGCAGCAGGAAGCCAGCCACCGCCTATGATCTGCTCCCCCTGACCGAGCCTAGTACTCCTTCCCCTGATCCCTGCCTACCTAACGGCACGGCGGCCCGTGCCAGACTTTATTGAAGATGAGGAGCCTTTACCCCCCAGCCGCGTGGGGAGCTCACGCTGCTCCCTGGCAGAATGCACCAGTGCGGGGGAGCCCCTCTCCTCAGCTAGGGACGACCCACCGCCGGCTGGACACTCGTACCGCGTGGGGAGCAGCGCCACTCCCTGGCAATGTGCACCGGATCAGAGGGAGCCCTTCCTTTTCCGTGGGCACCGGCCCCCGCTGGTTTGAACCGTGTGCCGCGTGAGGAGCCGCACAGCTCCCTGGCATTTGTGCGCCGGTGTGGGAGTGCCCCCCCTCACCTAGGGGCTGGTTATTGTGACTGGAACCCGCTGGGAGACTGAAGCCTGACCGGACCTACCTGTGACCGTGAAGGCTGACCTCCCAGGCCGTGGCTGAGCCACGTGCGTAGTCGTGACGCAACTACCCGTAGATGCCCACCCAGTGCCTGTAGTCAACAGGAGTGCGACCGAGTCTGTGGATGTGACCGACTAGCCCCTGTAGTCGTGAGGGGACCCTACATCGAGAGTAGCGGTAATGGACCATCGCCTGTAGACGTGGTAGTATTACCTCACGAGTCTGTTGACATGAGACTAATGCCTGCAGTCGTGGCAGGCCTATATAATGAGTCTGTAGTCATAACAGATTTGTGCCTGCAGTCGTGGCAGGGCTTTAGAGCGGGTCTGTAGTCGTGACAGACTGATGCCTGCAGTCGTGGCAGGGCTTTATAATGGGTCTGTAGTCGTGACAGACTGATGCCTGCAGTCGTGGCAGGGCTTTATAACGAGTCTGTAGTCGTGACAGACTAAATGCCTGCAGTCGTGGCAGGGCTTTTAATGAGTCTGTAGTCGTGAAAGACCTGGCAAAACAAAATTTATATCTATATATTTCTTTTTTTTTCAACTTCCCACCAAAGGCCACGACTGCACCACACCTGACTCACCTGGCGGCCAAAACAGCCACAAACCCCACAGTATCGCAAAGTAGCCAACCACCTGTGGACCTGAATAAACAAGGACAGACATGTGAGTGAGCGAACCCCGGCTGAGTGACCCTTCACCCACGCAACCGCTCCCTAGCTAACCACCGGCTTGTCGCAGCTGCGCCCGAAACCGACCCACTGACTCCCGACGTACCGTATGGGCTATGGGCGGCCAGGCTGCCTGCGCAAGGCGTAGTGGCCATCCCCCTTCCTTGAACCCTCTTTTATTTAATACTTAAAATTTATATTTTTTTATTTTTTTCAACTGACGCCTGCCTTAGTGCCTAGCCACTGGTGCTGAGCAAGGAGCCCAGTACCTGGACTGCAGTAACAGCATGGCCTGTAGGTGTCGCCCTCTCTCAGACCAGGACCTGCTAGAGCGCCGAAGGGCAGTGAGCCGCACTGTGGAGCTGATGGCCGGCGTGACCGATGCGCTGCGTGCGATGGTATGAGAGCGGGAGTGTGACTCGCCGCAACGGAGCCACAGGTGAGGAGGCTGTTGTACAGTTTAGCCTGGGGGATGCTGCATGTGGGAGCGGGGTGCCTGGAGCGGATCGGAAGTGCGGGCAGTCACAGGTGCGGCTGGGGACCGGCGGGCACGCCCCCGGCAGCATGACATGTCATAAATAACGAGACGGGTGTGCAGCCACCCGGCCTACCTATTCTCCGCAGCGATGAGCCCGACGCCGCCGACCACACGAACTAACAACGAGACACGCGACCTCTCTGGAAGGACAGCCAACCCACGAGCCGATTCGAAAGCATTCGAACCGACAAGTGGGGGCAGGAGAGCCAGGTTTAAATAATTAAAGCCCCGCCTCCCCTCACACAAACACGGCACTCTTAATTGCCTACCACATGTCACATAAACACACAGAATATGGACACTAGATTAGACTCAGATTTTTGGAATTTGCCCTAAAGAAACAGTTTTTGGATGCAGGAAAGTATATGTCACAGAAACACACAGAATATGGACAGTAGATTAGGCCCAGATTTTTGGAATTTTCCCTAAAGAAACAGTTTTTGGATGCAGGACAGTATATGTCACAGAAACACACAGAATATGGACCGTAGATTAGGCCCAGGTTATTGGAATTTGCCCTAAAGAAACAGTTTTTGGATGCAGGACAGTATATGTCACAGAAACACACAGAATATGGACACTAGATTAGGCCCAGATTTTTGGAATTTGCTATACAAACTCAGTTTTTTCGGATGCAGGACTGTATATGTCACAGAAACACACAGAATATGGACACTAGATTAGGCCAATATTTTAAGAATTTGCCCTAAAGGAACAGTTTTTGGATGCAGGACAGTATATGCCACAGAAACACACAGAATATAGACACTATTTTAGGCCCAGATTATTGGAATCTGCGGTACAGACACTGTTTTCTGATGTAGCTTATATTTATATTTTTCACTATATCTGGGCCTGACAACCACATAATGTATTGAAGTGCAGATCACAAAATTCACGGATTACACCGTTGACAGCAAAAATGTGGATAGATTATGGGAGAAAAATTGTTTTCTGTATTATAATTTTTTCCCTATATCTGGCCCTGACAACCACACAATGTATTGAAGTGCAGATCACACAATTCACGAATTGCACCGTTGACAGCAAAAATGTGGATAGATAATGGGAAAAAAATTGTGTTTTCTGTATTATAATTTTTTTACCTATATCTGGCTCTGACAACTACACAATGTATTGAAGCGCAGAATACACAATTCATGGATTGCACCATTGACAGCAAAAATGTGGATAGATTATGGGGAAAAAAATAGTGTTTTCTGTATTATAATTTTTTCCCTATATCTGGCCCTGACAACCACACAATGTATTGAAGCGCAGATCACACAATTCACAGATTACATTGTTGACAGCAAAACTGTGCATAGATTAGGGGAGAAAATTTGTTTTCTGTATTTTAATTTTTTTTCCCTATATCTAGTCCAGACAATCACACAATGTATTGAAGCGCAGATCACCCAATTCACGGATTGCACCATTGACAGCAAAATGTGGATAGATTATGAAGAAAAAAATTGTGTTTTCCGTATTATAATTTTTTCCCTATATCTGGGCCTGACAACCACACAAGTTATTGCAGCGCAGCTCTGAAAACTCATGTATTACACCGTTTACAGCAAAAATGTGGATAGATTATGGGGAAAAAATTATTGCTTTCAGTAATATTCTTCCTATCTCTGCCCCTGACACACAGAAGGTATTGCACAGATGTCACAAGTCACTGCAGACACTCTCTATATAGAAAAAGAATTGCTATTTTGCAAAGTATGTAAAAAAAAAATTGACTACTACTTTGCTAAAATAACTTGCTGCCAACAACACACAATAGTCCTTAAAAGGACTTTTGGGTCTTTAAAACTTTATTCACTTGAATAAAATGTGATCATAAACTCCCTACACTATCTGTCCCTTCCTAAGCGCAGCTCTCCCTGACTTGCAATGAGCCGAACCCGCGTCATCGGTTGCTATATAGCACCCGATGACACATTCCGGCCAGCCAATCGCAACATGGCTACTGGAATTACAGTGATGGCAATACTTACCTGCACGTTTATTGGCTGCTTAGCATCCATGAAACGCGCGGGAAGGGGACAAGTATTCGGCCGAGCATGCTCGCTCATCACTAATTAAAATGAAAAATTAGCCAAAATATAGAAATTCTGAAATTTCATCTCCATATTCTATTAACTCTTGTGGAACATCTTGAGAGATGTATTTTGCAAAATGGGTCACTTTTTTGGAGTTTCTACTCTAGGGGTGCATCAGGGGAGCTTCAAATGGGACATGGTGTCAAAAAAACAGTCCAGTAAAATCTGCCTTCCAAAAACGATATGGCGTTCCTTTCCTTCTGCGCCCTGCCGTGTGGCCATACAGCAGTTTACGACCACATATGAGGTGTTTCTGTAAACTAAAGAATCAGGGCAATAAATATTGAGTTTTGTTTGGCTGTTAACCCTTGCTTTGTTAGCGGAAAAAAATTATTAAAAATGGAAAATCTGCCAAAAAAATTAAATTCTGAAATTTCATCTCCATTTTCCATTAATTCTTGTGGAACACCTAAAGGGTTAGCAACATTTGTAAAATCAGTTTTGAATACCTTGAGGGATGTAGTTTATAAAATGGGGTCATTTTTGGGTTGTTTCTATTATGTAAGCCTCACAAAGTGACTTCAGACCTGAACTGGCAGTAGAAAGCGATAGCCACAGCAGCATATCCAACCAGTTATTTCTTTATTGTTCAAAACTCCAAGGTACAATGTACAAAGTTGCAACGTTTTGGCTACATCTAGCCTTTGTCAAGCATATATTACAAATGATAATGCCCACATATAAATAGTTAAAACCATGCACACCCACATTATTGGTCACCCAATGATCAGATGGATCGATGAACAAATCTAAATGTAACCAATGATGATAGAGTCTCACAACAGTATCTAATCAATGTCTATACGCCTATCTATCTCACCTGTATAAACTTTCCATAACCGCGACCCATGCGCCACTCGGCGTGCCGCTGGAATGACTGCGCATGTCCGCACACGTCATTTGTCCGCGACTGTGCAAAGTATAGCAAATTTGCGCGAGATTTGACTAGCGGCGTCAGCAGCAAATCAGAGATGCCCGCACTGGCGGCGTCATAGCCGGCGTGGGAGTCACGTGACCGGAGAAACTCCGTCACATGACCGCTGTCAGTAAATAAGTTATTGTTAACCGCTGTATTATGCTATATCGAACTAGCACATCGTTAGTGAATTATACAGGAGGAGACCTCAAGTTAAATTATATATTCATAGGTAAAAAAAGGCACATATCACAAAAGAGAGAGTAAATGCTACAAATGAGCAACAGTGGAAGAATCCCACAGTAGTCAAGTATAGCAATTGTTACATAGATGTGTCACCAATGGTAAGATGGTTTAGTCGGGGGTGCATATGTATATTCTGCATAAAAACATGTAATAAAAAATTACATATAGCGGATGAAGGCCTAGCTGATCCCTGCCACATTGAACTCGAGATTGAGCCCAAAGGGTTGTAGGGACCTCAGTGTATATATCCATTTTAATTCTTTTTTTCTCAGCACAGCATCTTTGTCTCCGCCCCTACGTAGGGTGCCCACACTGTCTATCACCCTGAAGCGCAGTTGATTGACAGAGTGTCCTGCCTCCACAAAATGTTTGGCTACTGGCTTATCCATGTTTGCCATGCGAATTGTACTTTTGTGTTTGTTAATCCGTTCACGGATTTCCATGGTAGTCTCACCTACATAGATGAGACTACAAGGGCATTGTATAACATACACAACGTCGCGTGATCTACATGTATAGTAACCATTAATCTTATACTTTTTACCACTATAAGGGTGGAAGAAGTGACCCCCTTTCAGAATATTACCACAATTGCAGCAAGACAAACATGGAAAAGTACCATTTTTGCTTGGGGTCAAAAGTCTTTGTGTGCCCAGACCTAGGCCACCAACATCAGTTTTTAACAGCCTATCACGCAGGCTAGAGTTCCTCTTGTAGGCCAGCATAGGTGGGGCCTTGAACTCTTCAATGTCTGGTAGACCTCTTTGTAATATGTGCCACTCCATTCTAAGGTTTTAACTATTTATATGTGGGCATTATCATTTGTAATATATGCTTGACAAAGGCTAGATGTAGCCGAAACGTTGCAATTTTATACATTGTACCTTGGAGTTTTGAACAATAAAGAAATAACTGGTTGGATATGCTGCTGTGGCCATCGCTTTCTACTGCCTA
Organism: Bufo bufo; assembly: GCF_905171765.1. NCBI lineage: Eukaryota > Metazoa > Chordata > Amphibia > Anura > Bufonidae > Bufo > Bufo bufo. Next base: position 421,961,545 of record NC_053391.1, on the reverse strand, counting down.
CCATTGGACCGCCTTGGATCTGGGGTCTCTTGCTCAGCTGTTGCATCTACACAACCACAGCTCTGAAAAGCTGAGTTGAGTGCTACTCCTATCCCTCTTTTTTCTTCAGACCTGAACTGGTCCTTAAAAAGTGGGTTTTGGAAATTTTTTGAAAAATTTCAAGATTTGCTTCTAAACTTCTAAGCCTTCTAACGTCCCAAAAAAATAAAATGACATTCACAAAATGATCTAAACATGAAGTAGACATATGGGGAATGTAAAGTAATAACTATTTTTGGAGGTATTACTATCTATTATAAAAGTAGAGAAATTTTTATTTTTAAATTTTTCAAAATGTTTGGTAAATTTGGTATTTTTTTATAATTAAAAATGAAATTTTTTGACTCAATTTTACCACTGTTGGAGGTATTACTATCTATTATAAAAGTAGAGAAATAGAAATTTTAAAATTTTTCAAAATGTTTGGTAAATTTGGTATTTTTTTATAAATAAAAATGAATTTTTTTGACTCAATTTTACCACTGTCATGAAGTACTGTATGTGACGAGAAAACAATATTAGAATGACCTGGATAAGTAAAAGCGTTTTAAAGTTATTACCACATAAGCTGACACATGTCAGATTTGCAAAAAATGGCTCTGTCAGGAAGGGGGAAATGGCCTGGGTGTAAAGTGGTTAAGCAAAAGTGGTTCCTGCTGATAATTCAACTCCTTTGACTCCTGTCAGATTTTTATTTTTTTTAACAATGTACGCATGTACTTATTTAGTATGTCAATGTTCTCCTAAGTGTCAAAGTTTTCAGAATCTACTTCTACTTTGTGAACAGGAATTCAGTCCTAAGTTTAGTCATCTTTTACACTCACAAATATGGTTCACAAATATAACTTTTAATTACTTTATAGGGAGTTTAAACCTCCTACAAAAGCAAAACCAACCCGCGGTTATGACCATATAAATCTTTATTGAACAAATATGCACACATACAAAATGAATAAAACCCAGTAGGGAGATGCAGAGAAGTGTGGCTAAATGATAATTGCATATGGTTACCGCTGCATATGTGATACACCAGGAAGTATCCAAAAGGAATAAACCAATCAATATGCTAAATATAAGTCTCATCAATAAATACATAAATTACCGCAGGCTTATACAATTTGAACCTGCATAACTTGAAGAGACCAATAAGCGTGAAAATGTATGAGGTACCACTAGTAGAGATGTCGCGAACGCAAGTTTCCTCAAATGTTCGCGAACGGGCGAACCGTGTGAACCGCCATAGACTTCAATAGGCAGGCGAATTTTAAAACCCACAGGCACTCTTTCTGGCCACAATAGTGATGGAAAAGTTGTTTCAAGGGGACTATCACCTGGACTGTGGCATGCTGGAGGGGGATCCATGGCAAAACTGCCATGGAAAATTACGTAGTTGACGCAGAGTCGGGTTTTAATCCATAAAGGGCATAAATCACCTAACATTCCTAAATTGTTTGGAATAACGTGCTTTAAAACATCAGGTATGATGTTGTATCGATCAGGTAGTGTAAGGGTTACGCCCGCTTCACAGTGACAGACCAAACTCTGACAGACCAAACTCCCCGTTTAACGCACCGCAAACAACCGCAAACAGTCTATTTGCACAACCGCAAACTCCCCATTTGCACAAGGTTGGATATCAAGCTAGACATGCCCCATTCCTTGTCCTCACTGACGTCATTGAAGATCTCTTCCTCCACCCAGCCACGTACAACACCAAGGGTCCCCAAAAGGTGACAGCAAGCCCCCTGGGACGCCTGCTGTGGTTGGTCTTCCACCTCCTCAAGCCACCTTCCTCCTCTGACTCCTCTTCTTCAGACTCCTCTCTCTGCGCAGGTCCAGCAATCGATGACAACAAGGCTGCTTCTGGTGGTGATGATGGTGACCACAACTCTTCCTCTTCATGCACATCTACGGCCTGATCCAGCACTCTTCACAGGGCACGCTCCAGAAAAAACGCATATGGGATGAGGTCGATGATGTTGCCTTGGGTTTGACTGACCAGGTTTGTCACCTCTGCAAAAGGACGCATGAGCCTACAGCCATTGTGCATGAGCGTTCAGTAACGCGGCCAAAAAAAAAACATCTCCGCAGAGGCTGTCCTCTTTTTTTTTAATAAAAAAAATCTGTTCTTACCAGTTAAATCTCTGTTTTGTCCCCTATCAGGGGCCGGTGTATGGAAAAGATTTTAGGAACCGGGAGTTGGAAAAAGATGCTTGGTCAGTCCTCTTACTTCCAATTTGGGGCACTGTGCATGTGCCGTGCAATGTACTGTGCTACCCTATATGAGTGGTATGTTAAGTAGTACTATTCCTATCAGTTTAATCCCTGCTACGTCCCCTATCAGGGGCCGGTGTGGTGTATGGAATAGATTTTAGGAACCGGGAGATGGAAAAAGATGCTTGGTCGGTTCACTTACTTCCTATTCGGGGCACCGCGCGCGCGCCGTGCAATGTACTGTGCTACCCTATATGAGTGGTATGTTAAGTAGTACTATTCCTATCAGTTTAATCCCTGCTACGTCCCCTATCAGCGGCCGGTGTGGTGTATGGAATAGATTTTAGGAACCGGGAGATGGAAAAAGATGCTTGGTTAGTCCTCTTACTTCCAATTTGGGGCACTGCGCCTGCGCCGTGCAATGTACTGTGCTACCAGATATGAGTGGTATGTTAAGTAGTACTATTCCTATCAGTTTAATCCCTGTTACGTCCCCTATCAGGGGATGTGTATCGAATAGAGTTTAGACAACCGCAAAGAGTTGTCAATAGTTGACACTCTCATGACATAAATTTTATTCCTCTATGCGTCAATCTGGGTGTAGTGATGACTGTGCTCGTGCGCACGTTTGGGAGATTGCAGGCAATGGTGGTTTTTCAAAGCCTATGGTCGTGCTGAGGTAGTTCAGTGACAGTTAAGTGACCCAGAAAACAATGGTTCTGCAGTGTGGGCCCATTGTTGGCCTAGTAGGCTTTAATGATCACCTTAGATGATCACAAAGAAAATTTATGTTTTTTCTATGCAAAATTAATCAGCCGATCGCTTTTGGTCTGTTCACAATGAAGTAACGACCTTATCATCTGGGGTGTGCCAACATTGCCATTGCCAACACACTCATAGAGGTGATCGCTTCATTGTGATGCGCAAGCCCCTTCACCACAACAAGGTAACAATCACGAAGGGGAATTGACAGCAGCGGCCAGAAAAATTTATGTTTTCCAGGCAGAAAGTGCACTAAAATATTGCGGCTTGAAACCTAGTTGGTGGAGGAGAAGTCACGCAAGATTAAATACAGCAGTGTGTGGACCATTTTTAGCCCAAGGCATCTCATCAAGCCTTTTTTAGTCAAATGCATCCCCCACTGTCAGTCCCTTCGGGATCCATGCCTCATTCATCTTAATAAAGGTGAGGTAATCTAGACTTTTTTGACCTAGGCGACTTTTCTTCTCAGTGAAAATACCTCCTGCTGCGCTGAAGGTCCCTTCTGACAGGACACTTGAAGCGGGGCAGGCCAGAAGTTCTATCGCAAATTGGGATAGCTCAGACCACAGGTCAAGCCTGCACTCCCAGTAGTCAAGGGGTTCATCGCTCCTCAGAGTATCGATATCTGCAGTTAAGGCGAGGTAGTCTGCTACCTGTCAGTCGAGTCGTTCTCTGAGGGTGGACCCCGAAGGGCTGTGGCGGTGCGTAGGACTTAAAAAGCTCTGCATGTCCTCTATCAACAACACGTCTTTAAAGCATCCTGTCCTGCCGGCGTGGTCGTGGTAGGAGGAGGATTACTTTCACCTCTTCCCCTGTTAGATTCCCATTGTGCTGTGACATCACCCTTATACGCTGTGTAAAGCATACTTTTTAACTTGTTTTGGAACTGCTGCATCCTTTCCGACATTTCAGCCACTTTCTGCTTATACCGGGGGTCTAGTAGCGTGGCCACCCAGTACAGGTCGTTCTCCTTCAACCTTTTTATACGAGGGTCCCTCAACAGGCATGACAGCATGAAAGACCCCATTTGCACAAGGTTGGATGCCGAGCTACTCATGTCCCGTTCCTCATCCTCACTGATCTCATTGAAGGTCTGTTCTTCCCCCCAGCCACGTACAACACCACGGGTACCAGATAGGTGACAACGAGCACCCTGGGATGTCTGCTGTGGTTGGTCTTCCTCCTCCTCAAAGCCACATTCCTCCTCTGACTCCTCTTCCTCAGACTCCTCTTCCAGCATTGCCGCAGGTCCAGCAAGCGATGCTGATAAGGCTGTTTCTGGTGGTGATGGTGACCACTACTCTTCCTCTTCACACTCATCTACGGCCTGATCCAGCAATCTTCGCAGGGCACGCTCCAGGAAGAAAACAAATGGGCAAATCTAGCGCCTCACTGGCATGTTGTTTCGCCGCTGAATATCGTAAAAGTGCACCATGGCCGTGTAGGAATGCCTGAAATGGCCACACACCTTCCTGGCCTGCTCGAGGACGTCCTGTAAGCCTGGGTACTTATGCACAAAGCGCTGTACGATCAGATTCAACACATGTGCCATGCACGGCACATGTGTCAACTTGCCCAAATTCAATGCCGCCAACAAATTGCTTCCGTTGTCACACACCACTTTGCCGATCTCCAGTTGGTGCGGGGTCAGCCACTGATTCACCTGTGCATTCAGGGTGGACAGGAGTGCTGGTCCAGTGTGACTCTCTGCTTTCAGGCAAGTCAACCACAAGATGGCGTGACACTGTCGTATCCGGGATGTGGAATAGCCCCTGGGGAGCTGGGGGGGTGCAGTTGATGTGGAGCAAGACGCAGCAGCAGAAGAGGACTCAGCCGAGGAGGTTAGCGAAGAGGATGGAGTAGGAGGAGTAGAGGAGGTGGCAGCAGGCCTGCCTGCAAGTCGTGGCGGTGTCACCAACTCCTCTGCAGAGCCACGCATTCCATGCTTGGCAGCCGTCAGCAGGTTTACCCAATGCGCAGTGTACGTGATATTCCTGCCCTGACCGTGCTTTGCAGACCAGGTATCAGTGGTCAGATGGACCCTTGCCCCAACACTGTGTGCCAGACATGCCATGACTTCCTTTTCCACAATAGAGTACAGGTTGGGGATTGCCTTTTGTGAAAAAAAAATTTGGCCGGGTACCTTCCACTGCGGTGTCCCAATAGCTACAAATTTTTTGAAGGCCTCAGACTCCATTAGCTTGTATGGTAAAAGCTGGCGGGCTAAGAGTTCCGACAAGCCAGCTGTCAGACGCCGGGCAAGGGTGTGACTGTGACATTGGCTTCTTATGCTCAAACATGTCCTTGACAGACACCGGACTATGGGCAGATGAGCAGGAACTGCTGAAGGTGAGAGGTGGAGTGGCGGGTGGTTGAGAGGGGGCAAGGAGGACAGCAGTGGTTGACGTGGCTGAAGATGCTGGACCAGGAGGAGGATGGTGGCTTTGAGTTTCTGTGCGGGTGTTGGACTTCCCACGACTCAGTTTCTTTTGGCACAGGTTGCAAATGGCATCGCTGTTATCAGAGGCAGACACACAAAAAAAATGCCACACTGCTGAGCTTTGCAATGACGGCATTCTGGTGGTGGCAACAGCATGCGTTGATTGGCGTGCTGTCTGGCTGACCCCGGGTGCCGATACATGCTGTCTTACTGTACCACTAGCTCCTTGCGATGACCTCCCCCTGCTTCCAACTCTTCTCCTCCTCCTCTCTGTCTCCCCATCTGAACTTTCCCCCTGTTCTTCTTCTTGTCGAGCGGGCACCCACATGACATCCACGGACACATCGTCATCATCAACCGCTTCACTTGTATCTGACAACTCAGCAAAGGAAGCAGCAGCGGGTACAACATCATCATCATCATCATCACACCGTACGTCCATGTGTGTAATGCTGCCTGACTGAGACATATCCCTGTTATCTACATCCTCTGGCAATAATGGTTGCGCATCACTCATTTCTTCCAACTGATGTGTAAATAACTCCTCTGACAGATCAAGTGAAGCGGCTGTGGTGCTAGTGTTGGTGGTGGTGGCAGGCGGGCAAGTGGTTACTTGAGAGGTGCCCGAAGCTGAGCTGGAGGAGGATGGTGCGTCAAGGTTCCGAGCGGAAGCTGTAGAAGATTGGGTGTCCTGTGTTAGCCAGTCAACTATGTCCTCAGAACTTTTCGAGTTCAGGGTACGTGGCCTCTGAACACTGGGCATTATTCTAGGGCCAAAGGAAATCACAGCACCACGACGACGACGGCCCATGCGGGGTGGACTGCCTCTGTCTGTCATTTTTTTTAGATTAGTGGTACTATGCGTGCAAGGTACTGTGGCACCCGATATGAGTGGTGGGCAGTGGGCACAGTACACTCTGTGGGCCTGACATACACGCTGGCAGGCAACTGCAATTACATTACAGAGAAAAAAATGTTTTACTGTTTTAAATGCAAGCTACTGTGACACCAGATATGAGTGGTGGGCACTGGCAGTGGGCACAGTACACTCTGTGGGCCTGACACACACGCTGGCAGGCAACTGCAATTATATTACAGATTTTTTTTTTTTACTGTTTTAAATGCAAGCTACTGTGACACCAGATATGAGTGGTGGGCTTTGGCAGTGGGCACAGTACACTCTGTGGGCCTGACACACACGCTGGCAGGCAACTGCAATTATATTACAGATATTTTTTTTTTTTACTGTTTTAAATGCAAGCTACTGTGACACCAGATATGAGTGGTGGGCACTGGCAGTGGGCACAGTACACTCTGTGGGCCTGACACACACGCTGGCAGGCAACTGCAATTATATTACAGAGAAAAAATTGTTTTACTGTTTTAAATGCAAGCTACTGCAACACCAGATATGAGTGGTGGGCACTGGCAGTGGGCACAGTACACTCTGTGGGCCTGACACATGCTGGCAGGCAACTGCAATTATAGTACAGAGAAAAAATTGTTTTACTGTTTTAAATGCAAGCTACTGTGACACCAAATATGAGTGGTGGGCACTGGCAGTGGGCACAGTACACTCTGTGGGCCTGACACACACTGGCAGGCAACTGCAATTATATTACAGAGAAAAAAAAAAAAAAACAGACTGATGTACTAGCCCTAAAAAGGGCTTTTTGGGGTGCTGTCAGGACGCTGTCCTTACATCAGATGAGTCTTTGAGGACTGGAGTGGACACAGAACACTGGCCTAGCTAACGATTTCCCTATTAAATCAGCAGCAGCAGCAGCACTCTCCCTGCTCTAACACTGCAGCTTCAGAATGAATCTAAGATGGATGCTGTCCTTGCTTTTTGATAGGAGGGGGGAGGGTCTGGGAGGGAGGGTATGCTGATTGGCTGGAATGTGTCTGCTGACTGTGAGGTACAGGGTCAAAGTTTGCTCAATGATAACGTATAGGGGGCTGACCGAACATCGCATATGTTCACCCGCCGCGGCGAACGCGAAAAAGCGATGTTCGCCGGGAACTGTTCGCCGGCGAATAGTTCGGGACATCTCTAACCACTAGCACCTGGTACTGACACATAAGCAGCGATAACAGCATAAATAAATAAATAGCAGATAACCAACCTGGCTGGAGGGCCGGCCCGACGTCCGTTTTTCGCTCACTAGCTTTTTCAAAGGGTGCCCTTTGAAAAAGCTACTGAGAGAAACGGACGTCGGGCCGGCCCTCCAGCCAGGTTGGTTATCTGCTATTTATTTATTTATGCTGTTGTCGCTGCTTATGTATTTATTGATGAGACTTGTATTTAGCATATTGATTGGTTTATTCCTTTTGGATACTTCCTGGTGTATCACATATGCAGCGGTAACCATATGCAATTATCATGGATTGATATATGTACTGGCTTGGGGGGGGGGTTATCCACACTTCTAGGCATCTCCCTACTGGGTTTTATTCATTTTGTATGTGTGCATATTTGTTCAATAAAGATTTATACAGTATGGTCATAACCGCGGGTTGGTTTTGCTTTTGTAGGAGGTTTACGGTTGGTTGCCATGCGGTGTATATAATTGCTGGTCTCAGCTATTGTTGGTATATTTATAGGGAGTTTGTAACCAGGAAATTCATGGTGTCATATTCCACCACTAACCAAAATAGACACAAAAGAGACTGAGACTCTGTCAAATTAAATAATAATACATTTTATTCTTATAAATTTAACATTGTTTTGCATATATAAAGGCCACAGTGTTTTTACGTTACCTTTTCTTAGACAATCAAGATTATTTAAATCATAAGAACTAATTAAAACCAAGACCTTGTCTAAGACCCTGTATTACCCCGTATAAACACTGTGACGAAAATAAAAACAAAAGGGGGGGTGGGGTTGGGGGATTCTTTGCTGTCAACTTCTGTATGCGCAGCAAGTAACTGAAATATTGTTCTCTTACAGGTAACTCGTGCTGACCGTTACCAGCAGACCAATCAAGACCTTCACGTGCCCACGAGGACAGGTTCAGCCCAGCACACATTACAGGTAAGTAAACAAACTTAACCCATTCACATCCAATTATGCTCTTGCACATACCAAAGTGTGTGTGTGTGGGGGGGTGTTCCCTGACACCATGGGCCCCCTTTTGTATCCGCAAAAGGTTATCTCACTGTAATACCAGGCAGAATGTCTTGTAGGGCTAACTGGAGTGAATGCAATGATGCCTTTCAATTACTGATCTGTTCATTCTGTAGAAAAACTACTTTTAATCCATATGTAAGTGAACAATTAAGTGCGCTCAGGGCTGGTCGAAGTGGCTGTGTGCACTGCTCCTCCTGCTTTCTCTGACAGCCATTCCCTCTCCTTGTTGATTGGCAGTGCCAGGTTGACAAGGCAATGTACTTCTTTATCTATGTTCACCTAAGTGTCAGGGTTTTCAGTGGTCATGTAAATGGTGAGTTAAATGTGAACAGGAATTTAGTCCTCTTAGAAGCACAAATAAAGTATTTAAAAAATCACTAGTTTTGTAATTAATTTGAAAGAATAATTAAAGAAGACCTCTTGCAGAAACAGAGCTTTCCAGGATATCACTCCCATCCATTTACCACACTTGTGATATGTTTTATGTACATTGTACTCATTCTCTACAATTCAGCTTCTTGTCTGCTTTTGATTAGACAGTATCTTGAAATTTGAATTTCGCCCTATCTACCCTTCCTTTGTGCTATGCCATCGTATAATGGTGTTTTAAGGAATTACCTATTTAGTAATTACACCTTCACACTCAGGCATTGCACTGGTCAATCTGGTTAGCAGAGTCTAAGGGACAGAGGTTATTCACCCATGCCCCCATGAGGAGGGTTGGATTTGTCAGCTGCATATCACAAGTTTCTTTGGCAGAGTAACCTCTGAATGGTGAAGCAAATGGGTGTAAGTGGAATCAGATAAACCAGAGGTCAATGCAGGATAATCAAAGAGGAAAATCAGAGTCTGAGACAAAGGGAACCCAAAGACAGAGTCAGGGTCAGTCAGGTCTAAGAACCAAGAAATACTAAAAGTGTCAGAACAGCAAGGAAATAAGAAATTTGAGAAGAGAAAAGCTGGGTCAGAATAAATCAAGGACACCAGAATGAAGAGCGAATATCTGACACTTAAGGTTGAGCGAACCCGAACTGTAAAGTTCGGGTTCATACCGAACTTTAGGATTTTTGGACCGCGGACCCAAACTTTTCAGTAAAAGTTCGGGTTCGGGTTCGTTGTTCGGCGATTTAATGGCGCTTTTTGAAAGGATGCAGAGCAGCCAATCAACAAGCGTTTAACTTGTGTGTGTCACAGCCACTATCTCTGGCTGTGACCTTCTATCATTGCTTGTTCGGCGCTCCTCGCTGAAGTCCTGTTCCTGTGTAATTTGTGGTTCTTTATGGGTTAACTCCCCTGTGTGCCTATTAGGAGTTAATCCTCTGTCTGCTCCATGGGTGTGGTCTCTCTGCTGCACCCATGGAACCTGTATATAAGGCTGAGGTTTCCTCAGTTCTGTGTCAGCTCTCCTGGTGTGTGTTGTCTTGTCCTGCTACTGGTTTGTACTCTCTCCCATGCTGCTGACCCATGGGATCCGTGTCTGTCTGCCTGTGCTCTGTGGGTTTTCCTACTTGTTCATTTACGTCCTTTCCCGTCTTCTTTCCTGTCTTTCTGTTATCTGTTCTGCTAGTTATGTTTTAGTTACTTTGTGTTTATTCTGATGTCTTTGTTCAGCAAGCCTTTGCAGCAGAGTGGCATGACAAGGCCATGCAGTTTCCTACTGGTGGAGCAAGTCCTTCTCTGCTCATTGCCACTCTTGCTCCCTTGCATGAACTCCTGCTTGTGTTATTATTTGCCCTGTTTTGTATTTATCTGTCTGTTATGTTTGCCTATGTGCCGTCGGTACCTTCTGGTACCTGTTGTCCATTCGTCCCTGCTGTCAATGTCTAGTTCACGCTCCAGAGTGGACCCTGGCAACTTCCTGCGGCAAAGTCTAACCCTACCATCTAGGGCTCTAGTGAACACCAGGAGTTGCTTAGATACGCCCCTCTGGAGTATTACTAGACAGTGGCGCAGTGGGGGTTTTCTCCCACTGTGCTGACGGTACATAGAGCTCATGTTTTCTCTGTGCTGCCTTTCATGTTTTTGTTTGTGCAATAAACTCTTATGTGTCTGTTCCTGATTTCCGTTTGTTTATTGCATGACGACGCGGTGGTCTCTCCTGGGACCTCCAACTCGTGACAGAATGAACAAGTGAACTTTCACAGAGTTTTTTTTGTTCTGTTTTCTGCTTATCTGTAATGTGTGTGCTTTCTGTATTTCCCTCTTTATGCTGCCTTAGGTATCGGATTTGGTTGCCTTGGTGTACTGGCTGCGGTGTTCTCCTTGTATGCTGGTTGCCAGGGGTGACGTCCGGTTTAACCTTTTTTGCTTGCAGTTCTGCCTACGGCCGTGTTTTCCGTTATCGGCGCAGGTATCTGCTCCTGGGCCTCCGGAAGGGGTGTCAGCATGTCTGACCAATCAGTTCTTGGCAGACATGCCATTCTCCGGAGGGAGAGTGGAGGGGGAGGTGTTAGCACACTGCAGTTCACCATGACTTTTGTGGCCGTGTAGGCTGGCTGCATTCCATTTGGCGTACTGGCTGCGTTTACCGTGTAGGCTGGTTGCTAGGGGCTGCGTGCTGGCTGCGGTCGTCTTATGTGTTCTGCTTGTGTACCTCTGTACCCCTTTGATTCTGCTTTTTCTTTGTATTCCAGTCTGGTTCCCGTTCCTGGTCCTACTCCTCCGGAAGGGGGTGTCTGCATGTCTGGCCAATCAGTTCTTGGCAGACATGTCATTCTCCGGAGGGAGAGTGGAGGGGGTGGTAACTGCATGGTGCGGTTCACTTGACGTGTATGCCGTGTTGGCTGGCTATCTTCCCCTGGCGTACTGGCTGCGGACCCTCCGTGTAGGCTGGTTTTCAGGGGTTGGGCTGGTTGCGGTCGTCGTATGTGTTCCTGCCCTTGTACCTCGTCACCCCTTTGATTTCTGTCCCCTTGCCTGGTTCTGTTTGGTTTGTTGCCCCACTTCTTCCCCTTTCTGTTTGGGAGGAGAGGGGGGGGGGCTTTGAGGGGTGGGAGTGTCACAGCCACTATCTCTGGCTGTGACCTTCCATCATTGCTTGTTCGGCGCTCCTCGCTGAAGTTCCGTTCCTGTGTAATTTGTGGTTCCTTATGGGTTAACTCCCCTGTGTGCCTATTAGGAGTTAATCCTCTGTCTGCTCCATGGGTGTGGTCTCTCTGCTGCACCCATGGAACCTGTATATAAGGCTGAGGTTTCCTCAGTTCTGTGTCAGCTCTCCTGGTGTGTGTTGTCTTGTCCTGCTACTGGTTTGTACTCTCTCCCATGCTGCTGACCCATGGGATCCGTGTCTGTCTGCCTGTGCTCTGTGGGTTTTCCTACTTGTTCATTTACGTCCTTTCCCGTCTTCTTTCCTGTCTTTCTGTTATCTGTTCTGCTGGTTATGTTTTAGTTACTTTGTGTTTATTCTGATGTCTGTGTTCAGCAAGCCTTTGCAGCAGAGTGGCATGACAAGGCCATGCAGTTTACTACTGGTGGAGCAAGTCCTTCTCTGCTCATTGCCACTCTTGCTCCCTTGCGTGAACTCCTGCTCGTATTATTAGTTCCCCTGTTTTGTATTCATATGTCTGTGTTCAGCAAGCCTTTGCAGCAGAGTGGCATGACAAGGCCATGCAGTTTCCTACTGGTGGAGCAAGTCCTTCTCTGCTCATTGCCACTCTTGCTCCCTTGCATGAACTCCTGCTTGTGTTATTATTTGCCCTGTTTTGTATTTATCTGTCTGTTATGTTTGCCTATGTGCCGTCGGCACCTTCTGGTACCTGTTGTCCATTCGTCCCTGCTGTCACTGTCTAGTTCACGCTCCAGAGTGGACCCTGGCAACTTCCTGCGGCAAAGTCTAACCCTACCATCTAGGGCTCTAGTGAACACCAGGAGTTGCTTAGATACGCCCCTCTGGAGTATTACTAGACAGTGGCGCAGTGGGGGTTTTCTCCCACTGTGCTGACGGTACATAGAGCTCATGTTTTCTCTGTGCTGCCTTTCATGTTTTTGTTTGTGCAATAAACTCTTATGTGTCTGTTCCTGATTTCCGTTTGTTTATTGCATGACGACGCGGTGGTCTCTCCTGGGACCTCCAACTCGTGACAGTGTGCCCTTAGAAGCCATCACAGCCATGCCTACTAATGGCATGGCTGGGATTGGCCAGTGCAGCATGTGACCCAGTCTCTATATAAGCTGGAATCATGTAGCGCTGCACGTCACTCTGCTCTGATTAGTGTAGGGATAGGATGCTGCTGCTGTGAGGGAGAGAATAGGACAGAATCTTTAATCTGAAGTGCTTGTTAACTCAGCAATCTACCTAGATTTTGTTTTGTGGGTGCAGTGCACAATCCTTTTACCCTGACCTGAGCCCAGTGACACAGAAAAATTACTTTTATCCGTCTGTTAGGTGGGCGGCGGCGGCCATTTTATGCAAGTTCAGTGCACCAGCACAGCATATGTGCATTTCTGACAGTCAAATAGAAGCTTGAAATACTGCAATTATATTCTGGGTTTAAAGAAATCACCCATTTTTGGCAAGACCCTACATCAGGGGGGCCTATGCAGCATTTGTCAGTGTGAAATTTAAGCTTGAAATACTGCAATAATTTTATGGGTTTTAAAAAACCAACTTTTTGGGCAAAATACCAGGGTGGATTTGATTTAAATCAAAATGATTTAAATCACGATTTAAATCATGATTTAAATTACTAGTCAGTAAGGCTTGATTTAAATCATAGTTTTCTACATAAAGACTAATTCTTGCTGGTATAACTTATAATATGCAAGTAGATGAAGATTTTTAGAATAACAACTTTTCATATTAGTTTGATTAGGTTGATTCTGCATTCATAGGTTTGTAGAAGTTAGGATTAAGGTATTTTTCTCAACTCTGTTCATGTTATAACATTTTTGCTGTGAAGAAGAGGCATGTGATCTCTGCTGAGTCAAATTCAGTTTTGAGAACTGCAAAAGTAAGCCAAGCATCTGTGATAATATCTTGTAGGCAGAGAAACTGCCCAATAATCTTACAAAAACCTCTGGAAGAGCATGACATTGTGAATGGATTAATGGAATTTATTTACCAAAAAAATTACACATATAGAAACATAGAAACATAGAATGTGTCGGCAGATAAGAACCATTTGGCCCATCTAGTCTGCCCAATATACTGAATACTATGAATAGCCCCTGGCTTTATCTTATATGAAGGATGGCCTTATGCCTATCCCATGCATGCTTAAACTCCTTTACTGTATTTGCAGCTACCACTTCTGCAGGAAGACTATTCCATGCATCCACTACTCTCTCAGTAAAGTAATACTTTCTGATATTACTTTTAAACCTTTGCCCCTCTAATTTAAAACTATGTCCACTTGTAGCAGTTTTTCTTATTTTAAATATTCTCTCCTCTTTTACCTTGTTGATTCCCTTTATGTATTTAAACGTTTCTATCATATCCCATCTGTCTCATCTTTCTTCCAAGCTATACATGTTAAGGTCCTTTAATCTTTCCTTGTAAGTTCTGCAATCCATGTACTAGTTTAGTAGCTCTTCTCTGAACTGTCTCCAAAGTATCAATATCCTTCTGGAGATATGGTCTCCAGTACTGCGCACAATACTCCAAATGAGGTCTCACTAGTGCTCTGTAGAGCGGCATGAGCACCTCCCTCTTTCTACTGGTAATGCCTCTCCCTATACACCCAAGCATTCTGCTAGCATTTCCTGCTGCTCTATGACATTGTCTGCCTACCTTTAAGTCTTCTGAAATAATGACCCCTAAATCCCTTTCCTCAGATACTGAGGTTAGGACTGTATCACTGATTTCATATTCTGCTCTTGGGTTTTTACGCCCCAGGTGCATTATCTTGCACTTATCAACATAAAATTTGAGTTGCCAGATTTTTGACCATTCCTCTAGTTTTCCTAAATCCTTTTCCATTTGGTGTATCCCTCCAGGAACATCAACCCTGTTACAAATCTTTGTGTCATCAGCAAAAAGACACACCTTACCATCGAGGCCTTCTGCAATTTCGCTTATAAAGATATTAAACAATATGGGTCCCAGAACAGGTCCCTGAGGTACCCCACAGACCATGGTCTGAATATACTCCATTGACTACAACCCTCTGTTGTCTGTCCCTCAGCCACTGCCTAATCCATTCAACAATATGGGAGTCCACGTACATCCATAATTAAAAAAATAATATTTATTTCATGATGGAATACCCTTTGGATGGTAATATATTTTCCTCAAAAAGCATTTTATATAAAAAAAATACGATTTCAATTAAAAAAAAAAGATTTAAATAAAAAAAAAATCTGATTTTTTATATTTTTTTTTAAAAATCATAGATTTTTATCCACCCTGCAAAATACTAAATTTTACAGCCCTGTCAGTGTGAAATACAAGCGTTAGATACTTCTGTCATATTCTGTTATTAAAAATACACCCATTTAGGGCAAAATCCTAATTTTGCGCCGTTTGCTGCATCTTTCATTGTTAAATACAAGCTTGAAATACAGCAATAATTTTCTGGGTTTAAAAAAGCACCCATTTTTGGCAATACCCTCCGACTGGTGCCTATGCAGCATTTGTCAGTGTGAAATTTTAGCTTGAAATACTGCAATAATTTTCTGGGTTTTAAAAAACACCCTTTTTGGGCAAAATACTAAATTTTACAGCCCTTGCTGCATCTGTCAGTGTGAAATACAAGCGTTAGATACTGCTGTCATATTCTGTTATTAAAAATACACCCATTTAGGGCAAAATCCTAATTCTGCGGCGTTTGCTGCATCTTTCATTGTTAAATACAAGCTTGAAATACAGCAATAATTTTCTGGGTTTAAAAAAGCACCCATTTTTGGCAATACCCTACATCTGGGTCCTATGCAGCATTTGTCAGTGTGAAATTGAAGCTTGAAATACTGCAATAATTTTCTGGGTTTTAAAAAACACCAGTTTTGGGCATAATACTAAATTTTACAGCCCTTGCTGCATCTGTCAGTGTGACATACAAGCGTTAGATACTGCTGTCATATTCTGTTATTAAAAAAACACCCATTTTGGGCAAAATCCAAATTTTGCGGCGTTTGCTGCATCTGTCATTGTTAAATACAAGCTTGAAATACAGCAATAATTTACTGAGTTTAAAAAAGCACCCATTTTTGGCAATACTCTACACCTGGGTCCTATGCAGCATTTGTCACTGTGAAATTTAAGCTTGAAATACTGCAATAATTTTCTGGGTTTAAAAAAAACAACATTTTGGGCAAAATACTAAATTTGCATCCTTTGCTGCATCCATCAGTGTGAAATACACACGTTAGATACTGCTGTTATCTTCTCTTATTAAAAAAAACACCCATTTTGGGCAAAATACTAAAAATATTTGAGGAGAATGAGGAGAGCACCGAATAAGGGACGTGGCCCCGCTCGTGGTGCTGCTGGGGGAGTTCCTGTTGCAGGGAGAGGACGTGGTCGATCTGTGCCAGCTACACGCACAAGTAAAAACCCTTCCTCAGGTGCGAGTAGGCGACAGAACCTTCAGCGTTATTTGGTTGGGCCTAATGCGGCTCTACGAATGGTGAGGCCACAACAAGTATAGGCGATAGTAGATTGGGTTGCTGACAGTGCCTCCAGTTCCTTTACATTGTCTCCCACCCAGTTTCCTGCTGAAAGATCAGAATTAGCACATGCAGACGATGTCCATCAGTCTTTCACCTCAGCCCCTTGCAAATCAGCCAAGCAGTCTGAGCCCCAAGTCATGCAGCAGTCTCTTCTGCTTTTTGATGACTCTGTTAGCAGGGTTTCCCAGGGCCATCCACATATCCCTACCCCAGAAGTGGAATAGATGCACCGATGCCCAACCACTTATGTTTCAAGATGAGTACATGGGAGGACCACCGCAGCACGTCTCGGATGAGACGAAACACAGGTGCCAACTGCTGTGGCTTTCTGCAGTGAGCAGACCGACAAGGAGGGCAGAGGTGAAGACTGGGTGGAAGATGATGTGGAGGGTGGAGGGCGATGAGGTCCTCGACCCCACATGGAATCAAGGTCATGCTAGTGACCTGTGTAGTTCGGAGGAAGAGGCAGTGGTCGCACAGAGCCACCAACACAGCAGAAGAGGGAGCCGGGTGCAAAAGCAGAGCGGCCGTCCCCTAGACAGTATGCCTGCTACTGCCCAACGCAGCAATGGACCGAGCACACCAAAGCTAGCTCCAAGGAGTTCGCTGGCGTGGCAGTTCTTCAGACAATGTGCTGACGACAAGACACGAGTGGTTTGTACGCTGTGCAATCAGAACCTGAAGCGAGGCATAAACGTTCTCTACCTGAGCACAACCTGCATTACCAGGCATCTAAGTGCACAGCACGAGCTGCAGTGGAGTAGACACCTCAAAAACAAAGAAAGGTCTCTGGCTCCTCCTGCTTCCTCTTCTGCTGCAGTCTCGGCCTCTTCATCCACCTCTGGAGTGACAGTGCCCAGGGGCGTAACTAGAGGTGACTGGGCCCCACAGCAAATTTTTGTATAGCCCCCCCCCCCCCCCCCCCCGTGTAAACCCCGCTCCTTTGGCACGATCTAGACCAGACCAGGCTGCCACGCCATCCTTTTCCTATTATATATAGTTAAGGCTGCATGTAATTGTGGGAGGGGCCAGGTCCCCCTTCTTATACCCCCTCGTACAGCTCACCGCACCGCGCCCGCCGACTCGCACTTCACCCCCCCTTTTCCCACCCCTTTCTTCCTACTCTCCCTAGGGTTGGCCCTCTTTTAGGCAGGCCCACGTCCCGAGGCTCCAGGCACACCCCAGCCACTGTCTAGCCCCCTCCTGTCACCTTACTGACCGTGGCCGCGGCCACAAATATTATATACATACACACACACTCTGTCATCTAGTGTCATTCTATCATACTGTTGTGGGGGCCGTGTCAAAGTCTTAGGCCCCTTTGACACGGGTGACTTTTCCACACGGGTGCAAT
Source organism: Bufo bufo (assembly GCF_905171765.1). Taxonomy (NCBI): domain Eukaryota; kingdom Metazoa; phylum Chordata; class Amphibia; order Anura; family Bufonidae; genus Bufo; species Bufo bufo. The sequence continues at coordinate 421,943,998 of NC_053391.1, read as the reverse complement.
GCGTGATGTGAACGCATTGCACCCGCACTGAATCCGGACACATTCACTTAAATGGGGCTGTGTACATGATCAGTGATTTTCACGCATCAGTTGTGCGTTGCGTAAAAATCGCAGCATGCTCTATATTCTGCGTTTTTCACGTAGCGCAGGCCCCACAGAAGGGAATGGGGCTGCTTGAAAATCGCATTGCATCCGCAAGCATTGCGGATGCAATGCGATTTTCACGGATGGTTGCTAGGAGATGATAGGGAACCGAACTTTATTATTTTCCCTTATAACATGGTTATAAGGGAAAATAATAGCATTCTTAATACAGAATGCTAAGTAACATGTGGCTTGAGGGGTTAAAAAATAATAAAATATTTAATTATTCACCTCATCCACTTGATCGCGCAGCCCTTCTCGTCTTCTTTCAGGACCTGGCAGGAAAAGTACCTTTGGTGACGTCACCGCGCTCACAACGTGGTGAGCGTGGTGATGTCGGAGCAGGTCCTGCTGAATGAAGATAGAAATCTTCTATCTTCATTCAGCAGGACCTGCGCCGACGTTACCACGCTCACCACCAGGTTGCTAGGAGATGTTGTTTGTAAACTTTTAGTTTTTTATCACGTGCATGAAAAACGCATCAAAACGCATTGCACCTGCGCAGAAAAAACTGAACGCAATCGTAGACAAAACTGACTGAACTTGCTTGAAAAAAGGTGCGAGTTTCACTGAATGCACCCTGAACGCATCTGGAGCCAACCCGTATCGTTCGTGTGAAAGGGGCCAGCCATTCCCATATTGCGGACTGCATATGCGGATCAGCAATAAATGGGCACCCTTCTGTGTGCATTCCGCATCACGGATGTGGACCCATTCACTTCAATGGGTCCGCAAATCCGGAGATGCGGAAGGGTGCGAAACGGAATCACGGAACGGAACACTACATAAGCACTATGCAAATGAAGTAAGGTAGGGGGCGGCACCACTACACCAGCGGGACGCACATGGAATGCAGCACTGGCGTGGCTGGGAGAGGACACACACGAACGGATGTGCTCAGCTGGACAAAGCAGGTAAGGTACAATGCGTGATCAATGTAGAAGTGAAAAAAGGCAGCGGCACTCACCCGTGTGCAGTAGACAGCTTTATTTCTCAAGATTTACATGAGGCAGGGGGCGGACAGATCCAGAGCACGCATTGAACAGCGGCGGCCGTTTCGCGCTACATGCGCTTCTTCTGGCTGTGCGTCAATGCGTGCTTGCGCATCGCTCCTTTTAAATGCTGGCGCAGGCCGTTGCCATGGAAACTGACAAACCAGGCTGCGTCCGCATAAAGGTAATGACTGAAAGTAATACAAATACAAGTATAAAAACAATGACATGTGCAACGTCATGGATCATGAACAATACAAACAATATACCGATGAGCTAATACATAGAATATTATAAAAAGGGGCTGAGATCGTTCCTATCGTTCATACCCAATTCCCCTAGTGCTTGTGTACGTAGTACCCATCTAGCCTCTCTCTGTAGGAGTATGCGGTGTCTGTCTCCTCCTTGCAAGGGCGTGGGTACGGTTTCTAAACCTGAGAAGGAGATACAGCTGACGTCACCATCATGAGCTCTTCTCACATGTTCTATGAGTCTCGGGGATCCTTTTCCTGTCCTAATGGAATTAAAATGTTCCCTGACTCGTTCATACAGGCATCTTATAGTCTTCCCGATGTAGAAGCGGCCACACGTGCACAATAGCAAATATACTACATAAGTACTGCGGCAATTGATAAACGTATCAACTTTATGTGAAATGCCAGCAAACTCGACACATTTCTTCTGAGAATTGCTAGTGCACAGTGAGCAGCTTCCACACCTGAAGTTAGCCTTGGGAAGGTTACTATTAAGCCAGTTTTTGCTCCTATCTGATTGAAACCTACTCCTGACAAGCTTGTCTCTCACAGTGTAACTCCTTCTAAAGGAGATCAGGGGTTTCTGCTGTGTCAATTCGTTCAGAGTTGCATCCCTTCTTAAGACGTCCCAATTTTTAAATATGACTGACCGTATGCGTTCAGCCATGGGGCTGTACTTAAATGAAAATGCAAATCTGGCACTCTTTTTCCCCCTTTTCCTCTGATCCTTTTTCTCACATCCACTTTTCAGAAGACTATCTTGTGTGAAATTTTGTTCCACTCGTTCCATCTCCCTCTCTAGTACCTCCTCAGGATAGCCTCTCCTCACCAGTCGCTGTTTAAGATCCTGGGCCTGTCTGTGGTACCCGCTGTCTGTGCTGTTGATACGTCTCAATCTAATGAATTGACCGTAAGGTACGGAATTTTTAACACTCTGTGGATGGAAGCTGTCGTGGTGGAGCAAGGAGTTGGTCGCCGTGGGCTTGCGAAAGCCCTCCGTGACCAACCCGTCGCCTTCCACCAGGACAGCCACATCCAAGAATTCTAACCTACTTCCTCCAAAATTGAGGGTAAAGGTCATGCCCATATCATTCTCATTGAGGTACTTCACAAATTCACCACATTCTTGTTCTGCACCTTCCCAGACTAGGAACACATCATCTACAAAGCGTAGATACGCTTTAAGTTTAGAAAGAAAAGGATTATTAGTAGAGTAAACATACCTGTCCTCTAGTCTGGCAAGGTACATATTAGCAAATGTACAGGAAACTGGGGTCCCCATAGCCGTACCCACTCTCTGTCTGAACCACTCGTTCCCAAACTGGAAAGTATTATTAGTTAAAATAAACTTAAGTGCTTCGCCAACAAATTCACGGTACAAATCACTCTTACCCAGGTTCGCCACGATGTCAAGGACCGCCTCGACACCCGCATCATGTGGGATGTGGGTGTAGAGGCTTTCCACATCGAGGGATACCAACTGGTAGTCTTGTTGCCAGCATATCTCCCTACGCAGTGCTTCCGTGGGGTTCCATTCCGCACTTCCGTTCCACCAAAAGATAGAACATGTCCTTTTTGCAGAATTGTGCTTTCCTGGGTAATATACCCGGAGAGGTGAACATGACATCACACTACACTGTATGTACAGCACGGTATGACCCCTGCTGTAGGATAGGCGCCCATTCTATGTATTGCTGCAGGGCTGACACCGACTGTAGTCTGTCCCCATGGTCTGAGCCCCTGGTAACCAGTGGAATAGCTAGAAATGACTGGGCCCCACAGCAAATTTTTAGACGGGCAGGCAGACGTCATACAGTGGCATTTGATTCTTTAACATACATGTGTTTTTACTGGACTATGACGTACACGATACAAAAATGCAGTACTCCACGTTCTTGTATCCTGCACAATCCGGTAAAAAAAATGGATACTTTTTTTTTTTGCAATGAAACTCTATGGTGAACGGATGTCACTGTCATGGCATCAGTATGAGGCATCTGAATCCATTTTTTTTATATATATTAAACGGATGGGAAAAACGTGATGTGAACCCAGCCTTAAATGTGGGACAAAAATGTGATATGAACTAGCGGTGCATTGTACAGTTGTACCATACTCGCCTGCTCCCCGCCGCTCCGTGATCTTCCAGTCCCCATTCTGGCCTCATACTGGTGTCCCCAAGCTGCACATGGGCGCCCAGAGGAGTGTGGCATCAGATGGATAGGGGGCCTAGAGGGCAGGGCATCAGATAAGTAGGGAGCCCAGGACTGGGGGGGGGGGGGTGCTTCTGAAAGGACAGCAGATGAATGCAGCTGGGGGGGGGGGCAAAGGACAGCAGATGAATGCAGCTGGGGGGGGGGTGGGGGCTACATGAGATGCAGGACAGGTAGGGTTGGCAGGGATAAGCCTGAAATGTATGAGCTCCTGATAGTGACAGGCACAGCATCTTCTTTCTGCAGCACTTCCTGTCTCCCCTCTCCCTCCTGTTACTGCCGACTACAGAGCAGTCTCTGTAGCAGAAGCTGGGCTGTACTAATAGTTATGAGAGGGAGGGGAGACAGGATCGCCCTGTAGCACACTGTACTGAGCCCTGGCTGCTTAATATTATACTATTAAGCAGCCAGGCTCCTCTATTAATGGTCCGTGCTGATGGGCGGGGCTTAGCTCCCTGCTCTGCTCCGAGGACATTCTAAAGAAGCAGTGAAGTGAGTGTAGAGGGGGGTGTGGCCAGTCTGACTGTTTACTACTGCTCCGGGCCCCTTGTCAGCCCGGGCCCCGAAGTAGCTGCTTCCCCTGCTTCCCTGGTAGTTACGCCACTGACAGTGCCACCCCGCAAAGAGAGGATCTGCCAGCAACACCACCACCTGGGTCACCAAGCATCTCCACAATGTCCCACGGAAGCGTTCAGCTCTCCATCTCCCAAACACTGGAGCGGAAGATGAAGTACCCCCCTACCCACCCGCGATCCCTGGCTCTGAATGCCAGCATTTCAAAATGACTGGCCTTTCAAATACTGTCATTCCGTCTGGTGGAGACGGAGAGTTTTAAAAGCCTTATGGTGGTGGCTGTCCCACAGTATGTTGTGCCGCAACTACTTTTCCAGGCGAGCCATCCCTTCCCTGCACAACCAAGTGGGGGACAAAATCAGGTGTGCACTGCGCAACGCCATCTGTGGCAAGGTCCACCTAACTACGGATACGTGGATTAGTAAGCACGGTCAGGGACGTTTTATCTCCCTAACAGCACACTGGGTAAATGCAGTGGCGGCTGGGCCTGAGGCGGATAGCATCCGGTCAGCGTAACACCTTCACCACCAACTTCAGCCAGGGGTAAATGACAGCAGGCAGTTTTAAAACGTATCTGTTTGGGGGACAAACCCCACACTGCGCAGGAGCTGTGGAAGGGCATGGAACAACAGACCGATGAGTGGTTGGTGCCAGTGAGACTCAAGCCCGGCCTGGTGGTGTGCAATAATGGGCGAAATCTCGTAGCAGTTCTGGGACTAGCCGGTTTGACGCACATCCCTTGCCTGGCGCATGTGCTGAATTTGGTGGTGCAGAGGGTCCTTAAAAATTACCCCGATATGTCAGAGCTGCTGCAGAAAGTGCGGTCCGTCTGTGCGCGCTTTCGGCGTTCTCACCTTGCTGCTGCTCGCCTGTCAGCGCTGCAGCGTAACTTCGGCCTTCCTGCTCACCGTGCCCACAATGAGGATGAGGAGATGGAGGAGAAGGAACCGTATTCACAGCAGGGTGGCACCCAAATCAGCTCATGGCCATCACTGGTGCGTGGCTGGGGGGATACAGAGGACACAGACGATACACCTCCCACAGATGACAGCTTGTCGTTGCCTCTGAGCAGCCTGGCACACATGAGCGATTACATGCTGCAGTGTCTCCGCAACTACCGCTGAGTTGCCCAAATTCTAACTTGTGCTGATTACTGGGTGGCCACGCTCCTGGATCCCCATTACAAGGACAACGTACCGTCCTTAATTCCGTCACTGGAGCGTGATCGTAAGATGCGCGAGTATAAGCGTATGCTGGTAGCATTTTTTTTTTATTTCTACGTATTTTATTTTATTTTATGTTTCACTAATTTGTCTGTTACATTTTCGGGTGAAATTCACAAATTTTTGGCTGTGATATACCCCTGCTCTACCTAGTAGACAGGTAAACAAATTTCACTAATTTGTCTGTTACATTTTCGGGTGACATTCACAAATGTTTGGCTGTGATATACCCCTGCTCTACTTAGTAGACAGGTAAACAAATTTCACTAATGTGTCTGTTACATTTTCGGGTGAAATTCACCAGTTTTTGGCTGTGATATACCCCTGCTCTACCTAGTAGACAGGTAAACAAATTTCACTAATTTGTCTGTTACATTTTCGGTTGAAATTCACAAATTTTTGGCTGTGATATACCCCTGCTCTACCTAATAGACAGGTAAACAAATTTCACTAATTTGTCTGTTACATTTTTGGGTGACATTCACCAATTTTTGCCTCTGATATACCCTTGCTCTACCTAGTAGACAGGTAAACAAATTTCACAAATTTGTCTGTTACATTTTTGGGTGACATTCACAAATGCTTGGCTGTGATATACCCCTGCTCTACCTAGTAGACAGGTAAACAAATTTCACTAATTTGTCTGTTACATTTTCGGGTGAAATTCACAAATTTTTGGCTGTGATATAATCCTGTTCTACCTGGTAGACAGGTTAATAAATTTCACTAATTTTTCTGTTACATTGTCTGGTGACATTCACCAATTTCTGTCTGTGATATACCCCTGCTCTACCTAGTAGACAGGTTAATAAATTTCACAAATTTTTCTGTTACATTCTTGGGTGACATTTTACCATTTTTGCCATGAATAAACCCCTGCTCTGCATAGGTGACAGGGACCGAAATTTTCAAAAATCATCTGTTCCATTGGTGGGTGACATTAACCCTTTTCTGGCAATAAAAAAACCCTGCTCTGCATAGGTGACAGGGACTTAAATTTCAAAAAATCGTCTTTAATTGGCCCTTTCATTCGATCCTTCTGCTTTAATAACTTGTCCCTCATTTCAGCTTGATCACATTGCAGCCATTGACCTCCCTTGGATGTGGTCTTCCTTTCTCACGCTCCCTCTCCGGCGTGGAACCCTGATTTGCCGCTAACCGTGATCAACATGGAAGGCACAGAAAAGAACATCGAAAGTTGATAGAGCAGATATCCAATTGAATCGTGGACATCACGGGGAGGTGCGACATGGCGGAGCAGTATGTGTGCACATGCCTACACGTACTGACTGATGGGTCTGCCCCCTTCAACTTCTGGGTCTACAAATTGGGCATATGGCCTGAGCTTGCCCTTTACGCCTTGGAGGTGCTGGCCTGCACTGCAGCCAGTGTATTGTCTGAACGTTTGTTTAGGACGGCTGGGGGGGTTATATCAGGTTATATTTCTCAATAATTTGGGGTGTATCCTAATTTAAACGAAAAAAAAAGAAGCAGTATAGGCTACCTCCTCATCCTCCACCGCTGCTTCCACCTACACCGCCACATCCACCGTCTCCTCCACCTCCTACTCCATATGGACCTCGGCCTCCAAGATCAAGATTATTATTTTTTATTTTTAAGTATTTTATGTTATTTTAAGTCATTTCCCTATCCACATTTGTTTGCAGAGCACTTGCTAAGCTCTTAACCACATTTTGCTTCCATTTGCAGCCCTCTAGCCCTTTCCATGACTTTTTTACAGCCATTTTAGTTCTCAAAAGTTCGGGTCCCCATTGACTTCAATGGGGTTCGGTTTCGGGGTCAAGTTCGGGTCAAGTTCGGGTTCCGAACTCAAATTTTTTTGTGAAGTTTGGCGAAAGCCGTCGAACCCGAACATCCAGGTATCTGCTCAACTCTACTGGCACTAGCTGGCAGCTGAACACATTTGAATAAAGAACCAAGCTGCCTGAGAGGGCCAGGTTTACCAGGGTACTTAGATTAGAATTTCTTAATTGGTCAGCATTAAGAGTACAAACAGAGACACAAGATCTTTCTTCTGGTACATAGTCTCAGCAATGATGATGGCCTTTACTAGGACTGGAGGCAATGGAGATTTTAAAGGGAATCTGTCACCCTGATTTTGGACTGTTATCTATAGCAATACCTGGGTAGTACTTCAGATAAGGAGTGCAGAAAACCATATTTTATTTTCCTACTTCCCTTTTCCCCTGCTAGCAGCGCTCAGAGCTGCACTGAAATACATTGTCCGAACTGCTATGCCGTTCTAACAGAATAGAGAGGACTCCTGAGTGCATGCATGACTGTTCTGACAATGTATTTCAGCACAGCTTTGAGTCTTGAAAGGAAGGGAATAGGGGGCAGTAGGAAAAAAAAAAATCGTGATCTGACTCCTTATCTGCAGCATTACCCATGTATTTCTACAGATATTGGTCCAAAATAAGCAACAGATTTCTTTTAATGGATGTATTGGTGACCAATATTGCTTAAAAAAAGATTTATAAAATATATGAGGTATCTTGAAGTACAAAATCATCGTAATAACAGTAGACATAGAACTGAGATGGCAATATGACAGCTATATTGTTCTCTTGGTAGACCTAGATAAAGATACCCAGAGAACAGCATTTAACAGTTATCAGTGTAATGATTGGTGCAGTGAGTCACTTACCCTTCCTTCTTTGGTCACAGTGATGGTCTAACTAAAGTAGTTGAAGAGGTTCTCTGGGAAAATATTGAACAAAACATGTTAATATGAATAAATTCCTAGATGCCTTTAATAATTTATAATGGCTCTTTTTATCAGTAGAGAGATTAATTTGGCTGCTGTCAGATTCCTTCAAAAAGAATCCATCCTAATGACAGCAGGGCGGTCTGAGTTAAGATGCAGGGTATAGAGCAGGAGCTGTATGGAAGCTTGTTCTCTGCTTTATCAGTCCTGCAAAACACTATATGAGCTACAGATCACAGCTGTCATCTGTGCCTGCCTTGGAGCTCACTCTCCACTCGTGCTCACTGGAACGAAGGACAAGACACATGCTGAGAAATGTTTGCTAATGACACACCTTCCCCCAAAATGTTTTCTGCTAGTTAAAACCAGATAGTAACACATATCCTTTTTTTTCTTATCTTTTATTTTCTGATTACAGATTTTTTTTCTTCTATTTTCTGAGCATATTTATGGGGACGGCCATCTTGCCTGAGCTTTTCTCAACAGCATTTAGAAAGCGCTAAAAAAATTGCTCTACGGCAGCCTCATGGGCCATAGACACAATGGTATGGAGATGACCTCATTGACTTCTATGGGCAGAGGTCATTATACAAGGAAAAAATAGATAAGCTTTGACAATCATCTACTGTGAATAGTGCAAAATTATTTACAAAAAGCCATCCACCTGTTTTAATTTTAAAAAATTACATAGAATATTCACATATAGGTTGTTGATATGTGATGTCCCCTGAAAACGATGTCTCAGTTCAGTAAATGGCAAATATAATGTAGAGAAAGTAAATACAATACACTATTGTGGTTGTCCATATATTGCCTCCTTTGATGGCTGTATACATTTTTCCATCACATTATACAGTGCTCGTTTTCATGGTTACGACCACCCTACAATCCAGCAGCAGTGGCCGTGCTTACACACTAAAGGAAAAAGCACCTTCCTGTGCGCACTCCCATGGTCCCAGCCCCCAGAGAGGCCGGCGCTTTTTCCTATAATGTGCAAGCATGGCCACCACTGCTGGATTGTAGGGTGGTCATAACCGTGGAAATGAGCAGTGTACAGTGTGATGGGAAAAATGAATCAAGCCAGCAAAGGAGGCAATATGGACAATCACAATACATTAGTAAATGCCTTGTATTAACTTACTTTACATGATAAATGTAATTTGCTGAAGCGAGACAAACTCCTTTAAGTTTGATATTTTTAGATTACAACTATGGTATGAGCAAATCGACTTTTGATGAAACATCCGAAGTCGACTCGCATAAAACTTAGTTTCAATACTGTACGGAGCGAGCGCTCCGAATAGTATTAGAATGTATTGGCTCCGATGAGCTAAAGTTATTTCTTTGCGAAGTCTCGCGAGACTTTTTATAATAACTTCAGAAATTGATTGATTGATACTGTAAAAAACCATTTCCCGAATTCGAGTTCGGTTCCAAGGTACCACTGGTACCAATGGTTTTTTACAGTATAAATCAATTTTTTGAAGTTATTATGCGAAGTCTCTCTCCAGGTCTAAAAAAGGTGGCGTGGGCAGGGAAAGGGAGACAGTTATGGCCATACAGTTATTGGATACTACCGCCATACAGTGACCGGATAACACCTCTTTACAGTGGACGGATAACACTGCCATACAGTGACCGGATAAAAGGGTATAAGAGGGCACAGTACAGGGAATGACTAGGGGCACTGTACACGGTGTGGTAAGAGGGCACAATGCAGTTTATAAGGGGGCACAGTACAGGGTGAGGGGCACAGTACGGGGTGGGTGGCACAGTATAGGGTGGGGGGCACAGTCACATGACACTGTGACGTTAGAAGGTCCTTATGATGAATGTGGTTCAGACGCTACCATAATGAGAGGCAGAGGAGTGAGACAGGGGCCCAGGGCCCTGGATGGACAGGAGGGGTGAACACAGCAAGTAGGTGGAAGGGGCTCTGAGGGGGATTCATACATGAAGTAGTGGCAGGAGGTCTGTGCAGGGCAGCAACAGGAGCTCTGGATACACGAGGGAGGAAAGGAGACAGAAGGAGATTCATGAGGATGAGATAGGATGGGATATGGGTGGGGGCAGGTGTCATGGTGGCAAACTGCTTAATGAAGCATTAAAACAACTAAATAGCATGAAGCAGCATCCAGCAGCAGCTCAAAGAGTTCCCCCCTCCTGTCCCACAGAGAAGAAACAGACACAGTGCAGACTCACTGACAAACTCTGCATGTCTGAAGCTGGTAAGGTAACCTGCTGCTCTGCTGAATGGAGTGAAGAGGGGGCGTGTCTGAAGTTCTGCAGCAGCCGGTCTCATGTGACTCAGAGGGCCCACCAGAGTGGTACTGCGTAAGTGAAATTACAGCAATGAGTGCTTCCATCTGTATTGATGGAAGTGCTTATAGCAGCTCAGTGGGCCCCATCAGGAGCAGTGGGCCCTGGCATTTGCCATGGTTTGCCGGGGGCTGATGCCGGCCCTGGCTGGAGGTACATTAGGTGGTCAATGGATAAAAACTTTACTGTAGGCCACTGGACTACAAGGAAAACGGAACCTAATTAAGTAGTGAGAAAGTACACGTCCACGTAGTAGATGATAGAGCAAATATAGTGGAGGACATTAAAATAAAACAAAAAAAGTTTATTAATGACGGTATGATTAAAAATACATAACACGGGTGTGTGGCCTAAAACTGTACAAAATTATGGGCTTGCTGGGGGTCAGATAGCTAATATGTAGGGTCCACTGAGACTGCTTAGGTATTTCTCTACTTTTATAATATATAGTAATACCTCCAAAAATAGTTATTACTTTACATTCCCCATATAACTACTTCCTGTTTGGATCATTTTGTGAATGACATTTTAATTTTTGGGGACGTTAGAAGGCTTAGAAGTTTAGAAGCAAATCTTGAAATTTTTCTGAAAATTTCTAAAACCCACTTTTTCAGGACCAGTTCAGGTCTGAAGTCACTTTGTGAGGCTTACATAATAGAAACCACCCAAAAATGACCCCATTTTACAAACTAAACCCCTCAAGGTATACAAAACTGATTTTACAAACTTTGTTAACCCTTTAGGTGTTCCACAAGAATTAATGGAAAATAGAGATAACATTTCAGAATTTCACTTTTTTGACAGATTTTCCATTTAAAACCATTTTTTCCAGTTACAAAGTAAGGGTTAACAGCCAAACAAAACTCAATATTTATGGCCCTGATTCTGTAGTTTACAGAAACACCCAATATGTGGTCGTAAACTGCTGTACGGGCACACGGCAGGGCGCAGAAGGAAAGGAATGCCATACGGTTTTTTGGAAGGCAGATTTTGCTGGACTGGTTTTTTGACACCATCTCCTATTTGAAGCCCCCCTGATGCACCCCTAGAGTAGAAACTCGAAAAAAGTGACCCCATTTTAGAAACTACACCCTCAAGGTATACAAAACTGATTTTACAAACTTTGTTAACCCTTTAGGTGTTCCACAAGAATTAATGGAAAATAGAGATAACATTTCAGAATTTCACATTTTTGGCAGATTTTCCATTTTAATAATTTTCTTCCAGTTACAAAGCAAGGGTTAACAGCAAAAAAAACTCAATATTTATGGCCCTGATTCTGTAGTTTACAGAAACACCCCATATGTGGTCGTAAACTTCTGTACGGGCACACGGCTGGGCGCAGAAGGAAAGGAATGCCATGTGGTTTTTGGAAGGCGGATTTTGCTGGACTGTTTTTTTGACACCATGTCCCATTTGAAGCCCCCCTGATGCACCCCTAGAGTAGAAACTCCAAAAAAGTGACCCCATTTTAGAAACTACGGGATAGGGTGGCAGTTTTGTTGGTACTATTTTAGGGTACATATGATTTTTGGTTGCTCTATATTACACTTTATGTGAGGCAAGGCAACAAAAAATAGCTGTTTTGGCACCGTTTTTATTTTTTATTTACAAAATTCATCTGGTAATATGTGGTATTTTTATAGAGCAGGTTGTCGCGGACGCGACAGTACCAAATATGACTACTTTTTTGTTTGTTTGTTTCAGTTTTAAATAACAAAGCATTTAGTGTCTCCACATTCTGAAAGCCATAGTTTTATTTATGTTTTGGGCGACTGTCCTGTGTTGGGGCAAATTTTTTTCGGGCTGAGATGACGTTTTGATTGGCAATATTTTGGGGTGCGTATGACTTTTTGATCGCTTACTATTACACTTTTTGTGATGTAAGGTGACAAAAAATTGCTTTTTTTACACAGTTTTTAAAAAAATGTTTACGGTGTTCACCTGAGGGGTTAGGTCATGTGATATTTTTATAAAGCAGGTTCTTACGGACGTGGCAATACCTAATATGTATAGTTTTTTTATTTTATTTTACTTTAACACAATAACAGCATTTTAGAAAAAAATAAATAAATCATGTTTTAGTGTCTCCATAGTCTGAGAGACATATTTTTTTTTTACTTTTTAGGCGATTGTCTCATGTAGGGGCTAATTTTTTGCAGGATGAGGTGCCGATTGGATTGGTACCATTTTGGCGTACATACGACTTTTTTGATCACTTTTATTACTTTTTTTGGGAAGTAAGGTGGGCAAAATTTCAATTTCATCATAGTTTTTATTTTTTTATGGCGTTCACCGTGCTGGGAAAGTAACATGACAGTTTCATAGACCAGGTCTTACAGACGCGGTGATATCAAACATGTGTAGAGCATTACATTTTTTAAATTTTTAATCAGTGATAATTGTGTTTTTTTGATCCAGAACCACTTGGTTCTTTAAGATCCAGTGGGTCTGATGTCTGTATAATACAATACAGTACACTATATAGTGTACTGTAGTGTATTGTGACTTTACACTTAGTCTGATCAGACTTCTGCCTTTAGCAGAAGTCTGATCAGACTAAGCCTTACCATGGCAAGCCGGAAGCAATGGTAACCATCACCTGCTGCCACAACAGAGCAGCGGGTGATGGGGAGGGGGCATCCCTCTGTGATCCCGTCAAGAATTGGAGGCTGAAACGGCACAGAAGCCCCCGATGGGAGTGGGAGGGAGCCCGCACCCCCCGCACAGCCTGCCGGCAGATAACAATGAGGGCTGCGGGGATCTGAAACTTCCGGAAGCGCTGCAAACCGCAGGTCTGAATTGACCTGCGGTTTTCAGCGATTGCCGATACAGGGGGGTGGGCACAGGACCTCGGAATTGTCACAGAGTGCCTGCTGAATGATTTCAGCAGGCACTCTGTTCCGATCACCGCCCTACGTCCTTAAGTACCGGGACATCAGGGCGTACCTGTACGCCCTGTGTCCCCAAGAGGTTAAAAGGACTTTTGTGGCCCTATTAGCTAGCGTTTGGTGTCCCTAACAGCCTGTCCCTGATTCCCAAAGCAACCTCTCCCTACACTGGCAAAACACAGAATGTAAAATGGCTGCCAGATCGGGTCCTTTTATAGGGTGGGGGTATGTCCATGTGCTGAAACGTCTCAATTGGCTGTCCTGTCCCACTTTATGGAAGTGTCATGGGTCAAAGTTTGGCGCAATACAAAAGAATATTGCGCGGGCGGACATCACCATATGTTCGTATGTTCTGCGAATCGCGAACGTGCAAAGTTCGCCGCGAAACGACCGCCGGGCGTACCGCAAGGCCATCTGTAGTAGTGACACCACTTGCTGCAAAATTCTAGCAATAGTCATCAACTAATAGCTGGTGTATAAGGATAAGCTAACTGGGTTTCTTACAGATTTCACATATATTCAAATCCAAACAAACCCAAAACTTTTTAGGTTCGCTTTGCACAAATCCAGTAAAACAGAGCGCTAATTTATTGCACATGTCGGCAGTAAAAAACACAAGGGAGGAAGAAAAAAGATGTTCACTTGACCCATGGGAGGAAGTGGGGCAGAGGGCTTGCCCTGATTGGCTCTCAGGCTGAAAAACAGCCTATCAGTAGGGCAGTGGGTAGGGAGGTGCCCTTGCAGAATTTCATTCTGTGTTGAGCTGCTGATGAAGGTGGATCAGTGTATTTAGTATCTGGCAGAAAACGATCTTATACAGTATAAAGTGTCACAAGCAAGCCTCTATTCTAGTGTAACAGGGACAGTGTGGGGAGAGAATAGAAAGAAATAATTGTGTAGAATGGGAAGAATTTTCATCAGGGAAAGCTTTGCGGTGGTGAGGAGCTGGGGTGCAGTGCTGCTTACAGGGGCTGGTAAGCAACTGTTGCAGAACTTCAAAAACCAGACAACTGAATGAAAAAATTTACTTTTTTTTCTCTTTTGAACAGAGACAGCTTTTTTTTTATTCAAATCCTCAAGTTCTACATAGGCTTATATGCTATCACAGCATCTCAATAGCATTCTACTGCAAGCGCTGAGCGACTGCACATTTTTTTCAGTGCATTATATCTGTGCAGTGTTATTAAATGTATTGCATTATAGCAGAACCAATTTACAGTAATAATGCAATTTTTATACCAGTGAAATGAAACGTACATAGTAGACAAAAATCTTTTAACGGCCCTTCTTTCATCCTTATATTGTTGATGTCGGTGGGAATTATCTCATACCAGGTTTACAACGTGTTTTTCACACTAGAAAGGTCTTTTTTGTATCTGTGTATTTAAAGGGAACCTGTCATGTGGATATTTGATTATAATCGAACTAATTATATACGATCATTAACTACTAAAAAGTGCCTTAGATGTATTCACTTACTGGTGTGACAGATGGTTATCTCAAAATATACACACAAAGATGCCGCATGCTAATGAGCTGATTGGAGTCCAGCGTGATGTCATTGAGTCCAGCGTTCATTTAATTCAGAGCTATAGCCACTCCCCTGCCCACCTGCTGCTGATTCCTATGGAAACAAACTGTCATTCAGCAGCAGGTGGGCGGGGAGAGTCAGGAGCTCATGAATATTCATTCGCCTTGGCTTTGAAAAGGTGCAACATTATCAATGAGAAGAAAGAGGTTGTGGATTGGATTTCTCACTCCTCCTCAGTCACAGGAGGTCACTTCTGAGTCTGACACTGTACTTTGGACCCCAGAGAAGCCTTTCAAGGCAATGATCTCTGACTTCACTATACCCTCCTAGTGGGACACCTGCTTTTTTCCTAAGAAGAAGCAACAAAACCCCACTATGCCCTATGACAGGTAATCAAGATTGTCCATCTGTTGAGGACTTCTGTGAGAGCAGTCAGCTTTTGGACTGCCCTGAGGAGGAGTTTCAGGGGGAGACAGGGGACCCTATACATATCTGTTTGTGGTGCTGGTGGTGGTGGCAATAGTGGCACCTGTAGCCAAGGTATTGGGGGCAGTGGTAGTGACAGAGGCACTCTGAGAAAGTACATAGCAGGGAGTCGGGAGATGGGCCATGAAATCCACCATGATATATCACAGTCTGATAAAATTGGCAGAAGAGAGAGTGATAATGATTGTGTGTTGGACTAGACGGAGGAGCTGAATCTGGGTGCTTCGGAGGAGACAGAAGAAGGATGGTGGCTGTGGTGGCAATAAAGAGAGGAGGTAATGTAAGACCTATACTTCCAAAAGAACTGGCAGGGCCAGATCTGCTTCTAATGTGGTCAGCTGGGGAACTGGTGATGCCGCTGATACTGTGGGCGAAGGATCAAAATGTACCCGACCTAGGCCAAGCTTGGTTGCCTCTAGCTCTGTGCATGCAACTCCTGTATGGTGTTTTTTTCTCCACAAGGCCAGCACACAAATCCATAGCCATGTGCAAGATCTGCAGGATTTAAAATTCAAACGCATACATAGGTACCAGGGCTCTACTGCAGCACATAAGTTGGCATAACTGAATCTGGTGGGAAAATAGAACTGGCCAGCATTCTCAATCAGGATAAGTCCGCCCTCCTTCTCTTTGTCTTCTTTATGGCAGCCAGCCTGCATCCCCAAGCAATATAGTGTCCTTGTCATCATTGTGCACTCCTTCTTCTCCTGCTTAGACTCCTCTTTGTCCTCTGTTCCATGGTGAGACATCCATAACAGAATTTGTGGCCATGGGAAGACTACTCTCGACCAGCAATTAGCTTATGTGCAAGATGAACTCCCACCTGGCCAAGTTGCTGGTGGTTCAGTTGCTGCTGTGCAACTTAGTTGTGCACACAAAGAAATAAATACAATCAACTCACCTTGGTGCCCGGATCCTTAAAGGGATTGTCCAGGATCAATTTTTTTTTTTTAAAGAGTACTCACTATTAAGAGCTGATTAAAGTTTCCCCACTTCTACAGGGCTCCGACGGTCCCCCACGCATTGTTTACATCTAGGTTTATCTTTGCCTAACTTCCTGCCGCACTGCCCTGTGGATCCCAGCGCAGCGCGGCATCACGTGGTTACAGCTGACTATCATTTCCGCTGTAACTCTGCCCCCTCATTAATATTCCGCCTCCTTGATTCATTACGTCACCGAAGGGGCGTGGCTTAGCACAATGTCTTTCAGCCAAGTCACCGCCCCTCCTTGCAATCTGCATAATTACTGAGGCTGATGGTGAGTCACTGGGCCGGAGGGGGCGTGGCTTAGAGCAAGGGTCTTCAAGGTTAGTTACCACCCCTCCCTGCGATCTGAATAATTACTGAGGCTGTTGATGACGTCACCGGGCTCCCTGCCATGCGGAAAAAGAGGCTTCACTTTGCAGCAAGGGACCCGGTACGTCACTGTCTATGAGAAAATAGGCACTTCCGGCTGAGAATTTGCTATATGAAAACAGGGCATCAGACATGTGTTGTACACTTAGAACAATGTCCCCAATCCCAGACAATCCCTTTAAGAGAAGCAAATCCACTGTAGAAACAAAATAGCGAATACAGCACTCTGGTCTTAAATAAAACCACAAATTTTTTATTTCAAGTATGTAAAAAAAAAAAAAAAAAATGGCACACAGCAGGACTTCTCCCCACACAAGTCAACGTGTTTCTGACTGTGCTCAGTCCTTATTCATAATATAAAACAAATGAATCCCTTTCGTATTTAAAAAAGACTGCACTCACACAGGTGCAAATGTCACATGATCCACTAATGATAGGGGAGTAAAGTGTTGAATGGAAGCTAAAAGTGAGATCAGGGTATTAACCCTTGCAGGTTCAGAAATAATATAAAAAAACTAAAATATATGGTTGCAGACAAACTGTTATAACATAATCTGAATAACATAAGCTGATATGCTAATAAGAATAATAAGACAAAGTGTATGACTGCAGGCAGACTGCTATACCTATGTAAGATAAATAAAATTTACATGCTAGTAGTAATCAGTAAAAATGCATCACATCTTGGCGCTTGTTCAGACCATATAGGTGTCAGCTTTGTACAGTGTAGGCTTTATAGCCTGAATAGCATAAACTGATACACTGGTAAGAATAGTAGAACAATAATGTGTGGCTGCAGGCAGTCTGCTATACCTACTGTATATAAAATAAATTGACATGCTAGCAATCATCATTAAAAATGCATCAAACTCTACTCACAAAAAGTTATATTTGACTTTCGGTTGAAATTTATTGAAAAAAGTAAAAAGTTCACGCTACAGTGATATTATATCATGAAAATAGGGCATTTAAGTATAAGTATGCAATGGTGATTTCCTCATATCAAACAATTTATTAAAACAAAAGCTAACAACAGTGGTGGATATACCCCAATAAAAAATGTCAATGTCTCAAAAACTTGTCACATGGCCCTCAGCGTCAATTACAGCTTGACAACAATGTGTCATGCTGTTCACAAGGTGACTGCTGAGGCATGGAATCCCACTCTTCTTGAAGGGTGTCCCTTAGGTCTTTGAGGTTCTGGGGTACAGAGTTATGAGCCTCTACACAGTGACTCAGCTGATACCATACGTTTTCAATGGGATTCAGGTCTAGAGAAAGTGCAAGCCACTCCATTTGAGGCACCCCAGTCTCTAGCATTCGTTCCTGAATGATGCAACCTCAATGAGCTGTTGCATTGTCGTCCATGAAGATGAAATTAGGCCTGTGTTGTTCATGCAGAGGCACAATGACTGGATTAATGATCTTATACACGTAGTATGGGCTTGTCACTGTACCATTCATAAAGTGTAGGGCAGTTCTGTATTGAATAGAAACATCTGCACAACACCATCACCACCATAGGCTCATCTGGTGACAAGAGTGGCTGATGCATAGCTCTCTTCTTGACGACTCTAACATCATTGGCGGCCATAATTTCTGCTCAGCTTGAATCAACTTTCATCAGTGAACAGCACTAAGGCCCACTGGTCCTTCACCCTGTGTAGATGCCCCCTGGCCCATGTAAGATGATGATGCCTGTGGTAAGATACCCTTGTAGACCATGCTTATGTAAACGGTTTCAAATGGTATGACGTGACACTGGAGTGCTTCTCACCTTCCTTAAATGTGCCTGGAGTTGTGTGGAATTCATGATCCAGTTCTGCAGTGCATTGTTCACAATAAAGCGGTCATCAGTGTTGGATGTTGCCAAAGGACATCCACTTCTTTGCCTTTCTGTGACTCTTTCAGTCTCACTGTATCTCTGTTTCAACATGCTGATGACACTCTGTGACACTCTAAGCTCAGTGGGTTTAGGATCATTATTGATTTGTAGAAGCCATCCTCTTTTCAGAATTTGCTGGAATTTCATTGAATCCATTCTTCCATCTACCCATGAAATGTTCCCTGTGCCATTGGCTGCAACACAACTCCAAAGTATGATTGATCCACCCCAATGCTTATTGGTTGGAGAAGTGATCTTTTCATGACATTCTGTGCATTTGTTTCTCCAAAGATACCTTTGCTCATTGTGGCAAAAGAGTTCTATTTTAACCTCATCGGTCCACAGGACTTGTTTCTAAAATGCATCAGGCTTGTTTCAATGTTCTTTTGCAGACTTGTGTTTTTGAATTTTGAGAGAGAGAGAGATTTTCTTCTGATGACTCTACCATGAAGGCCATATTCCTGAAGGTCTTTTGCAGTCAAGTGAGGGTTATGATTTGCCTTTCTAACAATCCTACGAGCAACTGTTTTTGAAAATTTTCTTGGTATTCCAGACCTTATCTTGACCTCCACTGTTCCTGTTAACTGCCATTTCCTAATTATATTTTGAGGAAATGTCAACCTGCTATCTTCTTATAGCTTTCTTCTACTTTGTGGGCATCTTCCATTTTCTTTTCCAGGGTGTTAGCCAGCTGCTTTGAAGAACCTATGGCTGTTTTTGGGACAAGGTTAGAGCAGTCTTGGTATTTATTAAGCTTTAAAATTTGCATTACCTGGCCTTTCCTAACGATGATTGTGATCAATCCTTAACCCTAAAAGGCTATTTAAGGTCTGATTTCAAATCTCCTTGGGCCCCCCTACTTTTGCAAGCTACTTTTTTCCTTTTTTTTCACTCTAAGATTGTACAAAACCCAAAAAATACACTGATATTGCTTAAAATTTTGAAAAGTGTGTTTAATCTTTAACTTTATGCTTTTTTTTAATATAATTTTCTCTTCAACTTTCTTAACTGTTCACAGTACCAGTAATTTTGAACTGGGGTTGCCCAAATATTTGCATGCCACTTTATATTGTTGTATATGTGTTTCATATAATTAAATGTATTTTATTTAAAAACAGCCTCATTTAACTGGTAGGATTTGAATTGTATCAGATCCCAGCATTTGGGGGGGGGACATGGCTACTTGCTATAACTGTCCTTTCACCATTAATTATGGGGGCACAGTGGCAGTGCCTGTGCAATTACTTTGTCATAAATGTTATGTCAAAGACGCCTGAACTACCTGAGGTCCTTGATGTACTATTACAGGGGTAGGCAACCTCCGGCACTACAGCTGTTGTGAAACTACAATTCAGCATGCATACTGGCTCTGCTCTTCTCAGAACTCCCATAGAAATGAATGGAGCTTGCTGGCAATTGCAGGTTCAGAATAGCTGGTGTGCCAAAGGTTGCTGACCCCTGTACTATTACATTAATATTTCTACGAGAAGAGGTTCTACTGGTGGAGTACCCTGGATAGAACATTTACCATACACTGCAGTATGCAATATCATTGAACTGCTACATTCAATCACAGTGTAGAAAAAAACATGGGCCAAGGTGCTGCTGTTGAAACTCTACAAGTAATAGAGGCAGGAAGTGGATAAAGACTTGGTGCAGTCTTTGCGCTGCAGAACTTTTCAAAAAACATTTTGCCGTTTAAATGATTTTTAAACAGGACTACAGGAGGTGAAGACCCTATAGGTTTGGTCCTATTTTCCCCACCTTGGTTGCTATATAAATGTAGGTAATGTAGCTCATAAAAGCACAAGAACATAAGAAAATGCTACAGAGAATATGTCAGTCATATTCTGTAGGTTTGATATGTGAATAATTGGACTAACTCTCGGGTTTCTTGCTTCAGGTGACAGATAAACGGAAACAGGTGTTCCTCCTTTTCAAGCCAATGATTTATGCTAAAGCTATTGTTTCACCTTTAGAGTATTTATATGTTTATGCATTTATATGCTTTGAAGCATTTAAGACACTGTGACAAACAATAGTGAAGCATACAGCTATTCACTGAATAATGAATTCCTGCAAGGAGCTTACGATCAGGTAAACATACGTGCATATATTTTTCAAAATACATTTGGCCCCTCTTTGAAAAATAAAAATGTAAATCAGAACAACTGTGAATATACAGTTCCCAGAGCAGTCATCCGAACATGTTTTAGATCATCTGACATGACCCTGGCCTTTTATTCTTTGGTGCATTACGATAAGCTAATAAATGCGGTGAAGAATAGAGAAGATAGTGACAGAGAGCACTGTAGGGCAGACAGGACTACTTAGTATTGTATTGAAGTCACTTTTCTAAAGATCGCATCTTTTTAAACCATGTCAAGCGACTATCAACTTATTATAATAACTTGAGAGCTGATGTCAACTGTGGCCTTAATGCAAATAGGAAAGTTGTTAGAGCACATTATGTTTTAGGCTTTTCATACAAAATGAATTTAATATTTTTCGTGATTCTTTTTTTTTTTGTTTAGGTGGGAAAGAAAAAAGAAAAGAATGTAAAAGGCTAAAAATGATTAGCAAAATCTCCAACCTATTGTTAGCAGAAATACCCAAAACATACATTAACTGATAAAAGTACCAACAGGTAAGAATTAAAGAGGTTGTCTGGTCCCAAAATCAAATTATTTTTTATGTGCTCCTAACACCCCTCACCATGCATACATATGCCCCCAATACCTGTTTTTCATGATCGAGCTTTCCTTCCCCCCTGGAAGACATCAGACTATCCTGGCAGATCTGTTTACTTTCTCCCCTTCTTGTTTTGTTGAATACATAACTTTATTGATACACAAGCCTGGCTGCACTGCACAGTGATGAGTCACAGGCTGGACACGCCCCCCACACTGCTCTGTCTGCAGAAGCTACACCCACTACAACTCCTGTGTCTTTCTTCGCTCAGACATGAATCTACTTCTTACTCAGTATCTAAATCCCATTACTGATTGTCCACAGGCTCTACCCTCATGTGTATCTAATGACAAACACATAGGGCAACAGCACTCTACAAACCAAAGGTAGAGTACAAAAGTATATTACATAGTAAATGCTATGCTAATAACTTAGAGATGCTTAGCAAATACATTTTGTACAAAATCATTTGAGCCCGTCTGCCGAACGCCAAGGCGATCTCTAATAAGACGGGTCCTAACACTAAAGCTCACCTGTTGGGTGCCATAACAGCGACCATGAAATCCAGGAAATGCAGGTCCCACATGCATGCTGGACCCCTGTTGATCCATTACTGTGTGGAGCCAAAATGGCCTACATGGAATCCAGGGACTATAAATACCAGCATACATGCAGAGCAAACTATATACTCATGCTAATTAATATCAGCCTGTGAGGCTGAAGAGGCTAGAGAATGCACGACCCTGCATATGGGAGTCAGCCACTACTCCCATATATAATACTACAAACACAGCATGCATGCATGCTGGTATTTATAGTAGTGGCTGACTCCCATATGCAGGGTCGTGCACTCCCTAGCCTCTTCTGCCTCACAGGCTTATTTTAATTAGCATGAGTATATAGTTTGCTCAGCATGTATGCTGGTATTTATAGTCCCTGGATTCCATGTAGGCCATTTTGGCTCCACACAGATATGGATCAACAGGGGCCCAGCATGCATGTGAGACCTGCATTTCCTGGATTTCATGGTCGCTGTTATGGCACCCAACAGGTGAGCTTTAGTGTTAGGACCCGTCTTATTAGAGATCGCCTTGGCGTGCGGCAGATGGGCTCAAATGATTTTGTACAAAATGTATTTGCTAAGCATCTCTAAGTTATTAGCATAGCATTTACTATGTAATATACTTTTGTACTCTACCTTTGGTTTGTAGAGTGCTGTTGCCCTATGTGTTTGTCAAATGTATATTTGCAGCCACACTGCGACGTGCACCTACGCATTGGGATGTGCTGACCCCCCTTTTTTGTGTTTATGTGTATCTAATGCTATCCAGTGTGATACAGCCAGCTGGGCTGTGTATCTAATCCCATCACTGACCATCTGCAGGCTCTTCCCTCACCATCTCCAGAGTGTGAAAAACAGCTTGAATCAGCAAACGTATCCAAACACATTTGTATCTAATCCTATCCTGTGTGATACAGCCTGCTGAACGGTGTATCTAATCCCATCACTGACAGTCCATAGGCTCTTCCCTTACTATTTCCAGAGTGTGCACACGACCGTATCCATTTTGTGATCCACATTTTTTGCAGTCCCATTGAGTTCCATGGATTTGAGGTCCTCATTTTCTGTCTTTACTGGAACTGACCTATGGATGTAAAAAACACACTGACGTCCCTGTGCTTTCCACATCCGTATGTCAGTTCTGCAACGATAGAACATGTCCCATTCTGGTCCTCATAAGGCAGATCTAAAACCCATAGATTTCAATGGGACTGCAAAAAAATGTGAATTGCACATGCAAAACAGATACGGTTCTGTGCACGAGCCCTATCACTTATACTCAACACCCATAACAATGACATCCACAGGGCCCCATAACGGTAACATCCACAGTGCCCCCATAACAGTGACGTCCACAGTGCCCTATAACAGTGACATCCACAGTGCCCCCCCCCATAACAGTGACATCCACAGTGCCCCCATAACAGTGAAATCAACAGTGCCCCCATAACAGTGACATCCACAGTGCCCCCATAACAGTGGATTCCACAGTGCCCCCATAACAGTGACATAGACAGTGCGTCCATAACAATGACATCCACAGTGCCCCCATAACAGTAACAGTCACAGTGCCCACATAACAGTGACATCCACAGTGCCCCCCATAACAATGACATCCACAGTGCCCCCATAACAAAGACATCCACAGTTCGTCCATAACAGTGCCATACACTGCCCCTAGTGAAATCCAATGCCCCCTATTTGTCAGCCAGTGCCCCCTTGTGCCATCCATTGCCCCATTGTGCCATCCAGTTACCCCATTGTGCCATCCTTTATCTCCTTGTGCCATCCATTGCCCCTATGTGTCATCCACTGTGCCCCAGTGAAATCCAGTGCACCCATGTGCCATCCTCATTGACTCACAGTGCCTCCCCCATCCCAATTTGCCAGTGAGTGCCCCAAGTGAGATCTGCAGCATAGTAATCAGCCTCTGTCGCTGATCGCTGTGCTGTCACTCCTGCTCAGCGCTTACATCGCGCTGTGCAGGAGTCAGTACAGGCTTCACATAGAAGCCTGTACACTGAAGAGAGCGGCCGGTGGTCCTGAACATGTGCACTAGCATTAAGCCTAGTGCACTGTGAGGACTGCCATCCGACGCTTTCTCCAGCAGGAGGCGTTGACGTCACAGGTGACGATCCATCTCCTGCTGGAGAAAGGAAGCGAAGACAGGAAGATAAGAAGTCGGACTTCAGCCGGAAGCAAAAAAAAGCCATATGGAGGGACCACGTGACCGGGAGCAGATCTCAGGAACGGCTGCACTGTGGAAGGTAAGTATGTGATCATTAATCTTTCCTCCACAGGTTAGATTTTTAAAGGAAAAAAAAGGTTAAGCCCGGAGAACCCCTTTAAGTCACCGTAATCATCATCATCACTATTACAGTTCTCATATTTTCATACATTAGACCAGGTATGGTAAAACTTTGACTCCCACCATGCACGCTTGCTTAGCTGTTCTCAGAACTCCAGTAGAAGTGATTGGAGCATGCTGGGGTTGCAGTTTCACAATAGCAGCAGTGCAGGGGGTTGCTGAGCCCTGCATTGCACAGTTAAAGGGGTTGTCTCACTTGACATGACATTTATCATGTAGAGAAAGGTAATACAAGGCACTTACTAATGCATTGTGATTGTCCTTATTGCCTCCTTTGCTGGATTCATTCATTTTTCCATCTCATTATAGTGTTCATTTCCAGGAGTTACAGCTACCGCTGCAGCACATATACGAGGTGTTCTTGATGGGAGCTGTTGTGCATGCATGCCTATATGTGATCCCACAGTCCTGGCCACCAAGGAAGCGCAGGCAACCTAAATTGCAGGGTGGCCATAAACATGAATTAAACAAGTAGTGTATAATGTTATTGAAAAATTTATCAAGAGAGCAACGAAAGCAATATGGACAATCACTATACATTAACCCGTAGAGGACCCGCGCCGTACATGTACAGCGCTGTGATCGGGCAGGTGCAGGAGATGCGCCTGCACGATCTGCGGCAGGCGTCCGGCAGTCACTGATAGCTGGACCGCTGCTGCATGAATTGGCATCAGTGAAATCACCGATGCCTGCGCATTAGCCCTTGATGTGCTGCGGTCAGCGCTGACCGCGGCACATGCGATGTCCTCACGGGTATCGGAGCTACCATCGGGGACCCGATGGCATGGAAGGCAGCGCAATGCCTTCCTTAGGCATCGGGGCTGCCTTCCGGGGGAGAGCCTGTGAGATCCAGCCCCCTGGATCTCACAGGCAGGAAGCTGTATGTGTAATGCACACTGTATTACACATACAGCCAATGCATTCCAATACAGAAGTATTGGAATGCACTGTAAAGGGGATCAGACCCCCAAAAGTTGAAGTCCCAGAGTGGGACAAAAAATAAAGTGAAAAAAAAAGTTTGAAAAATAAAGTTTTCCCAATTTTTTTTAAGTTTTAAGTAAAAAATAAAAATAAAAGTATCCTTTTGCCAAAATAAAGGGAAGCAAAATTGTAAAAAAATAGGGTAAAAAAGAAAAGTACACTTATTAGGTATCGCCTTGTCCGTATCGACCTTGTCTGGCTCTATAAAAGTAACACATGAGCTAACCCCTCAGGTGAACACCGTCAAAAAATAAAAATAAATGTGCAAAATAAACTATTTTTTGGTCACCTTACATCACTAAAAGTGCAACAACAAGCGATCAAAAAGGCGTATACCCCCCAAAATAGTACCAATCTAACCGTCACCTTATCCCGCAAAAAATAAGCCCCTACCTAAGACAATCGCCCAAAAAAAAAAAAAAATATGCCTCAGAATATGGAGACACTAAAACATCTTTTTTTTGTTTTTCAAAAATTCAGTTATTGTGCAAAATAAAAAAAATATACGTATTAGGTATTGCCGCATCCGTAACAACCTGCTCTATAAAAATACCACATGACCTAGCCCCTCAGGTGAATACTATAAAAAAAAACGGTGTCAAAAAACTATTTTTTGTCACCGTACATCACAAAAAGTGCAATAGCAAGCAATCAAAAAGTCATACGCACCCAAAAATAGTGCCAATCAAACCATTATCTTATCCCACAAAAATCAAGACCTACCTAAGGCAATCGCCCAAAAACTGAAAAAACTATGGCTCTCAGACTATGGAAACACTAAAACATGATTTTTTTTTGTTTCAAAAATGAAATCATTGTGTAAAACTTACATAAATAAAAAAAAGTAGACATATTAGGTTTCGCCGCGTCCATAATTACCTGCTCTATAAATATCTTGTGACCTAACCCCTCAGGTAAATACCGTAAAAAAAAAACGTTGTAAAAAAGGCATTTTTTGTCACCTTACATCCAAAAGTAGAATAGCAATCGATCAAAAAGTCATATGCACGCTATAATAGTACCAATCAAACAGTCATCTCATCCCGAAAAAAATTAGCCCCTACACAAGACAGTCGCCTAAAAAGTATCAGAATGTGGAGACACAAAAAAATCATTTTTAGTCATATTTGGTACTGTTGCGTCCGTAACAACCTGCTCTGTAAAAATACCACATGATATAACCTGTCAGATCAATGATGTAAATAACAAAAAATAAAAATGGTGCCAAAACAGCTATTTCTTGTTACAAAAAGTGTAATATAGAGCAACCAAAAATCATATGTACCCTAATATAGTACCAACAAAACTGCCACCTTATCCCGTAGTTTCCAAAATGGGGTCTCTTTTTTGGATTTTCTACTGTAGGGGTGCATCAGAGGGGCTTGAAATGGGACATGGTGTCAAAAAACAAGTCAAGCAAAATCTGCCTTCCAAAAACCGTATGGCGTTCCTTTCCTTTCCTTCCCACACAATGCCGTGTGCCCGTACAGCAGTTTACGGCCACATATGGGGTGTTTCTGTAAACTACAGAATCAGGGCCATAATCAGGGCCATATTGAGTTTTGTTTGGCTGTTAACCCTTGCTTTGTATCTGTAAAAAAATGATTCAAATGAAAAATCTGCCAAAAAAGTTAAATTCTGAAATTTCATATCTATTTTCCATAAATTCTTGTGGAACACCATAAGGGTTAACAAAGTTTGTAAAATCATTTTTGTATACTTTGAGGGGTTTTAGTTTCTAAAAAGGGGACACTTTTTTGGAGTTTCTACTCTAGGGGTGCATCAGGGGGTCTTCAAATGTGACATGGCAGCTTAAAATTATCCCAGTGAAATCTGCTTTCCAAAAACCATATGGTGTTCTTTTCCTTCTGCGCAATACCGTGTGCCCGTACAGCAGTTTAGGGCCACATATGGGGTGTTTCTGTAAACTACAGAATTAGGGCCAAAAATATTGAGTTTTGTTTGGCTGTTAACCCTTGCTTTGTAACTGGAAAAAATGGATTCAAATGCAAAATCTGCCAAAAAAGTAAAATTTAAAAATTTTATCTCTATTTTCTATTAATTCTTGTGGAACACATAAAGGGTTACCAAAGTTTATAAAATCAATTTTGAATACCTTGAGGGGTGTAGTTTCTAAAATGGGGTCATTTTGGGTGGTTTCTATTATGTAAGCCTCACAAAGTGACTTCAGACCTGAACTGGTCCTTAAAAAGTGGGTTTTGGAAATTTTCTGAAAATTTTCAAGATTTGCTTCTAAACTTCTAAGCCTTCTAAGTCTCCAAAAAATAAAATGGCATTCACAAAATGACCCAAACATGAAGTAGACATATGGGGAATGTAAAGTAATAACTATTTTTGGAGGTATTACTATCTATTATAAAAGTAGAGAAATAAAAATTTGGAAATTTGCTAATTTTGACAAATTTTTGGTAAATTTGCCATTTTTTTTATAAATGGAAAAAAAAAATTTTTGACTCAATTTTACCACTGTAATGAAGTACAATATGTGATGAGAAAACAATCTCAGACTGGGTTGGATAAGTAAAAGCGTTTTAAATTTATCACCACATAAAGTGACACATGTCAGATTAGCAAAAAATGGCCTGGTCCTTAAGGTGAAAAATGGCAGGGTACTGAAGGGGTTAATAAGTGGCTTGTATTAACTTTTTATACATGATAAATGCCATTTGATGAAGTAAGACAACCCCTTTAAGCTACTGTTTAGCAGGAGCTAAGCCTATACAATAATTGGGTAATAACATTTTGCTATAATTGAAATATGAGAAACCAAGTGTTTTTGTCTGATTGGCAAAAGCAGAATATTAACCCCTTACGGACCTTGCAATTTTTCACCTTAAGGACCGGGCCATTTTTTGCAAATCTGACATGTGTCACTTTATGTGGTGATAACTTTAAAACGCTTTTACCTATCCAAGCCATTCTGAGACTGTTTTCTTGTTACATATTGTACTTCATGACAGTGGTAAATTTGATTCAAAATATTTCATTTTTATTTATAAAAAAATACAAAATTTACCTAAAATTTGGAAAAATTATATTTTCCAAATTTCTATTTCTCTGCTTTTAAAACAGATAGTGACACCTCCTAAAAGAGTTATTACTTTACATTTCCCAAATGTCTACTTCATGTTTGGTTTATTTCGTACATACATTTTTTTTTGGGGGACGTTAGAAGGCTTAGAATTTTAGAAACAAATCTTGAAAATTTTCAGAAAATTTCTAAAGCCCACTTTTTAAGGACCAGTTCAGGTCTGAAGTCACTTCGTGAGGCTTACATAATAGAAACCACTCATAAATGGCACCATTTTATAAAATACACCCCTTTAAGGTATTCAAAACAGATTTTACAAACTTTCTTAACCCTTTAGGTGTTCCACAAAAATTAAAGGAAAATGTAGATGAAATTTCAGAATTTCACTTTTTGGGCAAATTTTCAAATTTAATCCATTTTTTTCTTTAACATATCGCGAGTTAACAGCCAAACAAAATTCAATATTTATAGCCCCGATTATGTAGTTTACAGAAACACCCCATATGTGGTCGTAAACTGCTGAACGGGCACACGGTATTGCGCAGAAGGAAAGGAACGCCATATGGTTTTTGGAAAGCAGATTTCACTGGGATAATTTTAAGCTGTCATGTCACATTTGAAGACCCCCTGATGCACCCCTAGAGTAGAAACTCCAAAAAAGTGACCCCATTTTAGAAACTACACCCCTCAAGGTATTCAAAACTGATTTTACAAACTTTGTTAACCCTTTAGGTGTTCCACAAGAATTAATGGAAATAGAGATAAAATTTCAAAATTTCACTTTTTTGGCAGATTGTCCATTTGAATCCATTTTTTTTCAGTTACAAAGCAAGGGTTAACAGCCAAACAAAGGCTCATTTCTTTTCTGTATGATTGACGGTTTGATTGGTACTATTTTGGTGTGCATATGACTTTTTGATCGCTTGGTATTACACTTTTTGTGATTTAAGGTGACAAAAATATTTTTTTTTTTACGCCATTTTTATTTTTTTAACGGTGTTCACCTTAGGGGTTAGTTCATGGGAAAGTTCTATAGACCAGGTTATTATGGACATGGAAATACCTAATATGTGTACTTTTTTTATTTATTTAAGTTTTACACAATTACAGCATTTTTGAAACAAAGAAATTAATGTTTTAGTGTCTCCATATTCTGAGAGCCATAGTTTTTTTTTTTTTTTTTTGGCGATTGTCTTACATAGGATCTAATTTTTTGCGGGTTGAGATGACGATTTGATTTGTATGATTTTTGGGTGAATATGACTTTTTGATCGCTTGCTATTTTTTTTTTTACACCGATTTTATTTTATCTTTTTACGGTGTTCACCTGAGGGGTTGGGTTATGTGATTTTTTATAGAGCAGGTCCTTACGGACGTGTCAATACCTAATATGTATACTTTTTTATTTTATTTAAGTTTGTTATTTGTTAATTAAGGCATGGTTAGTATGCTTTATATTTATAATGTATAATTCGCTATTCATGATGTAACTGCACCATCTGGTGGCAGTTTGCATACACTGCAGATCTTCACATTTGAAGTTTGACCCATTTCAGCTACCATAACTTGCAGCCTATGAACTCTGATTACATCGTCTGCCCTGCCCATAGCAGCCATTTCCTCATCATAGCCATTATTCCAGAGGTAACCACTTGGCTTAGTAGGATCCTGATCTATTCTCTTCATCCAAGCTTACGGTAGCATCACTGGTATGTTCATACAGCTGTATAACAATATGGTTTGCATATGTATGCATATTGTGTTTTTGCATGTTTTTTTTTTCTGCTCTTTTTTAACAGTTTATATTTAGCAGCTAGGGGTCATTCAAATAGGATAGCGTGCTCCTTGTATATCTGTATACCTTTATGGATGTTTATCTACATCTTATACATGCATGTTTTATGTAACTAACATGTCTTGCACATGCTTGTATGTGCATTGCCTTGTACAGTAATGTATTACATGCATTGTCATATGTCAGACTGCATTAGTTACTCAGTTTCACCTCATATATCCTTGCAATAAAGTCGAAGTTGGACTCTGTTCCTTTGTAAATTCATTGCCGGGAAAGGTTTAGCTGTCTGTCAAGTTATGTCGCATGTACATAAGGAGGACAGAACAATATAATTTTTGAAGCCCAAAAAAAAATCATGTTTTAGTGTCTCCATAGTCTGAGAGCCTTAGTTTTTTTTAATTTTGGGGCAATTGTCTTAGGTAGGATATCATTTTTGTGGGATGAGATGACGGCTTGATTGGCACTATTCTGGGGTGCATATGACTTTTTGATCGCTTGCTATTACACTTTTTGTGATGTAGAGTGACAAAAAATGGCTTTTTTGACACCGTTTTTATTTTATCTTTTTTTTGGTGTTCAACTGAGGGGGTTAGGTCATGTGGTAATTTTATAGAGCAGGTTATTACGGATGCTGCAATACCTTATATGTCAACTTTTTTATTTTATTTAACACAATAAAAGCATTTTTGAAAAAATTCATGTTTTAGTGTCTCCATATTCTGAGAGCCATAGTTTTATTTTTTGGGCGATTGTGGGATGAGGTAATGGTTAGATTGGTACTATTTTGGGGGGCATATGCCTTTTTGATCGCTTGGTGTTACACTTTTAGTGATTTAAGGTGACAAAAAAAAATATTTTGCACAGTTTTTTTTTTTTTACGGTGTTGGTGGAATAAAGCCACCCTTCACCCTTGAAAAATATATTTCTAGATGACTGATTCCCAGAGGGTTACGAGTACAAACTTTTCCGTCTTAGGGCAGAGAGGGTGAAGATTTTTGTCAAAATTGGGAGAATGCGTGTGGATCATGTTCATTGAATTTAATGCAATTGATTGTGGAATTCAATACGAAGATGATGACACAGTTGGAATTAGAGATTACAACTATTGAAGACCAACTGTCTCAGAAACTTACGCTCTTGGAACTAGAGGAGTTCAAAAAGGAGATGGATGAATCGTTTCTGAATTGGAAAATCTGCAAAAATAAAAAAATTCCAACGGAACCTCTTAGATGTGGAGAACAATAGGGTTTACTGTTGGAGAAATAACAATAATGAACAAGGAAGCAGATCGCGATCAGTATCCAGTTCATCGATAACCTCTGTTAGTGAAGAGAGCGGGATTCCCACCCCTGGAACAAGGAGGTAGAGATGTCCCGAACTATTCGCCGGCGAACAGTTCCTGGCGAACATAGCTTGTTTGCCGCGGCGGGCGAACATATGCGATGTTCGGTCCGCCCCCTATTCGTCATCATTGTGTAAACTTTGACCCTGTACCTCACAGTCAGCAGACACATTCCAGCCAATCAACATCATACCCTCCCTCCCAGACCGTCCCACCTCCTGGACAGCATCCATTTTAGATTCATTCAGAAGCTGCATTCTTAGTTAGAGGAAGGACAGTGTAGCTGCTGCTGATTTAATAGGGAAATCGATAGCTAGGCTAGTGTATTAAGTGTCCACTACAGTCCTGAAAGACTCATCTGACCTCTGCTGTAAGGACAGCACCCCAAAAAGCCCTTTTTAGGGCTAGAACATCAGTCTGCATTTTTTTTTTCCTGTGTGATCTAATTGCAGTTTCCTGCCAGCGTGTGTGTCAGGCTCACAGCGTATACTGTGCCCACTTGCCCAGTACCACCACTCATATCTGGTGTCACAGTAGCTTGCATTAAAAAAAAAAAAACTTTTTTGACTGCAATATAATAGCAGTCAGTTTCCGGCACGTGCGTGTGTTTCATGCCCGGCAAGTGCATAGTGTCACTAGCGCAACTCATATCTGGTGTAACAGTAGATTACATTTAAAGAAAAACAACAATTTTGACTGTGAATAAATAGCAGTCAGTTGCACACACGTGTTTGTGTGTTTAATGCCCAGCTGCAAGTGCATAGTGTCACCAGCGCTACTCATATCTGGTGTAACAGTAGATTACATTTAAAGAAAAACAACAATTTTGATTGTGAATAAATAGCAGTCAGTTGCACACACGTGTTTGTGTGTTTAAGGCCCAGATGCAAGTGCATAGTGTCACCAGCGCTACTCATATCTGGTGTCACAGTAGATTACATTAAAAAAAATATATATTTTGACTGTGAATAAATAGCAGTCAGTTGCCTGCACGTGTTTGTGTGTTTAAGGCCCTGCTGCAAGTGCATAGTGTCACCAGCGCAACTCATATCTGGTGTCACAGTAGCTTGCACGCATAGTACAACTAAACTAATCTAAAAAGATGACAGGCAGAGGCAGGCCACCCCTCAGGGGCCGTCATAGTCGTGGTGCAGTGATTCCCTTTGGCCCTAGAATAATGCCCAGTGTTCAGAGGCCACGTACCCTGAACTCGAAAAGTTCTGAGGACATAGTTGACTGGCTAACACAGGACACCCAATCTTCTACAGCTTCCGCTCGGAACCTTGACGCACCATCCTCCTCCAGCTCAGCTTCGGGCACCTCTCAAGTTACCTCTCGCCCGCCTGCCGCCACAACCAACACTAGCACCACAGCTGCTTCACTTGATCTGTCAGAGGAGTTATTTACACATCAGTTGGAAGAAATGAGTGATGCGCAACCATTATTGCCAGAGGATGTAGATAACAGGGATATGTCTCAGTCAGGCAGCATTACACACATGGACGTACGGTGTGATGATGATGATGTTGTACCTGCTGCTGCTTCCTTTGCTGAGTTGTCATATACAAGTGAAGCGGTTGATGATGACGATGTGTCCGTGGATGTCACGTGGGTGCCCGCTCGAAGAGAAGAAGAACAAGGGGAAAGTTCAGATGGGGAGACAGAGAGGAGGAGGAGACGAGTTGGAAGCAGGGGGAGGTCGTCGCAAGGAGCTAGTGGCACAGATAGACAGCATGCATCGGCACCCGGGCTCAGCCAGACAGCACGCCAATCAACGCATGCTGTTTCCACCACCAGAATGCCGTCATTGCAGAGCTCAGCAGTGTGGCATTTTTTTTGTGTGTCTGCCTCTGACAACAGCGATGCCATTTGCAACCTGTGCCAGAAGAAACTGAGTCGTGGGAAGTCCAACACCCACCTAGGTACAACTGCTTTGCGAAGGCACATGATCGCACATCACAAACGCCTATGGGATCAACACATGAGTACAAGCAGCACACAAACTCAAAGCCGCCATCCTCCTCCTGGTCCAGCATCTTCAGCCACGTCAACCACTGCTGTCCTCCTTGCCCCCTCTCAACCATCCGCCATTCCGTCTCTCGCTTCAAGCAATTCCTGTTCATCTGCCCACAGTCAGGTGTCTGTCAAGTACATGTTTGAGCGTAAGAAGCCAATGTCACAAAGTCACCCCCTTGCCCGGCGTCTGACAGCTGGCTTGTCGGAACTCTTAGCCCGCCAGCTTTTACCATAGAAGCTGGTGGAGTCTGAGGCCTTCCAAAAATTTGTAGCTATTGGGACACCGCAGTGGAAGGTACCCGGCCGAAATTTCTTTGCACAAAAGGCAATCCCCAACCTGTACTCGTTTGTGCAAAAGGAAGTAATGGCATGTCTGGCACACAGTGTTGGGGCAAGGGTCCATCTGACCACTGATACCTGGTCTGCAAAGCACGGTCAGGGCAGGTATATCACCTACACTGCTCATTGGGTAAACCTGCTGACGGCTGCAAAGCATGGAATGCGTGGCTCTGCAGAGGAGTTGGTGACACCGCCAAGACTTGCAGGCAGGCCTGCTGCCACCTCCTCTACTCCTCCTACTCCATCCTCTTCCATAACCTCCTCGGCTGAGTCCTCTTCTGCTGCTGCGTCTTGCTCCACATCAAAGGCACCCCCCCAGCTCCCCAGGGGCTATTCCACATCCCGGATACGACAGTGTCACGCTGTCTTGGGGTTGACTTGCCTGAAAGCAGAGAGTCACACTGGACCAGCACTCCTGTCCGCCCTGAACGCACAGGTGGATCATTGGCTGACTCTGCACCAACTGGAGATCGGCAAAGTGGTATGTGACAACGGAAGCAATTTGTTGGCGGCATTGAATTTGGGCAAGTTGACACATGTGCCGTGCATGGCACATGTGTACACTGCGTGCAGAATTATTAGGCAAATGAGTATTTTGACCACATCATCCTCTTTATGCATGTTGTCTTACTCCAAGCTGTATAGGCTCGAAAGCCTACTACCAATTAAGCATATTTTGGTGATGTGCATCTCTGTAATGAGAAGGGGTGGGGTCTAATGACATCAACACCCTATATTAGGTGTGCATAATTATTAGGCAACTTCCTTTCCTTTGGCAAAATGGGTCAAAAGAAGGACTTGACAGGCTCAGAAAAGTCAAAAATAGTGAGATATCTTGCAGAGGGATGCAGCACTCTTAAAATTGCAAAGCTTCTGAAGCGTGATCATCGAACAATCAAGCGTTTCATTCAAAATAGTCAACAGGGTCGCAAGAAGCGTGTGGAAAAACCAAGGCGCAAAATAACTGCCCATGAACTAAGAAAAGTCAAGCGTGCAGCTGCCAAGATGCCACTTGCCACCAGTTTGGCCATATTTCAGAGCTGCAACATCACTGGAGTGCCCAAAAGCACAAGGTGTGCAATACTCAGAGACATGGCCAAGGTAAGAAAGGCTGAAAGATGACCACCACTGAACAAGACACACAAGCTGAAACGTCAAGACTGGGCCAAGAAATATCTCAAGACTGATTTTTCTAAGGTTTTATGGACTGATGAAATGAGAGTGAGTCTTGATGGGCCAGATGGATGGGCCCGTGGCTGGATTGGTAAAGGGCAGAGAGCTCCAGTCCGACTCAGACGCCAGCAAGGTGGAGGTGGAGTACTGGTTTGGGCTGGTATCATCAAAGATGAGCTTGTGGGGCCTTTTCGGGTTGAGGATGGAGTCAAGCTCAACTCCCAGTCCTACTGCCAGTTTCTTGAAGACACCTTCTTCAAGCAGTGGTACAGGAAGAAGTCTGCATCCTTCAAGAAAAACATGATTTTCATGCAGGACAATGCTCCATCACATGCGTCCAAGTACTCCACAGCGTGGCTGGCAAGAAAGGGTATAAAAGAAGAAAATCTAATGACATGGCCTCCTTGTTCACCTGATCTGAACCCCATTGAGAACCTGTGGTCCATCATCAAATGTGAGATTTACAAGGAGGGAAAACAGTACACCTCTCTGAACAGTGTCTGGGAGGCTGTGGTTGCTGCTGCACGCAATGTTGATGGTGAACAGATCAAAACACTGACAGAATCCATGGATGGCAGGCTTTTGAGTGTCCTTGCAAAGAAAGGTGGCTATATTGGTCACTGATTTGTTTTTGAATGTCAGAAATGTATATTTGTGAATGTTGAGATGTTATATTGATTTCACTGGTAAAAATAAATAATTGAAATGGGTATATATTTGTTTTTTGTTAAGTTTCCTAATAATTATGCACAGTAATAGTCACCTGCACACACAGATATCCCCCTAAAATAGCTAAAACTAAAAACAAACTAAAAACTACTTCCAAAAATATTCAGCTTTGATATTAATGAGTTTTTTTGGGTTCATTGAGAACATGGTTGTTGTTCAATAATAAAATTAATCCTCAAAAATACAACTTGCCTAATAATTCTGCACTCCCTGTATAATCTGATCGTACAACGCTTTGTGCATAAGCACCCAGGCTTACAGGACGTCCTCAAGCAGGCCAGGAAGGTGTGTGGCCATTTCAGGCGTTCCTACACGGCCATGGCGCACTTTTCAGATATCCAGCGGCGAAACAACATGGCAGTGAGGCGCTTGATTTGCGACAGCCCGACACGTTGGAATTCAACACTCCTAATGTTCGACCGCCTGCTCCAACAAGAAAAAGCCGTCAACGACTATTTGTATGACCGGGTTGCTAGGACAGCCTCTGCGGAGCTGGAAATTTTTTTGCCACGTTACTGGACGCTCATGTGCAATGCCTGTAGGCTCATGCGTCCTTTTGAAGAGGAGACAAACCTAGTTAGTCGCACCGAAGGCACCATCAGCGACATCATCCCATTTTTTTCTTCCTGGAGCGTGCCCTGCGAAGAGTGCTGGATCAGGCCATACATGAGCGTGAAGAGGAAGAGGAAGAGTTGTGGTCACCATCACCACCAGAAACAGCCTTATCAGCATCGCTTGCTGGACCTGCGTCAACGCTGGAAGAGGAGTGTGAGGAAGAGGAGTCAGAGGAGGAATGTGGCTTTGAGGAGGAGGAGGAAGACCAACCACAGCAGGCATCCCAGGGTGCTCGTTGTCACCTATCTGGTACCCGTGATGTTGTACGTGGCTGCGGGGAAGAACATACCTTCAGTGAGATCACTGAGGACGAGGAACGGGACATGAGAAGCTCGGCATCCAACCTTGTGCAAATGGGGTCTTTCATGCTGTCGTGCCTGTTGAGGGACCTCGTATAAAAAGGCTGAAGGAGAACGACCTGTACTGGGTGACCACGCTACTAGACCCCCGGTATAAGCAGAAAGTGGCTGAAATGTTACCGAATTACCGGAAGTCGGAAAGGATGCAGCAGTTCCAAAACAAGTTAAAAAGTATGCTTTACACAGCGTATAAGGGTGATGTCACAGCACAACGGGAATCTAACAGGGGAAGAGGTAAAAGTAATCCTCCTCCTACCACGACCACGCCGGCAAGGACAGGACGCTTTACAGACGTGTTGTTGATGGAGGACAT
Organism: Bufo bufo; assembly: GCF_905171765.1. Classification (NCBI taxonomy): domain Eukaryota; kingdom Metazoa; phylum Chordata; class Amphibia; order Anura; family Bufonidae; genus Bufo; species Bufo bufo. Next base: position 421,907,068 of record NC_053391.1, on the reverse strand, counting down.
GCAGAGCTTTTTAAGTCCTACGCATCGCCACAGCCCTTCGGGGTCCACCCTCAGAGAACGACTCGACCGACAGGTAGCAGACTACCTCGCCTTAACTGCAGATATCGACACTCTGAGGAGCGATGAACCCCTTGACCGCTGGGTGTGCAGGCTTGACCTGTGGCCTGAGCTATCCCAATTTGCGATAGAACTTCTGGCCTGCCCCGCTTCAAGTGTCCTTTCAGACAGGACCTTCAGCGCAGCCGGAGGTATTGTCACTGAGAAGAGAAGTCATCTAGGTCAAAAAAGTCTAGATTACCTCACCTTTATTAAGATGAATGAGGCATGGATCCCGAAGGGACTGACAGTGGGGGATGCATTTGACTAAAAAACGCCTGATGAGATGCCTTGGGCTAAAAATGGTTCACACGCTGCTGTATTTAATCTCTGCATGCCGGATGATTTGCTTGACTTCTCCGCAACCAACTAGGGTTCAAGCCGCAATGTTTTAGTGCACTTTCTGCCTGGAAAACATCAATTTTCTGCAACAATACCTAATTTTTCAGGCATGTGTACATGCCTAATTTTTCTGGCCTCTGGTGCTGCACTGTGGCTGCAAAAACAAAACAAACAAAAAAGGCACATACATGTGTCAATTCCCCTTCGTGATCGTTACCTTGTTGTGGTGAAGGGGCTTGCGTATCACAATGAAGCGATCACCTCTATGAGTGTGTTGGCAATGTTGGCACACCCCAGATGATAAGGTCGTTGCTTCATTGTGAACAGACCAAAAGTGATTGGCTGGATAATTTTGCATAGAAAAAACATAAATTTTCTTTGTGATCATCTAAGGTGATCATTAAAGCCTACTAGGCCAACAATGGGCCCACACTGCAGAATCATTGTTTTCTGGGTCACTTAACTGTCACTGAACTACCTCACGACCATAGGCTTTTAAAAACCGCCATCGCCTGCAATTTCCCAAACATGCGCACGAGCACAGTCATCACTACACCAAGATTGACGCATAGAGGAATAAAATTTATGTCATGAGTGTGTCAACTATTGACAACTCTTTGCGGTTGTCTAAAATCTATTCCATACACGTCCCCTGATAGGGGACGTAACAGGGATTAAACTGATAGGAATAGTACTACTTAACACACCACTCCTATCTGGTGGCACAGTAGATTGCACGCACAGTGCCCCAAATTGGAAGTAGGAGGACCGACCAAGCATCTTTTTCCATCTCCCGGTTCCTAAAATCTATTCCATATACACGTCCCCTGATAGGGGACGTAACAGGGATTAAACTGATAGGAATAGTACTACTTAACACACCACTCCTATCAGTTTAATCCCTGTTACGTCCCCTATCAGGGGACGTGTATATGGAATAGATTTTAGGAACTGGGAGATGGAAAAAGATGCTTGGTCGGTCCTCCTACTTCCAATTTGGGGCACTGAGCGTGCAATCTACTGTGCCACCAGATAGGAGTGGTGTGTTAAGTAGTACTATTCCTATCTGGTGGCACAGTAGATTGCACGCGCAGTGCCCCAAATTGGAAGTAGGAGGACCGACCAAGCATCTTTTTCCATCTCCCGGTTCCTAAAATCTATTCCATATACAGAGAGAGGAGTCTGAAGAAGAGGAGTCAGAGGAGGAAGGTGGCTTTGAGGAGGTGAAAGACCAACCACAGCAGGCGTCCCAGGGGGCTTGTTGTCACCTTTCGGGGACCCTTGGTGTTGTACGTAGCTGGGTGGAGGAAGAGACCTTCAATGACATCAGTGAGGACAAGGAACGGGACATGGCTAGCTTGGTATCCAACCTTGTGCAAATGGGGAGTTTGCGGTTGTGCAAATGGACTGCTTGCGGTTGTTTGCGGTGCGTTAAACTGGGCGTTTGGTCTGTCACGGTGAAGTGGGCGTAGCCCTTACACTACCTGATCGATACAACATCATACCTAATCGTATACACACACTGGATGTTTTAAAGCACATTATTCCAAACAATTTAGGAATGTTAGGTGATTTATGCCCTTTATGGATTAAAACCCGACTCTGCGTCAACTACGTAATTTTCCATGGGAGTTTTGCCATGGATCCCCCTCCGGCATGCCACAGTCCAGGTGCTAGTCCCCTTGAAACAACTTTTCCATCACTATTGTGGCCAGAAAGAGTCCCTGTGGGTTTTAAAATTCGCCTGCCTATTGAAGTCTATGGCGGTTCGCCCGTTCGCGAACATTTGCGGAAATTCGCGTTTGCCGTTCGAGAACGGAAAATTTTATGTTCACAACATCCCTATGCACAACCTCTTTAACAATAAATCAAAACATAACATGAACATGACATTAACTCTTTGGCAATTAATTAACTATCTGCTGTGGTCCTCTGGGTTACTGCACAATCTGCAGGCATAGGGAAAAGATAGAGTTACCTTGTAATTTATATATCTCTGCTATTTCTGACTTCACATGGGGGGTGTTATCAGTGATTGATAGCATTCTCTGTGTAAGTGTATATACATAGATAGGTGTCAAATAGATTGCTGTCATACTGCAGGGCTCAGAAGGGAAGGAGCTCCATGTGACTTCTGGAGGGCCAATTTTTCTATAATGGTTTTATGATGCCATGTCGCATTTGAATAGACCTCTGCAATTGAGACCCCCCCAATAAGTGAACCCATTTTGGAAAATACACCCTTTAAGTTACAATGTTTTCCACAGTGCCCATTATGCTGTTCCCATCTTGTGCCATCTGAGACTCACACTACACCCTTTAAATTGTTAGGCAGGCTCTACTGTAGAGATATGCAATAGATGTGGATGTAAACTTCTGTTTGGGTACCCTGCAGGGAAAGATCATCAATATTAGGGTACCTTCACACTAGTGTTGTTAGAATCAGTCAGGCAGTTCCGTTGCCGGTACTGCCTGCCAGATCTGGAAATCCGTATGTAAACGGGTATCTTTTTTTTCCGGATCTGGATACATTAGACTTAATCATTGAAATAACGGATCCGTCTTTCCAGTATCATCCGAAATAACGGATCCGGCATTTAATTTTTTCAAAGCTAGAAAGAACTGTTCATGCGCAAACCGTAAAACCGGATACAGCAATTTCCGGAACACTTGGTACTGGATCCGGCATTAATACATTTCAATGGAAATTAATGCCGGATCCGACACGTGCAGTAGTGTTCCGGAATTTTGGCCGAAAAAAAAAAATGCAGCAAGCTCCGGTATTTTGTCCGGTCACATACCGTACAAGGGATGGAATGGAAGACTGCATGAGATTGCATTGGGACAAAACGGAAGCGTTTTTTTTCCGGTATTAAGACACTTTACCGGATTTCAATACGGGAAAAGAATAACTAGTGTGAAAGTACCCTTATTTCCTGGATAACCCCCTTTAAAATCTAGGTAATTAATTGGAGGAATATTGTAATAGATTAGTTTGCCTGTAATAAATTAGTAGGTCTCTAATTCTGCATTATACGGTTTCTTTCTGTATTGCTAGTTGTGACTACTGCCTAGCTACAAGATTGAGCAGTAAAACTGTCATGTCCCCACAGAGCAGCTACAATTAATATCCTGTACATACTATTCCAGTTTTAATAAAGTAAACAATATAAGAGGCATACATGCCTTGGGAGATCTTTTTGGCGTGAAATTGTGTATGTCAGTAGACAGCGACATCCACTTCCTGCATAGCTTTCAGTTGTGCTGTTATATTACCCACACTACATATCTGTTCTGCTTCATTTTTAAGCAAATACTGTAACTGGATTGCAAAGGTGGGGATGAGAGGGACATAGATTGCGTGGGCCTGTCTGTGACTATCTCACAGCTTATAATACACTACATAACATGATGTGTGTCAAAGCAGAACATAAGCCTTCAGATGTAATCAGTTTAATCATAAAATAAATAGAATGCATTTCAAATAATGTTACCATCAGTTTCTTAAATCTAAAATGGGATTTTACATATAGATGTGATTTCGTAAATGCCAAGATATTCATTTTTTGTTCTGCAAATCCCTAAGACGCATGAACGTTTCTAAGACTTGCATTAAGTGTGCACATTGATGCTTTAGTGTTTTTTGAATACATCTTGAAGCTTTACAAGTGAAATATGCACTTTAGATTGGTTTACAAAGTTTTAAAGCATATTTTCTGCATAGAGAGGCAGAATTACCATGTGGAGCACTTTGCAAATGTAGCAACTTTATGTACACCTAGCAAAGATACCGAAACTGAATTATGCATCTCGGAGAAGAAATCTGATCCATAATTCAAAAAGAGGACTCAAAAATCAATTTATACTTTTATGGAAATCACAAATAAGAAAATGATGAGTATACCACTCTAATGCCTCTGTTTACGTCAGTGAAGGGACACTTGAGTGGTCACGGCTCTGCTCCCAAGTCACTTCATTTTAAGGAATTTTTTTGCACTTATACTAGTTGTGTTCCGCAAATATGTCCTGTCTATTCTTATTCTGTCTCCGGAAATATTAATAGGAAAAAGCTGGCAATGGCATCTTGTGACTTTTATTCCTTGTCATTTGTACAAGCTGTACCTTGCCATACACGTACAAATGTAAATAAGAGCATGGGAATGAAAGCCACATTCAGTAGAATCCATGGAGGAATGTAAAACCTTTTCTGTTTTTATCTATAATTTAAAGGTTATATTTGATCTCATGCAATGCATTTCTAAATCAGTGTTCCTTGCTTCCACTCTATGCCTAATAATACAATTCTTTACATGACATAAAGGCTTGAGGCTTGGCATGGCATGGTAGCATTCTGAATTTAGAATGTTTTTGTACTATATGTCTATCTATATCTGTGATGTCTAATAATTTTATATATGTATTATTACATTTTCCATTCATTGTCACGCAAAAAAGTGTAGTCGGCCACAACTTCTCTATTCATTTAAAGTGGATGTTCGAGTTATAAATAAAAATGGTCCCCTCCAGGCAGGAATTGTCATAAAATAAGAACGTGCCCGTGTACCCCAGATAACGCTGCAGGCAATCACTGGCCTCAGCATATACAATACATCACCACTGAGACCAGTAATTGGCTGCAGTAGTCATGTAAAGTACATGGGTAGGTAACTGCTGCCAAACAAAGCATCCTGTGGAGAATTGAAGCAGCAGCACTGGAAGTGATGGATAATAAAATGGTAATAGTGAGTATATGGTATTTTTACTTTCCTGGATTAGTTGTTTTTTTTAACTTCAACAACTTTTATTATCTAAATTGAAGCCATTCTTTCATAAAATCTAGATACGTATAGAGAGCAAACAAACATTCTAATATTGTCTTTGTAATAAACCTTCAATATACTGTACATTCACATTTTCACTTTTTAGATTATAAGCAGTGTAAAGAATAATCTGTTATAACCTGGTAAACATTTACAATCAGGCTGTCTTAACTAGTGTCTCTGGATAATAGTTTTGAGAACTAAGAGGAGGGCGGTACAAAAGAAGGTGGTGTATAAGGATTGGCACACAACAGAAAAAAGAAATGAAATGCTGAATGGTGGGAGCCAAGTTTTGTCTTGTAGTAGAAAATTTCAAGATCTATAATGTGTAGGTGTTGGACAAAAAAAGAGTTTTGGACTAAATTGCCTATGCTAAAAATGTTGCCTTTAATGAGGTGCAGATATGTAGAACAAAAACACAGACTAGACAGAGAACACAAAGGATATCTACACGTAGTGGATTTGTCACATGGATTCTGAAACTGATTCTGTGTCCCATACATTTTAGTGGGAATCTGTGCTGTAGTTCCTGTGATGTGGAAACCACAATGGGTAGCTCCATTGAATGAGACTAAATCTGCTTGCAGATCCATGCCATGTACAAATGCCAGATCAGTCTCAGATTCCTTCCACAAATTCTGAAATGGATTTTTCCAATGGAAATAGATGGTGTGTACATAAGGCTGTATTTATATGTGCATGCAGATAAGTACCACAGCTTATGGAATATGATAGATCTGCTCAAAATACATTTTAACACATGTAGTGGAGGACATGGCAAGCATTTGCCAGCCATCTCTTGGAGTGTCAGCATAAAGCACTGATAAGGGACAGCAAAATAATATAGGCCATTGATGAAACAGCAAGTGAAAGATCCAGAGCTAAAGAAATTGCTAGCATATAAGTATAAAGCAAATATATTGTATTAACACTGTTTAAAGGCTCACATTACTTTTAACAAACTTCTGCAGAGGATTTCTAAATCTGCACAGCAGGTCAATTTCTGCATAGAAAAAAGCAAAATATACATGAGATTTGTTTAATCTCACACACTGCTGGTACTGTATTACACTGACACTGGTTTTTCCACAAAAAAAAAATTAAATTATATATGAGTATTACACTCCTGGAAGTCTCCATGACACCACATCCTGAGACTGTCTTCCTCTGATAGGACAGGAAAAAACACAGAGAGGTTTAAAACCCCCACCCCTTCCCTCCATCACCAGTGTTTTTTAACGAGACAACCCCAGGATGAAGGAATAACGTAACTTAAATGAATGGAAATCCATCACTGAAAAAATTGGGTGGGAAGTATGTGGTGTCATGGAGACTTCCAGGAAAATGGGATTACCGGTGAGTGTAATACTCATTTCCCCAGTCGTTTCCATGACACCACATCCTGAGAAATATCAAAGAATTATTAGGGAGGGACAACGGCACAAAGGACTTTACGTCCGAACGCCATATCCTTGTTAGAAAAAACATCTAGTTTGTAATGTTTGGAAAAGGTGTGGACCCTCTTCCAAGTTGCCGCTCTACAGATTTGTTGTAGAGAGGCTGATGACCTTTCTGCCCAAGAAGCGACCATGCCTCTTGTCGAATGTGCTCTAAGGGAAGAAGGAGGTTCTTTCCCTTTGATCTTGTAAGCTTCCGAGATGGCAGTTTTTATCCATCTTGAAATATAACTTTTTGCTGCCTTTTTCCCTTTATTAGGCCCAGAAAATTGGATAAAAAGGTTCTTGTCGATTATCCACTCTCTAGTTGTTTCTAGGTATTTTAGAACTGCCCGCTTCACGTCTAAAACATGGAAGGTAGCTTCTTGGTCATTTTTGGGATTGGCACAGAAGGAGGGAAGTACGATGTCCTGTGACCTATGAAAGGTAGATACTACCTTTGGTAAGAAGGTTGGGTCTAACCTAAATACTAGCTTGTCCGGAAAGATTGAAAGGAAGGGATCCTGAATTAGATGCCTGAAGTTCACAGACACGCCTCGCTGAGGTTATTGCCACTAAAAAAAATTGTTTTAATAGTGAGCCATTTTGTGGAGATCGATTCCAGAGGTTTGAAAGAACCAGAGGTCAGGCCTAAAAGAACTGTATTAAGATCCCAAGGGGCTACCATGGCCTAATTCTGTCCGCTGCTTTAAGAAACCTGGCTATCCAAGGACATTCTGCAAGGCTAGTATTGTACAGGGCTCCTAAAGCTGATACCTGGACCCTGAGGGTGTTAGGAGATAACCCCATGTCTAGGCTGTCTTGTAGGAAATCCAGGATTAATGAGATATTGGGTTTAAACCGATTAAAGGAATTTCCTGACCACTCAGCAAATTTTTTCCAGACCTTGAAGTATGCTTTATTTGTGTTCTGTTTCCTACTGAGGAGTAATGTGGCGACCATAATTTCAATAGGATGGATTCCTCAGAATCCAAGCTGATAGTTTTAGGATCTGTATGTTTGGATGAGGAATGGGTCCTTGGTGTAGTAGATCCGACCTTAGAGGTAGAAGGAAGGGGGGTTCCAGACTGAGTGACCTCATTAGAGCAAACTAGCTCCTTTTGGGGGTCACCAAGATGAGGGTACATTTCTCTTTCAAGAATTTTTGAAGGGGAATGGGTAGAAATGCATAGACTAGGCGCGTTGTCCAGTCTTGATTGAATGCGTCCTCTGCTGTTGGACAATCCCTTGGGTTGAGAGAAAAAAATTGAGTCACTTGGCGGTTTACTCGTGATGCAAATAGATCTATTGATGGTCTGCCCCACTTTTGTGTTAACATCTGGAAAATTTCCGGGCATAATCTCCATTCCCCCGGATCTAGAGCATGACGGCTCAGATAATCAGCTTTTATGTTTAGTGAACCTTTTAAGTGGACTGCTGATATAGATGTTATTTTTTCCTCTGCCCACAAAAATATTTTGTTTGACAGATCCTGGAGTGGACGATGTCTTGTCCCCCCTTGATGTTGACTGAATGACACCGCTGTTGAGTTGTCTGAGTAAACTTGGACGTGACGGTTTGATGACAGATGCTGCGTTTCTTTTAGAGCCTCCCAAATTGCTCGCAATTCCCTGAAATTCGAGGATTGCTGTCATATGGAAACTGTCCATTTCCCCTGGTAATTTTCGTTCTGAGTCACAGCTCCCCAGCCCCGAAGGCTGGCATCTGTTGTAATTACAAAGGGAGGATCCTGATTCCAGAATACCCCATTTTTTAAGTTGTTGTTTTTGAGCCACCAGTTTAGGGAATTTTCTTTTTTCGCAGGTGGCAGGAATGATCTTTGAGATATCGAGTCCAAGGATATCCCTAGGAATATTTTTTGACTGCTTGGAGATTGGTCTGATTTTTCCCAGTTGATGATCCATCCCAGGGACTGGAGATGGTTCAGAACTGTTTGAGTGTGGCTTGATAATAGAACCCTGTTGTCTGCAACAATCAGAAGGTCGTCTAAGTATGGGATGACGTTGATTGCTTGCTGCCTTAGGTCCTCCACTACCTCCGCCATGATTTTCGTGAATATTCTTGGTGCTGCAGAAATCCCGAAGAGGAGACACGTAAACTGGTAATGTTGGATCTGACCTTTTGATCGGATTGCGAATCTCAGGAATTTCCTCGATTTCCTGTGTATCGGGATGTGATAGTAGGCATCTCTTAAATTGATCGAGGCCATTGCGGCGTCTTTTTTTATTAGTTTTACCGCCGATCTTAGAGTCTCCATTTTGAACCTTTGATACGTGATGTACAGGGAGTGCAGAATTATTAGGCAAGTTGTATTTTTGAGGATTAATTTTATTATTGAACAACAACCATGTTCTCAATGAACCCAAAAAACTCATTAATATCAAAGCTGAATATTTTTGGAAGTAGTTTTTAGTTTGTTTTTAGTTTTAGCTATTTTAGGGGGATATCTGTGTGTGCAGGTGACTATTACTGTGCGTAATTATTAGGCAACTTAACAAAAAACAAATATATACCCATTTCAATTATTTATTTTTTACCAGTGAAACCAATATAACATCTCAACATTCACAAATGTACATTTCTGACATTCAAAAACAAAACAAAAACAAATCAGTGACCAATATAGCCACCTTTCTTTGCAAGGACACTCAAAAGCCTGCCATCCATGGATTCTGTCAGTGTTTTGATCTGTTCACCATCAACATTGCGTGCAGCAGCAACCACAGCCTCCCAGACACTGTTCAGAGAGGTGTACTGTTTTCCCTCCTTGTAAATCTCACATTTGATGATGGACCACAGGTTCTCAATGGGGTTCAGATCAGGTGAACAAGGAGGCCATGTCATTAGATTTTCTTCTTTTATACCCTTTCTTGCCAGCCACGCTGTGGAGTACTTGGACGCGTGTGATGGAGCATTGTCCTGCATGAAAATCATGTTTTTCTTGAAGGATGCAGACTTTTTCCTGTACCACTGCTTGAAGAAGGTGTCTTCCAGAAACTGGCAGTAGGACTGGGAGTTGAGCTTGACTCCATCCTCAACCCGAAAAGGCCCCACAAGCTCATCTTTGATGATAACAGCCCAAACCAGTACTCCACCTCCACCTTGCTGGCGTCTGAGTCGGACTGGAGCTCTCTGCCCTTTACCAATCCAGCCACGGGCCCATCCATCTGGCCCATCAAGACTCACTCTCATTTCATCAGTCCATAAAACCTTTGAAAAATCAGTCTTGAGATATTTCTTGGCCCAGTCTTGACGTTTCAGCTTGTGTGTCTTGTTCAGTGGTGGTCGTCTTTCAGCCTTTCTTACCTTGGCCATGTCTCTGAGTATTGCACACCTTGTGCTTTTGGGCACTCCAGTGATGTTGCAGCTCTGAAATATGGCCAAACTGGTGGCAAGTGGCATCTTGGCAGCTGCACGCTTGACTTTTCTCAGTTAATGGGCAGTTATTTTGCGCCTTGGTTTTTCCACACGCTTCTTGCGACCCTGTTGACTATTTTGAATGAAACGCTTGATTGTTAAATGATCACACTTCAGAAGCTTTGCAATTTTAAGAGTGCTGCATCCCTCTGCAAGATATCTCACTATTTTTGACTTTTCTGAGCCTGTCAAGTCCTTCTTTTGACCCATTTTGCCAAAGGAAAGGAAGTTGCCTAATAATTATGCACACCTGATATAGGGTGTCGATGTCATTAGACCACACCCCTTCTCATTACAGAGATGCACATCACCTAATATGCTTAATTGGTAGTAGGCTTTCGAGCCTATACAGCTTGGAGTAAGACAACATGCATAAAGAGGATGATGTGGTCAAAATACTCATTTGCCTAATAATTCTGCACGCAGTGTATTTGTTCAATGCTTATATAGAACCTACCAGTAGCCATTTGGCTCCAGGAGAAGTATATGGTGGGCTCAGCGTGCATGTTGGTACTTGCATCCCTGGATCCGATGAAAGCTGTAATGGCACCGGACGGGGTTAAAAGCAGAGTGTGCTTGGCGTGCATGCTGACCTGCATTCCCTGGACTTTGTGTGACTGTCATGGCCCATGAACAAGTAGGAACTAGTGTTAGGGACCACTCAATAGAGGCGACCTTGACGTGGTGAGTGGCTTATTACGCTTTGGCCAAAATGTACACCAATGCCTCATCCAGTATGGAGGCAGGGCAGAATGCTGGATGCAGAGTGCTATCACATCTGTATTTTCCATTTGTATATGTATTTCGCCATAGTGATGTGCACCTACATACAGGTTGTGCTGACTCAATCCCCCACATTTTTTCTTTGTAGTATATATTGGAGGCGTGGCGATCTCCTTGGAGTCATGCACACCTGACCAGTCAATCTGTCCTGGAGGCTGGTTTTAAAGTCAGTATAAAACTGAGTCTGCTTATATAGAACCTACCAGTAGCCATTTGGCTCCAGGAGAAGTATATGGTGGGCTCAGCGTGCATGTTGGTACTTGCATCCCTGGATCCGATGAAAGCTGTAATGGCACTGGACGGGGTTAAAAGCAGAGTGTGCTTGGCGTGCATTCTGACCTGCATTCCCTGGACTTTGTGTGGCTGTCATGGCCCATGAACAGGTAGGAACTAGTGTTAGGGACCACTCAATAGAGGCGACCTTGACGTGGTGAGTGGCTTATTACGCTTTGGCCAAAATGTACACCAATGTCTCATCCAGCATGGAGGCAGGGCAGAATGCTGGATGCAGAGTGCTATCACATTTGTATTTTCTATTTGTTCAATGGTTTTAAGTTTATTATGACCCGCGATTTCCCATTTGGCTTTTTTACTATAAATAAACGGGAATATTGGCCCTGTTTTAATTGATTTTCCAGAACAGGTTCTATAGCGGCTAAGCTTAGTAAATCTCTTATGTCTTTCTTTAAAGCTGAGAGGGGGGAAGGTTGATGATGACAAATTTTTTGTGGAGGGGTAGAGTCTAACTCTATCCTGTAACCCTCTTTTATAATGTTTAGTACCCATGTGTTTGATTTTACCTGCTCCCGTGTTTTTAGAAAGGAGCTGAGTCTCCCCCCTACCTGGCGTCATTGTTTGGGGTTAGTAGAGGACGGTTCTCCTCTGTTGGGGTTAAAGAGAAAATTCCTTCCTTTTCCCCCTATTGCGTAACTCCATCTCCCGGTTTTCCCTTTGTTCTTTTGATTTTCTGTTTGATACTGTCGATCACGAAAATTCTGTCTTTTCGACCTATAATTTTCTTTTGGGAAACCTTTCTTTTTATTAGTGGCGACATCTAGAATTTTGTCTAGGTCTGGACCGAATATATATTGGCCATGGAAAGGAAGGGAGATAAGTTTGTTTTTGGAGGACATATCCCCAGACCAAGCCTTAAGCCATAAAACTCGCCTTGCCGTGTTGGATAAGACTGCCGTACGGGCTGAGAGCTTCACGGATTCTGCTGCTGCGTCAGCTAAAAAACTAGTAGCTATCTTTAACAGGGGAATACTCTCAAGGATCTGATCTCGAGGTGTTTTATTGACCAGGTGAATTTCAAGTTGTTCTAACCATAGATTCAAGGTCCTGGCTACGCATGTGGAAGCTACCCCAGGTTTAAGAAGGGCCGCTGTGGCCTCCCAGGTTTTCCTTAGAAGACTTTCAGCCTTCCTGTCCATGGGATCCTTAAGTTGTGCCGAATCCTCAAAGGGTAGGGCAGTATGTCTTGCAACCTTTGCCACAGGTGCATCCACTCTGGGGATAGCTTCCCAATCTGTGCAATCTTCCAAACTAAAGGGATATCGCCTCTTGATCCCTCTGGGAATAAAAGAACCTCTGTCTGGTTTTTCCCATTCTGATTTAATTAATTTTTGCACATTAACTGGTACCGGGAATACAGAATTTCTTCTTTCCCCCAACCCGCCAAATATTTCTTCCTGTGCCGTCTTGTTTTTTTTTGCCACCTCCATTTATATCGTAGCTCTGATAGCTTTTATGAGTTCCTCAATGTCGTCTGGATTGAATAAATATTTTTTATATTCATTATCTTCATCCGAAGATGCGTAAGTTTTTTGTATAGCTTCAGATTCTGAGCCTTCTAACGCATCAGAGTCTGAGTCTGAAACCGGATTGTGAGTATCGCGAATGCCTTGGGGAGGGATCCTAGTGGGAGCTGGGTCTCTAGATTCTAAAGCGGACTGGACCTCCTCCTTTACTAGAGTTCTGATATCTGCAAGAAAACTAGAGGATTCAGCTTTAACAATATTGGAAGTGCACTCTTTGCATAAGGGTTTAGACCCAGTACTGGGCAACCGTTTAAACCATATTCCGCACTTTCTTGTTTTCTTAGGAGCAGAAGCAGAATCCTTTTCTCCCTGGAAGTATAAGGGAGAGAAGGATCAGCTTACCAGGGAAAATGAATGAATACCATGTGCCTGAAGTCAGGCTACTCACGGTTCCTGATTTGATGCAGACTCGGCTCCAGAGCCCGGCGTAATAGGGGGACTCATGCTTGCTCCCGAATCGCCAAAGTCCCAGTGATAGCTCTCTGGGTGAGAGCAGGCGCTGATCGGAAGACATCCTTCCAGTCCTGTGGGTTTTTATACCTTTTCCCTTCCAGGACCTGCGGCGCTTGATGACGTCACGACGTCTCCGCCCCCAGCGTCTGACGTCATGCGACCGGAGGCAACACATCTTAGTGCCGCTCCGGCCGCCATCTTCCTTTCCCCTCTGCATGAAATCACCCTGGACCGCCGCAGAGGGGATCTTCGCAGGGAGCGCAACAGTTTGCGTCCGAGCACAGGCCATGAGAGGAGGAGGGAGAGCCGAACCTACGGATCCGACCTCGGCCTGAAACATGCAGGTGGGCCCGTATAGAGCCTCCATACACCTCTCCTGCTTCCTATCCTGATGGGACAGGAAAAAAGACTGGAGATGGAGGGAAGGGGTGGGGATTTAAACCTCTGTGTTTTTTCCTGTCCTATCAGAGGAAGACAGTCTCAGGATGTGGTGTCATGGAGACGACTGGGGATACAGGAGATACAGTAGATTCCCAGGTGACGCTTGTATGCTCCATATCACTATATACAAGAAGATTTATAACTTATACCAGCTGCACATACAAACCGGATTCCAAAAAAGTTGGGACACTATACAAATCGTGAATAAAAACTGAATGCAATGATGTGGAGGTGCCAACTTCTAATATTTTATTCAGAATAGAACATAAATCACGGAACAAAAGTTTAAACTGAGAAAATTTACCATTTTAAGGGAAAAATATGTTGAATCAGAATTTCATGATGTCAACAAATCCCCAAAAAGTTGGGACAAGGCCATTTTCACCACTGTGTGGCATCTCACCTTCTTCTTACAACACTCAACAGACGTCTGGGGACCGAGGAGACCAGTTTCTCAAGTTTAGAAATAGGAATGCTCTCCCATTCTTGTCTAATACAGGCCTCTAACTGTTCAATCGTCTTGGGCGTTCTTTGTTGCACCTTCCTCTTTATGATGCGCCAAATGTTCTCTATAGGTGAAAGATCTGGACTGCAGACTGGCCATTTCAGTACCCGGATCCTTCTCCTACGCAGCCATGATGTTGTGATTGATGCAGAATGTGGTCTGGCATTATCTTGTTGAAAAATGCAGGGTCTTCCCTGAAAGAGATGACGTCTGGATGGGAGCATATGTTGTTCTAAAACCTGAATATATTTTTCTGCATTGATGGTGCCTTTCCAGACATGCAAGCTGCCCATGCCACACGCACTCATGCAACCCCATACCATCAGAGATGCAGGCTTCTGAACTGAGCGTTGATAACAACTTGGGTTGTCCTTGTCCTCTTTGGTCCGGATGACATGGCGTCCCAGATTTCCAAAAAGAACTTCGAATCGTGACTCGTCTGACCACAGAACAGTCTTCCATTTTGCCACACTCCATTTTAAATGATCCCTGGCCCAGTGAAAATGCCTGAGCTTGTGGATCTTGCTTAGAAATGGTTTCTTCTTTGCACTGTAGAGTTTCAGCTGGCAACGGCGGATGGCACAGTGGATTGTGTTCACTGACAATGGTTTCTGGAAGTATTCCTGAGCCCATTCTGTGATTTCCTTTACAGTAGCATTCCTGTTTGTGGTGCAGTGTCGTATAAGGGCCCGGAGATCACGGGCATCCAGTATGGTTTTACGGCCTTGACCCTTACGCACAAAGATTGTTCCAGATTCTCTGAATCTTCGGATGATGTTATGCACAGTTGATGATGATAGATGCAAAGTCTTTGCAATTTTTCGCTGGGTAACACCTTTCTGATATTGCTCCACTATCTGTCTGCGCAACATTGTGGGAATTGGTGATCCTCTACCCATCTTGGCTTCTGAGAGACACTGCCACTCTGAGAAGCTCTTTTTATACCCAATCATGTTGCCAATTGGCCTAATTAGTGTTAATTGGTCTTCCAGCTCTTCGTTATGCTCAAATTTACTTTTTTCAGCCTCTTATTGCTACTTGTCCCAACTTTTTGGGGATTTGTTGACACCGTGAAAATTGGAATCAACGTATTTTTCCTTTAAAATGATACATTTACTCGGATTAAACGTTTGATCTTTCATCTACGTTCTATTACAAATAAAATATTGACATTTGCCATCTCCACATCATTGCATTCAGTTTTTATTCACAATTTGTTTAGTGTCCCAACTTTTTTGGAATCCGGTTTGTACATAATTATATACAGGAGATACCCAGGTTATACCAGCATGGTCCATATTACTATATACAAGAAGATGTATAACTTATACCAGCTGTACATGTATAATTATATACATGAGATGCCCAGGTTATACCAGCATGGCCCATATCACTATATACAAGAAGATGTATAACTTATACCAGCTGTACATGTATAATTATATACATGAGATGCCCAGGTTATACCAGCATGGCCCATATCACTATATACAAGAGGATGTATAACTTATACCAGCTGTACATACATAATTATATACAGGAGATACCCAGGTTATACCAGCATGGTCCATATCACTATATACAAGAGGATGTATAACTTATACCAGCTGTACATACATAATTATATACATGAGATGCCCAGGTTATACCAGCATGCTCCATATCACTATACAAAGGAAAATGTATACCTTATACCAGCTGTACATATATAATTATATACAGAAGATATTCAGGTTATACCAGCTTTACATATATAATTATTTACCTGAGATGCCGAGGTTATACTAGCATGATCCATATCACCTATATACAAGAGGATATATAAGTTATACCAGCTGTACATATAATTATATGCAGGAGATGCCCAAGTTATACCAGCATGGATATATACAGTATAACTTATTCCATCTGTACATGTATAATTTTATGCAAAACATACCAAAGTTATAGCAGCATGGCCCATATCACTATATACAAGAGGATGTATAACTTATACCAGCTGTACATACATAATTATATACAGGAGATACCCAGGTTATACCAGCATGGTCCATATCACTATATACAAGAGGATGTATAACTTATACCAGCTGTACATACATAATTATATACATGAGATGCCCAGGTTATACCAGCATGCTCCATATCACTATACAAAGGAAAATGTATACCTTATACCAGCTGTACATATATAATTATATACAGAAGATATTCAGGTTATACCAGCTTTACATATATAATTATTTACCTGAGATGCCGAGGTTATACTAGCATGATCCATATCACCTATATACAAGAGGATATATAAGTTATACCAGCTGTACATATAATTATATGCAGGAGATGCCCAAGTTATACCAGCATGGATATATACAGTATAACTTATTCCATCTGTACATGTATAATTTTATGCAAAACATACCAAAGTTATAGCAGCATGGTCCATATCACTATATACAAGAAGATGTATAACTTATACCAGCTGTACATATATAGTTATATACAGGAGATACCCAGGTTATACCAGCATGGTCCACCATTCACATATGACAGTCACTACAGTATATACAGTCGTGGCCAAAAGTTTTGAGAATTTGATAAATATTGGAAATTGGAAAAGTTGCTGCTTAAGTTTTTATAATAGCAATTTGCATATACTCCAGAATGTTATGAAGAGTGATCAGATGAATTGCATAGTCCTTCTTTGCCATGAAAATTAACTTAATACCAAAAAAAACTTTCCACTGCATTTCATTGCTGTCATTAAAGGATCTGCTGAGATCATTTCAGTAATGGTCTTGTTAACTCAGGTGAGAATGTTGACAAGTACAAGGCTGGAGATCATTATGTCAGGCTGATTGGGTTAAAATGGCAGACTTGACATGTTAAAAGGAGGGTGATGCTTGAAATCATTGTTCTTCCTTTATTAACCATGGTGGCCTGCAAAGAAATGCATGCAGCCATCATTGCGTTGCATAAAAATGGCTTCACAGGCAAGGATATTGTGGCTACTAAGATTGCACCTCAATCAACAATTTATAGGATCATCAAGAACTTCAAGGAAAGAGGCTAAATTCTTGTTAAGAAGGCTTCAGGGCGTCCAAGAAAGTCCAGCAAGCGCCAGGATCGTCTCCTAAAAAGGATTCAGCTGCGGGATCCACCAGTGCAGAGCTTGCTCAGGAATGGCAGCAGGCAGGTGTGAGCGCATCTGCACGCACAGTGAGGCGAAGAATTTAGGAAGATGGCCTGGTGTCAAGAAGGCCAGCAAAGATGCCACTTCTCTCCAAAAAAAAACATCAGGGACAGATTGATCTTCTGCAGAAAGTATGGTGAATGGACTGCTGAGGACTGGGGCAAAGTCATATTCTCCGATGAAGCCTCTTTCCGATTGTTTGGGGCATCTGGAAAAAGGCTTGTCCAGAGAAGAAAAGGGGAGCGCTACCATCAGTCCTGTGTCATGCCAACAGTAAAGCATCCTGAGACCATTCATGTGTGGGGTTGCTTCTCATCCAAGGGAGTGGGCTCACTCACAATTTTGCCCAACAACACAGCCATGAATAAAGAATGGTACCAAAACACCCTCCAACAGCAACTTCTTCCAACAATCCAACAACAGTTTGGTGAAGAACAATGCATTTTCCAGCACGATGGAGCACCGTGCCATAAGGCAAAAGTGATAACTTAGTGGCTCCGGGACCAAAACGTTGACATTTTGGGTCCATGGCCTGGAAATTCCCCAGATCTTAATCCCATTGAGAACTTGTGGTCAATCCTCAAGAGGCGGGTGGACAAACAAAAACCTACTAATTCTGACAAACTCCAAGAAGTGATTATGAAAGAATGGGTTGCTATCAGTCAGGAATTGGCCCAGAAGTTGATTGAGAGCATGCCTAGTCGAATTGCAGAGGTCCTGAAAAAGAAGGGCCAACACTGCAAATACTGACTCTTTGCATAAATGTCATGTAATTGTCGATAAAAGCCTTTGAAACGTATGAAGTGCGTGTAATTATATTTCACTACATCACAGAAACAACTGAAACAAAGATCTAAAAGCAGTTTAGCAGCAAACTTTGTGAAAACTAATATTTGTGTCATTCTCAAAACTTTTGGCCACGACTGTAGAGTACACAAGGATGCATAACAGTCTTAGCAGGCTGCAGCAGAGTATCAAAGTACCTGGGCTGTGCTGGCAACTGACGGTCTGATCTGACCAGTCCACAACTGTCCATACACAGTCCATCTGCAGAGGCAACTCAGGCAGAGCAGAGGCCCACTACGGCAAAATAATATATTGCTGCTCTGCACGCAGGTCCTGCTGCTTCAGACAAAGTCATGCACAGCCCATTCGGATGCGACCTGATGTGTTGCAGGGATGCTTTAATAAAGGGACTTCTATTGGGAATAGCGAATTTCCAAAGTGGAGGAGGTTCTCTGTCTTCAATAGCCACTAAAAAAGGTAACTTAAACTTCCCCTTGTTGTTCCCACAGTCCTTATAGTGCTCCCTTTTATTAATCGGACATGATCACACCGCCTAAGATCTGTCTCCACTGTACTACTTCTCATAGGCCTCAAGCCTAGTTGCTTGCGGCCTATGAGAGAGAGAGAGAGAGAGAGAGAGAGAGAGAGAGAGAGAGAGAGAAAAGGAAGCAATTGACTCTCATGTTCCACTGCAGTAATTCAATTGTACCATAGACTATAAAATGTATTAAGGATTTACAGCAGGAAAATAAGAAAATAAATTTTTTCTTCAGATCTCAGATCAGACCCCCAATCCTCATCAGAGCCCCATTCTTCATGAGAGCTCAGATCATACCTCCAAATCAGACCCCAAGCTCCATCAGAGCCCCATTCTTCATGAGACCTCAGTTGAGACCCTCATCAGACCCTTCAATCTCCATCAGCTTCAGATCACACCCCACCTACCATCAGCCTCAAGTCAGACCCCCATCAGACCCCTCATTCAGCCTCAGATCAGACCCCCATCAGCCTCAGATTAGACCCCATCAGCCTCAGATTAGACCCCATCAGCCTCAGATTAGACCCCATCAGCCTCAGATTAGACCCCATCAGCCTCAGATTAGACCCCATCAGCCTCAGATTAGACACCATCAGCCTCAAATTAGACACCATCAGCCTCAGATTAGACACCATCAGCCTCAGATTAGACACCATCAGCCTCAGATTAGACACCATCAGCCTCAGATTAGACACCATCAGCCTCAGATTAGACACCATCAGCCTCAGATTAGACACCATCAGCCTCAGATTAGACACCATCAGCCTCAGATTAGACCCCCCATCATGCAGTACATTTGGGGCCTAGGAAAAAAGATCCGGGGCCCAGGCCCCAAATATTTTAACCTAGCTATGCCTCTGCTGACTACCCCAACCGGCCCCCAGTGTCGGGAATCAGCGCAGGCCTCTGGACATATTCCCGGTCTGCCAGATTGGCAGTCTGGGCCTGACAGTTCGTGTCAACCCATGAGCTCAGAGACCACTGTCAATTAGAAATGGATCCTGCAGAGGAAAAACTGTTAAGCAATGCAGGGTAAAAATCTCATACTGGTCATGCACACATACATTCTAAAAAGTCACCTAAAAGTGCACTTTCGTCATATATCATGACAAAACGATACAAAGAGGAAATTCCCATTAGATCCATTTTTATATGAGGAGCTTTGGTATTCAGTGCTATCAGCTTTCACACCATTGTCAGTATAATAAGAAGTAGTCAAAAGTAATAATGGTCAAATGTTTTTGGAGACACCCTTATAAAAAAAAATGTGGATTTTATCATTTCAGCAGCAGCTATTGCATGAGTACAGCAATCCTCATAGACAGGAATTAGTCTATAAGGTTTTACAAGAGATCAGTGATGAGGATCGTTTGTCCACAATTCATAAGAAATTGCATAGTCAAATTGCTGGTTAAAAGTTTCCTTTACTTTCAAAATGAAGCTGGATTACTAACGGCCTTTAAAAAGCACACAGCTATTTAATTTCTAGAAGAAGTAACTAAAGATTCATGGGAGCAGTTTATCAGGGCATGCTACCGTAATTATTCACAATTCAGCATTTCAGAGAATTAAGATATTCTAGGACTGTCTCTTTGTATACATGTGCATGCTGGTGAATAATTACATACATTTGTATATCTCAATGTCCTAAAATATATGGATTAACTGTAACAGCATTACAAGACTGGTTGTATATCTGCTTCAGATGCTATGTACTACTCACAAAGAAGCAATCTTGAACTGTATAACACATTTTCTATTCTGTTTTACTATTCATTAAGATTTCATTTTATATTTTGCCAATAGACAGATGGTTCCAGTGCAGCAAGCAATGGCTTTTCATTTTCACTCCATCAGTTGTCAGTGACATCTCGCTGATGCAGGGGCAACTTTGGTAAACATAGTCCATACCTTGATGAGACCACCTCAGTTTCTCAGTGTCTCTTGGAGCAAGTCTGCCTACCACAACCTCCTTCAGGAACAATATTTCGGGCATACAGTGTACATCTGCAGTACCCTAATAGGGGGACTACAAAGTTGCACTGCACTATTGTGGTTAAGGTCTAGCTTCCTATATGTTATTTATGTAACTGTTATGTTATAAATTATGTGTCTGGTCTCTAGCATGTGGCATGTGTATGACAGTACCTTGTTCAGGATGGAACCAACCATTACTTTTTCTTCCTCCTCTTTGGACAGAAGTGGGCTGTCCAGCTTCCCACCAAAGGAAAGGGTGTCAAGCTAGATGGGAAAGTTGACAGTTTAAATTAGGTAGTAGTAGCTAAGATGGCACAGTGAAGGGACGAGTCCCCCTCCAGCTGTAGGAGTATGGGGAAATAGCTATTGATCTCTTAAACAGAAAAGAGACTTTGATTATACAAGGTGGACAATGTTCCAGTAACCAAACTAGTAATTACGTTTAAGCGAGATAGAGAGCAAAAGGAAAATATTCACAACAACCTGTCAGCCCAGTGCATCCTGCTGGAGTCAAGTTTGAGAAACCAAAAGCAACATTTTTGTATTGATAAGTTTCAAGTAAAACAAGTTAAATGTTAACAAGTCTGGACTTCTCTTCTTCATATTTCAATGCATTTCTGCAATGGACACCAACCCCTAAGACCCACAGCCTGAAGTAGGACCACCGTGACATGAGAACAATATATCAGAGCCAAAAAAACACTCGTAACCTTAACATTATTTTGGGACTCCTTGGGGCTGGGCCGCTACAGATCACACAGAATCTATTCAGGGCCATAATCTGCACATTGATCCCTGAATGGCAGTAACAGCACCTCTTTTTTTTAATAAAGCTTTCCCCAGTCGAGCATACTTGGAAACCATGCAATTTACACAAACATGCTCACCACCGCTGTGGCTAACATAAACACATCCCATTAGGATGGTGTTGGTGGTGTTGATGATGTCTTATCCACTGCAAGTCCTAAATGGAGGGGCAAAACACACAAATATTATTAAAGGGAAAGCCCATGTTATACAAATGGTAAATCACATCACATTAAAACGGTTTAACATATATACTGTATATTGCATTGTCTGAAATTGGTCAATGGAGAAGGGACCACTCCGCACTCTACTTATCTATGGTTCAAACGTTTAGCTTCCATTGTGCAAACCATGGAAATCCAGTGTGCAGTTCTCCAGAAATTGAGCCTATAGAGAGGAACAAAGTTTTGATGTTAGATGTGTAAAAAGATTGCAAGAGCTCAGCCAGACCTTTATTCTTTTAGGCAAAGCATAAAAGATTACATTAATGCTCCATCTTCTGATGACTATCTGAAAGTTATTTCTTAATGGGATTATGTTTTTTTCAGCTTTAGTGAAAAAACTTAAAGGGGTTGGCCACTTTCTGTTATTGTTGACCAATATAGTCTACTAATATAGTCTTTATTGATATTCTGAACCATTATTAGGTATGCTCACTTGTTTACAAAGTATTTTCTGCTGTCCACACAGAGTTCTTAACCATAAGATGGCTACTGATGGAGGGTCATGTGATCGGGCAAATCACTCTATGTGATGTCTCCTCCATACGGACACACCCTGTTGAGGAAGGGTTGAGACGCATGCATATATATACATATATGCATGCAAACACGTGCATGCATGTATGATATATATGCATGCATTAATTGACACGTTACAGGATGATGTGCGCAGATGTGCCCAGCATCTGCGCACATCTGCCCTTAGTGGCCCACAGGGGCTCATGGTGGCCCCTGTGGGAAATATGTGGTCCCTGGAAGCTGTGCCCCCTTATAATCCCCCTTACAATATATATCTAGACGCCCCTTATAGGTATATAGTATATATGTCCCTTATAATATATATCTATGCTCCCCTTATAGGTGTATAGTATATAGGTCTCTTATAATACCCCAATATCAGTGGTGTATACATGTGTATGGATGTGCCCCAAGCATCCATACACATGTATATTATACACATATTCCCCCCCTATACCTGAAACCAGGTGCATCAGTGTGAATGCGCCCTAAGCATTCACCCTGATGCAATCTGGCTGATTGCATCAGAATGACCGGACAAGGGTCCGGTCATCCTGATGGCTGCAAAGGACTCAGGTTCAACAGAATCTGAGTCCTTTGTTCTAATTATCTCCAGCGCCAGATAATTATGCATGATAGAAGGGAGGGAGAAACCTCCCATCCTTCTATTATGCGCATTCCGGCAGCGCGATTACCATCGCGCTGCCCAGAATGCTAAAGGCTACAGGCGGGAGATCAAAGGCTTCTCCTGCCTGTTAGTATATGGTGCGGCCCCGTAATGCGCGTTCGGGGACGCGCGAGCTGGCGCAGTGACGTCATATCACTGCGCCGGCCCACGTGCCTCCGACGGGCAGGCGCGCGCCACCTTGTGGGCGGTGCGGGAGTGCGGGCCACCGGAGATAAATATCCGGCAGCCCCTGCACTGGGAGGGACGGAGCGCCCCCCCCCCTGGCTGGAGAGACCCCGACCGCCCCCCCCCCCCCCCCCCTCTGAGAGAGAGCGCAATCGGCGCTCAGGGTGAAGAAGCCGAGCTGCCCCCACCAGAAGAGGATCTCCCTAGACGAACGAGCAAACATTAAGTATCACCCCCTTTATTAACCCCTATCCCACCAACGATATCAACCCTTATATCCCTGACCCCCTACCACTAACCCACCAACGATTTAACCCTTACACCCCTGAGCCCACACCCCTATCCCACCAACTATTAACCCCTGCATATCCAAACCCCTACTCCCCTGAATAACCCCTGGTTATGCCCCTACTCCCCTGATTCATCCCCTTGCTGTACACTTGCAGGGTATTAACCCCTGCATTGCTGTACAGCCATGAACACCCCCATTGTTAACCCTTACCTACCCTGTCCCACCAACGATATTACCCCCTCTCTGTACACTTGCAGAGTATTAAACCTTGCATTGCTGTGCAGCCCTGATCACCCCCACTGTACCTCACCCCTATTCACTATTGTATTTGTGTCTGTGGCCTGCATACACCCCTGCAGTGCCACCGTTAACCCTCGTCGTACCCCATAGGGACAGTAAGTTGAACCAGGTGTATAGTTAGTTTGTGGGGGGAATTTGGGAATCGTGTAGTGTAGTTTAGTGCTGTATTTATAGTACCGTATAATTAGTGTATTGCGTGCTTAGTGTACTAGGTATTAATAAATACTGTTTTATTTATAACTATCTGTATAATGTGTGGTTATTAGCGATAGTTAGTTTAGTAAGGCGCATGCAGCTAGCTTAGTGATTAGCGTAAAGTATAGTGAAAGTATTGTTATTATTATATAAAGGTATAAATAGGAGGAGTCATCAATAGACGGCTCCTCCCATTTATGAATATTAATTATTGATATTTGCATAAATATTGGTGATTAATATTCCCCCTTTACACACCCCACCTACCATCTGCACTTGTTCTGTTGGGTGTTTAGTGCAAGTGCAGTGTGTTTAAATGGTGGAGACATAATATGGAGGTGTTTTGCCTGGTCACATGACCTTCCATCAGCCATGTTATGGACAGGACCTCCATGTAGACAGCACAAAAACATTGTACAAAAGGAGGCATTATTGACTTGCTCCACATCCCATGCTAGACAGAAAACCGCTGCTTGCAGTGGTTTTCTGTCTGGTATGGGAACTCAACCAAATGGAACAGAATGCATTCTGGTACAATCTGTTCTGTTTAGTTTCATTTTGTCCCCATTGACAATGAATGAGGACAAAACGGAAGCGTTTTTCTCCAGTATTGAGATCCTTTGCTGGATCTCAATACCGGAAAAGTTAAAAGCAGATGTAAAAGTAGCCATAAAATAGTTTTCACGCAAGTATAGTTTTTCTGCAAGAAGGAATACCTATATGTACTATAGCTTCAGCTGTATCCTTCACGAATAGATACTTTTTATTTATTTAAAGAAACTGACTAGTTAATAGTGTTGGGCTCGAGCATCGCTATGCTTAGCCGAATATCGCGCGGGCTCAAGTCAGTGTATTTAAATCTAATTTAGTCTCTATTTCTGAAAAGTTTCTGGCGGGATTAGTACTCACAACCTTCTACATAACAGCATAACAGCCAAGGATGTTAACCACTACACTATAGAGCCGTATGGCCAGTCACTTAATACTATAATACTATAATAATATATGTAAAATATATTATGGTTAAACAAAAGCAACGAAAGCAGATCAGAGATCAAACACAGGAGAATGTTTTAAATTCATATCTTTTTCCACTGCTCAGATGATATTGTCAAATAAAAAACTTTGCTAGCAATCTTACTCAAAGCTGTTTTTCATCTTGCTCTGTTATTCTGATCCTTGCAGTTTCACAGGGACTGTTTTTGTACTTGAGTAACATTACCCAACATATGTGCAAGATAGGGGGAAAATGTATGATTATGTGGGGTACCACAGCTGGGACCTCCAGTGATTGTGGATGATGGACTAACAGCAGTTTCTGTCAGTCCCATAGATTTTGAATGAAGTGTCATGCTCTGAGGGAGAATTGGGGACAGGTTACCGCCATGGTGGAACCTCCAGATATCATACATGTATTACCTTTACTGTGGATAGTTGATAAATGTTATTTCTGGGAAAACTCTTCATAACCCTTGGCAACACAGGCAGCATAAATGTATGGCACTGAGACCTCCAACAATTGCTAGAATGAGGAGAGAGAAGCACTAACATGTCTCCTTCATCAGGGATACTGGCGAAGGAGACCTAGTTCTCTGAAACGTGTTAGATTTTTTCTGATTCCCAGAGGCTGCCATACATGTGTGATGTCACACCAACACTTTGGGAAGCCCATTCTGACTTCTAAGACACGAGCGAACGCCGCCAGTCGGGCGTCGCCACGTGCAGAAGCAAGGAAGCAGGATTAAGCATCGGAGTTCATTGGCAGGACTAAACTACAGGATCGCTACAAATGTAAATACAAACAAGGCAATGGACTATTTTTGAGCACTTTGGAACATTGTACTAAATTGTATGTATGTATCGGAATAAGGCACAAAAGTTTCTTTGTGGGAGTCATTTCTATTTATATTGCAGTTGGCGCAATAGGTATCGGTGGGTTTGGAATATTAATATTAAAACTAGCATCCAACTGATATCAGCACCAATACCCCAAAAGAAGTGATAAGTGCCTACTAGTAAGCACAGTTTGATTGCTATTTATTAAAGAAATAAATGTTGCAATGTGATTGATTGCTATGGGAAACAAAAACAATATTTCTTTTAGACAGTTTTGTAAAACTCCCCCATTGAGTTGTCTTTTCATCACTGCATTTCAAGAAGTTTTGTGCTTTTCCATCGACATGACCTCAAGTATCTTTTGGGCTACAATGTTACACATTGCAGGGAATGCTGTTAAAGAAAATATGCGGATACTGTTTTTGATAAAAGTACATTCTAATGTTTTATAGGTGTAAATGTCATAGCTAAAGAAAAAGAAAGAAATATAAACCCGTATGAGGTGTTTTTTTTTTGTTTTGTTTTTTACACAGCTCTGTTTGGATCTCGTTTTTTTTATATTGCGCTCCAAACCACTTGCATATCCCTAACACAGCCACCACCAGGATCTTGCTACATGCTGTCTTTTTTATTGTGTTTAATGCCTAAAAGTAGGTTATGTTCTATGTCTATGCAGGAAATTTTTAACTCTGTATCATAAAAAATAAATCTATGACTGCTATAACTATATGTTAAGACATTAGCACTAGTGATGAGCGGCAGGGGCAATATTCAAATTCACAATATTTCGCGAATAAGTGGTAAAATATTCATGACTTCAGATGGAAAAAAAATGACGAATATTCTAAAAAACTAATATATAGCACTATATTGAATATAGTGCTATATATTCCTTTTTCAAATATTCCTAATTTTCTCCATCTGAAGTCTTGATTCCTCCCTGTTTAAGTTGCTTGTGGGCCTATGACTCATTGGCCCACAAGCAGGGAGGAATCATGTTTTCAGATGGAAAAAAGTGACGAATATTCAATACAACGAATATATAGCACCGTATTAGAAATATTTGCGAATTCTCGAAGTTGCGATATTCGCGATAAATATTCATAATTAGAATATTTGCGCTCAACACTAATAAGCACAGAATTTTAAACCTATTTTGATTTAAAAACAAAACAGGGTGTTCAAGTGTTAGTATGCACATTCAAGGGAACATGCCACTAGTACAGACTGTTTTAAATATATAACATCTGCAACAAAATCAAATACAAAATTAAGGTAACAAGACCAAAGATGAAAAATAAAATATCATTGAAAAATGTAACTTGGTAAGCCATTCTGAAGATCAGAGAAGGCGTACAGTCAGGTCCATAAATATTGGGACATCAACACAATTCTAACATTTTTGGCTCTATACACCACCACAGTGGATTTAAAATTAAACGAACTAGATGTGCTTTAACTGCAGACTGTCAGCTTTAATTTGAGGGTATTTACATCCAAACCAGGTGAACGGTGTAGGAATTACAACAGTTTGCATATGTGCCTCCCACTTTTTAAGGGTCCAAAAGTAATGGGACAATTGGCTTCTCATCTGTTCCATGGCCAGGTGTGTGTTATTCCCTCATTAACCCCAATTACAATGAGCAAATAAAAGGTTCAGAGGTCATTTCAAGTGTGCTATTTGCATTTGGAATCTGTTGCTGTCAACACTCAAGATGAGATCCAAAGAGCTGTCACTATCAGTGAAGCAAGCCATCATTAGGCTGAAAAAAACAAAACAAACCCATCAGAGAGATAGCAAAAACATTAGACATGGCCAAAACAACTGTTTGGAACATTCTTAAAAAAAGAAGGAACGCTCAGCAACACCAAAATACCCAGAAGACCACAAAAAACAACTGTGGTGAATGACCAAAGAATTATTTCCCTGGTGAAGAAAACACCCTTCACAACAGTTGTCCAGATCAAAAATACTCTCCAGGAGGTAGGTGTATGTGTGTCAAAGTCAACAATCAAGAGAAGACTTCACCAGAGTGAATACAGAGGGTTCACCACAAGATGTAAACCATTGGTGAGCCTCAAAAACAGGAAGGCCAGATTAGAGTTTGCCAAACGACATCTAAAAAAGCTTCACAGTTCTGGAACAACATCCTATGGACAGATGAGACCAAGTGTAACAATCCTACAGGCTCACCTGAGTCAGAGGACCGCTGGCTGGAGGTAGGAGTGGAGCCCAGTGGCAAGGACCGCAGGCAGGTAGTAGGTAGGGACAAGCAGAAGAGTAGTCGGTAGGCAGGCGGTGGGTCAGGGCAGGCGGCAGTAAGCGTGGTCAGACAATTCGGATGGCAACGGTGGTAGCAGTTCAGTAGGTAGGGACAAGCAGAAGTGTAGTCGGTAGGCAATTCCTGGTCAGCAGTGGACTTTCAGTAGTAGCAGAAGCAGCAGATGAGGAGAAGCTTGATCAAGGCTCAGGAGCTCAATAATCAGCAAGCTAGAGTGCAAGGGGCTGGACTTATATAGGGAAGTACCAGGTGTGGGGAATCAAGGGTGATGAGCAAGGCTTGGCAAGACTGAGGTTACATAATAGGTTTCAGGGAGTAATGTCCAGAGAGGACGGTAGCCTAGTAAGCAGGGCTACCGCCTGGGATGTGGCTGGTCACGGGTTTGAATCCCGACACCAAGATCCACTTTACAGAGTGATGGGAAGAGAAGTGTATGGAGAAGGAAAGGAACTGCTCATGATCCTAAGCATACCACCTCATCAGTGAAGCATGGTGGTGGTAGTGTCATGGCGTGGGCATGTATGGCTGCCAATGGAACTGGTTCTCTTGTATTTATTGATGATGTGACTGCTGACAAAAGCAGCAGGATGAAATCTGAAGTGTTTCGGGCAATATTATCTGCTCATATTCAGCCAAATGCTTCAGAACTCATTGGATGGCGCTTCACAGTGCAGATGGATAATGACCTAAAGCATACTCCAAAAGCAACCTAAGAGTTTTTTAAGGGAACGAAGTGGAATGTTATGCAATGGCCAAGTCAATCACCTGACCTGAATCCGATTGAGCATGCATTTCACTTGCTGAAGACAAAACTGAAGGGAAAATGGCCCAATAACAAGCAGGAACTGAAGACAGTTGCAGTAGACGCCTGGCAGAGCATCACCAGGGATAAAACCCAATGTCTGGTGATGTCTATGTGTTCCAGACTTCAGGCTGTAATTGACTACAAAGGATTTGCAACCAAGTATTAAAAGGTGAAAGTTTGATTTATGATTATTATTATGTCCCATTACTTTTGGTCCCTTAACAAGTGGGAGGCACATATGCAAACTGTTGTAATTCCTACACCGTTCACCTGATTTGGATGTAAATACCCTCAAATTAAAGCTGACAGTCTGCAGTTAAAGCACATCTTGTTTGTTTCATTTCAAATCCATTTTGGTGGTGTATAGAGCCGAAAATGTTAGAATTGTGTCGATGTCCCAATATTTATAGACCTGACTGTTTATGAGACTGTCCTGTTGCTCTAAATGCCCAAAGAGAATCTGAGCCTTGGTGGGATGGTTGTTAGGTTAAAGCTGATCCCGCTTGTTTGTCTTTGATAGGACATTGTAAAACGAATAACTTTTTTATTTTGAGATGCTGGGCAAGAGCTTTACAGTGATATATATATAGTATATTCTGGAAACTATTTAAGTGATACACCTGCAAGTGCTTGGCCTGGTTTTTAGCCTTTTTTGAATTACACATCTATCAAATCTATAAACAAGTTCTTACCCCTTTGTGCACCTTCTACTTTTTCCCTTTTATGTTTACAAGCATGAAATTCATATGGCTGAAGTAGAGCAGAGGCTCAATACTTGATATGAGTGATGACTGGCAAAAGATTGCTTCCATTGACCTTTGTGTTCACCCCAACAACACTTTAACCCACAATTTTAACCTGTACAGAAACTCAGAATGCAAGTGTTAAATCCACCAAGATCTTTCTATGAATATAACAATTTCTTCTCACTGCCTTCATATGGCACAGTCATACAATATTAAGAAACTGCATTTCCTTTTGCTAGTTGTCCACTAGCGGAGTTTGCCACAATTGAAATGATTGATCCTATTTTTACAGTTGTGCATGAAAACGTATATCTGCCCTTCTCTTACATTTGAAAATCTGTTAACTGGGAAAATAACACTATTACTAGATTGTCTACTTCCTTGAAATATATGATCTTATGGTACTGAATTCATGATGCTAATCATTTTACAGAAAGGGTTTCTTGTCTATGTTGTGCTATAAATTCCAAATGTCATCAAGATCACAGCGCATAAATTCTTTGGCTTCAAGCATGAAATTCTGTATGTTCTTTTCATTGTTTCATATTGTTCTAACACACAAACATTGCTCTAAGTCATAAAACACAAAAGCTTTCCTTTTTTTTTCTTATTGAATCCCTTAAAGTCTTTGTTGGACAGTGCTGTACAGAATTTCAAATGGAATTCCTTTCTCAAAAATATAAAGGCATTATTACAAATGTACATAAAATATTTGTATCTCAACAGTCTGCTATTTTGTAACAAATAAAACTAAATAATAACTTTGAACTATAAAAATTATAGGCTAATAAAAATCTTGAATTTTAGGTATACAAATATACAGCCACAAACAGATATCACTAATGGTTCGATGTGGGGGAAAAAATCATTGAAAACCAACATTTTTGTTAAGGACACTTCTTATCTTTTTTTTTTTGTAGTAAAAGGCAAGCAACACATTTCAACATTGTCCTGTTAACTTCATCAGGCTTATACAAACCAGTGTCAAACAATGCATTAAATAAACCAGATTTACTCAACTCAAAGTTTCAGAGTGACGTCAAGATTGTTTTATCTCTTCCAAGGTGGATTTCAAACATATACACTGACTTGTGTATTACTAAGGCCTAGTTCACACGATCATTTTTTTGCGAGTGTACGGGCCGTTTTTTTGTGTTCCGTATACGGAACCATTCATTTCAATGGTTCCGCATTAAAAACAGAATGTGTTCCATAAGCATTCCGTTTCCGTATTTCCGTTTTTCCGTTCCGTTGAAAGATAGAACATGTCCTATTATTTCCCGCAAATCACGTTTCGTGGCTCCATTCAAGTCAATAGGTCCGCAAAAAAAACTGAACACTTACGGAAATGCATCCTTAAGTCTTCCGTATCCGTTCCGTTTTTGCCTAACCATCTATTGAAAATTTTATGCCCAGCCCAATTTTTTCTATGTAATTACTGTATACTGTATATGTCATACTGAAAAACGCAATGGAAAAATGGAACGGAAACGGAAACACAACAGAACTCAAAAACAGAACAATGGATCTGTGAAAAACGGACTGCGAAAAACTATAAAAGCCATACGTTCGTGTGAACTAGGCCTAACTCTTACAACCATTATACTGTGTATGCTCTACTGCGATTTACCTCCCCAGAAAATTCAGGCTGCAATGGTGGGTAAATGGCAGGGCTTGTGAAAGCCTTATGCACAAGTGGTCATTCCTGGGTGGATTTGGTTGTTTCTGGAGCCGGGATTAGATACCTCATATTTACCTACTGCAGTGTTGGTAAGTATGGTGTTTTTGTTGCTGTTCATTAAAAAATAAATAAAAAATTAATAAAGATATCTTAAAAGAAAAAAGATACATAATCTTAAAAACTTACAAACTACTCACAACTCAAAGGCATCATAAAACAAATTCATATAAACATGCCAATGAGAAATAAAATCACTGCGGTCATAAAAACATTACTGCAAACTCTTTCCTCAGGTTTCCACTGGTCTGGATGGAGATTATTTTTGCACCTAGTCATGTTTAGGAGCTGTTGCGGTATGATAACTTTCATCTAGTGTGTCACGAATAGTGTTGAATATTCTAATCGCGACTTTATCATAAATTTATCGTGAATATATTACATTGTCGATTTTCGCAATCAAATAAACAATGACTAGAGATCACGAATTCTCGAATTTGCAAATTTATGGCGAATATTTATCCAAAAATGTGCAAAATATCGCGAATTCGAATATTGCCTATGCCGCTAAATCACTAGTTATTACAAGGAAATATTTCTTAGTTTTATTTGCCCTAGTACGGTGCAGTTATATGTTCTAAAGCATTTTTTGGCTTGTATTAGTGGGAAAAAATGGCTTATTCGCTGTTGTATGGTGAAGTGCGAAAATTACAGCCCTTTTTTGCATGTATTAGTGGAAAAAGGAAAAATATATATTTGCCACTCAGCGGTGCAGTTATCTGTTTTAAAGCCCTTTTTTGCGTCCATTAGTGGAAAAAGGAAATATATCTTTGCCGCTCAACAGTGCAGTTATCTGTTTTAAAGCACTTTTTTGCGTCTATTAGTGGAAAAAGGAAAAATATCTTTGCCGCTCAGCGGTGCAGTGAGATATTTTACAGCCCAGTTTGCCGTGTATTATTGCCGAATTACAAATATATTCGCCTTTCATCGTTGCACTTATTTGTTGAAAAGCCTTTTGTGTAAAAATATAAAAAAAATAGGGGCCTAATTGCCATTCAGCGGTGCAGTAAGATATTTTACAACCTAGTTTGCCATGTATCACTGGCGAAATACAAATATATTCGCCTTTCATCATTATCTGTTGAAAAGCCTTTTGTGTAAAAATATAAAAAAATTAGGGCCTAATTGCCATTCAGCGGTGCAGTGAGATATTTTACAGCCCAATTTGCCATGTATTACTGGCGAAATACAAATATATTTTCGAAAAATGTATGGGTGAATGCACTAGTGATGGACGAACATTGCGAACCGCAAGTTTGCGGGGGCCCCCATTCACTTTAATGGCAGGCGAACCTGAAAAACCTTTAGCTCATATTTGCAGCCACCAAATACTTAGTAGGAGTGTACAAATAGTCCCACAACATGGACAGTGACATACTAGAGGGGGATCAATGACAAAAATTCCAACAAAAAATTAATTCTCTGAAATGTGCCCTATTGGAGCCTTGAAAATTTGTATTTTAGGCCACAGGAGTACAGGCCTTAAAAATTAGGCATTCACCTGACATAAAAGAAATTGTGATTATGTGGCTCAAGGTACATTTTGCAGTCACTAAATAACAATTTTACTGTAGCCCACTTTTTTAGGGGGGCAACTGGTATATCACACCAGTAGAAATTATTTGTTCCAATAGCGTTTGGCACTCTGTGTAGCAGCTGAACCACACACAACTGCTGCACAATACAAGTCACACCTATCGATAGCACACCTATACCAGTGCTTAAATGGACTTTTGTGGCCCTATTAGCTAGCATTTGGTGTCCTTAACAGTCTGTCCCTGCTCCACACAGCAACCTCTCCCTACACTGGCAAAAGACTGAATGTATAATGACGGCCAGATCAGGTTTATTTATAAGGTAGGGGGTATGTCCATGTGCTGAAACGTCTCAATTGGCTGTCCTGTACCACCTGATGGATGTGTCATGGGTCAAAGTTCTTCACAATGTAAAAGAATATGGCACCGGCGGACATCGCTATATGTTTGCCCGTTCAGCAAACCGCGAATGAGCAAAGTTTGCCGCGAAACGACCGCCGGGCGAACCGCAAGGCCATCTCTAATGTACACCTCCTTTTGCGGTATGAAACTACTTACTTAGTAGTGAAATTCTTTATGTGACACTGGCTCTTTTTCGGATAAAAGGGTGAATGTACACCTCCTTTCGCGGTATGGAACGACTTACTTAGTGGTGAAATTCTTTGTGACACTAGTTTTTTTTCGGAAAGTTTATGGGGCCGAATTACAAAATTGATGGGTGACTGTACACCTCCTTTTGCTGTATGGACTGAATTATGCAGTGTTGAAATTTAAAATTTCAAAGTAAACTCTGCTGCTCTGTA
The DNA here is from genome assembly GCF_905171765.1 of Bufo bufo. Lineage (NCBI taxonomy): Eukaryota > Metazoa > Chordata > Amphibia > Anura > Bufonidae > Bufo > Bufo bufo. The sequence continues at coordinate 421,873,508 of NC_053391.1, read as the reverse complement.
TCTCTTGTGACGTCAAAGTCTCCAAATATGTCCTTCTTGCGATTTACACTAAAAATATTATTTTCATGTGGAGATCAAAGAATGATGTTGGAGGCATATAGTGTATGCAAACCATGTGCGATCCCTCTCATCACTCTCACGCTGTTCCGCACCTGGTTTGCCTGGGCGAAAGGAGTCACACAGAGGAGGAACTGCTCCGTGTCCTTCAGCAAGAAATCGAATCCTGGCTTTCTCCGTGACTACTGAAAATCGGAACCATGGTGACCCACAACTGGAAGAACATGGTGTCGGTGCTGCGTCAAGGATGGCTGAGTCATGTGCCCTGCATAGCAACCGTGTTCAATCTGGTTGTCAAGCGGTTCCTGAAGTCTTCCACCCATCCCCAAGACACCCTAAAAATGGCCAGGAAACATTGCATGCACTTCATTGCATACACCGCAAAGCACACCCTCCTTGAGCTGCAGCAGCAGAACGGCATCCCCCAACATAGGCTGATATGCAATGTTTCCAACCATTGGAATTCCACCCTCCATATATTGGACCGACTGTATGAACAGAGAAAGGCCATAAACGATTTCTTGATGATCCAAGCGGACAGGAGTAGTCCCCTGTGTAACTTCAATGTCAGCCAGTGGCAGCTCATGCGCAACACCCGCTGTTTGCTCAGGCCCTTTGTGGAGGCCACGTTATTTTTCCGTTGCCAAGACGACGGGATGAACAAAGTCATTCCACTGCTTCATGTCCCGCGTTAAAGAGTCACGGACTTTGGAATGAATGCGCTAAATGTTCTTATAGGCAACAATCCACACTTTAAGCAGGTTTAATATAAGCAAATGCAGTGTAGAGAGATGTTGCAAAAAGGAGCCTATTGCAAAGGAAGCACTTGTTCCCATTCTTACAGCAGCCAAAATTGTTGTAGTGTAGTCTTAGTCCAGAAAACACTACACCCAAATGTCAGTAGTTGTTTGATCCAAATCAACAGTATTCACTCAATTGATGTATGGTTAATAATAATAAGGAAGAAGTACAGTCCAGTGCCCATTTTATACTTACTCCCTTAACATCACCTATTATGCAAGTATTAGTTTGCCACACAAGATAAGCTGGGATCGATACTTTACCGGTCGACGTAGCTTGTCGGGAATTATCACAGTGGGTACCTCACTGAGACCTACATGTGGTCTGTGGGCCTCACAGTGGCGTCCCACTTGGCCTAGAGGTTATCCTCAGATCGGCTGTGTGTTTTTCCTGACTGTCGGAAGGTGCTGGGTCCTAGTGTCCGGACCAGATGATACCTGTCCTTTGGAGTCTTTTTCTGACAAGTCCGTTCGTGCCTCCAAATAATAGCGTACTTGGTGTTGGATCAAAATTTGATGAATATAGCTCACTGTCCCTTGCCAAACATGTTTCAGGGTCACACTACCCCTTCTTCAGTTGTCAGAACAGTGAGCATGCTGTTGTGTCCTTTTATATGTTTCTTGGCAATCAGATGGAATTGATTAGGACTGTGAACCTTTCTCAAAACATGGACTCGGATCCTGCTTTCAACACAAAGTTAATGCTTGGTTTATAACAAAAACGTAATTGCGGTATCCATATCTTTCTGCGTATTGTTTGATCCAAAAGTCATACTTTTATGGGTGATGTTATTACAACAGAGGCATGGCTTTTGATCACATTTAAAAACTCTCTACAAGGATAGTAGTACTGAGTTTTAGTTTCATCTTTATCAGTTCACTTCAGGCCATTTTGATTTTATTAGTCCTTGCCTTCATGAATGTGATACTTGTTTTTTCAAAAGAAGACTTTTCAGAATGGCATCTAAAGTCAAAATACCACCATGTTTTTCCAGTGTTTTCCTTAGAGCAGTATTACCTGTATTGGCCTCTGTAATGAAATTACCAATATCCCAACAGAAAACTATACTAAATCAAATTCACATTGAAATAGCATAAACTTTAAACTATGCGCCTCATATTACCCACTTTAATAACAATACATCATGCTTTGCATTTGAGGACAGAGCAGTGAGACATACTGTATACTCAGTAATATATAAAAGTGCTTACCACAGTGGATAGAGACTGGCTGACCTCTGTGCCTCTATGTGCACTTTGCCCAGCTTCTTTAAGGTTATTTGCCCAGGTTATTTAAAAAGTCGCAAAAAAATGCACAATTTGACTCCAGTGAGGACCATGCTTATCTTATGAGACTTTTTAATAGAACATGCAACTTTTTCGTAAGGACGTGCGACTTTTGTAAAGCTGCTTACTGACAGAAAAACTGCTACCGTCAAACCACATTTATTACAGTCTTAAAGGGCCGATCATAAATCTGACTTGGCTAAAACTGACTTTAGCCATATGTGAAAGTGGAGTGAGCTGTCAGAGTAATGATAAATCTGGCCCTATGTGTGGAGAAAAAGAGGCACAGTACACCAACATCAAAACCTCATCCCAACTGTGAAGTATGGTGGTGGGGGCATCATGGTTTGGGGCTGCTTTTCTGCGTCAGGGCCTGGACGGATTGCTATCATCGAAAGAAAAAATGAATTCCCAAGTTTATCAAGATATTTAGCAGGAGAACTTAAGGCCATCTGTCCACCAGCTGAAGCTCAACAGAAGATGGGTGTTGCAACAGGACAACGACCCAAACCATAGAAGTAAATCAACAACAAAATGGCTTAAACAGAAGAAAATACGCCTTCTGCAGTGGCCAGTCAGAGTCCTGACCTCAACACGATTGAGATGCTGTGGCATGACCTCAAGAAAGCGATTCACACCAGACATCCCAAGAATATTGCTGAACTGAAACAGTTCTGTAAAGATGAATAGACAAGAATTACTCCTGACCGTTGTGCACGTTTGATCTGCAACTACAGGAAACGTTTGGTTGAAGTTATTGCTGCCAAAGGAGGTTCAGCCAGTTATTAAATCCAAGGGTTCAGATACTTTTTCCACCTGCACTGTGAATGTTTACATGGTGTGTTCAATAAAAACATGATAACATTTAATTCTTTGTGTATTAGTTTAAACAGACTGTGATTGTCTATTGTTGTGACTTAGATGAAGATCAGATCACATTTTATGACCAATTTGTGCAGAAATCCATATCATTCCAAAGGGTTCACATACTTTTTCTTGCAACTGTATGTGTCATCCACAGGCAGTGTCTAGTAATGCAGTCATGTCTCATTCAAGTTAATGGAGTTTATATGGAATTCCAAACAATACCTCATCCACAGATCCCCCCCATAACAGTGTCATACACAAATCCCCCATAACAGTGTCATCCACAGTTATGACGTGATGACGTAGGAGTAGGACGTCAGGCTCTCTCCTCCTCCTCCCGGGCTCGGCCTCCTCCGCTCTCCCTGAGGTTTCTGCGGTCTGCGGCGTTCCTTCCATCCTTCTAGCCATGGGGGAACCTGCTTTGTAGTCTGATCTCCGCTGCTCCTGCCTACACGCTTTGCAGCCCGATCCACGCTGCTGCTGCCGCCTGCTGATTTACCCTCGCTCCTGCTTCAAGCCTGTTCCCTCCTCTCCCTCTCCACTTACCTCACGTAAGTTGTGGACTTCCAGCTTCCTCCCGAAGTTTGTCCCCCTGCCTGGACTTTCTCTTGGATCCCGGCATCGGTATTTCTTTCCGGGCGCTTCTCTCCTGCTGGCTCGGCACTCCTCTTGTTTGGTCCTCTCTGCGCTCTTCGCTGAGGGCTGCCTGCGGGCCTCGCTGCTGTCTGCCGTGGTGGGGTCTGCTGCGACTGAGCTCTGGGTCTCCGTTCCAGCCTCCTGTGGTGAGATCTTTGGCTGGCATACCCGGAGTGGCTGGCTGGCTTCCTGGTGACTCCCCTCGCCCCCTGGCTCCTAGCCAGGCATCCGTGACTTACTGGCTCTATGTGGAGACGGTTCTGTGTTTTTTTGTGTTTTTTTTTTCTCTTCCCCTGTGTGTTGTCTAGGGCTGGTTTCTCCTTATGCTGATAGCTAAAAAGGCCATTTGGGCAACTAAAAGCTAACCAAAAGGGTACCAGCAAGTTTTTTTTTTTGTCATATACGAGCAGTACTGAGGGAAGATAAGGATCCCTAAAAAAAAAAAAGAAAAAGCAAGAAAAAGCCGAAGAAAATAAAACTAGAGCGGAGAGGGGAAGGAGGAAGAGGGGAGAGAAAAAGGAAAAAAAATATATAAAAAAATAAAAAGAAAGAAAAGAGGAGAAAGGAAAGAAAGGGAAAAGGATACAAAAAAAAGGGGGAAAAAAAGGGAGAGGGAAGCAGGCAAGATAAAGGGGTATACGGAATGGCTCCAATAACTAGCAGGCGGTCGACAGACCTCTCTGCTCAGAAATCTGTTACTAAACCCTTTGAAGGGATAAAAATAGATCAATTTTTAAAATCCCCAAGGGTTAATACCAGAGGTGGTCAAAAGGACATTAGTTCCAAAAGGACTGACAACACAGAGGTGATGGAGGCAGAACTACAAAAACCCTCTGGGTGCCCCCAAGGGGAAGGGGGAGTGGAGGGAGAAGACACGACTCAGGGTGATCCCATTTCACTAAAAGAAATATTAATGGCAGTGAAACAGAACGGGGACCTAATACAAGGCATTACAACTCAACTCGGGTCAATTTATGCCGAGGTGGGACTAATTAGAGATGATCTGAAAAAATCTGTGATAGAGTTAGTAATGTGGAGAGCTCTCTGGTAACAATGCAAAATGAATCCCAAAAAATAAACACTGAGGTTTCCACCCTGAAGATAGATCTCAACCTTCTCAAGAGAAAGGTAGTGGACCTCGAAGATCGGTCACGAAGATACAATGTGAGAATAGTGGGGGTTCCAGAAGGTGCGGAAGATAAGAACCCTATCCAATTTAGGCTACTTTCACACTACCGTTCAGAGCGGGTCCGTCTGATGTCTGCACAGACGGATCCGCTCCTATAATGCAGACGTTTGGATCCGTTCAGAATGGATCCGTCTGCATTATAGTTTAAAAAAAATTCTAAGTGTGAAAGTAGCCTGAACGGATCCGTCCAGACTTTACATTGAAAGTCAATGGGGGACGGATCCGTTTGAAGATTGAGCCGTATTGTGTCATCTTCAAACGGATCCGTCCCCATTGACTTACATTGTAAGTCTGGACGGATCCGCTTGCCTCCGCACGGCCAGGCGGACACCCGAACGGATGCGTCCGGGGCCGCTTGTGAGCCCCTTCAAACGGAGCTCAGAAGCGGACACCCGAACGCTAGTGTGAAAGTAGCCTTATACAGTCCTTGATTTTGGAGAACTTTGGAAGGGACCTTTTTTCACCAATGTTTATGGTGGAAAGAGCCCATCGCGTCCCGGGTGGGAAACCAATCCCTGGGCGACAACCACGCACACTCCTTGCCAAGATGCTTGTCTCAAGGGACAGAGATATGGTACTAAGAAGGGCGAGGGAATGCTTCCCCGTTTCATATGATGGGAACAGACTGGTTTTCTTTCCTGATTTCTCAAAGGATACCCAGGAAAAGAGATGCTCGTTTATGGTTGTTAAAAAGAGGCTAAGAGAAAAGGACATTAAATATTCAATTATCTTTCCTGCCAAACTCCGGATCATTTTTAAAGATACCACCTTGTTTTTTGATACCCCGGATAAACCCGCAGACTGGCTTGAACATAACAATATGTGATTCAACTACAGAGGGAGTGGCTGGGTTGATTAGAGCTAGTTTGTAGTTTCTTTTTCTGAGCTATTCTCTTGGGGGGGAGCATGGGAGGGATGGTCACAGGTGAGAAATCTGCTGCAATTGTGCTGGTGAATTACTAGTATGGGGGGGCGGGATGGGATGGGCTTTGATGCGTGTTTTTTTTTATTTTAATTTTTTACTATAGTTGATAATGTCCATCAGAATTTTAACCTGGAATGTTAGGGGTTTGGGGGACAAAAGAAAGAGACAAGCGGTTTTTGACATGATGCGTACCCATCTTCCAGCGATTGTATGCTTGATAGAAACACATCTTACTGGGGAGACCTCGAGGATGGTCACCAGGGAATGGGCTGCGCACACGTACCATTCGACCCTCTCTAGCCATTCCAGGGGAGTGACAGTGTTTATTCATAAAGCAATTGAATTTCTTTGCGAGGCGTCCTCTGTTGACAACCAGGGAAGATTTGTCTTTCTATACTGTAAGTTGGCCGGAAGGATGTGCATTCTGGCATTTGTTTATATTCCACCTCCATTCTCGTTTTCAGTGCTGAATTCTCTGCTAATATTTATTGAAAAATGGCCAGAATGCCCTACATTGATTATTGGGGATTTCAATTGTGTTATGAATCCGGTAGTAGACAGGGTCACTCTGGGTGTGGAGGGAGATGTCCCTGCTCAGGGATCTCCCTTGGCTCGTTTCTGTTCGGAGGCTGGGTTTGAGGATGTTTGGGGAGGGCTGGGCCAAGGGAGAAGAGTCTTTTCATGTATTAGTAAATCAGGGAGATCTATGTCTAGAATAGACCATGCACTGATCAATAAAAAATATCTACGACACGTAACACGAATGAAGTACGAGACTAGGTCACTCTCGGATCATCTACCGATACTCCTTGAATTCTGCCTGGCCCAGGATAAACAAATAGGGAGGTCTCCCTTTAGACTAAATTCCTATTGGCTTTCACTAATAAAGGACCATGAAATAATACAATTTTGGTTATCTAACCATGGGTCAGCTAGAATCCAGGTGGTATGGGACACTTTTAAGGCCTATATGAGGGGAATAATGGTCAGTCATATTTCAAATTTAAGAAAGGAGTACGGGAAAAACGAGAAAAATTTAAAAGAACAAGCGTCCTTAGCTACACAATTTTTTCATATAAATAGGACAGAGGAAAATAGGGAAAATATGCAGAAGAGTGTACAGGCATACTCCGACCTCTTGCTGGATAAGGCACAACAGAGCCTATTCTTTAAAGGGCAAAAACACTTTACTGAATCAGGCCGCCCAGGGAAACTCTTATCTAGGGTCATCTCCAGTCAGGAATCCCCAAAAAATATAGATAATATACGACTCCCCCATGGGAGGATGGTTAGGGGACACGACTCCATAGAGAGGGCCTTCCTTGATTACTTCTCAGACCTCTATAGAGCCGATTGTAAGATCAGGGATGAATTGATGGACTCCTATCTTGATGGTATAGTTTTTCCCACTATTACTTTGGCGCAAAGGAAGGTACTTGAGGCCGATCTCTCTATCCAGGAGCTGGAGGGCGCAATTAAACTATATGTGGGTAACTCCACCCCCGGCTCGGACGGACTTCCATACGAATTTTATGTCAGATATAAAGAGGATGTTTTCCCTAGACTGTTGGAGGTCCTTGCTGAGTCGGTGGAGGAGGGGAACCTGCCGGGTTCAATTATGGAAGCGGTAATAATATTAATTCTAAAAAAGGTAAGGACCCCATAGATATGGGATCCTATAGACCGATTTCGCTATTGAACGCAGATGTAAAGCTCCTGGCGAGGATTTTAGCGACAAGACTTTCTGGGGTAATCGCCTCCGTTGTCCACCCGGACCAGAACGGTTTTATTCAAAACAAAGGTACTCATCATAATCTCCACCGGCTTTTTGCCAATATACAGGCCCCTGGTGGGTCTGCTCGCTCCAACCTGTCCTTAGATGCCTCAAAGGCCTTCAACAGGGGGGAGTGGCGATTTCTGTGGAAGGTTTTGGCGAGGATGGGCTTTGGGGAGAGATTTATAAATATGATTAAGACACTTTATAGGTCTCCTACAGTCAGGCTGAGTCTCAATGGGAGCCTTACTTCGAGCTTTGATCTAAAAAGAGGTACCCGGCAGGGTTGCCCACTATCTCCACTTCTGTTCGATATCTACATTGAGCCCTTGGCTCTGTCTGTTAGGCAGGATCCTCAAATTAATGGTTTTGGAACACTAGGAGAGGAAGATCGTATCTCTCTATATGCGGACGATGTTCTTTTCTTTGTGTCACGGATGGTGTACAGGAAACAAGATAATACAATACAAACAATGACTCACAGGACCCACAACTAAGGAACAAAAGGGAGACCCCTGCAATCGACCTGCCGCTCTCCCTTATTGCTCAGCCTATGCGACCACCCCAAAGGTGGATGGGCGCATATCCACGTACCTCGGCTATCTTAGACCTGAAGGCCCTACAATAGTGAGGGGACACGACCACCGGCTCCCTACACAGACACGGAGGGAGTCAGGGTCACCTGGATCCAGAAAACAGAAAATCATAAATACATAAACAGAACTTATCTTGCAGACGACTGTGGACAGGGAACAGGGAACTGGGAACTGGGACAGCATGCACACACACTCCAGGAAGTTGTATCAGCCGCACACTACTGCCTTATGGGTAGAAATTTAAAGGGAAGTAATCAGTCCGACTGCATGACAGCTGAGATAGACTAACGAGGTGAGGAACAGAAACCAAAACAAAGAAACTCAAGGAGGAGGATCTGGACAGCTCCTGTCAGAGCTTCTCAGCTGTCTGGTTGTGACAGTACCCCTCCCTCTAGGAGTGGACTCCGGACACTCAGGGCCCACCTTCTCAGGATGGGACCTATGGAAAGCCCTGATGAGACGAGAGGCCTTAATGTCCATCACTGGGACCCACATCCTCTCCTCAGGACCATAACCCTCCCAATGAACGAGGTACTGGAGGGAACCGCGGACAAGACGAGAATCCACAATCCTAGAGACCTGAAATTCAAGATTTCCATCAACAATAATCGGAGGAGGAGGCAAAGGCGAGGGTACAATAGGTTGAACATAAGGTTTCAATAAGGACTTATGGAAAACATTATGGATCTTCCAAGTCTGAGAAAGATCAAGACGGTAGGCAACAGGATTGATGACAGACAGGATCTTGTAAGGCCCAATAAACCTAGGACCCAACTTCCAGGAGGGAACCTTCAATTTGATATTCTTGGTAGACAGCCACACCAAATCACCAACATTCAGGTCCGGACCAGGCACACGTCTCCTATCCGCCACACGCTTATATCTCTCACTCATGTTCCTCAGATTATCCTGAATCTTTTGCCAAATAGATGACAAAGACGAGGAGAATCTGTCCTCATCAGGCAAACCAGAAGAGCCCTCTCCAGAGAAAGTCCCAAACTGCGGATGAAACCCATATGCACCAAAAAATGGTGACTTATCAGAGGACTCCTGACGACGGTTATTTAAAGCAAACTCAGCAAGGGACAAAAAAGAACACCAATCCTCCTGATTCTCCGCCACAAAACAGCGCAGATATGTCTCCAGATTCTGATTGACACGCTCTGTCTGGCCATTCGACTGCGGATGGAAAGCAGAAGAGAATGACAAGCGAACCCCCAAGCGAGAACAGAAGGCCTTCCAGAATCTGGAAACAAACTGCGTGCCCCTATCAGAGACTATGTCTGAAGGAATACCATGCAATTTGACAATGTGGTCAACAAATGCCTGCGCCAGCGTCTTAGCATTGGGCAAACCAGGAAAAAGGATAAAATGCACCATTTTGCTAAAACGGTCCACCACCACCAGAATCACAGACTTCCCCGAGGAACGAGGCAAGTCCGTTATGAAGTCCATGGACAGATGTGTCCAAGGACGGGAAGGAATGGGCAAAGGAAGGAGAGGACCTGATGGCCGTGAATGAGGGACCTTGGCACGAGCGCAAGTCTCGCAAGCTGCCACAAAACCCTCAACCTACTTACGAAGCGCAGGCCACCAGAATCTCCGGGCAATGAGATCCAGTGTGGCTCTTGTCCCCGGGTGCCCAGCAAGGACCGTATCGTGGTGTTCTTTAAAAATCTTGTGTCTCAAAGCGAGAGGCACAAACAACCTCCCAGGAGGACAAAGATCAGGAGCTTCTGACTGAGCTGCCTGCACCTCTGCCTCCAAATTAGGAAAAAGAGCAGAGACCACCACACCTTCAGCCAAAATGGGACCCGGGTCTTCAAAATTCCCACCTCCCGGGAAACAACGTGATAGGGCATCTGCCTTCACATTCTTAACCCCAGGGCGGAACGTAACAACAAAATTAAACCTTGAAAAGAACAAAGACCATCTGGCCTGTCTCGGGTTCAGACGCTTGGCTGACTCCAAGTAGGCCAGATTTTTATGGTCAGTAAACACGGTAATAGGGTGTCTGGCTCCCTCTAGCCAATGGCGCCATTCCTCAAAAGCCAACTTGATGGCCAACAATTCCCTATCTCCCACATCATAATTTCTCTCTGCGGAGGAGAGCTTCTTTGAGAAAAAGGCACACGGTTGCCATTTGGCAGGAGAGGAACCCTGAGACAAGACCGCACCCACCCCTACCTCAGAAGCATCAACCTCAACTATGAAGGGTAACGAAACATCAGGTTGTACTAGGATGGGAGCGGAAGCAAAACTCTCCTTGATATTAGAAAAGGCCTTACGCGCCTCTACCGACCAGGAAGAAAAATCTACCCCCTTTCTGGTCATATCAGTGAGTGGTTTAACAACAGAGGAATAATTCAAAATAAATTTCCTGTAATAATTAGCAAAGCCCAAAAAACGCATCAGCGCCTTCTGATTCTCAGGAAGCTCCCACTCAAGCACAGCGCGAACCTTCTCGGGGTCCATGCGAAAACCAGTAGCGGAGACAAGAAACCCCAGAAATTGGATCTCTGGAACCGCAAACACACATTTTTCCAGTTTCGCGTATAATTTATTCTCCCGCAGGATGAGTAAGACCTGACATAAGTGTTCCTTATGAGTCTTGAAATCAGGAGAAAAAATCAAAATGTCATCCAAATACACTAATACAAATTTTCCCATTAAATGATAAAAAATGCTGTTGACGAAATGCTGAAAAACGGCTGGGGCATTCATCAAACCAAAAGGCATAACTAAATTCTCAAAATGGCCCTCAGGGGTATTAAAAGCCGTCTTCCATTCGTCTCCTTCTCTGACCCTAACCAGGTTGTATGCCCCTCCTAGGTCTAATTTGGAAAAGACTTTCGCCCCAACAACCTGGTTAAACAAGTCCGGGATCAGAGGAAGCGGATAAGGATCACGAATAGTGATACTGTTCAGCTCCCTGAAATCCAGACAAGGTCTTAAAGAACCATCTTTTTTCTTAACAAAGAAAAAACCAGCGGCAACAGGTGACTTCGAGGGTCGTATGTGTCCTTTTCTCAGACTCTCAGAGATATAAGCACGCATAGCGACCCTCTCAGGTTGGGAAAGATTGTATAAACGAGATTTAGGCAGCTTGGCGCCTGGGATGAGATCAATAGGGCAATCATACTCCCTGTGCGGAGGTAAACCCTGAACTCCACTCTCAGAGAAGACATCCAAAAATTCAGAGAGGAAAGGTGGTACAGTTTTAGTAGAAACCTCAGAAATAGATGTTATGAGGCAATTCTCTCTGCAAAAGTTACTCCAACCATTTATTTGCCTCGCTTGCCAATCAATGGTGGGGTTATGTTTAGTGAGCCAGGGTAGCCCCAACACTAGAGGAGTAGGCAAACCGCTAAGGACGAAACATGACACATCCTCAACATGAGCATCATTCACAATTAAACGGATATTGTTAACTATGCCCTTTAATGATTTCTGAGAAAGTGGAGCTGAATCAATAGCAAAAACAGGAATATCTCTTCCCAAAGTGCATACCTGGAAACCATGAGTTATTGCAAATTGATTATCAATGAGGTTGACAGCTGCTCCACTATCCACAAAAATCTCACAAAAAATGCTCTTGCTCTCTAGCGCCACCCTAGCAGGCAGGACAAAACGGGAACTACAAGCAAAAGGAAAACCTTAAATTTCCGCCTCAACCCTGCCAATAGTAACAGACGGAACATTCTTAAAAGATTTCTTCCTTTTTGTCTCTTTATTACTCCCAGAAAACTGCCTGAATCTCCTAGAGGGACAAACATTTGCCAGATGATTTATACCTCCACAACAAAAGCAAACCCTCCCCTGCGGGCTGAATCTTCTATTGTCAGAGGCAATCAACCCCAGCTGCATGGGCTCCTGCTCAGAAGGGGCTGACAGCGACTGAGACCCCTGTGCACAGAATGAGACCGCTGCACTGTCCCGGGACTGAGTATGACAGGAAGGAGAGATCTCTCCTCTCTCTCTAAGACGCCTGTCAATACGAACAGCCTGAGACATAGCAGAATTCAAGGAGGTAGGTCTTTCATGAAAGGCAAATGCATCTCTCAATCCCTCTGAAAGACCATAGCAAAATTGACTTCGGAGTGCAGCATCATTCCAACCCGTATCTGCTGCCCATCTCCGAAATTCTGAGCAGTAAATCTCTGCGGATTGTTTACCCTGGCATAACAGACGTAGTTTAGACTCAGCCAGAGCAATACGATCCGGATCATCATATATCTGACCCAGGGCTAAAAAGAATTCATCCACTGAACGGAGGGGCCGTGCCCCCTCCGGCAGCGAAAAGGCCCAGGACTGAGCGTTACCCCTGAGCAGCGATATAATGATACCCACTCTTCGTTCTTCATCACCAGAAGAATGGGGAAGAAGGCGAAAATGGTGTTTGCAAGCCTCTCTAAAACGTACAAAATTCTCACTACCCCCGGAAAACGTATCCGGGAGCGAAATCTTAGGCTCAGCACAAACTCCATGAACGCAAGCTGAACCGGTCACTTGAAACTGAGAAAAAGTCTTACGGAGATCAGCTACCTCCAAAGCAAGACCCTGAAAGCGTTCAGCCAAAAGTGTAACCGGATCCATGCTTGAGACGGTTTTGGCGGCTGATAATGTCACGGATGGTGTACAGGAAACAAGAGAATACAATACAAACAATGACTCACAGGACCCACAACTAAGGAACAAAAGGGAGACCCCTGCAATCGACCTGCTGCTCTCCCTTTTTGCTCAGCCTATGCGACCACCCCAAAGGTGGATGGGCGCATATCCACGTACCTCGGCTATCTTAGACCTGAAGGCCCTACAATAGTGAGGGGACACGACCACCGGCTCCCTACACAGACACGGAGGGAGTCAGGGTCACCTGGATCCAGAAAACAGAAAATCATAAATACATAAACAGAACTTATCTTGCAGACGACTGTGGACAGGGAACAGGGAACTGGGAACTGGGACAGCATGCCCACACACTCCAGGAAGTTGTATCAGCCGCACACTACTGCCTTATGGGTAGGAATTTAAAGGGAAGTAATCAGTCCGACTGCATGACAGCTGAGATAGACTAACGAGGTGAGGAACAGAAACCAAAACAAAGAAACTCAAGGAGGAGGATTTGGACAGCTCCTGTCAGAGCTTCTCAGCTGTCTGGTTGTGACACTTTGCAGATAACACAGAGATAACTGTCCCAAGAATTATTTATAATGTTAAACTATTTGGTGGGGTATCAGGCCTAGATATAAACTGGTCAAAGACTATTCTGATGCCAATAGATTCAGTGACTCAAGAGGAACCCCTAATAACCCAGTTAGATCTGGTTGATACCTTTCAATACTTGGGTATGACGATATCTCCCAAGGTTGAAGACTCAGTATATCTTAACCTGACCCCATTGATAACCAAAATAAGAGCAAAAATAGGGACTTGGCTAAGACTTCCCTTATCCAGAGCGGATCGAGTTTCACTGGTTAAAATGGTAATTCTACCCCAACTTTTCTATGTTCTTAGGAATCTACCTATTTGGATAGAGGATAAATATTTCAAATTAATGGAAAGAGTAATCAACGATTTGATCTGGGGAAGAAAACGAGTGAGACTCAAATTTATGGAATACCTTTATAAGCCTTTGGACCATGGGGGTCTAAACATCCCATGTTTCAAGGGCTACTTCATTGCCGCCCAGTTATGGACGTGCAATGAATGAACAAATACCACCTTCTTAAGTAGCCTAGTAAGAAGCTCTCCACATAATAATATATTTACGCTTCTGGAATCAGGGTTATTGACTAATAGGGACCGGGGGCCTAAAGGGACTATAAAACTCCTAATGAAAATATGGGCTGTTACTAGAGAATGGTTGGGAGTAAAAGGATCACTCACATTCACGCCTCTTTAGCACAACACTCACCTACAGATATTAGATGGTATAGCACAGGATCAATTCTGGCAAAAAAATTGGATTTTTTCCCTGGCACAGGTTGTTAATAACGGAGAAATCATGCCGTTTGTGGAACTATCACATAGTTTACAGAATTTGTCATGGTTTAGGTATTTTCAGCTTCGTTCGGCACTTTTTAGTTTAGATGATAAATCACTGCTAGAAATAGATAATTCCTCTCCGCTGAATGAGCAGTTTGGGAAGGCACTAGTAAGAATGAAGATTTCAAATATATATAAATTATTAATTAATTCACGGTTTTCCGAGACACAATCACCAGGGCAAAAGGCTTGGGTGAGGGATTGTCCAAATATACAAAGTGTAGAGTGTGGGAGTATTTTTACTAACCCAGATGTACTATCCCATAACTTCAATCATGTCCTAATATAGTTCAATATTTATCATAGGCTATATGTTACCCCTACTTGGCTCAACAAGTGTGGAATTAGTGTTGATCACGAATATTCGAATTTCAAATTTTTATCGCGAATATAGGTACTTTGAAAATTCGCGAATATTTCGAATATAGTGATATATATTCGTAATTTCTAATATTCGATTTATTTTTTATTTTTTATATTCGATTTTTTTTTATTTTTAATCAGTACACATGATCCCTCCCTGCTTCTAGCTTGAGGGCCAATAAGAAGGCTGCAATATACTTGACTTTAGGAGTAGTGCTGTTTGCGAATTTTGCTCTATATTCTTTTTTTTTAGAATATTCGCTATATTGCTATATATTCTTGTTTTAGCAATATAGCGAATATTCGGAAAAAAAAATGAATATAGAGCAATTTAGCTAATATAGTGCTATAATCTTTTTTTTTCATAGTTGAATTTTTTTTCCAATCTGAACTTCAGATGAGAAAAAAATTACAACTATTAGACAAAGAAGAATATAGCACTATATTAGCTAAATTGCTCTATATTCGTTTTTTTCGAATATTTGCTATATTGCTATATATTCTTGTTTTAGAATATTCCGAATATTCGAAAAAATAAAGTTATAGCAATATAGCGAATATTCGAAAAAAAAAAAACGAATATAGAGCAATTTAGCTAATATAGTGGTATAATATTCTTTGTCTAAAAGTTGAAAAAATCGCAATAAAAATTCGAAAATACGAAAATTCAAATACGAAAATTCGCATATTACACGATCATTACCTTGCCGTTTTTTTTAGTAAAAAAAATCGTAGAATATAACGAATATTTGAATTTGATAATATTCGACGAATATTCGACGAAATATTATCGAAATATCGCAAATTCGAATATGACCCCTGCCGCTCGTCACTATGTGGAATAAGAGATTCCTCCAACTGTCCTCGATGTGATACTGCCGGTGCGGATTACATACATATGATCTGGGCATGCCCAGAACTCGGGGCATATTGGAGTGGTATTAATCAGTTTTTTACTTACAAACTAAAAACACGGATTCCTCTTGAACCACAATTGTTTTTACTGAACGATCTCTCGATATTAACTAGTCATAAACCCCAAAAGATCCTAATAGGCAGAATATTAATAATGGCCAGGGTTCTGATCAGTCGGAGTTGGTTTGCACGTCAGGCCCCAGAAGTAAATAAATGGATAAATCTGGTCAATAAGGTGAAAAATTACGAGCGGATTCCCTATAAGCAGAGGGGTGGAATTGAGAAATGGGCTAAGATATGGGACGGCTGGTAACTCTGATAGGACTGTACGAATGTAAAAATTACTATTTTATATTATATCAAATTTTTTTATTTATTTTTTTGCCCCCTCTTCTCTCCTCCCTTCCTTTATTTTTTCAAGGGGGGTAGTGGGGGGAGGCGGGGGCGCACGCATCATATGCTAGGGGGTTTAAGGGGGGGGGGAAGAGGTGGGGGGGAAAATAAGGGGGTTTGAAAATGCATACTAATTTCCAATTATATTTTTGTGTACTGTTTGTATAGTAATAAAGATGTTAAATTGAAAAAAAAATAAAAAATGACATAAGAACTTAAAATTATCTGAGTAAAATCTGCCCTACGAAAACCATATGGCATTCCTTTCCTTCTGCGCCTTTCCGTGTGCCCGTTCAGCAGTTTACGACCACATATGGTGTGTTTCTGTAAACTACAGAATCAGGGTAATAAATATTGAGTTTTCTTTAGCTGTTAACCCTTGCTTTGTTAGTTGAAAAAATTGAAAATCTGACAAAAAAGTGAAATTCAGAAATTTCATCAACAATTTCCTTTAATTCTTGTGGAATATCTAAAGGGTTAATAAAGTTTGCAAAATTAGTTTTAAATACCTTGAGGGGTGTAGTTTCTAAAATGTGGTCATTTAAGGGTGGTTTCTAATATGTAAGCCTGTCATTTCAAAATGATCAAAACATGAAGTAGACATATGGGAAATGATTTAAAAGCAGAGAAATTTAAATTTTTCAGATTTTTCACAATTTTTTGTAAATTTGATATTTTTTTATGAATAAAAATGAAATATTTTGACTCAAAAGAAAAAAAACAAAACAAAAAAAAACTGTGTCATCCACAGATCCCCCATTACAGTGTCATCCACAGATTTACATAACAGTGTCATCCACAGATGTCCCCATAACAGTGAGTCATCCAGAGATCTCCCATAACAGTGCGCCTGCGCACTGAGGAGAAACAGAAAGGAGAGGAAAGAATCCGCGGAAGCAAGCAGAGGACGGCACATCAGACAACCGAATAAATTGTTTTATTATAAATGTAGTCAAGTTTAATGTCTGTTTTTGTCTTTTATTATATTCTGACTTTTGCTTAAAGTTATGTATGATGCTTTTTGATAATAAATAAATGTAAATGTAGTGGTTCTATAATGTGGACCCCAGGCCTCTCTGATGTCCTACAGGCTGGGCTGGCGCTGTGGAAGCATACGGTTGGTCAGGCAGCAGAAAGGCTCTGGGGCTGTCATTATGTGCTCTGGAACTTTTCCTTTCATAGCCACTGGTATCTCCATGTCCCTGTCCCTGTCCCTGCCTCTCATACAGTGCGGACTCTGCAGGAGGCAGACTGTTTCATAAGTGCACGGGATGAGCAGGCAGCACCTACTGAGGAGACAGAATGGGCAAGCAGGGCCAGGGGAAGGCTTGTATTCTCTCTCTTGTGAGTGTTCTTCTTTTAAATTAAGTCCTGCATCTAGTGCGTTATAAAGTCCTGCGTCCAGTGCGTTACAAAGTCCTGCATCCAGTGAATTACAAAGTCCTGCGTCCAGTGCGTTACAAAGTCCTGCATCCAGTGCATTACAGTCTCCTGCTTCCAGTGCATTATAAAGTCCTGCGTCCAGTGCGTTACAGCCTCCAGCCTCCATTGCATTATATACTCCTGCATCCAGTGCGTTATATACTGCTGCATCCAGTGCATTACAGACGCCTGCATCCAGTGCATTATATACTCCTTCATCCAGTGCATTATATACTCCTGCATCCAGTGCATTACAGACTCCTGCATCCAGTGCGTTACAGACTCCTGCATCCAGTGCGTTACAGACTCCTGCATCCAGTGCGTTACAGACTCCTGCGTCCAGTGCATTATATACTGCTGCATACAGTGCGTTAGACTCCTGCGTCCAGTGCATTATATACTCCTGCATCCAGTGTGTTACAGACTCCTGCGTCCAGTGGTGCATTATGCACTCACCTAAAGAATTATTAGGAACACCTGTTCTATTTCTCATTAATGCAATTATCTAGTCAACAGATCACATGGCAGTTGCTTCAATGCATTTGAGGAGGGGGGGGGGGGGGTCCTGGTCAAGACAATCTCCTGAACTCCAAACTGAATGTCAGAATGGGAAAGAAAGATGATTTAAGCAATTTTGAGCGTGGCATGGTTGTTGGTGCCAGACGGGCCGGTCTGAGTATTTCACAATCTGCTCAGTTACTGGGATTTTCACGCACAACCATTTCTAGGGTTTACAAAGAATGGTGTGAAAAGGGAAAAACATCCAGTATGCGGCAGTCCTGTGGGCAAAAATGCCTTGTGGATGCTAGAGGTCAGAGGAGAATGGGCCGACTGATTCAAGCTGATAGAAGAGCAACATTGACTGAAATAACCACTCGTTACAACCGAGGTATGCAGCAAAGCATTTGTGAAGCCACAACACGCACAACCTTGAGGCGGATGGGCTACAACAGCAGAAGACCCCACCGGGTACCACTCATCTCCACTACAAATAGGAAAAAGAGGCTACAATTTGCACGAGCTCACCAAAATTGGACTGTTGAAGACTGGAAAAATGTTGCCTGGTCTGATCAGTCTCGATTTCTGTTGAGACATTCAAATGGTAGAGTCCGAATTTGGCGTAAACAGAATGAGAACATGTATCCATCCTCTGATGGCTACTTCCAGCAGGATAATGCACCATGTCACAAAGTTCGAATCATTTCAAATTGGTTTCTTGAACATGACAATGAGTTCACTGTACTAAAATGGCCCCCACAGTCACCAGATCTCATCCCAATAGAGCATCTTTGGGATGTGGTGGAACGGGAGCTTCGTGCCCTGGATGTGCATCCCTCAAATCTCCATCAACTGCAAGATGCTATCCTATCAATATGGGCCAACATTTCTAAAGAATGCTATCAGCACCTTGTTGAATCAATGCCACATAGAATTAAGGCAGTTCTGAAGGCAAAAGGGGGTCCAGTATGGTGTTCCTAATAATTCTTTAGGTGAGTGTATACTGCTGCATCCAGTGCGTTACAGACTCCTGCGTCCAGTGCAATCACTCACAAGTTACTAAGATGGCCACACACCTATAGATTTTCTGCAGATTTTCTATGGTCAGATGGAAAATGTGCAACAGATTCCTCCATCTACACTAAACTGTGCGGATGGAGGAATCTCCCACTGGGCCAAGCTTCAGTATACTGCTAGCCGGCCCCACTGTCTGTCAAAATACCTGAGCAATGCTTGCATACAATCAGATTGTTCAGGTATTTTGAGAGCCAGCGGGGCTGTCTATAGCAAGATGCTGAAGCTTGGCCCAGTGGTATTTCTCCATCCGCACAGTTTAGCGTAGATGGAGGAATCTGTTGCACTTTGTCCATCTGACCATAGAAAGTCTGCAGATAATCTTATAGGTGTATGGCCAGCTTTACTCTCTTTTACCTCCCCACTTACTCTTGTCTGCAAATCTAGCAGCTTTCTGTCCTTCTTGTGAATTGGCAATTGGTGGTTTTTAAAAGGCTAGTCAAAAACAGCCGAATTAGAAATATTTTCAAAATTGGCTACCATGGAATGGATTTTGCAGTCCCCTTGCCAGTTCACTAGAAGCCACTGTTCAGTGGATAAACCCCTGATCTGCATCTGTCACCTAGGAGACAAAAGTCTCCTTTTAAGTCTCCTCACACTGATTAAGGTGCTCTCTCCCTAAGGAGAGTTAGTTCCCCCCTTGCTCAGACACAGGCCTCCTACCCAGTTAAGCCAGTACTCTCTGCTCTGCACTGATGAGGGGCAAACACCCCAAAACAGCTGTCTGCAGATGAGGTGCTGGATTATTTAATATCCAAGTCATGTCTCAAGGCTTATTCTAAGAGCTGAACACTGACTTATAGGATAGCTGTCTTACTGTACATCTGGTGGCATCAGAGGCAGGACTTGTTAAGAGCTCATTTGCATTTCTTCCCTCCTAGCAGACAAAAGACATGCATGTTATCACAGAAAGAGCTCATATATCCAAGAGACTGTGAGGGAGGCTATATGGAGATGCAGAA
Source organism: Bufo bufo (assembly GCF_905171765.1). Taxonomy (NCBI): domain Eukaryota; kingdom Metazoa; phylum Chordata; class Amphibia; order Anura; family Bufonidae; genus Bufo; species Bufo bufo. The sequence goes on along the minus strand of NC_053391.1, from coordinate 421,853,702 downwards.
ACCACTGAGCTTAATGATTAGTGAGTACCAGATAAGATAAAGGTGAAATCAAAGTTGAAGCTGTTAGGTGGTAAACATAAAAATGTAGTATAGCTAAAAAAATGTCAGTGATTTTCTATGCCCCTTATCAGCCCATATCAGGGGGGTTATTAACTATGAGAACTATTCACCTAGACTACAGCCAAGCTAATGGTCTTCTATGTTAAACTATAGGGCTACATCAATTCAGCTGCAATTCAAGTGAATTTGAATAAACCCTTTTAGTATTTTTAATCTCCTCACTGCAGTTAATACTAAAGATGATATAAATCTATTCTGTACCAAGTGTAGGTGATGTGGGTGGCACGATATGTGGATGGGGCTGTGTGTGGGTGTGGCTTGAGGGTGGGCGGGGACACAGGGCCCCATAATCTCCTATTGCCTGGGGGCCCCATGAGTTGTCAGTCCGCCCCTGGTCAATCATAAGTCTCCTATGAACAACGCAATCAGCATGGAGAATTGCAGCACTATCTGCAAGAAAATAAACTGTAAAATGACATCATTATTTCCCCAGTGTTTTGTTCTTATCAGTTTATGGAGAATACCGACATAGACTAAAAACCTTGGATAATCTCACTCAGTAAATCTCTGTTTTAAAATTTCTGCTGGTATTGAATTCAGTAATGTAATTTTTGCAGATTCTTCAACATTGACTAATTGAGATTTTTTTTATCTACTTTTTTATTACTTTTTTCTTTCCTTTTTTTGGGTGCTACTGTAATCAAAAAATGTATTGCAACCAACTTCATTGAAGTGAATTTTAATTAAAAGGGTTGGCCACTTTCTGGTTACTCCTGACCAATGTGTTTGTGAGATGATTATATGGCAGTTACTAATATAGTCTTTGCTGAAATTCTGCACCATTTTCTATGAGGTATGCCAGCTTGTTTACAATGTCGTTTGTGCAGTGCACACAGAGGTCTTGTCCATAAGATGGCTGCTGATGGAGGATCATGTGACCAAGCAAAACACCTCAATGTGATTTCTCCTCCATTCAAACACACTGCACTTGTATTAAACTCCCAACAGAACAAGAGCTAATGGCAAGTGCAGTGTATTATGAAATTTAGAAAATGGTATCTTATAGTTATCTGACATACACATTGGTCAACAATAGAGATAAGCGAAATTCTCAAATATTTGATTCCGCCGATTCGCCGAATTTTCCGAAAAACTGTGGTTCAATCTGAATTTATTTGTGGCGAATTGCGTTAAAAAACAGCTATTTCCTGGCTGCAGAGAGCCTTTATATTGGTGTAGAATACTGCCTTGCAGTAACATGCATAGGGGGTCTGCTGGGATAGTGAAACTATCCTGTGAGTCATTATGACATGAAGATGACAGGTGTCGCTCTTAGAATCACTGCACACTTCACTTATTTGGGCAGTTACGGGGCCAAAACTGACCAAATAACTCAAGAGTGAACTCAGCCTTAAAGGGACTCTGTCACCACTTTCTAACCCCCCCTTTTCAAAGTATTGTTATCTGCATGGCGCCCCTGTGATTATAAATGTGTTGTTAGAAGTTAAATTCGCCGTCTCCTTTTGATAAAAAGAGCTTTTATCTAACCTGTCAATCTTCTTGATAAGGTGCCCAGGGCGTTTCTTTTCGTCTCAATCTGCCGCCCGCCGCCGCCACCGTTGGTGCCCAGCTCCTCCCCTCATGCTTTCAGCGCCGCCTGAATGTAATCAAATACGCCTCCGGCTCTCTCTGTGCCCCCTCCTCCTTTTCAAAGATCCCGCGCGTGCGCACAGGGCTGTGCCTGATGCGCCCGTGCGGACATTTACAATCAGCCTCATTGAGCGAAGTGCGCATGCGCGCACTTCGCTCAACCTCCTCATCAGACGAGCACTGCAGCCGGGATCTTTGAAAAGGAGGAGGGGGCACAGAGAGAGCCGGAGGCGTATTTGATTACATTCAGGCGGCGCTGAAAGCATGAGGGGAGGAGCTGGGCACCAACGGTGGCGGCGGCGGGCGGCAGATTGAGACGAAAAGAAACGCCCTGGGCACCTTATCAAGAAGATTGACAGGTTAGATAAAAGCTCTTTTTATCAAAAGGAGACGGCGAATTTAACTTCTAACAACACATTTATAATCACAGGGGCGCCATGCAGATAACAATACTTTGAAAAGGGGGGGTTAGAAAGTGGTGACAGAGTCCCTTTAAGCCTCTTTCACACGGGCGATATTTCCATGCGGGTGCAATGCGTGAGGTGAAAGCATTGCACCCACACTGAATCCGGACCCATTCATTTCTATGGGGCTGTGCACATGAGCGGTGATTTTCATGCAGACACTTGTGCGTTGCGTGAAAATCTCAGCATGCTCTATATTGTGCTTTTTCACGCAACGCAGGCCCCATAGAAGTAAATGAGGCTGCGTGAAAATCACAAGCATCCGCAAGCAAGTGTGGATGCGGTGCGATTTTCATGCATGTTTGCTAGGAGATGATCGGGATGGAGACCATATCATTATTATTTAACATGGTTATAAGGGAAAATAACAGCAATCTTAATACAGAATGCTTAGTAAAATAGGGATGGAGGGGTTAAAAAAATATATAATAATTTAACTCACCTCATCCACTTGTTCGCACAGCCCAGCTTCTCTTCTGTCTTCTTCTTTGATGCCCAGGAGGAAAAGGACCTGTGGTGATGTCACTGCACTCATCACATGGTCCGTCACCTGATCCATCACCACGGTGATGGATCATGTAATGGACCATGTGATGAGCTCAGTGACGTCACCACAGTTCCTTTTCCTTCTGGGCATCAAAGAAGAAGACAGAAGTGAAACTGGGCTGCGCAAACAAGTGGATGAGGTGAATAAAATTATTTTAATTTTTTTTAACCCCTCCATTCCTATTTTACTAAGCATTCTGTATTAAGAATGATATTATTTTCCCTTATAACCATATTATAAGGGAAAATAATAAAATCTACACAACACCTAACCCAAACCCGAACTTCTGTGAAGAAGTCCGGGTTCGGGTACAAAACATGCCGATTTTTCTCACGCGCGTGCAAAACGCATTAAAACGCTTTGCACTAGCACAGAAAAATCGCACATTTTCCCGGGATGCACCCGCTTCCTATCCGGACCTCTCACGCGACGCTCATGTGAAAGAGGCCTTACAGGTCAATGTTAGCGACAGGTATAAAGAACCGTGCAGAGGCCCAAGATCCTACTGTAGCGTGAAAGAGCACACTCCTTTTATGCCAATTCACTGATTCCACATAAATTTCTACAGAATCTGTTCTATTAAACACTTATACAAGTAGAGCCCCCCCCCGACAGAGTGGAGTGGGCGTCAGCAGCAAGTTTGTGTTGACATCATTGATTATTTTGCCCTTCCTCTGATCCATCAGAACAATAACCCCCCAAAAAACGGATCCTGTCTGTGGAGCATCTGCCTTCACTCGGTCAGCATTTGGTCAGTAATCCATCATTATTGCTAATGCCAAAAAAACAGGAGTGGACCCAAAACAGAGATGACACGTGAACGGAATAGTTGCATGTCTTCTGTGTTTTTATCAAACAGGATATTAACACACATAAAATACAACACGGAAGGGGCAAAACCACAAAATTTTAAAGACAAACTGGAAAAACAAAGCGCTTCATCAGCAAGAATGGATTGACGACCAGTGTCGGGGACGATGTCATGCAGGCCTTACAGCTGTTACATAGACAGTATCCATTGTGCGTCTCATTTTTCCTTCCTTCTGACAGATCAAAAGAAGGGTGAAATAAATAATGATGTCAACCAGGCCGAAAGACAAAATTGAGGCCCAGTCATGAAGTTAGGAGGGTGGGAATAGCATGAGAGGTCCACAGAGTGGACCTATGACATAGTGGTGAGGTGGAAGCAGCATGAGGAGACCACAGAGTGGCCCAATGAAAGAGTCTGGATATGGCAGCAGCATCAGGAGGAAGCCACAATGACAGTGTGGAGGTGGAAGCAGCATGAGGAGGCCACAGAGTGGCACAATGACAGAGTGTGGAGGTGGCGGCAGCAGCAGCATCAGGAGGAGGCCACAGGGTGGCACAATGACTGTGGAAGTGGCAACAGCATGAGGAGGCCACAGAGTGGCACAATGACAGAGTGTGAGGATGGCGACAGCAGCAGCATCAGTAGGAGGCCACAGGGAGGCACAATGACAGTGTGGAGGTGGCAGCAGCAGCATCAGTAGGAGGCCACAGGGAGGCACAATGACAGTGTGGAGGTGGCAGCAGCAGCATCAGGAGACTTGAGTAGTGAGGTGGCAGCAGCATCAGGAGACCACATGGTGACCCATTGACAGAGTGGGGAGGTGGGTGACAATACCAGTATCAGCTGAAGATGGTGGGTGAAAGAAGTAGCACTTGGCATCAGATGTGTGGCATCAGGCGGGTGGCAGCATCATAATAGTAGCTGAGGCAGGTAGCCAGAAGAAACCTTTTTTTTTGTGTTTGTGTGGCACCATGGATGATCTAGTCTGATGCATCAGGCATTGGTGGGTGGAAATCCTGGCTGATCCACGCCTGATTCATCTTGACAAAGGTCAGGCTCTCCACATTTTGGGTGGACAGGCGAGTTCTTTTTGGGGTAACTATGGCCCCCTCCGCACTAAACACCCACTCTGATGCCACACTACTGGCTGGGCAGGACAGCTTTTCCAGGGCAAACTCTTCCAGTTGCGGCCACAAATCCAGTTTAGTGGCCCAGTTGTCCAGCGGATCGTCTATGTGGAGTGGTAGGGTGCTGTCCAAGTATGTCACCACCTGCTGGTTCAGGTCCTGCTCCAGGTCTAGCTGCTGCTGCTAGTGGTAAGTAGTTTATTCACTAGGCGGGTGAAGAAAGAAGCTCATCAGCGACTCTAGACTCAAGTTGCTGTTGATGGAGCTGGAACTGCTCCTACCCCCCCATCCTGCCACAGCAGTGTCATGGTCTTACCTTCTTGCTGTTCTCCTTCGTTTGACATGTGCTGGCGGCCATCTTGGTTTCTGGGTTTCTTGTAGCCTCCCACCCTGCGGCTCCTCCTTCCCACTGGGAGGAGCTGGATGCCTAGCTCATATATATAGGAGGTCTGTGGCTTCAGTTCCTTGCTTGGTCCTCCTGTGTTCACATGCTTCTAGACTGCTGCTGCTTCTGGTTCCTGATCCTGGTTTCGTCTGACTACCCTTCTGGTTCCTGACCTCTGGCTTCGCAAAGACTCTGCTTCGGTTTCACCATCCGTTTGGACTTTTGCTTTACAGCTTTATTTTCAATAAAGCCTTCTTATTTTCACTTATCCCTTGTTGTACGTCTGGTTCATGGTTCCGTGACATTAGGACCAAGCCATGAATTCTGACGGTACAGGGCCATCCTCGCTACCCACGCTGGTTGCCAGACTTGATCAGCAGGATCACCTGTTGGGTCGGTTCGCTGTGGCGTTGCAAACCCTGCTTGAACGCACGGCTCATTTCGCTCCCGTTGCCGATGGGTCGGTTGTCGCTCCTGGGCCCGCTCCTACTGCCGCTCCGGTTGTTGCGCCAGAGTCTACCCCGACACCTGTTGTTGCACCTGCGGTGTTTCGGGGTATGACCGGTTCTGCCCCTCTTCCACAGCGCTTTGGGGGAGAGCCAACTCAGTGCCGAGGTTTCCTTAACCAGGTGGGCATTTATTTCGAGTTGCTGCCACATGCCTTTCCCACTGAGAGATCAAAGGTGGGCTTCTTGATCTCGCTGCTCTCGGACAAGGCCTTGGCCTGGGCCAGCCCTTTATGGGAGAACAACAATCCGGTGGTTGCCGAGTTTTCCGGTTTTGTTGCTTCTCTTCGGAAGGTATTCGATGTGCCGGCTCGTGCTGCCTCTGCTGCGAAGCTCCTTATGTCCATCAGACAGGGTTCACGATCCGTAGCTGAATACGCCATTGAGTTTCGTACCCTGGCAGCAGAGGTGGGCTGGAATAATGAGGTTCTGGTCGCTGCTTTCTCTCATGGTCTCTCGGATGCCTTGAAGGATGAGGTTGCAGCTAAGGACCTACCAGTGGAGCTCGAGTCTCTTATTTCTTTCCTGATTTTGATTGACACCAGACTCAGGGAGAGACCTTCCTTTAAGGAGAGCCTGCGGAGGTTTTCTAACAGATTGGCGCCTACGTTTGCTGTCCCACCCGTGCCTCCCTCTCCTCCCACGCCTCCTGGGGATGACTTGTCTGGGGGTGAACCCATGCAGCTGGGGTTTGCTCGCCTGTCCGAGGGGGAGAGGGTACTCCGGAGACGCGAGGGCCGATGCATGTACTGTGGTCTCGGTGGGCATTTTCGGTTGGCATGTCCGAACCGTCCGGGAAACGCTCGCACCTGAGATCCTGTCGGGGGCAGATCTTGGGTGGAGTCTCCTCGTCCCCGGTTTCCCGTGTTGACAAACCACTGATCACTGTTGTCCTCTCCTGGGTCGGGGGCTCGGTGACGACCCAGGGGTTGGTCGACTCTGGTGCTGGTGGTTTGTTCATTGATAGTGTGTTCGATGCCGCCAATTCCATTCCTCTGCAGGCTCGAGGTTCCCCACTGGCTCTTGAGGCGATAGACGGCAGACCCCTTCTGCCGCCACACGTGACTCATGAGACCCTTCCAGTGGGGATAGCCATTGGTGCCGTTCACAGAGAGTCGGTCTGCCTCCAGGTTATTTCGTCTCCACACTACTCGGTGGTCTTGGGGTACCCCTGGCTCCGGAAGCATAATCCGACTTTCGATTGGAGATCGGCCGAGATCCTCTCGTGGTCACCGCAGTGTGGGGCTAGTTGCATCCATGGGTCTGTCAAGTTGCTGTGTACTTCCTCGGACTCTCTGTTGCCTCCTGAATACGAGGAGTACCGGGATGTATTCGATAAGGTGCGCGCGGTTGCCCTACCTCCGCACCGCCCATACGATTGTGCCATAGAGTTACAATCTGGTGCCGTTCCTCCTCGTGGCAAAGTCTATCCACTGTCGGTAGCGGAGAATGAGGCCATGGAGGAGTACGTGAGGGAGGCGCTTTCACGCGGACACATTCGCAAATCCTCGTCCCCGGCAGGGGCTGGATTTTTCTTTGTGAAAAAGAAGGGCGGTGAGTTGAGGCCTTGCATCGATTACAGGGGTCTCAATCGCATCACGATCAAGAACGCTTACCCGATACCCTTGATTTCCGAGCTGTTCGATCGCCTTAAAGGGGCCACGGTCTTTACCAAACTCGACCTGAGGGCGGCATATAACCTGGTAAGGATCAAGGCGGGCGATGAGTGGAAGACCGCATTTAACACCAGGACCGGTCATTATGAATCCTTGGTTATGCCCTTTGGGTTGTGCAATGCGCCCGCAGTCTTTCAGGAATTCATCAACGATGTTTTCCGCGACCTGTTGCAGCAGTGTGTGGTGGTCTATTTGGATGACATCTTGGTATATTCTGAATCCATGGAGGCCCACATTCTGGATGTCAGACGAGTGTTGCAACGGTTACGAGAGAACAAGCTGTTCGGTAAGCTTGAGAAATGCGAATTTCACCGATCCCAGGTAACCTTCTTAGGTTACATCATTTCCGCTGAGGGGTTCTCCATGGATCCTGAGAAGGTTTCGGCTGTCTTACAGTGGCCCCAGCCCAGTGGTCTTCGTTCCCTGCAGCGCTTTTTGGGCTTCGCCAATTATTATCGGAAGTTCATCAGGGACTTTTCCATGCTAGCCAAGCCTCTCACGGATCTGACCAGGAAGGGCAGTAATTCCCAGGTCTGGCCGCTCGAGGCCATCTGAGCTTTTGAGGCTCTAAAGTCCGCCTTTGTGTCGGCTCCGATTCTGTCGCATCCCAACCCTGGGTTGCCCTTTGTCCTCGAGGTGGACGCGTCTGAGACGGGAGTAGGCGCCCTTCTGTCTCAGCGTAGAACACCAGAGGGTCCTCTGCTTCCTTGTGGGTTTTACTCCCGGAAACTGTCTTCCGCGGAGTGCAACTATCAGATTGGTGACAGGGAGTTATTGGCCATCGTGCAGGCCCTTAAAGAATGGAGGCACTCGCTCGAGGGTTCGGTGGTTCCGGTCCTCATCCTGACGGACCACAAGAATCTGACCTACCTTTCTGAGGCCAAGAGATTGACACCACGTCAGGCCAGATGGGCTCTGTTCTTGTCACGTTTTAATTACGTGGTCTCCTACCTACCCGGTTCCAAGAACATCAGGGCGGATGCCTTATCACGGCAGTACTCCGAGCTGTCCAGGGAGGAGTCGATTCCGACTTCGGTCATACCTCCGAATCAGATCTTGGCCGCCATTCGCACCAGCCTGACCTCTCCCCTGGGTGAGCAGATTTTGGCGGCTCAATCTGGTGCTCCCTCTGGGAGACCCAACGGCAGATGTTTTGTGCCTGAGGAGTTGCGCACTCGGTTGTTGCGAACCTACCATAACTCCAAGACCGTGGGGCATCCTGGAAAGAATCAGCTGTCCTGGGCTGTTTCACGTCTGTTCTGGTGGCCTTCCCTATGTTCCGACATCGCCGCATATGTAGCGGCATGCTCCGTTTGTGCCCAGAGTAAGTCCCCTCGGCACCTTCCGTTGGGCCTTCTGCAACCCATAGCCACCGGGGAGCGCCCATGGTCACACCTGGGGATGGATTTCATTGTGGACCTCCCTGCATCCCGAGGCCATACGGTCATTCTCATGATTGTGGATCGGTTTTCCAAAATGTGCCACTGTGTTCCTCTCAAGAAGTTACCCTCTGCACAAGAGTTGGCCACGATTTTTGCCAGGGAGGTCTTCCGGTTGCACGGTTTGCCCAAGGAGATTGTGTCGGATCGGGGGAGTCAGTTTGTGTCCAGGTTCTGGCGCGCCTTTTGCTCCCAGTTGGGGATTCATCTCTCCTTATCCTCGGCCTACCACCCTCAGTCCAATGGGGCCGCAGAACGATCCAATCAGGCCTTGGAGCAATTCCTTCATTGCTATGTCTCCGATCACCAAGACAATTGGGTTGACCTCCTGCCTTGGGCTGAGTTTGCCAGGAACACGGCGGTGAACTCTTCCTCTGGGACGTCTCCCTTCATGGCCAATTATGGGTTCCAACCTGCCGTGTTACCGGAGGTATTCTCTCCCCAGGATATTCCGGCTGTGGAGGATCACCTTTCCGTCCTACGTGCTTCTTGGGTACTGATCCAGAAGTCCCTTGAGGTCTCTGCACAGCGCCAGAGACTCCAGGCTGATCGCAGACGAGCGCCTGCTCCTTCCTACCAGGTCGGAGACCGTGTATGGTTGTCCACCCGCAACCTCAACCTTCGAGTGCCCACTCCCAAGCTGGCGCCTCGCTTTGTTGGTCCCTTCCGAGTGCTTCGCAGGGTAAACCCGGTAGCCTATGCCCTTGCGCTTCCTCCTGGCATGCGGATCTCCAACGTGTTTCATGTCTCCCTGTTGAAGCCACTGGTGTGTAATCGTTTCACTTCCTCGGTTCCTCGGCCTCGTCCGGTCCAAGTGGGTAATCGTGAGGAGTATGAGGTGAGCAATATCCTGGACTCACGCCTGGTCCGCGGTCGGGTGCAGTTTTTGGTCCATTGGCGTGGTTATGGTCCAGAGGAGCGTTCCTGGGTTCCCTCCGCAGATGTCCATGCTCCTGCCTTGCTCCGAGCCTTCCACGCACGCTTCCCTCAGAAACCGTTCTTTACTCCGCGGAGGAGGGGCCCTTGAGGGGGAGGTACTGTCATGGTCTTACCTTCTTGCTGTTCTCCTTCGTTTGACATGTGCTGGCGGCCATCTTGGTTTCTGGGTTTCTTGTAGCCTCCCACCCTGCGGCTCCTCCTTCCCACTGGGAGGAGCTGGATGCCTAGCTCATATATATAGGAGGTCTGTGGCTTCAGTTCCTTGCTTGGTCCTCCTGTGTTCACATGCTTCTAGACTGCTGCTGCTTCTGGTTCCTGATCCTGGTTTCGTCTGACTACCCTTCTGGTTCCTGACCTCTGGCTTCGCAAAGACTCTGCTTCGGTTTCGCCATCCGTTTGGACTTTTGCTTTACAGCTTTATTTTCAATAAAGCCTTCTTATTTTCACTTATCCCTTGTACGTCTGGTTCATGTTTCCGTGACAAGCAGCCATGGCAAAGGAACGTGAGCTCAGAGGGCCCCCCGGTCAGACCTGCAAGAGGATGGACGATGGCGCAGATAGGCAGCGGCCAACCGACTACGTAGGATGTCTCTATAACAGTTGAGTTCTTCCTCCCTCTCAGCGGCTGTATAAAAGGTCAACATTTTGGACTAGTAGTGAGGGTCCAACAAGGTGGAGAGCCAGAAGTAATCCCTCTGCCGAATGGTGACAAAATGTCACTACCCAAGCAAGTGAGCATGCATTAGGCCATTTGTGAAAGTGACTCAGAGGGACTCCCTGCCTCCATCTGCACAGCATACTGCCACGGTGTGTCTGGGTCCTCTGCCTCCACTTCCTCATAGCCCTGTAGCTCCTCTAGCTGCTCCTGCTCATTCTCTCCTGTCACCTGTGTAGAAAAACCACCCGTTTCGCTACACATTGCTTGTGCTCCAATGTCCTCCTCCTCCAGTTCAGCCCTCACAGGGCTCATGTGACCGTGAGATCTAGGCACCACGTCTCCAGTCTCCGGATCATTCAGATTTACCAGCATCTGTTCCAGGACATGAAACTGTGGAATGACGCTGTTTGTCCCGTAGTCCTGGCGACTGACAAATAACGTGGCCTCCTCAAAGGGCCTAAGTAAATGGCAGCTGTCATGCATGAGCTGCCACTGGTTGACATCGAAGTTACACAGTAAAGTACTCCTGTCCGCTTGGATCATCAAGAAATCGTTTATGGCCTTTCTCTGTTCGTATAGTTGGTCCAACATATGGAGAGTGGAACTCCAATGGGTGGAAACGTTGCATATCAGCATATGTTGGGGGTTTCCGTTCTGCCACTGCAGCTCAAGGAGGGTGTGCTTTGCGGTGTACGAGTGGCTGAAGTGCATGCAAAGTTTCCTGGCCATTTTTAGGATGTCTAGCAGATGGGTGGAAGACTTCAGGAACCGCTTGACAACCAGATTGAACACGTGTGCCATGCAGGGCGCATGGCTCAGCCCTCTTTGATGCAGTGCCAACACCATGCTCTTCCCGTTGTCAGTAACCATGGCTCCGATTTTGAGTTGTCGCGGAGAAAGCCCGGATTCGATTTCTTGATGAAGGACACGGAGCAGTTCCTCCCCTGTGTGACTCCGTTCTCCCTGGCAAACGAGGTGCAGAACAGCATGACACTGCTGTGCCCTGCACATGTGGTATGCTGGAGGGGCACTGTGAATTGTCCTTGCAGTGGAGGCTGAGGACACACTGCAGGATGAGGAGGCAGAGGCGGACATTGTCACAGGACCAACGGCTTGAGAACGTGGAGGTAGAAGCTGCATCACCTGGCCAAATTGATGGTGTGATTGTGCAGGAACCACATTTACCCAGTGGACTTAAAGGACATGTATTGTCCCTGACCGTAGTTACAGCTTAACACATCGGCGCTGCCGTGCACTTTGACAGCGACCGGGTGTGCAGGGGCAACACGTGAGGCACGGTTTGACGATGGTGGTGGTAGTTAATTTACTCACGGTTAGCGGAGCCTCCCTGGGCCGGCTTGCAGTGATGGGCTGGACACTACCAGTTCCTTCGGGGCACTCTCTGTTTGTCCAGGGATGGTGTTTGAGTTGCCCTGAGTGGAATGGATTTCTGCTAAGGTGCCTTGGCTGCAGGATCCCTGGTGTTCATGACGCCAGCACCGAGTCCAGATCTTGTGTGAAGTTCAATAGCAGCTTTACTTTGGATAGATGTTTCTCCCAAAGGTTTACAGACTTTATCTTGGCTCCAGCAAGCGTTAGCATTAACTCTGGAAGGCAAACAAACTCAACTCTGTACATCTGTTGCTCTCTGGCTCTGCTGTGCTGACAGGCTCAAATGGAATCTTTGCTTTCTGCTTTCGGCTGCAATTTCTCTCTGTAGTCTGACTCTAGATCAATCCAAGGAACTTTTCCTCCTGGCTGATAAGGCTCCAAGCTGTGGCCTCCATATCCAGCAGAGCTGAAGGTGCTATAACGCTTAGGCAGGACACGTCCAGCAGGGACGTGAACCTGCTTCCTTCCTTAGTGGGGGGACTCTCAACTAACTCTGTAGAATGGAAAGAAGGGTTCCATCCTCTGCAAAATTAGCACTGCCATGTTTGTTTCCACCTCTGGTGAACCAGGTACATTACATCTGAACAAAACAGTTACAAGAAATAGATATGCACATTGTGACGGACCTGAAATAAATACACAGATGACATGGAATTAGCCTATAGGAGACAGTAGCTGGGTGTGGGAGTGGTAATGACACTCCGGGTCATTACACAGGCTCAAGGACTGGCCCACCTTCTGTTCTACATATGTGTGCAGGGCTCATACTGCCTTTTTGGCAAAGAAATGACAGCTTGGGACTCTCCACCTTGGCTCGGCACAAGCCATCAGTTCTCTGAAAGGTGCAGAGTCCACCACTTGGAAAGGGAGGGACTGCAGCACTGGCAACTTGGCCAGGAGCACATTCAGCTTCTGCGCCGTTGGATGAGTGTACGCATACTGTTGTCTCTTGGCCATCGCTTTGGTGATTAATTGCTGACAGAACGACTGACGAGGAGTAGGAAGAGGAGCAGGAGCATAAGGACCAGCAGATGATGGGAAGGACAGACAGCTCCCTTCGGCTGAGATGGTGGAGCCTTGACTGCCATATAACTGCACCGTTGAACGGCAAATATATATATTTTTGCCACTAATACACACCAAAAAGGGCTGTCATTTTCTCACTTCACCACACAACAGCAAATACTTTTTTGGTGCCACTAATACATGCAAAAAAAGTGCTTTAGAACATATAACTGCACTGCTGAATGGCAAGTATATATTTTTTGCCACTAATACACTCCAAAAACGGCTATAATTTTCTCACTTCACCACACAAAGGCAAATATACACTGCTCAAAAAAATAAAGGGAACACTTAAACAACACAATGTAACTCCAAGTCAATCACACTTCTGTGAAATCAAACTGTCCACTTAGGAAGCAACACTGAGTGACAAACAATTTCACATGCTGTTGTGCAAATGGGATAGACAACAGGTGGAAATTATGGGCAATTAGCAAGACACCCCCAATAATGGAATGGTTCTGCAGGTGGTGACCACAGACCACTTCTCAGTTCCTATGCTTCCTGGCTGTTGTTTTGGACACTTTTGAATGCTGTCGGTGCTTTCACTCTAGTGGTAGCATGAGACGGAGTCTACAACCCACACAAGTGGCTCAGGTAGTGCAGCTTATCCAGGATGGCACATCAATGCAAGCTGTGGCAAGAAGGTTCGCTGTGTCTGTCAGCGTAGTGTCCAGAGCATGGAGGCGCTACCAGGAGACAGGCCAGTACATCAGGAGACGTGGAGGAGGCCGTAGGAGGGCAACAACCCAGCAGCAGGACCGCTACCTCCGCCTTTGTGCAAGGAGGATCAGGAGGAGCACTGCCAGAGCCCTGCAAAATGACCTCCAGCAGGCCAAAAATGTGCATGTGTCTGCTGAAACAGTCAGAAACAGACTCCATGAGGGCCCGACGTCCACAGGTGGGGGTTGTGCTTACAGCCCAACACCGTGCAGGAAGTTTGGCATTTGCCAGAGAACACCAAGATTGGCAAATTCGCCACTGGCGCCCTGTGCTCTTCAGAGATGAAAGCAGGTTCACACTGAGCACATGTGACAGACGTGACAGAGTCTTGAGACGCTGTGGAGAACGTTCTGCTGCCTGCAACATCCTCCAGCATGACCGGTTTGACATTGGGTCAGTAATGGTGTGGGGTGGCATTTCTTTGGAGGGCCGCACAGCCCTCCATGTGCTCGCCAGAGGTAGCCTGACTGCCATTAGGTACCGAGATGAGATCCTCAGACCCCTTGTGAGACCATATGCTGGTGCGGTTGGCCCTGGGTTCCTCCTAATGCAAGACAATGCTAGACCTCATGTGGCTGGAGTGTGTCAGCAGTTCCTGCAAGATGAAGGCATTGATGCTATGGACTGGCCCGCCCGTTCCCCAGACCTGAATCCAATTGAGCACATCTGGGACATCATGTCTCGCTCTATCCACCAACATCACGTTGCACCACAGACTGTCCAGGAGTTGGCAGATGCTAAAGTCCAGGTCTGGGAGGAGATCCCTCAGGAGACTGTCCGCCACCTCATCAGGAGCATGCACAGGCGTTGTAGGGAGGTCATACAGGCACGTAGAGGCCACACACACTACTGAGCCTTATTTTGACTTGTTTTAAGGACATTATATCAAAGTTGGATCAGCCTGTAGTGTATTTCCACTTTAATTTTGAGTGTGACTCCAAATCCAGACCTCTATGGGTTGAAAAATGTGATTTCGATTTTTTTATTTTTGTGTGATTTTGTTGTCAGCACATTCAACTATGTAAAGAACAAAGTATTTCAGAAGAATATTTAATTAACTCAGATCTAGGATGTGTTATTTTTGTGTTCCCTTTATTTTATTGAGCAGTGTATATTTTTTGTGCCACTAATACACGCCAAAAAGGGCTTTAGAACATATAACTGCACAGCTGAAGGAAAATAATATATATTTTTTTGCCATTAATACACGCCAAAAAGAGCTTTAGAACATATGACTCCACCGCTGAACAGCAAATAGGCCCTTACATTTTTCCAGTTATACACTCCACAAAAGGCTTTAGAACATATAACTGCACCGCTGAACGACAAATAATATATATTTTTTGCCACTAATACACGCCAAAAAGGGCTTTAGAACATATAACTGCACTGCTGAAGGCAAATAATATATATTTTTTTGCCACTAATACACGCCAAAAAAAGGCTTTAGAACATATTACTGCACCGCTGAACGGCAAATAGGCCCTTACTTTGTTCCACTTATACATGCCACAAAAGGCTTTAGAACATATAACTGCACCGCTGAATGACAAATAATATATATATTTTTTGCCACTAATACACGCCGAAAAGAGCTTTAGAACATATAACTGCACCACTGAACGGCAAATCATATCTTTTTTTTCGCCACTAATACACGCCAAAAAGGGCTTTAGAACATATACCGTATTTTTCGCCCTATAAGACACGCCTGTCTATAAGACGGACCTAGGTTTTTGAGGCGGAAAATAAGAAAAAAATATTTTGAACCAAAACGTGTGCTTTTGGTGGGTTTTGAACTAATGGTGGTCTGTGGATGACACTATTATGGGGGATCTGTGGATGACACTGTTATGGAGGGGATCTGTGGATGACGCTGTCATGCGGGCATCTTTGGATGACACTGTTATGGGGGCATCTGTGAATGACACTGTTATGGAGGGGGGATCTGTGGATGACACTGTTATGGAGGGGGGATCTGTTGATGGCACTGTTATGGGGGATCTGTGGATGGCACTGTTATGGGAGGGGGATCTGTGGATGACCATGCTATGGGGATCTGTGGATGGCACTGTTATGGGGAGGGGGGTCTGTGGATGACGCTGTTATGGGGAGGGTTATCTTCGGATGACACCGTTATAGGGAGGGGGATCTGTGGATGACTCTGTTATGGGGGGGGATCTGTGGATGACCATGCTATGGGGGATCTGTGAATGACACTATATAGCATCTTATGCTATATGTGTCATTCACAGATCCCCCCATTACAGTGTCCACCAATACACTGGATCCCGCCGATCACAGCAGTATACATATCTAAACAGTAATCCTTAATCTCGAGTAACTTTAACTTTAAAGCAGCGCTATCCTGTTTGTTTACAACTAACAGTACAATCAAGCTCCAGTAACAGGCAGAGCGGGCGGTGGTGTAACGTCACTTAATCACATCACGTGCCTGCTCCGCCTGCTTCATTCATAAAGTGGGAAGAGCAGGCGCGTGACGTGAGTGACGTTACGCCGCCGCCCGCTCTGCCTGTTATCGGAGCTTGATTGTAAGTAGTAAACAAACAGGATAGCGCTGCTTTAATGTAACTGGAGGTTAAGGATTAGTGTTTAGATATGTATACTGCTGTGAGCATCGGGGCCCGGTGTAATAGTACAGTGACTGCAACGGGCCCGCCGCAAGTTGCCGACCTCCAGCCCTTCCTCCCTCCCCGCTGATACATCGCTGCGCTGTGCTATGTATCAGCGTTAATGATGTAAAAATGGCAGCATTTGCCCCATAAGAAGCACTGCCATTTTCCCCCCACTTTTTGGGGGGGAAATACGGTAACTGCACTGCTGAACGGCAAATAATACATATTTTTTTGCCACTAATACACGCCAAAAAGGGCTGTCATTTTCTCACTTCACCACACAATGGCTAATAAGCTCTTTTTCCCACTAATACAAGCCAAAAAATGCTTTAGAACATAAAACTGCACCGCACAAGGGCAAATAAGACATATAAATATTTCCTTGTAATAAACCTTGTTAATGGCTGTATCTAACAGCACTTGAACTCCAATAACAAGTACGGTTTGCTGGAATTACAGAGCTGTATAATGGCAATTTGGATCCCCAGTCAGTGCAGCAAGGTGTAATAGGATTGTTCCTATTACCCGGGCTATAAACTCCCATACTGAACCCTTTTCTGCTTTAATACTGTGGAATGATTCCTCCCTATCCTTTCCCTGAACTTCTATACAGCAAAATAAAAGTTTTAAAGTCTTTCCTAGCACTGTCCCCAGCGCCTGCTGATGTCTCTCCCTGCACTAAGTACACTGGAAAATGGCTGAATCCAAGATGGCTGAGGCTAATTATAGGGCTATGACATCACAGGGTCTGACTGGCTGTGGAGTTGGCTTGAAAAGACCCAAGGTAGTTAAATATTAAAACATAACGTTTATTAGATACTGAGCTAAGAAAATATAGATAATACGTATAGTGCTAAGTGTGTGCACACCACCAATCATGCAACAAACATTACCAACAAAAAACAAACATTATTGCCATGGGTAACCAGAGTTTCATAGTACCAACCACACGGCAAGATTACACAATTTCCCAATCAGGTATACATTCCATCATATATAAGGAACGGTCTTACCAGTAAATGGGAGTCACCTGGATACCGTCTTGAAGTTCCAGTGATCAATCTTTCAACACAGGCAGGGTCCTATAGCTGGTATACACTAAAAATGCCCACCACTATTACTAGTATATACACTTGAGGTGTCTTCCCCGGCTGCCTGTGATACTCGGATGATGTCACGGGGACTCCCGGTGGGGAGGAGGGGTTCACGCCTTCTCTGTGTGCTCTTATATGCCGAGCGGTGAGTCGCGCCGGCTCACACTGCACGTGTGGAGGACAGGCCATACGCCATCCTCTTACTGATAGTAGACCGTTAGAGTAGCCAGTAGTGGGATCTTTTTAGGAAGCCATATGCTCCAACTTGCCCCTCTTGGTCTCCACATATTTTATTTATAGGTCAATTCAGTTCTGTTTTCTATATCAGGTACCATCCTTTGTATATACTAGTAATAGTGGTGGGCACTTTTACTGTATATCAGCTATAGGTACTGATAGAGACCACGGCACTCACAATAAACTTATGTAGTAATTTCTTATTTATTTTGTTGTTATTATTATTATTATTATTATTATTATTATTTTAATCTATCTGCATAGTTACAGGCCAGTAACTAACTATGCGGATGGATTAAAATAATAATAATAACGAAATAAATAAGAAATTACTACATAAGTTTCTTGTGAGTGCCGTGGTCTCTATAATTACTGTGAATACTCTCTACCACTGAGCACACGCCTATCTCCAAAACGAGGAGTGCCATTCAACCCTTTTGATACCATCTATAGGTGGCCATCCCCCTCTTCAGCCCTTAATCCCCTGATGAGTCTAGGGCTTTTGTGATTATAGACGAAATGCATAGGTATTTAATCTGTCCTAGGGGTCCTCATTTCATCAGACCTCTAATACTTTAGGGTTAGGTTCCGGATGGGCCGCCCTTGGTTGGTCTTTAGGGATTTCTAGGCTTGACAGGGCATTCTAGGGACAGTGAGTCTTATTAGGACCCTGCCCGTGTTGAAAGATTGATCACTGGAACTTCAAGATGGTATCCAGGTGACTCCCATTTACTGGTAAGACTGGTCCTTATATATGATGGAATGTATACCTGATTGGGAAATTGTGTAATCTTGCCGTGTGGTTGGTACTATGAAACTCTGGTTACCCATGGCAATATTGTTTGTTTTTTGTTGGTAATGTTTGTTGCACAATTGGTGGTGTGCACACACTTAGCACTATACGTATTATCTATATTTTCTTAGCTCAGTATCTAATAAACGTTATGTTGTAATATTTAACTACCTCAGGTCTTTTCAAGTTGAATTAATTGTGGTAGCTGGGGAAATATTTTCATCCATTCTCTCCCCTTTGGGCAATTTTTGTTTACTGCTGGATTGGCTGCATGCATGGCATTGTGGGTGATCCCTCGTTCCCAGAGTTCCTTGCTCATGTCCTAACATGTGCAGCAGCCATTTTAGGAAAAATGTGATTTGTTACCACGAAGCATGAGGAAAATTGAATTCGGTGCAAATAGAATTTTTCCTGAAATCCGCATGGAATTCCACTTCGTTAAGCTAGTTCTGAGCTAATAGCATGTTTATAATATCAGGGGCACCCAGTTATGTAATGGGACTTATATACAGCCATAAACAGGCTTGTCTAATTATTAGAATGATGGGGGTGAGTTCACATTGTGGTACCCTATATCTGATGGTATGATGTGCCCTCAAATGTGAATATATTCTTTGTCAGGATAAAAATTAATACTCCTGATTAAAAATCTGTTTGCCTCCTTTCTGGATACAAAAATCAGCTGTCGCTTTTAAACACAGATAGCGCTCAATATTTTTGTATATTGATGTCACATAAAGAATTACTTATTCTGTATATACTGGGGACTTCAACTCATGTACTGTGAAGTCCTTCAAATAAGATGGTAATTTCACCACTATGGGTGACATGCTATATACGCTGCTTTTGTGGCATCAAAAAGTCATTGTCACATGCTTTTTTGTGGCAAAATTTGCAACATACCCCCCTCCATGTCATTTTTCTGAAGTGGTGAGAAAAGTGGCAAGGTTGGGGAGGGGTCAGTGTAGTAAGCCTGGCACATTTTGCTTTATTCATGTCAGTTTTCTAGCATGAATAAAGACAGAAATCAACGCCAGCTAGGAGGTTGCCTTAGATTTTAGACCATCACATGGCCAAAGGGAGGATGCACCAAATTGTTTCGGCATAAATTTGGTGCATCCTGCGGCATGTCGGGTGGTAATAATTCAATTAAGAATTATTAATTATGGTCATAAAAATAATTAACCATAAAAAAAATTTTTTTATTAAATTTGTCATAAATTCTTAAAATCATGACCTGGTGAATTGTAGACAACCTAATTGATACAATTCACATCTAAGTCCGACTATTTCCTCAGATAAATAAGTTATTTTTGACGTGAGATGACGTTAATGATAAAATGTAGTTCTACACTATACAATAATACACAGGTATTATAAAAAATATGCAGATTTATTGGTTACAAGGTTATAAACATATATAAGTAAATAAACACAATGATACATGCAAATGAATATATATAGTGTTAATATAAAGCATTACAAGCTTAACAATACATGTGAGTGGAAATAACTTGTCACATTATACACAAGCTATTATCAGGTTAGGATATCAAAATAGGAACATAAGTTATATACATTACTTCTGTTCAGAGAAAACCTCATGATATCAGGATAGGCATGTCTAATCCTAGACATCATTATAGAATGCTAAATACATTCTGCCCCCCCTAACCAACTACACATCACATGACTTCAAGAATGGGCAAATCCATCCAAGGATATAACTTAGAAGAGATAACTGTATCCTTCCGCCCCATCCTGGACTATTTTCACACATATAACTTTGGTAAGACTATTAAGACAAATAACAGGGATCTAGGATCTTAAACGGAAAGGATTTGAAATAAATCTTTCCTGTGGGAATCCATCACTTAGCTTGGCGAAGAATGTTCTATCAATAAATATATATATATATATATATATATATATATATATAAAAGCAATTATTTAATGCTTTGCTAGATTATGAGTCTAGATTCTTCTGCAGGTAGAATGAAGCCTCACAATATCCTAAGACTACATCTCAATATGGAGATGATCAATTAATTTAATCATTTATTTATTCGCCAATCTAGATGGTATAATTTCACCCACACTATCAAATTAGTCTTAATAAAATGAAATATCATTTTCTGTGTCTCTTACCAAGTCCTAGTAGGAATCTCACTTCTGCTCCTAGGAAAGCTGGGTGGTCCATCATAGCACATCTCACCATGGCTTTCATCTTGATAGACCTCAATTTCTCCTCTCCTTTCTCCTTTTCTCCTCTCCTTTCCTCCCTCTCTACCTCCTGTGTATGGCTTATGATCACAAACTTATCAGTTAGACACACCTTCCTAGTTTGGAACTTTCTAATCATTGTCGGATGGGCGTGACCATTGATAAAAAATGTGACATCATAACCCTACCCAGAATGCACTTTTGCTATTGTTGTAATGTCACCTACTGATACCTAGGTGGCACTGCTGTATAAGCTATCTGCATCCATAGTATAAAGGGTTAACTTATGTAAGTCTGAATATACATTTTGACCTTAGAAGCTTTAATTCAAGCCATAGGGATTAATTCTGACACTTGTAGCAATTAGAGACAGATCGTAAATGGCTTGTTTTCTCACAGAGATATCAGTACCTCCTCTGTCATACCAAAGATGTGATTAATTGTTACAAAACACACATCTTCACAGACACTCTTCTAATGAGAAATATATACAATATACTGGATACATGTTGTCTTCGTAACATATAACAATATAATATAAACAAATATATATATGTCCTACTGATTGTCTTATGCTAAGGACTAAGGCTCATTAAATGAATACATGAATATTATATATTTTGCTTCATTTATAAATGCCTAATTGTATAGGTAATTATCACCAGCTGCATAGAGCTCATCTTTATCTACCGTCGTAAATTTAAAAGTAAACAAGGAGGCATCTTCTCAGACTGGTACATTCACCAGAAAAATAACACTGAAGTAGAAACCTTTGTGTGACCTTAATTTGGCCTACTCAAGACATACAAAATTGCAACTATAGTCGAGCATGGCTCTTAAAGGCAATGAAGATCCATTTTGACAATAATGAATTGGATATGAATGCATTTACCTATGAAAAGGCACAACAGGCAGCACAGGGGGAATCAAGAAAGGTGAAGAATGTGCCAGTCTTGATAAATGACCCCCTAAAGCTTGCAAATGTAAATCAATAACATGACGAATAATTTATTTCAGATGTTACTGGTCTCCCCAGATTTCTCTCCTCCTTATGTATCTTCAGCAGGTGGTAGGAAAAAAAAAAATGTTTATACATTGATCAGCCATAACATTAAAATCACTGAAATGTGCAGTGAATAACATTAATTCCCAGTTCGCAGTGATTAGTATCTACCAAAAGGCACATGAGCATCATAACTGGAAAATGAAGCAATAGTAGAAGCAATAGTGGGAATACCCATGCAACCACATTTAAGGGGCAAATATATGACACTGCCAGTTAAAATTGTGCAGTCCTTACCAACTGACTAGCTGTCCACGCAATAAATGTGTCCTAAAATCTTCAAAGATCTCCAAGGAGATTTTCTGCTTTGTATTTTACATTCATGTATTTTATTCTCAACAATGTAATGTGAAACAAAGTGTGTGGCACACAATGTAATTGGGCCATCTGCAGTTGTGTTCCCTTAAAGGGGATCGACGGGAATTGAGAAAATGAAAATACCTAAATATTATTTTATTACAAATATATTCCCAAATATCTTTCATTATTTATAATGGCTCGCTTTGTCTAGAGAGCAATCATCAGGAGAAATAAAATGCCGCTGTCCTACTAGTACACACAAAACCTGTCCTCATCACACAGCAGTACACAGCCACATCCCTACCTCCTCTCTGTACCTCATGTCTCCTCATGAACTCCATTCCAACAGAGGATCATAATCCTTGACAAGCAGAGTAGAGGGGAGGCTGAGGCAGCTCTTTAGCTCAGTGTTGTGAAGTAACTTGTCCTGGTATGTGAATAGGACATGTTTTGTGTGCACTAATAGGACTGGCGGCACACAAAAGAGAAATGAGCCATTATAACTAATGGTATTTGGGAATATATTTATAATAAAGTAATATTTACGTATTTAAATTTTCTTAATTCTTGAAGAACCCCTTTAAAGGCTCATTCAGATGAGAGATATAAAACCTTATCCCTGCTCTGCTTGTTAAAAACTGATGATTTGCCATCCATGTTGGATCAGGGCTGTCCCATTTGTCCATTTAAAATTTAGGGGGAGATTTATCAAACAGTTGTAAAGTAGAACGGGCTTATTTGCCCATAGCAACCAATCAGATTCCACCTTCTATTTTTCACAGCTCCTTTGGAAATTGAAAAGTGGAATCAAATTGGTTGCTAGGGGCAACTAAGCGAGTTCTACTTTGCACCAGTTTGATAAATCTCCCTCATAGTGTTTAGGTGAGCTGTCCATTTTTTCACAAACCCAATGACTTGAATGAGGTGAATGTAGAGTGTAGTGTAAAAACTGAACCAAAATACTAACTACAGACCTGCCTTTAATCTCCCCTTCACCTCTAAGCTCCTGGAGCATATCCTAAATACAGCAGTCAGGCTCATCTATCTGTCTAACAGCTGCTCCAATGCCTCCACCTTGTGCCAGTCATTGCAATTTAAACTGTTCATTCTCACCCACAAAGCCCTCCACAGTGCTGCACCCCCTATATCTCATCCCTCATTTCTGTCTGCCATCCTACCCATCCTCTACACTCTGCAAATGATTTATGACTGACCTCCAACATAATCTGAACCTCTTACTCCTGTCTCCAAGACTTTTCTTGAGCTGCACCAGTTCTCTGGAATGCTAAGCTCAAGCAATTAGGTTTATTCACAACATGCACAGTTTTAGGTGCTCCCTAAAAATACCTCTTTTAGGGTGGCCTATCACACCCGCCAATCTAACTCTCCCCTATTCAACCCCTTCAACATCATTCTTTTGAACCTGATCCATCATCAAACACCACCATACCCAATGCACTCAAAAGGACTACAACTATCTGTTGGTGACTGGTTCATGCAGCTTTATATGTTCTTCCCTATTTTTGGTAAGATGGCTGGGCTATTGTATGAAACGAGTACCTTTTACCTTATGTGTCACCCTTATCTGCTCAAAGATTGTAAGCTCTTGCCAGGAAGGCCTTCATTCCTCTTGTTTCAATGGTTGACTTGTTTGTTGCTGTGTAATGTAATATTTTTGCTTGTACATGAACCCTTTGATTGTAAAGCGCTGCAGAATATATTGGACTTATATAAAGATTATTAATATTATTCAGTCCATGTTCTATCTGTTCTACACTCAGACAGCAACCAGATGTGAGCATTGCTTGTCTGAGCTCTGTTTTCCTGTGCACAGTGGCACCCTGGTCTCCTGCTTTGCAGGGTAAACAATGCTAAATTAGGCCCGTGTCTCTTTATTCTGGTGGTTGGTGGAGGTCCCAGAAGTCAGATTCCCACTGATCATAAAGTGATGGCATAGCCTAGCAAAATGACACTATAAGATAGGGCTACATGGCAACCAAGGATCACTGTGTAGAAGTGCAAACATAGAAATGAATTGTGTTGCAACCCAACTTGCCAGCTGTCATGACTGTGATCCCTTGTGAGTCATGCTGTGACCCCATTCATTTCTGTATCTGCACTGGTACACAGTGATCTTTGGTCACACAACGGGTTTCGTAGGCCAAGATCCCCTTGTAGTCCCAGCCTTAAATGGTCACTATGTAATATTAGCGTACAATTATATTATGTTTTTCTTGCAGCAGCATAGAACTTCCCCTAGTGATATCAATAGATCAGTTGAACATTGGGATAGCTATATTATAAGAATCTGTGATCCAGGTGTGACCACACCTTTAAAGTGTGCCTGAGTTTTCAAAAAAAAAGTTTACATAATGGCTGTGCTTCTTTGTACAGTCTTAACTGTGAAGGAGCAGTTATGTTTGAGCTTCCTTAAAGTCTTTTTGAGCCATATTATTTACTGCTAGATGCATTTCTCTCACAAGCAGTGGATGTCTCCCTTCTCTTGAATGTGTCAGTATTGTATGCACCGGCCTTACTTCAATTTATGTTTGCTTTCTTCTAGGGTGCTCAGAAAGCTGATAAGGAGGGAGAGATTACAATAAAGCAGGAGGCTCCCATGTTGTTCAGATGGAGTATAGAAGAGTTGTTTTATCAAGCTCAGGATCTCACCTACAGTAGCTCTGACACACCCCACTTCCTCTCAGCCATTGTATGAGTCTCTGTTACCAGGGATGGATCTTGACTGACAAAAGGTAGTGGACTGTAAATTAGGCAGAAGTGTAACCCCTAGCGGCCATGACTTTACAGCTTTTTTCAGGTGGATGCAGGCACATTTCTTGAACAAAAAAATAGAAATTTGCTAGTTACATCATTCTCTGTTAAATTAAATGAAATTGTGTGGAAGTACAGTGGTCCCTCAAGATACAGTGGCCTCAGGATGCAATATTTTCAACATGCAATGGTCTTTTCTGACCCATCATAAGTTGAAACAAGACTCAACATACAATGTCTCAGACTCAGATCCAACCAATCAAGGCTACTTTCCTGGTAAAATAGTTCTATTAGTTGTTAGTGACCAGTATTCCTGAATCTGTCTTATTTATCTGCTTATTTGTCTTATAGCTTCATTTTCTCTTATCTTGGATGATATTTTGGGGCTTTGGAACCGATTACTCAAGTTACAATGGTTTCAACATACAAGGGTCGTTCTAGAACCGATTAATATTGTAACTTGAAGGACCACTGTACAGTGACTATATAAGGATGTAGAAGTATAGCTAAAGTGTTTGCCCAGCTTTGTGCACTTTTTTAAATATGTAGCCCATCCTGATGTACCTGTTGAAAAAAAACATACTCACCTGCTCCCTACTGTTCTGTCCTGACTCCCTGGCTTCTGATCTTCTGCTCCCCTGCTGTAAACTTCTAGACAGACAGGGTCATGTGTTCTTGCTTGAGGACCTATGTTCCTTTTGGGGACACGTCACAGTTGAGACCAGTCATAGGCTGCAGCCGTGCAAGTGACCCTTTCCATCTGGAAGTTTGCGGGATGGGGGCCAGAAAACCACTGAAGGGAGTCAGGACCCAGGTATTTTTTTTTCAACAGGTACAGCATTCTGTGATTGATATTTTTTTTAAAAAGCTCCCAAAGCTGGAAAACCCCTTTAAAGTTGCACAAAGCATCTGAATGCAAGTTTATGATGAAATGTTTAAAGACTGCCTATATCAAGGTGGGAGCTTTATATATGTTTACACTTCTGAGCCTTTTGGTAGCTCAGTACAGCATGAATACATTTCTAAAACAATGCATACAAAACTAGATTTTCTATAAAATAAGCTCAGGATCTTCCTTTGGCATTTGCTTTAATTTTGGAATCCTAATATTTTGGTATGCTTCTCAGGCTGCCAAGAACATTTCATTTTTTTTTTTAACAGAATGAGATCTTTTCTTATTAAAACTTCTTCGAAATAAAACCCAGCGGCATAGAATTTGATGGTCGGAAAAGCTGCATTTACTCCATATTGTAAATGTAACAGGAAAATGTATTTGTGAGCAAATTATTCCTATCCGTTTCATCAGGAGCTAGGTTCTATAAAACAAAATGTCTTCATATTTGGACAAATGTACAAGAAATAAAAGAATAGAAATAAAAAAAGGTTCAAAATGCTTGAAACATAAATTTTCTTGTAATATATTTCAAAAGCAAAAGCTTACTCCATTAGCAGTTCTCTGTAATGGATGTGAGAAGCGTAGAAAGGATGCTGCTGGAAATATCCATCTCATTTTTCATTACTTTTTCATGATGAGTGCGATTAAGTGCTACATTATATCTTATTATCTGCCATTTTTTCTCTTCAGAGAGACATTTCATAAACAAATGCTGTGGTTTAGTTCCATTAGAACATGCTAATATTCATTTGTACTGTGCATGCACTAAACGCCTGTAAAGACTGGGTGACTGAAATATTCGATATGAGAACATGCACGACAAGTATGATGAGTTCTAATGACAATGAATTATCATAACCACTCTTTCTGTCTTACCTGTGTAATTTATATGGCGGTACAGATATTGAGGTGTAAAACAGAACAAGAAATTTGCTTTTAGTTTTTTATCGTAGATTTTCACAGCTACATTTCCTATTTAATTTCTAGACATTTGAGCTGGCCATACAAATTAGATAGCCTTCAGTAAAATGGTCATTTGGATGACAAGTATCTCTTCTGCCCCTTCCCCCTCCTCCATACATATCTCAGCCGTTCAAGTGTTCTCAAAAGGAAGATTTACATATTTTGGGAACTCTGTAATGTGTCTAATGTTGCATGTTGTATGTAAGGCTGTAAGGCAGCACACAGAACATGATTCTAGGGGGAAATAAATCTGTAATTATGCTTGTGATAGAACAAGGTGACAATTTTCTCTGTTGGATTCATACAGATTTCAAAAAAATATATAAAAAAAAAAGGATTGACTTACCCACAGCCACCACTAGGGGGAGCTCAAGGTATAAGAATTATGCAGTTACAAGTGACTGAATTAGAAGCTATAATAATGTGTTTGCAATGAGGTCATAGTGGTGGCTGCATGAAAGCGCAATGTTTACACAGTGGATTTTTGCACCCCATCCTGCCCTTTGCCCGGGCCACATAGAAGTTCTGTAGCCTACCTCCATTGAAGGTAGGCCACTGAGTAGAAGATGTTTGCTGATGTTGTTTGGGCTGTAGTGGTAAGATCCGGCCACTAGATGGTGCTTTTGCACAGATCCGGCCACTAGATGGTGCATTCGCACAGCCAATGTACTGCTCTGTGGCGAGAGACTGTAGAACACTATGCGAGACCCATTTTATTGTCATTGCTGATGCAAGAAGAAAGGAGGGGTCTGGATAAAAAGGGCTGTAGGGAGCCATTTGGGGGGAGAAGGGTCCATGGCCCGGCAAAGCCTGCATCCCCCTGCAGGTCATTAGGAACACTGCAGTGGCTGGTGCAGTGGGGAGAAACTGAGTGTCTTGTCCAGCCATAAGGGGGCAAGACACAGAGAACACCTCCCCTTGAATGTAGTGCAGTAGCTCAGAGTGATGTGCACTTTCTGCATCTGGGGTTGCACTAAAGTAAAGCTGCCCATACAAATTCAGTAGCTGTCGGCCAACAGCTATCTCTCCTGACTCCCGGCGTCCCCGTACACATACATGTCTGGCTTTGCTGAACGTATATTTGTGTTCTATGGGGACAGCGGAGGAAGCCAATGCCAGACACTTCTGTTGGTGACTTATCTTCCTGGAAAACAAAATGAACAGGCGAAAATATTAACATCAGGGGAGAGTTAGGATCCTGTCATACAAATTTGGACTTCTCCAAAGCATTTGACACTGTACCGCATATATTATTTTAGTATATAAAATGAGAATGCTCGGACTGGGAGAAAACGTCTGTATGTGGGTAAGTAACTGGCTCAATGATAGAAAACAGAGGGTGGTTATTAATGGTACACACTCAGATTGGGTCACGGTCCCTAGTGAAGTACCTCAGGGGTCAGTATTGGGCCCTACTCTCTTCAATATATTTATTAATGATCTTGTAGAAGGCTTGCTGTCAGGGAACCATGAACCAGACGTACAACAAGAGATAAGTGAAAATAGAAGGCTTTATTGAAAATAAAGCTGTAAAGCAAAAGTCCAAACGGATGGTGAAACCGAGCAGAGTCTTTGCGAAGCCAGAGGTCAGGAACCAGAAGGGTAGTCAGACGAAGCCAGGATCAGGAACCAGCAGGGTAGTCAGACGAAGCCAGGATCAGGAACCAGCAGGGTAGTCAGACGAAGCCAGGATCAGGAACCAGCAGGGTAGTCAGACGAAGCCAGGATCAGGAACCAGAAGCAGCAGCAGTCTTAGAAGCATGTGAACACAAGAGGACCAAGCAAGGAACTGAAGCCACAGACCTCCTATATATATGAGCTAGGCATCCAGCTCCTCCCAGGGGAAGGAGGAGCCGCAGGGTGGAAGGCTACAAGAAACCCAGGACCCAAGATGGCCGCCAGCACATGTCAAACGAAGGAGAGCAGCAAGCAGGTAAGACCATGACAGTACCTCCCCCTCAAGGGCCCCTCCTCCGCGGAGCACAAAACGGTTTCTAAGGGAAGCGTGCGTGGAAGGCTCGGAGCAAGGCAGGAGCATGGACATCTGCGGAGGGAACCCAGGAACGCTCCTCTGGACCATAACCACGCCAATGGACCAAAAACTGCAACCGACCGCGGACCAGGCGTGAGTCCAGGATATTGCTCACCTCATATTCCTCACGATTGCCCACTTGGACCGGACGAGGCCGAGGAACCGAGGAAGTGAAACGATTACACACCAGTGGCTTCAACAGGGAGACATGAAACACGTTGGAGATCCGCATGCCAGGAGGAAGCGCAAGGGCATAGGCTACCGGGTTTACCCTGCGAAGCACTCGGAAGGGACCAACAAAGCGAGGCGCCAGCTTGGGAGTGGGCACTCGAAGGTTGAGGTTGCGGGTGGACAACCATACACGGTCTCCGACCTGGTAGGAAGGAGCAGGCGCTCGTCTGCGATCAGCCTGGAATCTCTGGCGCTGCGCAGAGACCTCAAGGGACTTCTGGATCTGTACCCAAGAAGCACGTAGGACGGAAAGGTGATCCTCCACAGCCGGAATATCCTGGGGAGAGAATACCTCCGGTAACACGGCAGGTTGGAACCCATAATTGGCCATGAAGGGAGACGTCCCAGAGGAAGAGTTCACCGCCGTGTTCCTGGCAAACTCAGCCCAAGGCAGGAGGTCAACCCAATTGTCTTGGTGATCGGAGACATAGCAACGAAGGAATTGCTCCAAGGCCTGATTGGATCGTTCTGCGGCCCCATTGGACTGAGGGTGGTAGGCCGAGGAGAAGGAGAGATGAATCCCCAACTGGGAGCAAAAGGCGCGCCAGAACCTGGACACAAACTGACTCCCCCGATCCGACACAATCTCCTTAGGCAAACCGTGCAACCGGAAGACCTCCCTGGCAAAAATCGTGGCCAACTCTTGTGCAGAGGGTAACTTCTTGAGAGGAACACAGTGGCACATTTTGGAAAACCGATCCACAATCATGAGAATGACCGTATGGCCTCGGGATGCAGGGAGGTCCACAATGAAATCCATCCCCAGGTGTGACCATGGGCGCTCCCCGGTGGCTATGGGTTGCAGAAGGCCCAACGGAAGGTGCCGAGGGGACTTACTCTGGGCACAAACGGAGCATGCCGCTACATATGCGGCGATGTCGGAACGTAGGGAAGGCCACCAGAACAGACGTGAAACAGCCCAGGACAGCTGATTCTTTCCAGGATGCCCCGCGGTCTTGGAGTTATGGTAGGTTCGCAACAACCGAGTGCGCAACTCCTCAGGCACAAAACATCTGCCGTTGGGTCTCCCAGAGGGAGCACCAGATTGAGCCGCCAAAATCTGCTCACCCAGGGGAGAGGTCAGGCTGGTGCGAATGGCGGCCAGGATCTGATTCGGAGGTATGACCGAAGTCGGAATCGACTCCTCCCTGGACAGCTCGGAGTACTGCCGTGATAAGGCATCCGCCCTGATGTTCTTGGAACCGGGTAGGTAGGAGACCACGTAATTAAAACGTGACAAGAACAGAGCCCATCTGGCCTGACGTGGTGTCAATCTCTTGGCCTCAGAAAGGTAGGTCAGATTCTTGTGGTCCGTCAGGATGAGAACCGGAACCAGCGAACCCTCGAGCAAGTGCCTCCATTCTTTAAGGGCCTGCACGATGGCCAATAACTCCCTGTCACCAATCTGATAGTTGCACTCCGCGGAAGACAGTTTCCGGGAGTAAAACCCACAAGGAAGCAGAGGACCCTCTGGTGTTCTACGCTGAGACAGAAGGGCGCCTACTCCCGTCTCAGACGCGTCCACCTCGAGGACAAAGGGCAACCCAGGGTTGGGATGCGACAGAATCGGAGCCGACACAAAGGCGGACTTTAGGGCCTCAAAAGCTCGGATGGCCTCGAGCGGCCAGACCTGGGAATTACTGCCCTTCCTGGTCAGATCCGTGAGAGGCTTGGCCAGCATGGAAAAGTCCCTGATGAACTTCCGATAATAATTGGCGAAGCCCAAAAAGCGCTGCAGGGAACGAAGACCACTGGGCTGGGGCCACTGTAAGACAGCCGAAACCTTCTCAGGATCCATGGAGAACCCCTCAGCGGAAATGATGTAACCTAAGAAGGTTACCTGGGATCGGTGAAATTCGCATTTCTCAAGCTTACCGAACAGCTTGTTCTCTCGTAACCGTTGCAACACTCGTCTGACATCCAGAATGTGGGCCTCCATGGATTCAGAATATACCAAGATGTCATCCAAATAGACTACCACACACTGCTGCAACAGGTCACGGAAAACATCGTTGATGAATTCCTGAAAGACTGCGGGCGCATTGCACAACCCAAAGGGCATAACCAAGGATTCGTAATGACCGGTCCTGGTGTTAAACGCGGTCTTCCACTCATCGCCCGCCTTGATCCTTACCAGGTTATATGCCGCCCTCAGGTCGAGTTTGGTAAAGACCGTGGCCCCTTTAAGGCGATCGAACAGCTCGGAAATCAAGGGTATCGGGTAAGCGTTCTTGATCGTGATGCGATTGAGACCCCTGTAATCGATGCAAGGCCTCAACTCACCGCCCTTCTTTTTCACAAAGAAAAATCCAGCCCCTGCCGGGGACGAAGATTTGCGAATGTGTCCGCGTGAAAGCGCCTCCCTCACGTACTCCTCCATGGCCTCATTCTCCGCTACCGACAGTGGATAGACTTTGCCACGAGGAGGAACGGCACCAGATTGTAACTCTATGGCACAATCGTATGGGCGGTGCGGAGGTAGGGCAACCGCGCGCACCTTATCGAATACATCCCGGTACTCCTCGTATTCAGGAGGCAACAGAGAGTCCGAGGAAGTACACAGCAACTTGACAGACCCATGGATGCAACTAGCCCCACACTGCGGTGACCACGAGAGGATCTCGACCGATCTCCAATCGAAAGTCGGATTATGTTTCTGGAGCCAGGGGTACCCCAAGACCACCGAGTAGTGTGGAGACGAAATAACCTGGAGGCAGACCGACTCTCTGTGAACGGCACCAATGGCTATCCCCACTGGAAGGGTCTCATGAGTCACGTGTGGCGGCAGAAGGGGTCTGCCGTCTATCGCCTCAAGAGCCAGTGGGGAACCTCGAGCCTGCAGAGGAATGGAATTGGCGGCAGCGAACACACTATCAATGAACAAACCACCAGCACCAGAGTCCACCAACGCCTGGGTCGTCACCGAGCCCCCGACCCAGGAGAGGACAACAGTGATCAGTGGTTTGTCAACACGGGAAACCGGGGACGAGGAGACTCCACCCAAGATCTGCCCCCGACAGGATCTCAGGGTACGAGCGTTTCCCGGACGGTTCGGACATGCCAACCGAAAATGCCCACCGAGACCACAGTACATGCATCGGCCCTCGCCTCTCCGGAGTGCCCTCTCCCCCTCGGACAGGCGAGCAAACCCCAGCTGCATGGGTTCACCCCCAGACAAGTCATCCCCAGGAGGCGTGGGAGGAGAGGGAGGCACGGGTGGGACAGCAAACGTAGGCACCAATCTGTTAGAAGACCTCCGCAGGTTCTCCTTAAAGGAAGGTCTCTCCCTGAGTCTGGTGTCAATCAAAATCAGGAAAGAAATAAGAGACTCGAGCTCAACTGGTAGGTCCTTAGCTGCAACCTCATCCTTCAAGGCATCCGAGAGACCATGAGAGAAAGCAGCGACCAGAGCCTCATTATTCCAGCCCACCTCTGCTGCCAGGGTACGAAACTCAATGGCGTATTCAGCTACGGATCGTGAACCCTGTCTGATGGACATAAGGAGCTTCGCAGCAGAGGCAGCACGAGCCGGCACATCGAATACCTTCCGAAGAGAAGCAACAAAACCGGAAAACTCGGCAACCACCGGATTGTTGTTCTCCCATAAAGGGCTGGCCCAGGCCAAGGCCTTGTCCGAGAGCAGCGAGATCAAGAAGCCCACCTTTGATCTCTCAGTAGGAAAGGCATGTGGCAGCAACTCGAAATAAATGCCCACCTGGTTAAGGAAACCTCGGCACTGAGTTGGCTCTCCCCCAAAGCGCTGTGGAAGAGGGGCAGAACCGGTCATACCCCGAAACACCACAGGCGCAACAACAGGTGTCGGGGTAGACTCTGGCGCAACAACCGGAGCGGCAGTAGGAGCGAGCCCAGGAGCGACAACCGACCCATCGGCAACGGGAGCGAAATGAGCCGTGCGTTCAAGCAGGGTTTGCAACGCCACAGCGAACCGACCCAACAGGTGATCCTGCTGATCAAGTCTGGCAACCAGCGTGGGTAGCGAGGATGGCCCTGTACCGTCAGAATTCATGGCTTGGTCCTAATGTCAGGGAACCATGAACCAGACGTACAACAAGAGATAAGTGAAAATAGAAGGCTTTATTGAAAATAAAGCTGTAAAGCAAAAGTCCAAACGGATGGTGAAACCGAGCAGAGTCTTTGCGAAGCCAGAGGTCAGGAACCAGAAGGGTAGTCAGACGAAGCCAGGATCAGGAACCAGCAGGGTAGTCAGACGAAGCCAGGATCAGGAACCAGCAGGGTAGTCAGACGAAGCCAGGATCAGGAACCAGCAGGGTAGTCAGACGAAGCCAGGATCAGGAACCAGAAGCAGCAGCAGTCTTAGAAGCATGTGAACACAAGAGGACCAAGCAAGGAACTGAAGCCACAGACCTCCTATATATATGAGCTAGGCATCCAGCTCCTCCCAGGGGAAGGAGGAGCCGCAGGGTGGAAGGCTACAAGAAACCCAGGACCCAAGATGGCCGCCAGCACATGTCAAACGAAGGAGAGCAGCAAGCAGGTAAGACCATGACACTTGCACAGTAAAATAATTTTTTTTGCAGATGACACTAAACTGTGTAAAGTAATTGACACGGAAGAGAACAGTATACTACTACAGAGGGATCTGGATAGAATGGAGGCTTGGGCAGAGAAGTGGCAGATGAGGTTTAACACTGACAAATGTAAAGTTATGCACATGGGAAGGAATAACATAAGTCACCAATACATACTAAATGGTAAAACACTGAGTAACACTGACATGGAAAAGGACCTACTGTAGGAATTTTAGTGAACAGCAAACTAAGCTGCAAAAACTAGTGTCAGGCAGCTGCTGCCAAGGCCAAGAAGATAATGGGTTGCATCAAAAGGGGCATAGATGCCCGCGATGAGAACATAGTCCTACCACTTTACAAATCACTAGTCAGACTACACATGAAATACTGTGTACAGTTCTGGGCTCCTGTGAACAAGGCAGACATAGCAGAGCTGGAGAGGGTACAGGGGAGGGCAAATAAAGTAATAACTGGAATGGGGGGACTACAGTACCCTAAAAGATTATCAACATTAGGGCTTTAGATAAAAGACGACTGAGGGGAGATCTAATTACTATGTCTAAATATATCAGTGGTCAGTACAGAGATCTCTCCCATCATCTATTTATCCCCAGGACTGTAATGGTGACGAGGGGACACCCTCTGCATCTTGAGGAAAGAAGGTTTGTACACAAACATAGAAAAGGATTCTTCACGGTAAGAGCAGTGAGACTATGGAACTCTCCGCCTGAGGAGGTAGTGATGGTGAGTTCACTAAAAGAGTTCAAGAGGGGCCTGGATGTATTTCTGAAGTGTAATAATATTACAGGTTATAGCAACTAGAGATGGGTCGTTGATAGAGTTGAGCGGACACCTGGATGTTCGGGTTCGGCAGGTTCGGCCGAACTTGAAAAAAAAGTTCGAGTTCGGGACCCAAACTTGACCCGAACTTGACCCCGAACCCTATTGAAGTCATTGGGGACCCGAACTTTTGGCCACTAAAATGGCTCTAAAATTGCCCTGGAAAGAGCTAGAGGGCTGCAAAAGGCAGCAAAATGTGCTTAAGAGCATGGCAAATGCTCTGCAAACAAATGTGCATAGGGAAATGAATGAAAAAAACATAAAAGACCTTAAAAATATAAAAATTAGGAATGATGTAGGAGGAAGAGGTTGAGGAGGCGGTGAATGGGTGGATGTGGCCGTGTAGGCTCACGTGGCGGTCTAGGTGGAAGCGGCGGCGAAGGAGGAATAGGTAGCCAACACAGATGTGTGTTATTTTGCATTTTTACATAGGGGTATCCCCAAAAATATTGGGACATATAAAAATAAAATAAAAGGAATAAGTGCACTTGAGTACAAGGATGGATGGTTGAGGCTGTTAGAACTGTCTTTTCTGCACAAGGTACAGACAAGTCTTGTGGGATCCAGGCCTGGTTCATTTTAATGAACGTGAGCTTGTCCACGTTGGCTGTGGACAGGCGGCCCGCGTCTGTCTGTAATGACGCCTCCTGCCGTGCTAAATACACGTACAGAGAGTACACTGGCTGCAGGGCAGGCCAGCACTTCCAAGGCATACAGGGCAAGCTATGGCCATGTGGACAATTTGGAGACCGAGAAGTTGAATGAGGCAGAACCATCAGTCAGTACGCGTGTAGGCGTGTGCACAGGTACTGTTCCACCATGTTGTTCAAATGCTGCCTCCTGCTAACACGCTCCATATCAGTGTCACGGCCATGGCTATGACCGTGACTCCTGAACCGCATGCGGTTGTCAGCGGTTTTCATTGGTGTTCAATCACAGGTGAGGGCTGTGGTATTGGCCTCACCTGTGGTTGCCGCTGGCAACAGTATGTATGTGGCAGCGTAGCAGGCTGAGCTGTGCCATGCAGCTCGCTACGCTGCGCATGCGGTTTTGTGTGTGATGTGTGGATGTGTGCACTGTGTTTTATGTTATTGTGTGCACGTTCCCTTTAAGTGGTGTTTTCCCTTCCCTGGTGTTGGAAGGGTTAATCCCCTTCCTAGTGTGTGTGATCACTGGGTGTGTCCGACTGTGGGGTGTGGCTTCTTGGCCTATAAAGCCTCACTGCTTTTGCAGGCCTTCAGGTTGCTTCAGCCATGCTTAGCTGAGAGCAGCCTCATGTATTTATTACCTGCCAGTAAGAGCCACCCCTGTGGTCATAAACCTTAATGTCATAACCATAATGTCGCTTTAAGTTATTTCTAGTTATGTGTGATGTCCGTGTGATGTTTTATATGTGATTTTGTGCAGCTATGGATCTGGGTCCCTGTGTGGGGATGCGTTTGTGATCTGCACCCTGCTAACACAGGGATCCAGTCAGCAAGGCTGTGGCAGGTAGGTGGAACTCTTTGTTCACCTGCCATATCCATAGAGCTGTTTATGTCTCCCCTTTTCCTGCAGCTTGGCCGTTGAGACTCCTGCTCCTCCGTGTCTAGGAGGAGTGGGCTTGTCTTACTCAGCTCCTAGGTGAGGGTCATCTTGAGGGCCAGCAGGGACTTTTAGGTTCCGGAGCATGGGCCCTCCTACCATCAAGGTTGGCCCATGTAACTAGGAGCTAGGGTCAGGTTAGGGATGCCTTAGGAGGTGACCTGCTCCCTAATCCTGTCTACATGGCCAAGCAGCCGAAACATCACCGGGCTCCACACGGCTGAGGATTTCCCCCATCCTCAGCCGTGACAGTATGACCACAGGCGCTCTTACGTGGCGTTCCCTCGAAAGAGGGTAAAGCATGCACTGCTGTCTACGGATGGGGTGCATGCGCGTTCTCCGGAGGGAGAGCGTTATGGGGCTCACCATTTACGGCGCAGTGAGTGGCATTCCCCGCCATTCCCAGCTCACCGTTGTCCGTGTTGGTGTCCCCTTTTTGTTTGTCTTTCCCCTCCCCCCCTCCCATTGTTTCTTATGCCTCACCAACTTTCCCCTTTTGTTGTTGGGAGGGGCTTTGAGGGGTGGGAGTATGCATCCCTCGAAAGAGGGTGAAGCATGTACCGCCCTCTGCGGAAGGGTTACATGCGCGCTCTTCGGAGGGAGAGCGTTCTGGGGGTTTCGCCTCTGACGGCGCGGTGAGTGGCGTTTCCCCGCCTTCCCTTTACCGTTGCCTCGTTTGGCGTTCCCCCTGATTTTAGTTACACGTGGTGTTTGTTTGGTATGCGGTATGCATACCTTCGGAAGAGGGTGCAGCATGCAGTGCCATATCCTTGTGGCCTGCATGCGCGTTCTCCGGAGGGAGAGCGTTCCTGGGGGTTCTCCGTTAACGGCACGGTTGGTGGCTTATTCCCCGCCACCTTACCTTCCGTGTCCGTGTTGGGGATCCCTCGTCCCTCTCCATGTTCCCATCTCTGGTCGTCTGCTGGCAGCACTCCGTAAGTGGTCCGGCTGCGTGCTGGTTAGGAGTGTCTGCTGGCAGCGACTGGAGTGGGGACGTGAGTGGAGAGTCCCCTCGTCCATCTCTCAGTGGTTCTTTTCTCTTTGTTGCTGGTGCGGGCTGCAGTCCTCGTCGGACTGGCTAGTGTGAGCCGGGAGAGGATGCAGCTGACAGCGACCCCTTTTTAGAACCGGCACTGAGAGTGGACGTCCCCTTCTCCTATCCCCTTGTCTGAGTCCCTCACGTGTCTTTTTTTGGTGGGGGGGCTTTGAGGGGTGGGAGTGTCACGGCCATGGCTATGACCGTGACTCCTGAACCGCATGCGGTTGTCAGCGGTTTTCATTGGTGTTCAATCACAGGTGAGGGCTGTGGTATTGGCCTCACCTGTGGTTGCCGCTGGCAACAGTATGTATGTGGCAGCGTAGCAGGCTGAGCTGTGCCATGCAGCTCGCTACGCTGCGCATGCGGTTTTGTGTGTGATGTGTGGATGTGTGCACTGTGTTTTATGTTATTGTGTGCACGTTCCCTTTAAGTGGTGTTTTCCCTTCCCTGGTGTTGGAAGGGTTAATCCCCTTCCTAGTGTGTGTGATCACTGGGTGTGTCCGACTGTGGGGTGTGGCTTCTTGGCCTATAAAGCCTCACTGCTTTTGCAGGCCTTCAGGTTGCTTCAGCCATGCTTAGCTGAGAGCAGCCTCATGTATTTATTACCTGCCAGTAAGAGCCACCCCTGTGGTCATAAACCTTAATGTCATAACCATAATGTCGCTTTAAGTTATTTCTAGTTATGTGTGATGTCCGTGTGATGTTTTATATGTGATTTTGTGCAGCTATGGATCTGGGTCCCTGTGTGGGGATGCGTTTGTGATCTGCACCCTGCTAACACAGGGATCCAGTCAGCAAGGCTGTGGCAGGTAGGTGGAACTCTTTGTTCACCTGCCATATCCATAGAGCTGTTTATGTCTCCCCTTTTCCTGCAGCTTGGCCGTTGAGACTCCTGCTCCTCCGTGTCTAGGAGGAGTGGGCTTGTCTTACTCAGCTCCTAGGTGAGGGTCATCTTGAGGGCCAGCAGGGACTTTTAGGTTCCGGAGCATGGGCCCTCCTACCATCAAGGTTGGCCCATGTAACTAGGAGCTAGGGTCAGGTTAGGGATGCCTTAGGAGGTGACCTGCTCCCTAATCCTGTCTACATGGCCAAGCAGCCGAAACATCACCGGGCTCCACACGGCTGAGGATTTCCCCCATCCTCAGCCGTGACAATCAGCAGTTGGGGCCGATTGTTGCGGCGAGGTGACAAAGCTTTTCCACATGTTGGCCATGCTAACCCTGCCTTCTGAGGTGCTGGCGCTGACACAGCTGCGTTGGCGACCTCTTCCTCCTCCCCTGCCTTCGCCTTCTGCTTCCACTTGTCCCCCAGCGTCAGTCGGGAATGCTCTCAGGAGCGCATCTACCAGCGTGCGCCTGTAGTCGCGCATCTTCCGATCACGCTCCAGTGAGGGAATTAAGGACAGCACATTGTCTTTGTAACGGGGATCTAGCAGGGTGGCCACCCAGTATTCAGCACACGTTAAAATGTGGGCAACTCTTCTGTCGTTGCGCAGGCACTGCAGCATGTAGTCGCTCATGTGTGCCAGGCTGCCCAGAGGTAAGGACAAGCTGTCCTCTGTGGGAGGCGTATCGTCTGCGTCCTCTGAATCCCCCTAGCCACGCACCAGTGATGGGCCCGAGCTGCGTTAGGTGCCACCCCGCTGTGAACATACTTCATCCCCATCCTCCTCCTCATCCTCCTCCTCGTCCTCCAGTAGTGGGCCCTGTCTGGCCAGATTTGTACCTGGCCTCTGCTGTTGCAAAAAACCTCTCTCTGAGCCACTTCTATAAGACTGGCCTGAAAGTGTTAGAGATGACCCCTCTTCCTGCTCCTCGTCCTGGCTCACATACTCTTCCATCATCGCCCTAAGTGTTTTCTCAAGGAGACATAGAAGTGGTATTGTAACGCTGATAACGGCATCATCACCACTGGCCATGTTGGTGGAGTACTCGAAACAGCGCAACAGGGCACACAGCTCTCGCATGGAGGCCCAGTCATTGGTGGTTAAGTGGTGCTGTTCCTCAGTGCGACTCACCTGTGCGTGCTGCAGCTGAAACTCCACTATGGCCTGCTGCTGCTCGCACAGTCTCTCCAGCATGTGCAAGGTGGAGTTCCACCTGGTGGGCACGTCGCATATGAGGCGGTGAGCGGGAAGGCCGAAGTTACACTGTAGAGCAGACAGCCGAGCGGCAGCAGGATGAGAACGCCGGAAGCGCGCACAGACGGCCCACACTTTATGCAGCAGCTCTGACATGTCGGGGAGTTGTGAATGAATTTCTGCACCACCAAATTCAGCACATGCGCCAGGCAAGGGATGTGCTTCAAACCGGCTAGTCCCAGAGCTGCAACGAGATTTCGCCCATTATCGCACACCACCAGGCCGGGCTTGAGGCTCACTGGCAGCAACCACTCGTCGATCTGTTGTTCTATACCCCGCCACCACTCCTGCGCGGTGTGGGGCCTGTCCCCCAAACACATCAGTTTCAGAACGGCCTGCTGACGTTTACCCCTGGCTGTGATGAAGTTGGTGGTGAAGGTCTGTCGCTGACCGGATGAGGAGGTGGTAGAAGAGGAGGAGGAAGCCGAGTAGGAAGAGGAGGCAACAGGAGGAAAAGAATGATGCCCTGCGATCCTTGGTGGCGGAAGGACGTGCGCCAAACAGCTCTCCGCCTGGGGCCCAGCAGCCACTACATTTACCCAGTGTGCAGTTAGGGAGATATAGCGTCCCTGGCCGTGCTAATCCCAGATGTGCACTATATCAGAGGGTTTTTAGAACCCCAGTAAGCAAAAAGCTGTATTTCTGGCCTAAATGTGACACTCACTTATGCACCTATAATCCTAGATGTGCACTATATGAAACAGATGTTTTTTTTTCACCCCAGTATGCCCCAGTATGAGAAAGCCGTATTTGTGGCCTAAATTTCACAGTCACTTATGCAAGTCTAATCCCACATGTGCAGTATAACAGAGGTTTTTTTTAACCCCAGTAAGCAAAAAGCCGTATTTGTGGCCTAAATGTGGCACTCGCTTATGCACGTCTAATCCAAGATATGCAGTATATCATAGGGTTTTTTTAACCCCAGTAAGCAAAAAGCCATATTTGTGGCCTAAATATGACACTCACTTATGCACCTATAATCATAGATGTGCACTATATGAAACAGATGTTTTTTTTTTCACCCCAGTATGCCCCAGTATGAGGAAGCCGTATTTGTGGGCTACATTTCACAGTCACTTATGCACGTCTAATCCCAGATGTGCAGTATATCAGATGGTTTTTAGAACCCCAGTAAGCAAAAAGCTGTATTTCTGGCCTAAATGTGACACTCACTTATGCACCTATAATCCTAGATGTGCACTATATGAAACAGATGTTTTTTTTTCACCCTAGTATGCCCCAGTATGAGAAAGCCGTATTTGTGGGCTACATTTCACAGTCACTTATGCACGTCTAATCCCAGATGTTCAGTATATCAGAGGGTTTTTAGAACCCCAGTAAGCAAAAAGCTGTATTTCTGGCCTAAATGTGACACTCACTTATGCACCTATAATCCTAGATGTGCACTATATGAAACAGATGTTTTTTTTTCACCCCAGTATGCCCCAGTATGAGAAAGCCGTATTTGTGGCCTAAATTTCACAGTCACTTATGCAAGTCTAATCCCACATGTGCAGTATAACAGAGTTTTTTTTAACCCCAGTAAGCAAAAAGCCGTATTTGTGGCCTAAATGTGACACTCACTTATGCACGTCTAATCCAAGATATGCAGTATATCATAGGGTTTTTTAACCCCAGTAAGCAAAAAGCCATATTTGTGGCCTAAATGTGACACTCACTTATGCACCTATAATCCAAGGTGTGCACTATATGAAACAGATGTTTTTTTTTCACCCCAGTATGCCCCAGTAAGCAAACAGCCGTATTTGTTGTCTAAATTTCACAGTCACTTATGCATGTCTAATCCCAGATGTGCAGTATATCAGAGGGTTTTTTAACCCTAAGCAAAAAGCTCTATTTCTGGCCTAAATGTGACACTCACTTATGCACCTATAATCCTAGATGTGCACTATATGAAACAGATGGGGGTTTTTTCGCCCCAGTATGCGCCAGTATGAGAAAGCCGTATTTCTGGCCTAAATTTCACAGTCACTTATGCAGCGATAATTCTAGATGTGCACTATATGAAAAAAAGTTTTTTTTTTAACCCCAGTGTCTCAAAGCAGTATTTCTGGACTTGCAAACATGCAGATATCCAGTGCTGGTGCACTATCGTTGCATAAAATGGCTGCTGATTATGTATTGATATTGACTAACTGTTTTCAGTAGTAGTTGGCTCAGGGCAGGCTTAAAACAATTGTGCACTGCACCCACAAAACACATTTGCTGTAGATCGCTGAGTAAAGAAGCAGTTCTTTATAAGATTTCTCCCTGATCTCTCCCTCACAGCAGCTGCAGCCTATACCTACACTAATCCGAGCAGAGTGACGGGTGGCGCTACGTGACTCCAGCTTAAATAGAGGCTGGGTCACATGCTGCAGTTGGCCAATCACAGCCATGCCAATAGTAGGCATGGCTGTGATGGCCTTTTGGGGCAAGTAGTATGACGCTTGTTGATTGGCTGCTTTGCAGCCTTTCAAAAAGCGCCATAAAAATCGCCGAACACCGAACCCGAACCCGAACTTTTACGGGTTTGGGTCCGGGTGCCGAAAAACCTAAAGTTCGGTACGAACCCGAACTTTACAGTTCGGGTTCGCTCAACTCTAGTCGTTGATCCAGGGAGTTATTCTGATTGCCTAATAATATTTTTCCCCTTAAAGGGGTTGTCCAGGTCCTGAGCTGAACCCGGACATACCCTTATTTTCACCCAGGAAGCCCCCCTGAGGCTAGCATCGGAGCATCTCATGCTCCGATGAGCTCCCTTGCCCTGCGCTAAATTGCTCAGGGCAAGGTCTCTTTTTTTTTCAATAACACACGGCCGGGCGGAAACTTCCACCCGGCAGTGTGTTTGGTGACGTCACCGGCTCTGATGGACGGGCTTTAGCGCTGCCCTAGCCGTTTTACTGGTCACCGGATCTCCAAAAAATGCCTCGCCCTGTGCGATTTAGCGCAGGGCAAAGGAGAGCATCGGAGCAAGAACTGCTCCGATGCTCATGTCAGGGGGGCTGCCTGGGTGGAAATAGAGGTATGTCCAGGTTCAGCTCTGAACCCGGACAACCCCTTTAAGTGGGGAAAATTGGCTTCTACCTCACATTTTTTATTTATTTTTTCCTTCCTCTGGATCAACTTGCAGGATAACAGGCCGAACTGGATGGACAAATGTCTTTTTTCGGCCTTATATACTATGTTTCTATGTAAATTAGCGTTGCCTGTTTGGCCAACTTTAGGCTTGTCATGCTAATGGGGTCTTAACCCCATTAGGACACAGCCATTTTTAACCTTCCTGACAGAGCCTATTTTTGCAAATCTGACACGTGTCACTTTATGTAGTAAATTTGGAACGCTTTTACTTATCCAAACCATTCTGAGATTGTTTTCTCGTGACACTTCGTACTTCATGTTAGTGGTGAATTTGAGTTGATATGTATGAAAAAAATGTACTGAAAATTCGGGAAAATATTAAAATTTTCTAAATTTGAATTTCTCTGCTTTTAAGACAGATAGTGATTCCTTGCAAAATAGTTATCAATTAACATTCACCATACGTCTACTTTCTGATTGCATAGGATGTTAGAAAGTTTAGATTTTTAGAAGCAAATTTTCATATTTTTAAGGAAATTTCCCAAATCCACTTTTTAAAGGGCCAATTCAGTTTTAAGTCACTTTGTGGGGCTTATGTAGTAGAAACCACCCATAAACGACCCTATTTTAGAAACTAGATCCCTCAAGTTATTTAAAACTGATTTTACAAACATTGTTAACCCTTTAAATGTTTCACAAGAATTAAAGGAAAATGAATGGCAAATTTAAAAATTTCACTTATTTTTGTAGATTTTACATTTTAATTCATTTAATCCATATTCATCATTACAAACTCAGTGATACCTAATATGCCTATTTTTTTATTTTTGGCTTAAATCTTACACAATAAAAAGCATTTTTGGAAAAAAAAATGCTCTTTTTATGTTGCCCTTTTCTGAGAGCCACTTAAAAAAAAATTCTGTCAATCGTCTTGTGTGGGGGCTAATTTTTTGCAGAACGAGTTGACGTTTTCATTGTATTCTAGCATAGTACTTTTTGATTGCTAGATACTACACTTTTTGTAAGGCAAAGTAACCAAAAATGGCTATTTTGGTGCCGTTTTTATTTATTTATTTTTACGGCGTTAATCTGATGAGGTAGATGATGTGATATTTTTATAGAGCCAGGCATTACAAACCCAGCGATACCTAATATGTCTATTTTTATATATATTTTTTTCTATTGTATATTGAATAGGGTAAAGGGCATCTGTTTTTTGACTTGAAACTTTTTCTTTTTACTTTTTCTAACTTTTTATTTTTGGCCCACCGTGGGACATTAACTTTTGGGGGTCTTATCCCCTTTACAATGCGTAACAATACATAGTGTATTGTAATGCATTGGCTGTCAGTGTATTACCAGTGTAATACACTGACAGTCTGCCTATGAGACCCAGCCATCAGGTCCCAATCCCCTCAGAGCAGGTGTCCAGATTTATTTTTAATACAGGCACCTACAATGAAAATAAAGGTATCATTTTATTGAGCTTCATCAACTCTACCACTCTATATGACTGGTTGTATAGGGTTAATCCTGTTGACAGAGCCT
Organism: Bufo bufo; assembly: GCF_905171765.1. Lineage (NCBI taxonomy): Eukaryota > Metazoa > Chordata > Amphibia > Anura > Bufonidae > Bufo > Bufo bufo. Next base: position 421,810,239 of record NC_053391.1, on the reverse strand, counting down.
CTTTAAGAGGTCTAAGTAGAATCCTTGGTTAGAGATGAGTAACAGTGGTCACCATTTAAGGAACTTACCTGTCCGGGCTCCAGCAGCGCGATCCTCAGCATCGGCTGGACCACGACATGAGAGGTGCGTTGCTAAGCCAAAAACAGGATGCAATGCTCTTTCCCACCACAGTGGCGATGTGCAGGAATAGACTAGCAGTTGTCTGATTGCTCAGCTGATCTATTACTGTGTGCTGGTGCTTCTGACTAATGGAGTACCAGGTCACAGATCTATCAGGTTCTGATCCAGAGACTCAGTGCTCTATTTAAACCTCTTGCTGGCTATACACCAGTGCCAGTGAAAATCTCTGACTGACTAGCTGTGTTCCTGGTTCCTTGTTACTGTACTTATTGGATTGCTTGTTTCTCTGACCCCAGCTTGTCTTCTGTTAGGAGTTATACATGTTAACATGTTTACTGCCACCTGCAGGCTATATAGATATGACAGTTTATAACCTTTGTTATATTGTTTGTGTCTGAATAAAGTTTGTTGAATTACCTCACATCGCCTCAGGAAACATGGTGTCAGAAGTGGAGAGGGCTTTGGTGTTTTAGAAACCACTAAAGTCCTAATATCAGAACAAAAGATCAACAAGAATTGTTTCTCTGGTAATTTATTATTAAGAAACACACAGCGTTACAGAAAATGGCTGCACACACTTTCCCTGTCCCGTCTCCCATGGACTGTAAAGGGGACCTGGCAGTTAACTGGACATATTTCAAATCCCAGTGGGAAGATTATGAGGTGGCAACTGAACTTGATAAGAAAGACTCCAAGGTAAGGATAGCGACACTGCGCTCAGTGATGGGGAGAGACTGTCTGCGTATTTATCAGCACCTCTCACTCTCTGATACCGACAAGCAGGACATAGAGAAAACTCTGGATACATTACAGAGTCATTTTATGCCTTCACATAACATCATTTATGAGAGGTACATATTCAATACCACAAACCACGGCCCATTGGAATCTATAGATCGGTATGTGACTAGGCTGAGGCAGCTAGCCGCTACATGTGAGTTTGGAGTATTACATGATGAACTTATCAGAGACAGAATAGTTCTGGGATCAAAAGACATTAATGCTAGAAAGAGAATGCTCAGAGTACCAGACCTGAACCTACAGAGAGCCATTGACATGTGTAGAAGCCATGAACTTACAGAAATGCAAATACAAGCAATGCAAGATAGCAAAAGTAAAACTAAAGCTGTACATTATACTGCTAAAACATATAAAAAGCCCATAAAAGAAAGCAAAGTAAAAACAATCAGATGTAGATACTGTGGAAACAATCACCCCTGGGGGAGAGACCACTGTCCTGCATATGGAGAAACCTGTAGTAAATGCAAAAAGCAAAAACATTTTTCTAGAGTATGCAGGCAGAAAGCACATGCCAGAATACATATGGCTGCACAGATCAAGAGCAGCAGCTCAGAAGAATTAGTATTCACTATTATTCATAAAATAGGAGCAGTAAGCAGTTCAGGAGCACAGTGATTTGTACCACTAGAACTCAGCATTGACAGAGATGCAGGGGAAAGGTTACACTGTCAGACTGTGGGGCCACCTGCAACCTTATGACATACAAAGACTATAGCAAAATTGTTAAAGAAGGAAAGCCAACATTACAGAAGAGTAATGTCAAATTAAAATGGTACAATGATACCTATATGATACCTATGGGCCAATGTAATCTAAATTGTACATATAAAGATAAAACATATACACTGCAATTCCAAGTTGTCCAAGATAAACACAAACCACTTCTCTCAGCAGAAACATGTCAGAAAATGGGCCTCCTTACACTGAATGTAGAACATAATATATTATTACATGATGACCAGCAAACAACTACAACTTCACCCTTTTCTTATGAAATGATCACAACTGAATATAGAGACATTTTCAAAGGACTAGGGTGTCTACCTGGAGAGTATCACCTAGAAATAGATGAAGCAATACCTCCTGTTCAACACCAACCACGTAGAGTGCCGGCTCCACTTAAAGCAGACTTAAAGGCGAAAATAGAGAGATTAGAGACACTGGGAGTGATAAAAAAGGTCATAGAACCTACGACATGGATAAGTAGTATGGTTGCTGTTAAGAAACCAGGCAAGCTGCGAATATGCATTGATCCCAAAGACTTAAATAAAGCACTAAAACGCTCACATTATCCAATGCCCACTATAGAGGAAATCCTACCAAGTTTAACAAATGCTAAAGTATTTTCTGTCTTAGATGCTAAGGATGGCTTCTGGCAAGTAAAACTGGACACTAAAAGCAGTTATCTCACTACATTCTGGACTCCCTTTGGGTGTTACCGATGGCTACGCATGCCTTTTGGGATTGCTACTGCACCAGAAGAATATCAACGTAGACAACATGAAGCAGTAGAAGTCCTGCCCGGAGTGGAAGTTATTGCAGATGATATATTGGTGTATTGCTGTGGTGACACTACAGAGGAGGCCACACAGGATGGCCAGACCAAAAAGAAAAAATACTGATTTGTATCAGGGACTACTGGGGCTTTAGAGATGAGATAAGCATACAAAATGGAATTCTGTATAAAGGACACAGAGTCATCATACCAAAAAACATGCGCCCAGAAATGATTGCGAGGACTCATTCTAGACACTTAGGAATAGAAGCATGCCTTCGCAAGGCCAAGGATGTCATCTTTTGGCCACACATGGGCCCAGAGATTATAGAGGCAATAAAGAACTGTAACACTTGCAATGAGTATATGCGTAAACAAACAAAAGAACCTCTGATGACTCACAAATTGCCCACTCTACCCTGGAGCAAACTAGGCATGGACTTATTTTCCTTAACAGGACAAGATTACTTAATAATTGTTGATTATTATTCAAATTTCTGGGAAATTGATTTAGTTTCTGATACCACCTCTAAAACAATTATAGATTGTTGCAAAGCACATTTTAGCAGACATGGAATCCCTGATTCTGTAATTACAAATAATGGACCACAGTTTGTCAGCTCAGAGTTTGCACGATGTTGTAGAGAGTGGGAATTTGAACATCTTACATCATCCCCATATCACAGTCAGTCCAACGGTAAAGCTGAAGCTACTGTAAAAATAGCAAAAACACTCATAAAGAAATCTAAACGAGATGACAAGGATATCTGGAAAGCGGTTCTTGACTGGAGAAATACCCCATCAGAAGGCACCAGCAGTAGTCCTGTACAACGGCTAATGTCAAGAAGGACCAGGACTTTACTTCCGACTGCTCAGAAACTGCTGTTTCCAAAGGTTATAAAAGGAGTGGTCGAGAACCTAACTGAAAGACGCAAAAAAGCGAAGGCATATTATGATAAAGGAGCCAAGGAACATCCTGAACTAAGCATTGGTCAGCCAGTGCGAATACAACCATCACCGTCGTCAACAGATGAAATTTGGCTACAAGGTATTTGTTTAGAGAAAGTTGCTCCATGATCTTATAAAGTGGAAGCAAATGGACAGTTGTACAGAAGGAATAGGAAGTTTCTGAGGACTGCAGATGACAAATCTGACATTGAAATAAGTGAAGTGATTACACCAGGTACATCTCCAGATGAGACAACTCCCGAAGAAACAGGGATGGATGATCATATGCAACAATGTGAAGCTCCTGCCACACCAAGACGTACTAGAACTAGGGTTATTAGAACACAAGATATAAGGATTTTGTATGCTACAGTAGGTGTTTCTGACATTGTGTTTTTAGCACGACAGCGTCGCGCTGATACTCGGCGACATGGTGCCGAGATCTCGCACTCACTGGGATAGTGACAGCACATCCCAGCAAGCGCGTCATAGAAGCGACGGGAGATCCGACTTGGATTCCCGCCAATTCTACACGTGTGCGGCGTTTGTTATGAATCCTGAGGGGGAAGTCCCCGCCGGATTTTAAATAAAAATCCGGCCTGGGTCCCGCCCTCAGGAGCATACCGGGCCCTTAGGTCTGTTATGAGTTGTAAGGAGAGCCCCCCCCTACGCTGAAAAAAACGGCGTAGGGGGTCCCCCTACAATCCATACCAGACCCGTATCCAAAGCACGCTACCCGGCCAGCCAGGAAGGGAGTGGGGACGAGCGAGCGCCCCCCCCCCTCCTGAGCCGTACCAGGCTGCATGCCCTCAACATGGGGGGTTGGGTGCTCTGGGGCAGGGGGCGCACTGCGGCCCCCCCACCTCAGAGCACCCTGTCCCCATGTTGATGAGGACAGGGCCCCTTCCCGACAACCCTGGCCGTTGGTTGTCGGGGTATGCGGGCGGGAGGCTTATCGGAATCTGGGAGCCCCCTTTAATAAGGGGGCCCCCAGATACCGGCCCCCCACCCTAAGTGAATGAGTATGGGGTACATCGTACCCCTACCCATTCACCTGCAAGAAAAGTGGTAAAAACACAAATAAACCACACAGTGTATTAAAATATTTTATTTTTCTGCTCCGGAGGCCGCCCCCTGTCTTCTTTATTAGCTCTTTTACCAGGGGGGGGCTCTTCTTCTTCCGATATCCCGACGGGTCTTCTCCGCTATCCGGGGGGTCTTCTCAACTCTCCGGGGTTCTCCTTCTGTCTTCTCCTTCTGTCTTCTCCTTCTGTCTTGTTGTCTCCTTCTGTCTTCTGTCTCCGGGGTTCTCCTTCTGTCTTCTCCGCTATCCGGGGGGGTCTTCTCAACTCTCCGGGGTTCTCCTTCTGTCTTCTCCTTCTGTCTTGTTGTCTCCTTCTGTCTTCTCCTTCTGTCTTGTTGTCTCCTTCTGTCTTCTGTCTTCGGGGTTCTCCTTCTGTTTTCGCCTCTCTCTGTTGTTGACTCGGCGCACCCCGGTTCTTCGTCTCGCGAGACTCGGCGCACCCCGATTCTTCGTCTCGCGAGACGTCTCGCGAGACGAAGAATCGGGGTGCGCCGAGTCTCGCGAGACGAAGAACCGGGGTGCGCCGAGTCAACAACAGAGAGAGGCGAAAACAGAAGGAGAACCCCGAAGACAGAAGACAGAAGGAGACAACAAGACAGAAGGAGAAGACAGAAGGAGACAACAAGACAGAAGGAGAAGACAGAAGGAGAACCCCGGAGAGTTGAGAAGACCCCCCCGGATAGCGGAGAAGACAGAAGGAGAACCCCGGAGACAGAAGACAGAAGGAGACAACAAGACAGAAGGAGAAGACAGAAGGAGAACCCCGGAGAGTTGAGAAGACCCCCCGGATAGCGGAGAAGACCCGTCGGGATATCGGAAGAAGAAGAGCCCCCCCCTGGTAAAAGAGCTAATAAAGAAGACAGGGGGCGGCCTCCGGAGCAGAAAAATAAAATATTTTAATACACTGTGTGGTTTATTTGTGTTTTTACCACTTTTCTTGCAGGTGAATGGGTAGGGGTACGATGTACCCCATACTCATTCACTTAGGGTGGGGGGCCGGTATCTGGGGGCCCCCTTATTAAAGGGGGCTCCCAGATTCCGATAAGCCTCCCGCCCGCATACCCCGACAACCAACGGCCAGGGTTGTCGGGAAGGGGCCCTGTCCTCATCAACATGGGGACAGGGTGCTCTGAGGTGGGGGGGCCGCAGTGCGCCCCCTGCCCCAGAGCACCCAACCCCCCATGTTGAGGGCATGCAGCCTGGTACGGCTCAGGAGGGGGGGGGGGGGGGGCGCCCGCTCGTCCCCACTCCCTTCCTGGCTGGCCGGGTAGCGTGCTTTGGATACGGGTCTGGTATGGATTGTAGGGGGACCCCCTACGCCGTTTTTTTCGGCGTAGGGGGGGCTCTCCTTACAACCCATAACAGACCTAAGGGCCCGGTATGCTCCTGAGGGCGGGACCCAGGCCGGATTTTTATTTAAAATCCGGCGGGGACTTCCCCCTCAGGATTCATAACAAACGCTGCACACGTGTAGAATTGGCGGGAATCCAAGTCGGATCTCCCGTCGCTTCTATGACGGCTCTGTCTCCATCGCGGCAAGCCAGCTCGGCGCTGGCTCCCGCGATGGGGCTCGTATGTGCTCAATCTCGCCGAGAAATACAGCGAGATTGACACAAAATCGGGTTCACCTACTGTAGATACATTATAAAAAACATTGTCACCTTTGGAATGTATTGTGGTATCCAATCATCTTATGTTATATATTACTTGATTTCACAAGAAAGGGAGGATGTTAGGAGTTATACATGTTAACATGTTTACTGCCACCTGTAGGCTATATAGATATGACAGTTGTTAACCTTTGTCATGTTGTTTGTGTCTGAATAAAGTTTATTGAATTACCTCACATCGCCTCAGGAAACATCTTCTGATCACTCTCTGTCGTGGTACTGTGTTGTCTGTCTGATTCAGATCTCGGCTTGTCTTCTGACCACTCTCTGTCTATTATTTGGTAGTGCATAGCTTGTCTGGTTCTGACTCATTTACATATGATTATTTTATTGTGTTTGTCCGTCTTTGTTGTTTGCCCATCTCTGCACTTAAAAAGCATAGGGATCGTCATCCAGTTGCATTCTAGCTATATAGGGCTTGTATTGCAAGTAGGTAGGGAAAGCATGCTGGGTTCTAGCCTTAGGGTTCACTGTTCTTGTCTGTCCCTACCTACAATCGTGGCACAGCATAGCTGCAATGACCAGAAGGTGGCTATGAGAGAGACATGGCCCATTCTGTTCCTGAGCATCCTGTAGATGAGATGTAGTGACTCAGAGGTTGAGAAGAGCTGGGTCCCTTGAGAGAGAAAAGGCACTGGAAAAAGGGTTGGTTACCCTGGCTGGGACAGTGGTAACGCACATAGGGACTCATGTGCAGCAGCTCCCATTCCAAATACCTTGTATGTGTGCTGTATTGGTGGTCGTAACTAAAGATGAGCGAATTGAAGTTGACGAAGTGGAATTCAATCCAAATTTCAGGAAAAATTTGATTCGCACCGAATCTGAATTTCCTCCTGCTTCGTGGAAATTAATCGCATTTTTCCCAAAAATGGCTGCTGGACATGGTGAAAGGAAGCCTAGCAAGGCAGGATCACCCATAATGTCATGCATGCAGCCAATCATCAGCCATCCCTGTGATGTCACAGCCCTATAAATAGCCTCAGCCATCTTGGATTCTGCCATTTTCTAGTGAACTTAGCGCAGGGAGAGACGTCAGCAGACGCTAGGGACAGTGCTAGAAAAAACTTCATTGTGCTAAAAAAATTATTTTCAAGTGTAGGGAAAGATTATTCAACGTGTAGGGAAAGGATAGGGAGGAATCACTCCACAGCATTTAAGTTGAACAGGGTTTAGTAGAGAAGGTTACAGCCTGGTTAATAGGAACAATCCTATTACACCTTGCTGCACTGACTGGGAACCCAAATTGCCATTATACAGCTCTGTAATTCCAGCAAACCGTTCTTGTTATTGGGGTGTTACAGCCATTAACAGGCTTTATTACAAGGAAATATTTCTACGTCTTATTTGCCCTTATACTGTGCAGTTATATGTTCTAAAGCATTTTTTGGTTTCTATTAGTGGGACAAAAGGGCTTATTAGCCATTGTGTGGTGAAGTGCTAAAATGACAGCACTTTTTGTCGTGTATTAGTGGCAAAAGAAAAATATATTTGCCGTTCAGTGGTGCAGTTATATGTTCTAAAGCCTTCTGTGGCGTGTATAAGTGGAAAAAAATAAGGGCCTATTTGCCGTTCAGCGGTGCAGTTATATGTTCTAAAGCCCTTTTTGTCATGTATTAGTGGCAAAATAAAAATATATTTGCCATTCAGCGGTGCAGTTATATGTTCTAAAGCCCTTTTTGTTGTGTATTAGTGGCAAAAGAAAAATATATTTGCTGTTCAGCGGTGCAGTTATATGTTCTAAAGCCCTTTTTGCCATGTATTAGTGGCAAAAGTAAGATTTATTTGCCATTCAGTGGTGCAGTTATATGTTCTAAAGCCTTCTGTGGCGTGTATAAGTGGAAAAAATAAGGGCCTATTTGCTATTCAGTGGTGCAGTTATATGTTCTAAAGCCCTTTTTGCCGTGTATTAGTGGCAAAAGTAAGATATATTTGCCGTTCAGCGGTGCAGTTATATGTTCTAAAGCCTTCTGTGGCGTGTATAAGTGGAAAAAATAAGGGCCTATTTGACGTACAGCGGTGCAGTTATATGTTCTAAATAGGGATGAGCGAACCCGAACTGTATAGTTTCGTAAAAGTCCGGGTTCGGTGTTCGGCGCTTTCTTGGCGCTTTTTGAAAGGCTGCAAAGCAGCCAATCAACAAGCGTCATACTACTTGGCCCAAGAGGCCATCACAGCCATGCCTACTATTGGCATGGCTGTGATTGACCAGTGCACCATGTGACCCAGCCTCTATTTAAGCTGGAGTCACGTAGCGCAGCACGTCACTCTGCTATGATCAGTATAGGGAGAGGTTGCAGCTGCGACGTTAGGGCGAGATTAGGCAGATTAACTCCTCCAAAAGACTTCATTCTGTGATCGATCTGCAGCTGGGGATCATTGAAGTGCTATTATTGACTTGCTCACTTTTTTGAGGCTGCCCAGAGCGTTTTTAGATCACTTTTTTTCTGGGGTGATAGGCGGCCATTTTGTGACTTGTGGTGCGCCAGCACGAGCTATCACCAAGTGTATTTAACCATCGATAGTGTGGTTATTTTGTGCTATATCCTACATCAGCTGCAGGCTGAGCCTGTGTCACCGAAGTGCATTTAACCATCAACAGTCTGGTTATTTTTTGGCCATATACTACATCAGCTGCAGGCTGAGCCTGTGTCACCCAAGTGCATTTAACCATCAACAGTCTGATTATTTTTTGGCCATATACTACATCAGCTGCAGGCTGAGCCTGTGTCACCCAAGTGTATTTAACCATCGATAGTGTGGTTATTTTGTGCTATATCCTACATCAGCTGCAGGCTGAGCCTGTGTCACCCAACTGCATTTAACCATCAACAGTCTGATTATTTTTTGGCCATAAACTACATCTGGTGCAGGCTGAGCCTGTGTCACCCAAGTGCATTTAACCATCAGCAGTCTGGTTATTTTTTGGCCATATACTACATCTGGTGCAGGCTGAGCCTGTGTCACCCAAGTGCATTTAACCATCAACAGTGTGGTTATTTTTTGGCCATATATTACATCAGGGGAAAGTTGAGCCTGTCACCCAGCGCCTAAAAAATAGACCTGACATTTCTATTTAACCAAATCTGTACTGTTTTAGCTGGTAAAGTTATTTGTATTGACCGTAAAAGCACACTTTTTTTTCTGGGTTGAAAAAGCATTCCCAAATTTCCCATTCTCAAAATAACTAGTTTCTGGTATTTGAGGCCTACTTGAAATCTATCCCAAAAAGAAAATCTTATATTGAAGGTATTGATAGTGTCATTCAGAAAAACCTAAGACACACGCTAGCGTGCTGATAGAAGTGTCATTCTGTGATTAAACCTATACCTGTCACACAGCGCAAAAAAAAACAGGTCTCACATCTCTATTCAACCAAATCTGCAATGTTTTTGCTGGTCAAGTTATTTGTAGTGACCGTAAAAGCAGACTTTTTGTTCTGGGTTGAAAAAGCATTCCCAAATTTCCCATTCTCAAAATAACTAGTTTCTGGTATTTGAGGCCTACTTGAAATCTATCCCAAAAAGAAAATCTTACATTGAAGGTATTGATAGTGTCATTCAGAAAAACCTAAGACACACGCTAGCGTGCTGATAGAAGTGTCATTCTGTGATTAAACCTATACCTGTCACACAGCGCAAAAAAAAACAGGTCTCACATCTCTATTCAACCAAATCTGCACTGTTTTTGCTGGTCAAGTTATTTGTAGTGACCGTAAAAGCAGACTTTTTGTTCTGGGTTGAAAAAGCATTCCCAAATTTCCCATTCTCAAAATAACTAGTTTCTGGTATTTGAGGCCTACTTGAAATCTATCCCAAAAAGAAAATCTTACATTGAAGGTATTGATAGTGTCATTCAGAAAAACCTAAGACACACGCTAGCGTGCTGATAGAAGTGTCATTCTGTGATTAAACCTATACCTGTCACACAGCGCAAAAAAAAACAGGTCTCACATCTCTATTCAACCAAATCTGCACTGTTTTTGCTGGTCAAGTTATTTGTAGTGACCGTAAAAGCAGACTTTTTGTTCTGGGTTGAAAAAGCATTCCCAAATTTCCCATTCTCAAAATAACTAGTTTCTGGTATTTGAGGCCTACTTGAAATCTATCCCAAAAAGAAAATCTTATATTGAAGGTATTGATAGTGTCATTCAGAAAAACCTAAGACACACGCTAGCGTGCTGATAGAAGTGTCATTCTGTGATTAAACCTATACCTGTCACACAGCGCAAAAAAAAACAGGTCTCACATCTCTATTCAACCAAATCTGCAATGTTTTTGCTGGTCAAGTTATTTGTAGTGACCGTAAAAGCAGACTTTTTGTTCTGGGTTGAAAAAGCATTCCCAAATTTCCCATTCTCAAAATAACTAGTTTCTGGTATTTGAGGCCTACTTGAAATCTATCCCAAAAAGAAAATCTTACATTGAAGGTATTGATAGTGTCATTCAGAAAAACCTAAGACACACGCTAGCGTGCTGATAGAAGTGTCATTCTGTGATTAAACCTATACCTGTCACACAGCGCAAAAAAAAACAGGTCTCACATCTCTATTCAACCAAATCTGCACTGTTTTTGCTGGTCAAGTTATTTGTAGTGACCGTAAAAGCAGACTTTTTGTTCTGGGTTGAAAAAGCATTCCCAAATTTCCCATTCTCAAAATAACTAGTTTCTGGTATTTGAGGCCTACTTGAAATCTATCCCAAAAAGAAAATCTTACATTGAAGGTATTGATAGTGTCATTAAGAAAAACCTAAGACACACGCTAGCGTGCTGATAGAAGTGTCATTCTGTGATTAAACCTATACCTGTCACACAGCGCAAAAAAAAACAGGTCTCACATCTCTATTCAACCAAATCTGCACTGTTTTTGCTGGTCAAGTTATTTGTAGTGACCGTAAAAGCAGACTTTTTGTTCTGGGTTGAAAAAGCATTCCCAAATTTCCCATTCTCAAAATAACTAGTTTCTGGTATTTGAGGCCTACTTGAAATCTATCCCAAAAAGAAAATCTTACATTGAAGGTATTGATAGTGTCATTCAGAAAAACCTAAGACACACGCTAGCGTGCTGATAGAAGTGTCATTCTGTGATTAAACCTATACCTGTCACACAGAGCAAAAAAAAACAGGTCTCACATCTCTATTCAACCAAATCTGCACTGTTTTTGCTGGTCAAGTTATTTGTAGTGACCGTAAAAGCAGACTTTTTGTTCTGGGTTGAAAAAGCATTCCCAAATTTCCCATTCTCAAAATAACTAGTTTCTGGTATTTGAGGCCTACTTGAAATCTATCCCAAAAAGAAAATCTTACATTGAAGTTATTGATAGTGTCATTCAGAAAAACCTAAGACACACGCTAGCGTGCTGATAGAAGTGTCATTCTGTGATTAAACCTATACCTGTCACACAGCGCAAAAAAAAACAGGTCTCACATCTCTATTCAACCAAATCTGCAATGTTTTTGCTGGTCAAGTTATTTGTAGTGACCGTAAAAGCAGACTTTTTGTTCTGGGTTGAAAAAGCATTCCCAAATTTCCCATTCTCAAAATAACTAGTTTCTGGTATTTGAGGCCTACTTGAAATCTATCCCAAAAAGAAAATCTTATATTGAAGGTATTGATAGTGTCATTCAGAAAAACCTAAGACACACGCTAGCGTGCTGATAGAAGTGTCATTCTGTGATTAAACCTATACCTGTCACACAGCGCAAAAAAAAACAGGTCTCACATCTCTATTCAACCAAATCTGCACTGTTTTAGCTGGTCAAGTTATTTGTAGTGACCGTAAAAGTAGACTTTTTGTTCTGGGTTGAAAAAGCATTCCCAAATTTCCCATTCTCAAAATAACTAGTTTCTGGTATTTGAGGCCTACTTGAAATCTATCCCAAAAAGAAAATCTTACATTGAAGGTATTGATAGTGTCATTAAGAAAAACCTAAGACACACGCTAGCGTGCTGATAGAAGCGTCATTCTGTGATTAAACCTATACCTGTCACACAGCGCAAAAAAAAACAGGTCTCACATCTCTATTCAACCAAATCTGCACTGTTTTAGCTGGTCAAGTTATTTGTAGTGACCGTAAAAGCAGACTTTTTGTTCTGGGTTGAAAAAGCATTCCCAAATTTCCCATTCTCAAAATAACTAGTTTCTGGTATTTGAGGCCTACTTGAAATCTATCCCAAAAAGAAAATCTTACATTGAAGGTATTGATAGTGTCATTCAGAAAAACCTAAGACACACGCTAGCGTGCTGATAGAAGTGTCATTCTGTGATTAAACCTATACCTGTCACACAGCGCAAAAAAAAACAGGTCTCACATCTCTATTCAACCAAATCTGCACTGTTTTAGCTGGTCAAGTTATTTGTAGTGACCGTAAAAGCAGACTTTTTGTTCTGGGTTGAAAAAGCATTCCCAAATTTCCCATTCTCAAAATAACTAGTTTCTGGTATTTGAGGCCTACTTGAAATCTATCCCAAAAAGAAAATCTTACATTGAAGGTATTGATAGTGTCATTCAGAAAAACCTAAGACACACGCTAGCGTGCTGATAGAAGTGTCATTCTGTGATTAAACCTATACCTGTCACACAGCGCAAAAAAAAAACAGGTCTCACATCTCTATTCAACCAAATCTGCACTGTTTTTGCTGGTCAAGTTATTTGTAGTGACCGTAAAAGCAGACTTTTTGTTCTGGGTTGAAAAAGCATTCCCAAATTTCCCATTCTCAAAATAACTAGTTTCTGGTATTTGAGGCCTACTTGAAATCTATCCCAAAAAGAAAATCTTATATTGAAGGTATTGATAGTGTCATTCAGAAAAACCTAAGACACACGCTAGCATGCTGATAGAAGTGTCATTCTGTGATTAAACCTATACCTGTCACACAGCGCAAAAAAAAACAGGTCTCACATCTCTATTCAACCAAATCTGCACTGTTTTTGCTGGTCAAGTTATTTGTAGTGACCGTAAAAGCAGACTTTTTGTTCTGGGTTGAAAAAGCATTCCCAAATTTCCCATTCTCAAAATAACTAGTTTCTGGTATTTGAGGCCTACTTGAAATCTATCCCAAAAAGAAAATCTTACATTGAAGGTATTGATAGTGTCATTCAGAAAAACCTAAGACACACGCTAGCGTGCTGATAGAAGTGTCATTCTGTGATTAAACCTATATCTGTCACACAGCGCAAAAAAAAACAGGTCTCACATCTCTATTCAACCAAATCTGCACTGTTTTTGCTGGTCAAGTTATTTGTAGTGACCGTAAAAGCAGACTTTTTGTTCTGGGTTAAAAAAGCATTCCCAAATTTCCCATTCTCAAAATAACTAGTTTCTGGTATTTGAGGCCTACTTGAAATCTATCCCAAAAAGAAAATCTTACATTGAAGGTATTGATAGTGTCATTCAGAAAAACCTAAGACACACGCTAGCGTGCTGATAGAAGTGTCATTCTGTGATTAAACCTATACCTGTCACACAGAGCAAAAAAAAAACAGGTCTCACATCTCTATTCAACCAAATCTGCACTGTTTTTGCTGGTCAAGTTATTTGTAGTGACCGTAAAAGCAGACTTTTTGTTCTGGGTTAAAAAAGCATTCCCAAATTTCCCATTCTCAAAATAACTAGTTTCTGGTATTTGAGGCCTACTTGAAATCTATCCCAAAAAGAAAATCTTACATTGAAGGTATTGATAGTGTCATTCAGAAAAACCTAAGACACACGCTAGCGTGCTGATAGAAGTGTCATTCTGTGATTAAACCTATACCTGTCACACAGCGCAAAAAAAAACAGGTCTCACATCTCTATTCAACCAAATCTGCACTGTTTTTGCTGGTCAAGTTATTTGTAGTGACCGTAAAAGCAGACTTTTTGTTCTGGGTTGAAAAAGCATTCCCAAATTTCCCATTCTCAAAATAACTAGTTTCTGGTATTTGAGGCCTACTTGAAATCTATCCCAAAAAGAAAATCTTACATTGAAGGTATTGATAGTGTCATTCAGAAAAACCTAAGACACACGCTAGCGTGCTGATAGAAGTGTCATTCTGTGATTAAACCTATACCTGTCACACAGCGCAAAAAAAAACAGGTCTCACATCTCTATTCAACCAAATCTGCACTGTTTTAGCTGGTCAAGTTATTTGTAGTGACCGTAAAAGCAGACTTTTTGTTCTGGGTTGAAAAAGCATTCCCAAATTTTCCATTCTCAAAATAACTAGTTTCTGGTATTTGAGGCCTACTTGAAATCTATCCCAAAAAGAAAATCTTACATTGAAGTTATTGATAGTGTCATTCAGAAAAACCTAAGACACACGCTAGCGTGCTGATAGAAGTGTCATTCTGTGATTAAACCTATACCTGTCACACAGCGCAAAAAAAAACAGGTCTCACATCTCTATTCAACCAAATCTGCACTGTTTTAGATGGTCAAGTTATTTGTAGTGACCGTAAAAGCAGACTTTTTGTTCTGGGTTGAAAAAGCATTCCCAAATTTCCCATTCTCAAAATAACTAGTTTCTGGTATTTGAGGCCTACTTGAAATCTATCCCAAAAAGAAAATCTTACATTGAAGGTATTGATAGTGTCATTCAGAAAAACCTAAGACACACGCTAGCGTGCTGATAGAAGTGTCATTCTGTGATTAAACCTATACCTGTCACACAGCGCAAAAAAAAACAGGTCTCACATCTCTATTCAACCAAATCTGCACTGTTTTAGCTGGTCAAGTTATTTGTAGTGACCGTAAAAGCAGACTTTTTGTTCTGGGTTGAAAAAACATTCACAAATTTCCCATTCTCAAAATAACTAGTTTCTGGTATTTGAGGCCTACTTGAAATCTATCCCAAAAAGAAAATCTTACATTGAAGGTATTGATAGTGTCATTCAGAAAAACCTAAGACACACGCTAGCGTGCTGATAGAAGTGTCATTCTGTGATTAAACCTATACCTGTCACACAGCGCAAAAAAAAACAGGTCTCACATCTCTATTCAACCAAATCTGCACTGTTTTTGCTGGTCAAGTTATTTGTAGTGACCGTAAAAGCAGACTTTTTGTTCTGGGTTGAAAAAGCATTCCCAAATTTCCCATTCTCAAAATAACTAGTTTCTGGTATTTGAGGCCTACTTGAAATCTATCCCAAAAAGAAAATCTTACATTGAAGGTATTGATAGTGTCATTCAGAAAAACCTAAGACACACGCTAGCGTGCTGATAGAAGTGTCATTCTGTGATTAAACCTATACCTGTCACACAGCGCAAAAAAAAAAACAGGTCTCACATCTCTGTTCAACCAAATCTGCACTGTTTTAGCTGGTCAAGTTATTTGTAGTGACCGTAAAAGCACACTTTTTGTTCTGGGTTGAAAAAGCATTCCCAAATTTCCCATTCTCTAAATAACTAGTTTCTGGTATTTGAGGCCTACTTGAAATCTATCCCAAAAAGAAAATCTTACATTGAAGGTATTGATAGTGTCATTCAGAAAAACCTAAGACACACGCTAGCGTGCTGATAGAAGTGTCATTCTGTGATTAAACCTATACCTGTCACACAGCGCAAAAAAAATCAGGTCTCACATCTCTATTCAACCAAATCTGCACTGTTTTAGCTGGTTAAGATATTTGTAGTGACCGTAAAAGCAGACTTTTTGTTCTGGGTTGAAAAAGCATTCCCAAATTTGCCATTCTCAAAATTGTGGTGAACGGGAACAATGAGGAAAACATCTAATAAGGGACGCGGACGTGGACATGGTCGTGGTGGTGTTAGTGGACCCTCTGGTGCTGGGAGAGGACGTGGCCGTTCTGCCACAGCCACACGTCCTAGTGAACCAACTACCTCAGGTCCCAGTAGCCAGCAGAATTTACAGCGATATTTGGTGGGGCCCAATGCCGTTCTAAGGATGGTAAGGCCTGAGCAGGTACAGGCATTAGTCAATTGGGTGGCCGACAGTGGATCCAGCACGTTCACATTATCTCCCACCCAGTCTTCTGCAGAAAGCGCACAGATGGCGCATGAAAACCAAGCCCATCGGTCTGTCACATCACCCCCATGCATATCAGGGAAACTGTCTGAGCCTCAAGTTATGCAGCAGTCTCTTATGCTGTTTGAAGACTCTGCTGCCAGGGTTTCCCAAGGGCATCCACCTAGCCCTTTCCCAGGGGTGGAAGAGATAGAATGCACTAACGCACAACCACTTATTTTTCCTGATGATGAGGACATGGGAATACCACCTCAGCACGTCTCTGATGATGACGAAACACAGGTGCCAACTGCTGCGTCTTTCTGCAGTGTGCAGACTGAACAGGAGGTCAGGGATCAAGACTGGGTGGAAGACGATGCAGGGGACGATGAGGTCCTAGACCCCACATGGAATGAAGGTCGTGCCACTGACTTTCACAGTTCGGAGGAAGAGGCAGTGGTGAGACCGAGCCAACAGCGTAGCAAAAGAGGGAGCAGTGGGCAAAATCAGAACACCCGCCGCCAAGAGACTCCGCCTGCTACTGACCGCCGCCATCTGGGACCGAGCACCCCAAAGGCAGCTTCAAGGAGTTCCCTGACATGGCACTTCTTCAAACAATGTGCTGACGACAAGACCCGAGTGGTTTGCACGCTGTGCCATCAGAGCCTGAAGCGAGGCATTAACGTTCTGAACCTTAGCTCAACCTGCATGACCAGGCACCTGCATGCAAAGCATGAACTGCAGTGGAGTAAACACCTTAAAAACAAGGAAGTCACTCAGGCTCCCCCTGCTACCTCTTCTGCTGCTGCCGCCTCGGCCTCTTCTGCTGCTGCCGCCGCCTCGGCCTCTTCTGCTGCTGCTGCCGCCGCCTCGGCCTCTTCCTCCGCCTCTGGAGGAACGTTGGCACCTGCCGCCCAGCAAACATGGGATGTACCACCAACACCACCACCTGCGTCACCAAGCATCTCAACCATGTCACACGGCAGCGTTCAGCTCTCCATCTCACAAACATTTGAGAGAAAGCGTAAATTCCCACCTAGCCACCCTCGATCCCTGGCCCTGAATGCCAGCATTTCTAAACTACTGGCCTATGAAATGCTGTCATTTAGGCTGGTGGACACACACAGCTTCAAACAGCTCATGTCACTTGCTGTCCCACAGTATGTTGTTCCCAGCCGCCACTACTTCTCCAAGAGAGCCGTGCCTTCCCTGCACAAACAAGTGTCCGATAAAATCAAGTGTGCAACGCCATCTGTGGCAAGGTCCACCTAACCACAGATACGTGGACCAGTAAGCACGGCCAGGGACGCTATATCTCCCTAACTGCACACTGGGTAAATGTAGTGGCGGCTGGGCCCCAGGCGGAGAGCTGTTTGGCGCACGTCCTTCCGCCGCCAAGGATCGCAGGGCAACATTCTTTGCCTCCTGTCTCCTCCTCCTCCTACTCAGCTTCCTCCTCCTCTTCTTCCACCTGCTCATCCAGTCAGCCACACACCTTCACCACCAACTTCAGCACAGCACGGGGTAAACGTCAGCAGGCCATTCTGAAACTCATATGTTTGGGGGACAGGCCCCACACCGCACAGGAGTTGTGGCGGGGTATAGAACAACAGACCGACGAGTGGTTGCTGCCGGTGAGCCTCAAGCCCGGCCTGGTGGTGTGCGATAATGGGCGAAATCTCGTTGCAGCTCTGGGACTAGCCGGTTTGATGCACATCCCTTGCCTGGCGCATGTGCTGAATTTGGTGGTGCAGAAGTTCATTCGCAACTACCCCGACATGTCAGAGCTGATGCATAAAGTGCGGGCCATCTGTTCGCGCTTCCGGCATTCACACCCTGCCGCTGCTCGCCTGTCT
The DNA here is from genome assembly GCF_905171765.1 of Bufo bufo. Classification (NCBI taxonomy): domain Eukaryota; kingdom Metazoa; phylum Chordata; class Amphibia; order Anura; family Bufonidae; genus Bufo; species Bufo bufo. Next base: position 421,792,323 of record NC_053391.1, on the reverse strand, counting down.
GCGCTACAGCGTAACTTCGGCCTTCCCGCTCACCGCCTCATATGCGACGTGCCCACCAGGTGGAACTCCACCTTGCATATGCTGGACAGACTGTGCGAGCAGCAGCAGGCCATAGTGGAGTTTCAGCTGCAGCACGCACGGGTCAGTCGCAGTGTGGATCAGACCCACTTCACCACCAAGGACTGGGCCTCCATGCGAGACCTGTGTGCCCTGTTGCGCTGTTTCGAGTACTCCACCAACATGGCCAGTGGCGATGACGCCGTTATCAGCGTTACAATACCACTTCTATGTCTCCTTGAGAAAACACTTAGGGCGATGATGGAAGAGGAGGTGGCCCGGTGGCCCAGGAGGAAGAGGAGGAAGAAGGGTCATTTTTAGCACTTTCAGGCCAGTCTCTTCGAAGTGACTCAGAGGGAGGTTTTTTGCAACACCAGAGGCCAGGTACAAATGTGGCCAGACAGGGCCCACTACTGGAGGACGAGGAGGACGAGGATGAGGAGGAGGTGGAGGAGGATGAGTATGAAGCATGTTTACAGCGGGGTGGCACCCAAAGCAGCTCGGGCCCATCACTGGTGCGTGGCTGGGGGGAAACACAGGACGATGACGATACGCCTCCCACAGAGGACAGCTTGTCCTTACCTCTGGGCAGCCTGGCACACACGAGCGACTACATGCTGCAGTGCCTGCGCAACGACAGCAGAGTTGCCCACATTTTAACGTGTGCGGACTACTGGGTTGCCACCCTGCTGGATCCCCGGTACAAAGACAATGTGCCCACCTTACTTCCTACACTGGAGCGTGATAGGAAGATGAGCGAGTACAAGCGCACGTTGGTAGACGCTCTACTGAGAGCATTCCCAAATGTCACAGGGAAAACCAGTGGAAGCCCAAGGCGAAGACAGAGGAGGAGCAAGAGGTCGCCAACGCAGGTGTGTCACGCCCAGCTCCTCTGAGGGCAGGGTTAGCATGGCAGAGATGTGGAAAAGTTTTGTCAACACGCCACAGCTAAGTGCACCACCACCTGATACGGAACGTGTTAGCAGGAGGCAACATTTCACTAACATGGTGGAACAGTACCTGTGCACACCCCTCCACGTACTGACTGATGGTTCGGCCCCATTCAACTTCTGGGTCTCCAAATTGTCCACGTGGCCAGAGCTAGCCTTTTATGCCTTGGAGGTGCTGGCCTGCCCGGCGGCCAGCGTTTTGTCTGAACGTGTATTCAGCACGGCAGGGGGCGTCATTACAGACAAACGCAGCCGTCTGTCTACAGCCAATATGGACAAGCTGACGTTCATTAAAATGAACCAGGCATGGATCCCACAGGACCTGTGTATCCCTTGTGCAGATTAGATATTAACTACCTCCCCTTAACAATATATTATTCGACTCCAGGGCACTTCCTCATTCAATACTATTTTTAATTTCATTTTACCATTATATTGCGGGGCAACCCAAAGTTGAATGAACCTCTCCTCTGTCTGGGTGCCGGGGCCTAAATGTGTAACAGTGGCCTGTTCCAGTGGTGGGTGACGTGAAGCCTGATTCTCTGCTATGACATGAATACAGATTCTGCGCTGACATAAGGCCAGATTCTCTGTTACGGGACCTCTCTCCTCTGCCTGGGTGCCTGGGCCTAAATGTGTGACAGTGGCCTGTTCCAGTGGTGGGTGACGTGAAGCCTGATTCTCTGCTATGACATGAATACAGATTCTGCGCTGACATAAGGCCAGATTCTCTGTTACGGGACCTCTCTCCTCTGCCTGGGTGCCTGGGCCTAAATGTGTGACAGTGGCCTGTTCCAGTGGTGGGTGACGTGAAGCCTGATTCTCTGCTATGACATGAAGACAGATTCTGCGCTGACATAAGGCCAGATTCTCTGTTACGGGACCGCTCTCCTCTGTCTTGGTGCCGGGGCCTAAATGTGTGACAGTGGCCTGTTCCAGTGGTGGGTGACGTGAAGCCTGATTCTCTGCTATGACATGAAGACAGATTCTGCTCTGACATAAGGCCAGATTCTCTGTTACGGGACCGCTCTCCTCTGTCTGGGTGCCGGGGCCTAAATGTGTGACAGTGGCCTGTTCCAGTGGTGGGTGACGTGAAGCCTGATTCTCTGCTATGACATGAAGACAGATTCTGCGCTGACATAAGGCCAGATTCTCTGTTACGGGACCGCTCTCCTCTGTCTGGGTGCCGGGGCCTAAATGTGTGACAGTGGCCTGTTCCAGTGGTGGGTGACGTGAAGCCTGATTCTCTGCTATGACATGAAGACAGATTCTGCGCTAACATAAGGCCAGATTCTCTGTTACGGGACCGCTCTCCTCTGTCTGGGTGCCGGGGCCTAAATGTGTGACAGTGGCCTGTTCCAGTGGTAGGTGACGTGAAGCCTGATTCTCTGCTATGACATGAGTACAGATTCTGCGCTGACATAAGGCCAGATTCTCTGTTACGGGACCTCTCTCCTCTGCCTGGGTGCCTGGGCCTAAATGTGTGACAGTGGCCTGTTCCAGTGGTGGGTGACGTGAAGCCTGATTCTCTGCTATGACATGAAGACAGATTCTGCGCTGACATAAGGCCAGATTCTCTGTTACGGGACCGCTCTCCTCTGTCTGGGTGTCGGGGCCTAAATGTGTGACAGTGGCCTGTTCCAGTGGTGGGTGACGTGAAGCCTGATTCTCTGCTATGACATGAATACAGATTCTGCGCTGACATAAGGCCAGATTCTCTGTTACGGGACCTCTCTCCTCTGCCTGGGTGCCTGGGCCTAAATGTGTGACAGTGGCCTGTTCCAGTGGTGGGTGACATGAAGCCTGATTCTCTGCTATGACATGAATACAGATTCTGCGCTGACATAAGGCCAGATTCTCTGTTACGGGACCTCTCTCCTTTGCCTGGGTGCCTGGGCCTAAATGTGTGACAGTGGCCTGTTCCAGTGGTGGGTGACGTGAAGCCTGATTCTCTGCTATGACATGAAGACAGATTCTGCGCTGACATAAGGCCAGATTCTCTGTTACGGGACCGCTCTCCTCTGTCTTTGTGCCGGGGCCTAAATGTGTGACAGTCGCCTGTTCCAGTGGTGGGTGACGTGAAGCCTGATTCTCTGCTATGACATGAAGACAGATTCTGCGCTGACATAAGGCCAGATTCTCTGTTACGGGACCGCTCTCCTCTGTCTTTGTGCCGGGGCCTAAATGTGTGACAGTGGCCTGTTCCAGTGGTGGGTGACGTGAAGCCTGATTCTCTGCTATGACATGAAGACAGATTCTGCGCTGACATAAGGCCAGATTCTCTTTTACGGGACCGCTCTCCTCTGTCTGGGTGCCGGGGCCTAAATGTGTGACAGTGGCCTGTTCCAGTGGTGGGTGACGTGAAGCCTGATTCTCTGCTATGACATGAAGACAGATTCTGCGCTGACATAAGGCCAGATTCTCTGTTACGGGACCGCTCTCCTCTGTCTGGGTGCCGGGGCCTAAATGTGTGACAGTGGCCTGTTCCAGTGGTGGGTGACGTGAAGCCTGATTCTCTGCTATGACATGAAGACTGATTCTGTGCTGACATGAAGCCAGATTCTCTGCTATGGCATGAAGAGACTGATTCTGTGCTGACATGAAGCCAGATTCTTTGCTATGGCATGAAGAGACTGATTCTCTGCTGACGTGAAGCCAGATTCTCTGCTATGGGACCTTTGTCCAATTGATATTGGTTCATTTTTATTTTTTTTATTTTTATTTTAATTCATTTCCCTATTCACATTTGTTTGCAGGGGAGTTACCTACATGTTGCTGCCTTTTGCAGCCCTCTAGCTCTTTCCTGGGCTGTTTTACAGCCTTTTTAGTGCCCAAAAGTTCGGGTCCCCATTGACTTCAATGGGGTTCGGGTTCGGGACGAAGTTCGGTTCGGGTTCGGATCCCGAACCCGAACATTTCTGGGAAGTTCGGCCGAACTTCTCGAACCCGAACATCCAGGTGTTCGCTCAACTCTAGTTCTAAAGCCCTTTTTGGCGTGTAATAGTGGCAAAATAAATATATATTTGCCATTCAGCGGTGCAGGTATATGTATGTTCTAAAGCCCTTTTTGTCATGTATTAGTGGCAAAAGAAAAATATATTTGCCGTTCAGCGGTGCAGTTATATGTTCTAAAGCTTTTTATTTGCGTGTATTAGTGGCACAAAAAAGTATTTGCCGTTGTGCGGTGAAGTGAGGATTTTTTTGGGGGGCATTAGCAATGCTGATGGATTACTGACCAAATGCTGACCGAGTGAATGCGTATGCTCAACAGACAGGATCCGTTTTTTGGGGGTTATTGTTCTGACGGATCAGAGGAAGGGCAAAATAATCAGTGATGTCAGCAAAAATTTACTGCTGACACCCTCTGTCGGGGGGCTCTACTTGTATAAGCGTTTAATAGAACAGGTTCTGTAGACATCTATGTAGGAATCAGCTGTCGACAGTGTGAAAGGAGTGCGCTTCTTCTTTGCGCTAACATCGACCTGTAAGTCTGAGTTCATACTTGAGTTATTTGGTCAGTTTTGGCCCCATGACTGCCCAAATAAGTGAATTGTGCAGTGATTCTAAGAGCGACGCCTGTCATCTGCATGTCATACTGAATCACAGTATTATTTCACTACCACAGCAGACTCGATATGTGTATTACTGCAAGGCACAATGTTCTACACCACTATAAAGGCTCTGTGCAGCCAAGAAATAGCTTTTTTTTAACCCGATTCGCTGCAAATAAATTCGGATAGAACCAATTTTTTTCAAAAAACTGGTCGAATCGAATATTTGAAAAATTTTCTCATCTCTAGCTGTAACCCCTGCATATAAGCAGTGTATAGTGCGATGGAAAAATTAATGAATCCAGCAAAGGAGGCAATATGGCCAATCAAAATACATTAGTAACTGCCTTGTATTAACTTCTCAATTTGTTCTACTTGATAAATACCATTTGCTAAAGTGAAACGACTCCTTTAAGCCATCACAAGTTTTCTTTGAGAGTTTAGATAATCCAAAGTGAGTATGAAATATTCCGAGAGCATAGACAATTACCTTTTTAAAACCATAGCTCTAAACAATATAAAAAACCTTTCTAAAAGCAAATCAATATTTACAATACCTATGAGCTAATTGTTAAACTGAATGGCCGCATTGAGGTTTGTTAGATGGAGTAGCTTTTTGATGGATTGTGCTTACTTACAGAGTTACATAAAATATCAAACCAGAGTTATTCTCATCGTAAACAAGGTCAGCACTGAGCACCCTTAGGTACTTACTACAGAATAACATATATATATGTCTTCTAAACAGATTTAGGGAAATAAAGTCACGTAAAATATGATTACATTAAACATACACATTTTCTTTTTCCTGGCTTTGAAACCAAGGCATTAAAGAAAGGGTCTTCATGTATAAAAGTAGAGGCAGAATTTCTTTGTTAATATTTTTCTTCAAGACCTATTTTTGAGCAAGACATCTGTTTGAAGTCAATAAGCCAATTACTTTAGGGACACATTTCCTAATATATAGTTGCTCTTTCTGTTCAGATGTATCGCTCTGAAAGTAGTATGTGATCAGTCTTCTGCTGTACATGTGCTGTAGCTTACTGTATACATAAAAATGACAATATGAAGTAGTTAAAATGTTTCTAACTAAGCAAATATAAGGGCTTTTCAATTCACTTACTTCATCTACAGTGGCCCTGTTCTCCCAGTTAGCTGAGCATCATATGCATCATATGACCTGTGATGTCAGCGTCTTTCCCTGCTCTGATGACGTTCCTTGCACAAGCCTGAGAAAAGGTCTGCCTCTCTGCACAGAATGTCACTGTGAAGGCTGTGCTGGTTGGAGAGACAAATTCACATGACCTGCAGCACTCCTTCAGTTCCCAAAAAAATCAAGTGTGTTTATTCACCAAAATGCATCATAGCAGAGCTTACCTAAATAGGTATATCCCGTATGCTGCTCCAATAGGAACTTTTGGTTGGAGTGATAAGCTACGTACCCTGCACTATCCAATCTGCTGTCTCAGATGTCTGCCCTGTGTCACCCCTCCCACTGAACTCTTCAGCACAGTTTAACCCCTTATACCATCAGCAGCACAGACTCAGGGCTGGAGGCTCTGCCTCAGGTACTCAGCAGCTGCAGTTATTCCTATTTTCCAGGCATTGAAGAGATGACTGTTGTGCACAGGATGTTCCCTCCCAACTCACCCCTGAAAATACAGAGCTGACAAAGACCAGAGGAGTTTTCTCCTCTGTATTCTTCTGATGGCTGTGAGGAAGTGTCTGCAGAGCATTACACAAGAGGTAGGGGGAATATCATGTGTGTATCAGCAATGTCATTTTACCATACAGCTGAAACTTGTAGTCCCACACATACAAAGTGAGTATCATAGCAGTCAGACTGCAGACAAGGCAGCAATTTTATTCACTCCCTTTGCAGAGCTGAGAGAGGGGAAAGGAAGTCTTTGTTGACACCCACAAGCCTCTGAGTTTTTGTTACACGACCCCACAGCTCTGCAACTACTTGTCAACAAAGGGCCAGAACAGAACTAGTTAAATTAGGAAATATTATTTTTTTTGCCTAAAACTTGCTTAGCTTATGTATATATTTCTGACCATAAGACTCGCAGTGCTATTTCTATTTTATTTTTTAACATAACTCGGACAACCCCTTTAAGCCATTGTATTCTTCTCTGGGGGACAGATTAGTAATTAAAATACTTATCAATGTGGCAGGGAAATCTTACTAATCCAACTGAATATTATATAGCAAACCAATGTGAAAAGTTATGGTGATGTAAGTTACTCAGTTGATGAAGCTGAGCAAAATGCTTCTGTATTTTCTGCTGAATCCGTGGCAGAAAACTGGGGCTGATCTTCATATTTTTACAGAATATTTGTAGTTTCTCATCTCACAGATTTGACCATGGATTAACTTCATTCCATGGGACTAATCCATGTGCAGACACCCACTGCAGCTTCTGTGGGCCTGTCTATCAGTATACCATTTACTTAGCAGCAGTAGTGTAGGGTATTGCAGCTTTGTCCCATTCATCTGAATGGAACCAAGCTGGAATATGCTGCACTGCTGCTACTAAGCAAATAGCATGCAGGTAATCGGCCCTATGTAAACAATGAAGAGGCCACAGCAATGTAGTCCTTTCAAACAGCTGATCAGCAGGAGTTTCAAGAGTCATACTCCTATTAATATGATATTGGTGGCCTATACTGAGGATACACCATCAATATCCTGTACCCAAAAAACCTCCTTAACAACCAGGGTTGCACTAGCCCACCAGAGCCCCAACATAACATTGGGGATGACTTTGGTGCGGTTGTGTGTTTCTATAGTCTTTATATAGGAAAACAAATCCTCCAGCATTGTCGTCCTAGACTCTGCTGTTAAATTCCAAGCTTTATTCAGTATACATTAAAAGTACAGGAACACGAGACACTTGATGTTGAAACATTGCAACCTGTTATGGTTCGTGTTCCTGCCCTTTTAATGTATACCAAATTAAACTTGGATTTTAACAGCGGACGACAGTGCTGGAGGATGTTTTTCCTATTGCAAGTTTCCTGGTCCAGGAGCTCTGTGCACATCTCCTGCTAGCTGTGGGTGAGCTGATTAACTTTTCTGTGTGTTACTATAGTCTTATGGGCTGATTTATGAATAAAGACAGAACATAACAGCACTCCCAAAGCTCTAAATGCAAAATATATATATATATATAAACCAACACTGCATTTGATATGATAAATAAATATGAGGTTCTTAGCAAATATATTTTGAATCTGAGCCTATCTATCCCTGCAAGGTGACCTCATTACAGGAAGGAACCTACTCTATTTAATACCTATTTCTCTGACCCGGGAGTTTTGGTGGGACTCTTGGCCAGGCAAGAGGGCACACCATTGCATTCAGAAAAAATTGAAGCACTTTAGCACCTTCACCCAAATTTTAGTCACCTCTTTCTCTAGCAGTCAGTTCAGTTTGTTAGTTGTTACTAAAAGTTGTTACACAATGGGTTTTTCCACTGGTGTGACACACTTCCATGTCTTTACCAAAATTGAATTCGGCTCTATGATATTCGTACTTGTGGCCATCTGTATTTATTAAAAAATCATTAAATTGTCTTGTTCTCTGACTGTTGTCTTTGCTTGGCACGTTTCCTGACCCCCTATGGACCCCTATGGACTTCTGGGCAGACAGACTGGAACAGTGGTCCAAATTGGCCCATTATAGTCTCTCTCTGTTCTCTCTTGCCCAGCCTATAGTGTCATCTCAGAGAGAGTTTTTAGCATCACAAGGGGAGTGGTGACATATAAAATGATCAACTTTCTCCGCCAGAGTTCAAAATATTACTTTTGTCAAAATGAAAGAGGCATGGATCCATGAGAATTTTCACACTATTCCGGCATAGGCTAATAAAGAGATCTGCTGATGGTGCCTTATCATGTCACTGCTGCTGTTTGTCTGCCTACCATCATGTTGCCTGCCTACCACCATGTTCTGTACTGTTTGGCTGCTGCTGCCATCCTACTATCATTTTCAATATTATATGTCTACTACTGCCTCCATTTCATTGCCACCATCATGCCACTTCTGCTGTCTGCTTGCCGTGTTCCATATCATATGACTATTGTTACTGCCACTGCTGCAGCTGATACTCCTTGCTGCTAACCCCCTACTACTACTACTAGTACTGCTACTACCATTAAACCTGCAATCTACTACCGTGCCTGTTCCATGTTATATTGCTACCCTTTGCATCTCCACACTGTAGTCCGACTGCTCCCAATTAAAACTGAGAATTTTTCTTGGCTCGTTCAGAATCAGCCACTCTTTATTCTGACACTTATCAGGCTACTTATCAGGCTACTTTCACACTAGCGTTTTTGATGGATCCGGCAGGGTTCAGCAAAAACGCTTCCATTACTGATAATACAACCGTCTGCATTTGTTATGAACGGATCCGGTTGTATTATCTTTAACATGGCCAGAACGGATCCATCATGAACTCCACTGAAAGTCAATGTGGGATGGATCCGTTTTCTATTGTGTCAGATTGTGTCAGAGAAAACAGATTCGTCCCTATTGACTTGCATTGTGGGTCATGACGGATCCGTCTTGCTCTGCATCTCAGGATGGAAAGCAAACCGCAGCATGCTGCGGTTTGCTCTCCGTTATGAGAACGGAATGCATTTTGGAGCCTTCTGTTCAGTTATGTTTTGTCCCCATTGACAATGAATGGGGACAAAACGGAAGCGTTTTTTCCCGGTATTGAGACCCTATGACAGATCTCAATACTGGACAAACATTAACGCTAGTGTGAAAGTAGCCTTAATGTGGACAGAAGAACATGGCACTTATTTAAAGAGGACCTTTCACCAGAATAAAACATCTAAACTAACTATACAGACATGGAGAGCGGTGCCCAGGGATCTCCCTGCACTCAGTATTATACCTGGGAGCCGCTCCGTTCTCCCGGTATAGCCTCCGATATCTTCATAGTTAGGCTCCACCCAGGGGAACCTGACGGCGTCTCTTTCTCCTATGCTGTAGCGCTGGCCAATCGCAGCGCTCAGCTCATAGCCTGAGAGTTTTATTTTTTTCTCTCAGGCTATGAGCTGAGCGCTGCGATTGGCCAGCGCTACAGCATAGGAGAATGAGACACCGTCAGGTTCCCCTGGGTGGAGCCTAACTATGAAGATACCGGAGGCTATAACGGGAGAACGGAGCGGCGCCCAGGTATAACAGTAAGTGCAGGGGGATCCCTGGGAGCCGCTCTACATGGCTGTATAGTTAGTTTAGATTTTTTATTCTGGTGAAAGGTCCTCTTTAAATGTGAGTTGCTAAAGCTGGATCCCAATTCTGATCTACATATAGCAACATCATTCTGCACTCATGAATCATAGTTAATTTATTTTAAAATGTTCAGGACACTCCAAGCAAAGGGTAAATGTTTTCTGTCCTATGACCTTCATCAGACTATCATTCTGCCCTTTAATTACCCCATGCCAATGCTAGGGAGTATACCAGGAACTGCTGTGTACCACAACTATGAGATTGTGATCTAATCAGAACCTGTGAGAGATCTATCAGCAGATCCAAATCTAGCAGTTGCATAATTGGAAATTAGACTGATAATATAAATTATTCAATCACAATAGAAACCAAATCAAATCTTACAGATATCCTGAGTAAAATGTAAGTATATTTATTAGTAAATAGATGAAGTAATTAGAAAGTCTCTTTGAACTGTACATTTTGGGATAATTCTCTCTTTATCATAAAGCCCTGAGCTCAGTTTACAGTATACAGTTCTTAAGCAATACACTTGGCATACCTTTCCTGACAAATAATTTTAACATGTACTGAACATAATAGAAGCCATAGAATATAGCTATTAATGTCAAAAAAACTATTTACATTTGCCCTCAGAAACAAGATCTTAAAACCGTGACACAAATTCCTCAATGAACTTTTGGTTATTTTATAGAATTCAAGTCTATTCACATTCTTGGATAATCTGCAGCCCAATCATTGCACAGCGCAAAATTATTCTCCAATATTTATAGCTTTTCCTGAAATGAATCTTGGCACATGATATGTTCATTTGATTCATCATGTATTATATGATACATCTTTATCACAATGTAATGTTGCAATGAATAAGGAGCATACTAACCATTAACACAGTCAATGGCATCAGAATGTTCCGGGAAGCCCATTTTCCTTAATCCTGCACTTTCAATTGCTTCTTCGTCTATGAAGGACGAGTGTCCTCCACTTTTGCGTCTATTTTACAAAGTCTACTGAGATCCAAAGCCTCCATTTTATTTATCTTGTTCATTCCAAACCCCCCCACCCTAGTGCAAATCAGCATACTTTTGCTCATTAGTAAAATAACTACATGCATAGAAAGTTTAGTTAACAATGCACTTTCACTTTTTTCTAAATCCAAGCTGCAAACATATCTGTTTATGAAAATAATGAGTTACGTTCTCTTTGTAAGACTTAGCCTGGAAAGGAAATGATAACTTGCATTTCTTTTCAATGAGGAGACCTTATTACACAATGGCATTAAATATTTCTGAACGTGACCGCAGATTTTCTAAAGCTGAGTTTCCATAACTTTCCGAAAGTAAACAAAAAAAAATAAAACATTTTAGTACCCTTTATTATGTTCAGTGTGTCTAACCTATAGTAGTGAATAAGCAGAACACTCTGATCTCGATATCAATGAAGCAACCATAAAAAGTCTGCTAAAAGGCTCTTCTCTTATGCAGAACAACAGATTTTGTTATCATATTACATGAATAAAAATGCCTTTTGAGGTGTTCAAAGGAAGACAGGCTGGCTTGGTTGAAAAGTATCTCTATTTCTTGTGTGCATGGGATATATTCAGTCACCAGGGACCTCATCAACAGAAAGAAGGTGTATAAACATAAATGACTGCACCGCCTTGAGTTACAAGATAAATTTTCATATCAAGTGACTTTCTGTGATAAATGAGCATGGGAATACAGTAATAATACGCATCAAAATAGCAATGAGGCACCTTTCAAGGGCAGTGCTGAAGAAGCTTTAGCTTAAAAATATGCAGTATGAACAAGATTTTACAGCTATATACTTTATATGTATTTTATTGAGCACTCCTACTTCAGTGATACCAACTTCTTTAACTAATAATTTATATTTATGCATATGCAATCTCAAGCATTGCTTGGACCCTTAGGCTATAAGGATTATGGACGCCTTATCTATCAAGTCCTGTTAATATTCGGTGCCCCATTTAGTGACTGGCCGTCTGCTGCTGAACAAGCTTAATGTCATTCTGTGTTGGGCTGTGAATTTGGGTGGATGGGTCTTTGCAGTTTCTGACAGAAACAATCTAAGGGGCAGTGTACAGTCATAATTTAGCTTCCATTCTAGTGTCAGGGACAGTTTTCATGCCACAGGGATGTGGCATGAATGATCTCATCCCCCTCATTTTTATCTTAGAATAGACCCTGACGTTCATGCAACAGGGGATAACGGTTGAAGAAGAACAGCTAACAAACCTTGCTGACTGCCCTGTAGCTGTTAGGGACCCACAAGGAGAAACTCCTATGGAGAAGGATGAAGAGCTGCCAGTATTTTTTATTAAGAATGGTAAATTAGGTACATCTGGAATATAAACACTGCCCTGAATTTAGTGATATGAAGGTTTGCCCCAGAAGAAGCTGGAGCGAAACCCAGGTCGGGCATATTTGGACTTTTCGTGATGATTGATCTTATGCTATTAAAAAGTTCCCTAAATATTTTTCTTATTGAGGATTTTGCATGAAAATACTTTTTTTTTGCTGTTGATGATGCTCCATTGAAAAAGTGACAGAACAACACTGGAAAGAGGATCAGACCGTGAAAAAAAGATCAGGAGAAGGAGCTGGATGCACAGAGGATGAAATACACTAACCTTCTTCCTTCCTCATGCTTTTTCCTGCCAACATATGCAATAAAATGGTGCTGTGAGATGTTTTACAGGATTCATCTGAAGTGAATCTGAAAAGCTTCAGGTTAGTCTTGCAGATACATTTTTGGGAAACTTTGTAATGAACACGGTTCATTATTAACTGATTTGCTCATCTGTACAACACAGTAAAAGGAAACAAGAAGCCATGGTAGTAAAATTGATTGCTTATAAAGGTTTAAATATCTGAGCATATGTTGACCAAATAGCACCATAGCATATATACTCATTTACAAAAAGGATAATGTACCGGAAATAAGCAAATAACGCCATATCAGCATGGCTTCGTGAGGGATCGGTCATGCCAAACTAATTAAATCAGTTTCTATGAGGAGGTAAGTTCTAGACTTGACAGCGGCGAATCAATGGATGTCGTATATCTGGACTTCTCCAAAGCATTTGATACTGTACCACAAAAAAGGTTAGTATATAAAATGAGAATGCTCGGACCAGGAGAAAACGTCTGTATGTGGGTAAGTTACTGGCTCAATGATAGAAAACAGAGGGTGGTTATTAACGGTACACACTCAGATTGGGTCACTGTCACTAGTGGGGTACCTCAGGGGTCAGTATTGGGCCCTATTCTCTTCAATATATTTATTAATGATCTTGTAGAAGGCTTGCATAGTAAAGTATCAATTTTCGCAGATGACACTAAACTGTGTAAAGTAATTTACTCTGAAGAGGACAGTATACTACTACAGAGTGATCTGGATAGATTGGAGGCTTGGGCAGATAAGTAGCAGATGAGGTTTAACACTTACAAATGTAAAGTTATGCACATGGGAAGGAATAATGCAAGTCACCCGTACATACTAAATGATAAAACACTTGGTAACACTGACATGGAAAGGGATCTAGGAATTTTAATAAACAGCAAACTAAGCTGCAAAAACCAGTGTCAGGCAGCTGATGCCAAGGCCAATAAGATAATGGGTTGCATCAGAAGGGGCAAAGATGCCCGTGATAAGAACATAGTCCTGCCACTTTACAAATCACTAGTCAGACCACACATGGAGTACAGTGTACAGTCCTGGGCTCCTGTAAACAAGACAGACATAGCAGAGCTGGAGAAGGTCCAGAGGAGGGCAACTAAAGTAATAACTGGAACTGGGCAACTACAGTACCCTGAAAGATTATCAAAATTAGGGTTATTCACTTTAGAAATGAGACGACTGAGGGGAGATCTAATTAATATGTATAAATATATCAGTCGTCAGTACAGAGATCTATCCCATCATCTATTTATCCCCAGGACTGTGACTGTGACGAGGGGACATCCTCTGCGTCTGGAGGAAAGAAGGTTTGTACACAAACATAGAAAAGGATTCTTTACGGTAAGAGCAGTGAGACTATGGAATTCTCTGCCTGAGGAGGTGGTGATGGTGAGTACAATAAAGGAATTCAAGAGGGGCCTGGATGTATTTCTGGAGCGTAATAATATTACAGGCTATAGCTACTAGAGATGGGTCATTGATCCAGGGAGTTATTCTGATTGCCTGATTGGAGTCGGGAAGGGATTTTTTATTCCCCTAAAGTGGGGAAAATTGGCTTCTACCTCACAGGTTTTTTTTTTTGCCTTCCTCTGGATCAACTTGCAGGATAACAGGCCGAACTGGATGGACAAATGTCTTTTTTCGGCCTTATGTACTATGTTACTATGTTACCATTGCATTCGGAAAGTTTATAGACCCTTTCACTATTTTCATATTTTGTTGCGGCCTTGTGCTAATAAAAAAAATAATAATAATAATGTTTCCCCCCCATAAATCTGCACTCAATAAGCCATAATGGGAAAGTGAAAATTTTAGAATTTTTTACAAATGTATTAAAAATGAAAGAAATTGCATGGATATAAATATTCAGACCCTTTGCTATGACACTTCCTCTTGATAATCTTTAAGATGTGTCTGCACCTTGATTGAAATCTATCTGTGATTTATTCAGTTGATTGGAAACAATTTGAAATAAGCCATCCCTGTCTTTATGAGGTCTCATAGCTGACAATGCATATCAGAGCAAAAACTAAGCCATGAGCATTAAAAACTGCCTGTAGAGGTCAGAGACAGGAGTGTATAGAGACACAGATCTGGAGAAAGATACAAAAACATTTCTGCTGCCCTGAAAGTTCCTATGAGCACAGTGGTCTCCATAATGTTTAAATGGAAGAAATTTGAAACAGCCAGGACCCTTCCTAGAGCTGGCAACCCCACCAAAGTATGGGCCTTGGTAAGATTGGCCTTAGTCAGAGAGGTGACCATAAACCCAAAGGTCACTCTGGCTGAGCTCCAAAGATCTTATGTGCAGAGTATAAACTTCCGGAAGATCAACCACTGAAGCAATCAACCAATCTGGGCTTATTGACAGAGTGGCTTTCCACTGATGATCCCTATCCAACCTTTTATTTTTTGGATGCTTTTGTGTTTCTCATGACAATAAGATTCACCTGTGTATAAATAGGGGCAAGGATCTTCCACCATTAAGTCATAATTTTTGGATGCTTGGATCCCAACAAGCCACAGTTTTTTCCAATAAAACCTTGGATGTTTAAACACCATCTGTCCCCAACAAAGAACAATTTAATAATTTAATAATTTGCTAAAATCCAGGTAGGCAATATCCACAACACCTCCTTCCTCCAACACTATAGTTAAAGAAATCATAGAGATTAGTTTGACATGATTGGCCATGCTGTTTTTGGTCCAATAAGTTGTTGGTTTTAAGGGGGTCAATTATCTTCTTTTTTAGAAGGGTTTCATTACTACTACAGAAGTCAAGCTCACTGGTCTGCAGTTTTCAACTTCCTCTCTGCTACCCTTCTTAATGATGGGTACAACACTGTCCATTCTTCAATCTTCAAGAGCATCACCTGTTAAGAGGGGCTGGTTAAACAAGTCCATTAGAGGGGCAGCAATCACAGACTGGAGTTCTCATGGCCTTGTTTGACTTTCAAGAGGACCTATCACCAGAAAATGCCATGCAATCTGAAATAACCATGTAATAGAGGGAAAAGATTCAGTAAAACTTGTAATTTATACATTTATATCTCTTTTTTTTTCTACCTCCTGTGAACAGCATTCAAATTTCATCAACCAACTTGATACCATAATCTTCAGTTTGCCCTGGAGGCCGGTACAGCACACCAATTCTAATAACAGTTCCCTCCTTAGTTTGCAAAGCCGTAGGGTTTCTAGCTCTGTGTGTGTATTCTGAATTACTGTGGAGACTATCCTTGACATAAATGTCTACTCCACCACCACATCTGTCTTCTCTGTCTTTCCGTACAGTGTATATCCAGGTATAACTATTTCCTTGTCATTACAATTCTTAAACCATGTTTAAGTTATTGTAACCAAATCCAAATAATACCTAGATATGATCGTCATTAGCGGTCAGAAATTGTTTCTTAAACTTCGAGCATTAGTAACATTGTATGAAAAACATTACTATTCCGATCTGTGTTATTCTAAAAATTAAAGGGGTTATACAAACCCTATAATGTCCCCCCTCATGTGCCCCTCATACTGGTCATACGTACCCCACTCCCCGGCACCAGCATCGCCGCTGCCCCTCCCCCGCAGATGAAAACATCTGGCGAGGGGAAGGGGGTGTTCTGGGCAGCCAATAGCAGGCTGCAATGGGAATGAGCCTCCCTAGCATTACCCGCGATGCTAGGGAGGCTCATTCCCCTCACGGCCTGCTATTAGCTGCATCCCTTCCTCCCTCCATTGCCGGATTTTTGATCCGTGCGACAGGGAGATGCAGCAGCAGCTGTGCCGCCATCAGAATAAAAGCGGGTGACGGGGAGCGGGGTAAGTATGACCAGTATGAGGTGCCCGGGGGTTTTGGGGGGCATTATAGGGGTTGGATAGCCCCTTTAACTGCATCTTCTTGACCAACATCCATATGCCCATCAATACCAATACACTGTTTAATACTAGACTATTGTCGGCCAAACTCACATCTGATGTGTATAGTTTATGTATATGGGAGAGCCAGAAGAGGAAGCTGTCAGGCAAACAAGCATTTGACTGACAGCTATTGAAAGTGTATGGACGTCTTAAAAGTGTTGGCTGGTCTAGGCGTCAACAGCTGCTATGGTTCTAATGTGTGCCCAATAAAAAACCCTAAAAAAAACACATTCACTCATCTGTGATCCTACTATGCTTTGTTTCTCACCACTTGTGGTCCCTCTAGGACCATGAAATGGCTTGGTCCCATGACTGCTTTAAGCAATCACACACTTCAGAGGTCACATCTGTTTGAATATGTCATAGCAGTGACTGTGTGCAATGGCAGTGGATCCTAGGCTGGACAACTCCTTTAAGCTTCCTCAAAACAGAAACCTATCATTCTTGCTAACCATTCTATGTTGCATCAGCATGAAAATGTACAGTTGTTCTATGTACTTTTTGCCAGAAGCGAAAATGAAATGCTCATAAGTGACCTATATTTGAAGGCAACACAATGCAGGCTGATACACTGTATACCTGCTTCTGTGCTGCCTCCCTGACTAATGGTTGCTCTGTAAGGTAGAATTTTCACTTTACTACATAAGATACATTTACACTTACATGTACTGTACCCAAATACACTCTGTACTATATAGTACATTTAAACCTTTTGAGAAAAGTAATTTCAAATATATTGAATTTGCATAGTTTTTCAAGTAAAAGTTTGAATTTGATGATGTTCAGGTCAGTAAATATCTTTCTTAGTGACTTTTTCAACATCATGCAAAGCATAACAGATGTATTTTAAGTGCATATAATTGCTTCCAACAATTGTGTGTTTTTTAAAAGCTTACAAAGTAAGATATTTCTTCTCTGAAAGCAATGAATCATATGGGGTCATGCAGATTGTTCTTTCTGCTGGCAGATACTTTTAGGACTACTAGTAATTTTAGCACTTTAAAACAGTATTCAAATAAACATATCAAGAAAACTCCATAATGCAATATATTAAAACTTTTATTTCTTTTGTTTGTGTATCCAGCTGCTGTAGCAATCACGGATTTCTATATAAACTGTTAATAAACACCTATTAAAAATCTGAATGTAATATAGTATTGTACAAACATATTACATGTTAAAAGTGTTCAGTGTAAAATCTATTCATATTTGTAAGTAAGCCATTATCATCTATTAATGCTTTTTTATATTTTTCGTTGCTCATGACAGCATAATCTAAGATATTGCTGACCAAGTATTTTTATGAGGTAAGATATGTAACATTGAAAAGCCTATGGCATTATGAAGAAAATGTTGCCTTCAGTGTGATTAATGCTATAATTTCTTCATATAGCAGCTTTGGGACATATCACTGTAAAAGACTCTGGGGAGTGATTATTAAAATAATATCATGGTACTGTTTTTCACCGTTTGGTGTCTTGTTGAGGTGAGGAGATTGGTGTGTATTAGGAAAGAAAAACACTAAAATAGCCAAAATTAGTCAATTTAAATGGAACTAACAAATAATCAATGCACAATGAGTAGAACTAGGGCTCAGGAAAGATGAATAAGGATTCACAATTTTGGTGGAATAAATCACTACACGTTTAACTGAAAATGAAGGCCTCTACTAACTTAATCATAAAATTTTGAGTACACTGATTTAATTGGAAAAGACAATTTTATTAAAGGGGCTCTCTGAGAACACCTTTTCCTATGTGCAGGCTGGGCGCAGGGGTTAAAAAAAGACACCAGTGATTGATGTTCCAGTTTTAATGCAGAGCTCCCATTTTCTCCTCTTCTGGTACCTGCTGGACTGGAAATGTGTTGTGCTCTCTACAGATGGGTATTTAAGGGGGGGTATAGCATGTAAAACTTAACTTTTAATTGATTACAAATAAGAGTAAATGCCCCTACAAAAACAAACAAACAAAAAACAAACCTCAACCAAGAAAGGCAACCCAAACAAGGGTGCTACAGTGATTCTGCTAGCAACACATATGTGTACTTACATCAACCCTGTAAAAAGTTAAATTTTACATGCCATACTGTCCTACCTTAAATACCCATTTTCCAATTCCGCAGTATACTAGGGGAGGTCTTCACTTGTATCTCTCTCAGACAAGCGACCTTCTGATTTTTGCTGTCTACAGATGCCAGAAAATGGCCTTGATGATGTTAGCAATCACGGTTTATAACTATACTAGTCACGACTGAGGCCACTGATTGGTTTAGGTAGCATGTGCGTAGAATGCATGGCCACTTATGGTCCAGTGGGGACCAAAGCAAAAGAAAGCAAGAGAGCTTGGCATAAAAACTAGAGAAGTGGAGACAGCTTGGTCTTTTTTTTTTAACCCCTGCACATATCAATAGATATTTCTGGACATGGAGAATACTTTTAAGGAGGATAGCCAACATCAGAAGGAATGGCTTTATTTAGGGAACTCATAGAGATGCCTATTCTGGCAGTTAGTGTTAGATATACATTTATTTCTCTCTTTTTCTATTTATATATTAGTTCAGATTTTTGCATGTATGCATCTTCTGCGTGTGTATGTCCTGCACCCTCTGAGTGTGTCAGTGCTCAGTTTTCTGTGCAAGATTTTTTTTAAACCTTTTTGGTATAAAGAAGAAATCACAGTTAGTAGCCCTACAGCCCACACAGGAGGGCTGTGGGGCTACAAGGCTGAGGAAGCCTGAGTTTTGGGGGGGCCAGTGATGCCCTGATGAAAGAGGTGTTGCACGGTCAGAGTCAGGAGGACTCTTGGACCATATCCCCCCAAGGTATTGGTGTGGTCACAGCCAGGAGGCTGCTGGACCGTATGGCTAAGTAAATCCGGATCTCACCCCATGTGTGAACTGCATCTTAGAGGTGAGTTAGGGAGACCTATATATTAGGTAAAGCCTAGACGGGCAGGTGTTTGTTTTGTATTTGTGTTTGGGGGTGCTGGAACCTCATATCACCCAGTAACGTTAACTGGGTGATCATCTGTACTGTTGAAGAAACAAAATAAAGCACCCCGTGGATTTTGAACCCTGCTGTCTGAGAGAAGTCTGTCATTGCCGACCCCTGTGAGAGAGTGATCCCTTGCAATATATATACAGTGGGGGAAATAATTATTTGACCCCTCACTGATTTTGTAAGTTTGTCCAATGACAAAGAAATGAAAAGTCTCAGAACAGTATCATTTCAATGGTAGGTTTATTGTAACAGTGGCAGATAGCACATCAAAAGGAAAATCGAAAAAATAACTTTAAATAAAAGATAGCAACTGATTTGCATTTCATTGAGTGAAATAAGTATTTGAACCCCTACCAACCATTAAGAGTTCTGGCTCCCACAGAGTGGTTAGACACTTCTACTCAATTAGTCACCCTCATTAAGGACACCTGTCTTAACTAGTCACCTGTATAAAAGACACCTGTCCACAGAATCAATCAATCAAGCAGACTCCAAACTCTCCAACATGGGAAAGACCAAAGAGCTGTCCAAGGATGTCAGAGACAAAATTGTAGACCTGCACAAGGCTGGAATGGGCTACAAAACCATTAGCAAGAAGCTGGGAGAGAAGGTGACAACTGTTGGTGCGATTGTTCGAAAATGGAAGGAGCACAAAATGACCATCAATCGACCTCGCTCTGGGGCTCCACGCAAGATCTCACCTCGTGGGGTGTCAATGGTTCTGAGAAAGGTGAAAAAGCATCCTAGAACTACACGGGAGGAGTTAGTTAATGACCTCAAATTAGCAGGGACCACAGTCACCAAGAAAACCATTGGAAACACATTACACCGCAATGGATTAAAATCCTGCAGGGCTCGCAAGGTCCCCCTGCTCAGGAAGGCACATGTGCAGGCCCGTCTGAAGTTTGCCAATGAACACCTGAATGATTCAGAGAGTGACTGGGAGAAGGTGCTGTGGTCTGATGAGACCAAAATAGAGCTCTTTGGCATTAACTCAACTCGCTGTGTTTGGAGGAAGAAAAATGCTGCCTATGACCCCCAAAACACCGTCCCCACCGTCAAGCATGGGGGTGGAAACATTTTGCTTTGGGGGTGTTTTTCTGCTAAGGGCACAGGACAACTTATTCGCATAAACGGGAAAATGGACGGAGCCATGTATCGTGAAATCCTGAGCGACAACCTCCTTCCCTCTGCCAGGAAACTGAAAATGGGTCGTGGATGGGTGTTCCAGCACAACAATGACCCAAAACATACAGCAAAGGCAACAAAGGAGTGGCTCAAGAAGAAGCACATTAAGGTCATGGAGTGGCCTAGTCAGTCTCCGGACCTTAATCCAATCGAAAACCTATGGAGGGAGCTCAAGCTCAGAGTTGCACAGAGACAGCCTCGAAACCTTAGGGATTTAGAGATGATCTGCAAAGAGGAGTGGACCAACATTCCTCCTAAAATGTGCGCAAACTTGGTCATCAATTACAAGAAACGTTTGACCTCTGTGCTTGCAAACAAGGGTTTTTCCACCAAGTATTAAGTCTTTTTTTGTTAGAGGGTTCAAATACTTATTTCACTCAATGAAATGAAAATCAGTTGCTATCTTTTATTTAAAGTTATTTTTTCGATTTTCCTTTTGATGTGCTATCTGCCACTGTTACAATAAACCTACCATTGAAATGATACTGTTCTGAGACTTTTCATTTCTTTGTCATTGGACAAACTTACAAAATCAGTGAGGGGTCAAATAATTATTTCCCCCACTGTATATATATATATATATATTCATACACATCGATATATGGTATATAAATCTATCTATGTATATAAGTCTATTTCTGGTAGCTAGTTCAGATTTCTGCATGCAGGCATCTTATGAGTGTTTGCGTCCTGCATCAGTGGTTCCTGTGCAGACTTTTTTTTCTTTTTGGTATAAGAAAGAAATCACAGTTAGGGTATGACCACATGGCATGGTCATGATGCGGTTGTGATATGGTCATAATGTGGTTAGGAAATGTATGCGGTCGGTTACCACATGCATAATCATTAGTGTAGAGCGAATTGAAGTATAAAACAGGTGTACAAAATGATGAATGAGTCAGGCCTGCCGGCCCGCTCCCTTCCCTGCCACACCCACTTCTTTAGACCTGGTGTGAGCAGGCAAAAGCCGCAGATTGCAGCGCAAATAACCTTTGCGTTGCAATCTGTGCTAGAAATACGCCAATTATAATTGCATTTCTGATTGTCATGAGGCGCCGGCTTCACGTTCCCCCTCCTCAGTGCCGCCGGCGCCCTGCGGCTGGTACGGAGCGAGGACGTGCTCTGCGTCCTCGTCTCCAAAGCAACGGGGGGCGGGGAGGACCCGGCCGCACTCACCTCTTTAGCGCGGTCGGCGTCCTCCACTCCCATGGCAACTGTAAGGAGTCCGAGCGCCGAGCTGAGCACTCGGTGCTCGGCTGGCTGCAGGGGAATGAGTCATGTGGCGCTGGCCACGTCACATGACTCCTCTTCCCCACTATATATACAGGCAACTTGCTAGCCACAGGTTGCCTGTGAATAAGGTCCTTTCCTGAGTTCTTCAGTGTGATTCTGTGGCTACTGACTCCCGACTCGTTGATCGTCTCCGTCCTTGCTTGCTCCTTGTGTCTGCCTTGCTTCTCCTGGTTTTTGACTTCTGCACCCCCCCTCCCCCTCTTTGTGACAGATTCACAGGCCCATGTTATCTAGGGATGTCAGGTCTTATGTCTCTGCTTGCGAGGTATGTGCCAAGTCCAAGACTCCAAGAATGCATCCTGCTGGTGAGTTACGATCACTACCCATTCCTAGTAAACCCTGGTCACACATTTCTATAGATTTCATTACTGACTTGCCACCCTCTGAGGGTAAGTCAGTGGTTTGGGTAGTGGTCGATAGATTCAGTAAAATGGTGCACTTCGTTCCTCTAGCCAAGCTCCAGAATTCCAATACTCTGGCTTCTGTGTTTATGGAACAAGTGGTACGATTGCATGGAGTTCTTGAAAACATAGTGTCTGACAGGGGTGTCCAGTTTGTCTCCAAATTTTGGAGAGCTTTTTGTCAGAGATGTGAGATATCTTTGTCCTTTTCGTCAGCTTTTCATCCCGAGACCAATGGACAAACCGAATGGCTTAATCAGGCTGTTGAACAATTTCTAAGATCTTACATCTGTGATAACCAGCAGTTATGGGTAAAATACCTTCCTTTAACGGAGTTCGCTATCAATAACCGTGTGAACTCTTCCACTGGGCTGTCTCCGTTTTTCTGCAATTTCGGTTTCCACCCTCAAGTTAATTCAGGTTTATCTGTTCCTTCACAGGTTGCCTGAAGCTGATAGGGTAAGTTCAGAACTGTGCACAGTCTGGGCTCGGGTTCAACTGAACCTGGGAAAAGCTTAGTAAGATCAGAGAATTAGGTATAATAAGGAAGCGTTCCAGAGGGGTGGACTTTCAGGTCGGAGAAAAGGTTTGGCTGTCCACCAAAAATTTGTCGCTAAAAGTGTCGTCCAGGAAGTTTGCACCACGTTTTATTGATCCATATGAAACCCTCAACGTTATTTATCCCGTATCTTTTAGGCTGAAGCTGCCAGATTCGTTCCGTATTCACGTATTTCACAAATCGTTGCTTAAGAAATATGTTTCGCCCGTAATTCCATCACAGACAGCCCCTTCCCCGGTACAGGTGAATGATTAAAATGAATTTGTCATTTCTAAAATCATTGATGTCAGGAGATTTCAAAACTCATTTCAATACCTGGTTCGTTGGAAGGGTTAGGGACCTGAAGAAAGGTCCTGGGTACCAGGGAATAGGATTTATGCTACTAGGTTGATTAAAAAGTTTCATCAAGATCATTCTGACAAACCATCTCCGGTAACTTTGGGTCCGGTGGCACCTCGTAAAAGGGGGGTACTGTCACGAGACGCCGGCCTCACGTTCCCCCTCTTCAGTGCCGCCGCCACGTCCTCGTCAAGTCACATCCTCATCTCCACAGAAACAGGGGGCGGGGAGGACCCGGCCACACTCACTTCCTTAGTGGGGTCGGCGTCCTCCACTCCCATGGCAACTGTAAGGAGTCCGAGCACCGATCTGAGCACTCGGCGCTCACATGACTCCTCTTGCTAGGGAATGAGTCATGTGGCACTGGCCACGTCACACGACTCCTCTTCCCCACTATATATACAGGCAACCTCCTGGCCACAGGTTGCCTGTGAATAAGCTCCTTTCCTGAGTTCTTCAGTGTGATTCCGTGGCTACTGACTCCCGACTTGTTGATCGCCTCCGTCCCTGCTTGCGTCTGCCTTGCTTCTCCTGGTTTTTGACTTCAGGCTTGTTATTGACCCGTCTTTTCTTATCCACCTGGTACTGTTCTGATCTCCTGGAGCTTACCCGGCTTGTTGACCATTCTATGTTTATCTTTTTTCCACCTCAATTCTATTTGAAATTTATTAGAAGCCCCTTCACATGTGAAATCCTTAAATATTGTAATATGCTCAACCACTGATGTGGAGCCCTGTAAATGCAGCTGAGATGATGACCCTTTCGGGACACATGCTGCATGTGGACAGTGTTAAAAAAAAACACCGGAAATTAGTATTGAAGAGCAGATGTTTTGTACCACAATACAGTTCACTGTATGTCTATGTTCCGCACAATTTAAAGCAATTTTTTTATTTTTACATTACAATTATAATACAGAATGCCCACCCCAAAATAACATTTAACTGTCTATTTAAAATTAGGCCCATCCTAGACCTCTTTAGCACTATATTTTCTGAGGTGTACACCCCTGAACAAAACATTCTGCCAGTACTTGCCCAGCAAGAGGGCAAGGTAGGGAATTAAAATGTACAAACTGTGCGAGAGTACCTCTGGTTACACCCACAGGTTCTGGGTTTATGAAGGCAAAGATACCCAAAATGAACACACAAAATGTACCCCCATCCTAGGATTTAGTGGAAAAATAGTGTGCACCCACAGCTAGATCAGGGTTACCATCTTTATATGAATAACTGTTACACCACCGTAATTTTTTTTTTTAAGTCTATAAATTCCAGAGGTATAGCAGTGTGCAGCACTGTTCGTAAAAATCAAAAAGGCCTCCCTAGATCTCTGATTGGGCAGCCTCTCAGAAAGGGTGACAGCAGGACTCTCCTAAGTGAGGACGTGCTGGTGGTTTACAAGAACAAGAGGGACGTCTTTGTAATGACCAGCATTCAGGGGAATACCACCTCCCCTGCCCCTGTACAAGGTACCACTACCCCCAAATCAGACTGCATCCTAGACTACAATAGGCACACGGGAGGGGTTAATCTTTCAGTTCAAGTTCTGAAGCCATACAGCCAGGCATGGGATTTAGCCGGTTCGCTCCGGTTCTACAGATGCGGTTGTTAAAATTACAGCCGGGTCGGAGAACTGGCTGAATCCCGATCCGGTGCGGCGGGAGATGAGCGCTTGCATTGTGGATACGCTCATCTCCCTACATTCATCTGTATCACCGTCCTCAGGACGGCGATGCAGATGAACACTGCAGCAGGGCAAGGGAGAGGCTATCAGCGGCTGGTGCAGGCAGCACGATGATGTAATCGCGCCGCCTGAGCCGTACAGCGCGGGACACAGCCCGGAAGAGGCCTGCATTGCATCGCTGACAGGGTGGAGGTAAGTGTTGTTTTTTTTTTTTGCTTTTCTGTGGCGAAACTGGGGTCATTGCTTGCACATATGCAACACTATGGGGGTATCTACTGGTTGCATGGCTAACACATGGGGGACACTATGGGGGTATCTACTTGGGGCATTGCTGGCATATGGGGGACACTATGGGGCATCTACTTGCACATCATTGGGGACACTATGGGGGCATCTACTGGGGACATTGCTGGCACATGTGGACACTATGGGGGCATCTACTGGGGACATTGCTGCCACATGTGGACACTATGGGGGCATCTACTGGGGGCATTGCTGGCATATGGGGGAAACTATGGGAGCATCTACTGGGGGCATGGCTGGCACAAAGGGGACACTATGGGGGCATCTACTGGGGGCATTGTTGGCACATGGGGGACACTATAGGGGCATCTACTGGGGGCATTGCTGGCACATGGGGAAGCTATGGGGGCATCTACTGGGGACATTGATGGCACATGGGGACACTATGGGGGCATCTACTGGCACATCATTGGGGACACTATGGGGGCATCTACTGGGGACATTGCTGGCACATGTGGACACTATGGGGGCATCTACTGGGGACATTGATGGCACATGTGGACACTATGGGGGCATCTAATGGGGGCATTGCTGGCACATGGGGGACACTATGGGGGGCATCTACTGGGGGCATTGCTGGCACATGGGGACACTATGGGGGCATCTACTGGGGACATTGCTTGCACATGGGGACACTATGGGGGCATCTACTGGCACATCATTGGGGACACTATGGGGGGCATCTACTGGGGACATTGCTGGCACATGTGGACACTATAGGGGCATCTACTGGGGACATTGCTGGCACATGTGGACACTATGGGGGCATCTACTGGGGGCATTGCTGGCACATGGGGGTATCTACTGGGGGCATTGCTAACACATAGGGAACACTATGGGGGCAGCTTATACTGGCACATTATGGGGACACTATGGTGTTGGAGGGAAGGAAGAACACTATTGAGGCATATTATATAGGCACACTATGGGGACACTAAGAAGGGGCATTTATACTAGCACATTCTGGGGGACACTATGGGGGAATCTTATACTGTCACATTATGGGGGCACTATGGGGAAGAGGAGAGGAGCACTATGTGAGCATTTACCAGGGGCATTATATAGGGGTGTTTTATACTTGCACACCTTATGGGGGCACTATGGGGACATTATCTCAACTGGGGGCACTGAGGGAATTTTTTCTACTGGCACACAGAACGGGAGCATTTTTTGACTAGTGCACATTATTATTATTATTGAAGGTGGCAGGTGAGTTGTTAAGAAGGTAGGAGGATGATGGAAAAGTAGGAACCTAAGATGTCTTTTGTCAAACTGCAGAGACAAGAGATGGGTGAAAAATCATCATGGCGGTCTGCTCTCAAAGGAGAAGATGAAGAAAGAGAAGGTCTGCATCAGAGGAGAAGTCACTTGATATAAGAGGTATGTGGTGCTGTATTCTGGATAGCACAGAATATAATATGTATGCAAATATGCCTTTAGTGCTAGGTGCAAATGTGTATAAAATGTATATGGTGTAGGTAAATATACTGTAAGTGTAGCCTAGGGGTCATTTATATACTGTATGGTGTATATTGTATATGTGATTATATGAGTGTAGTGTCTATATAGTCTGTTTATGTATGCACACCTCCCAACCATCCCAGATCTGGCATAACTACTGTGTGGGGGGCACAATGGAGACTAAGCAGGGTTGGGACATGTACATATAGACATTGGGAGGAGTTAGAGGTGGGTAGGAACTACTGGGTTAAATTTGTATTAGTAATTATGTTGCCAATACTCTGGCAACAAAGTAACTGTTGTGTTCGGAACCGCTGTCATCTTCCCTCTTCACATACCATTTTGCTCATTCCCTATTTCTTAGCAATTATAGTCTCTAACGTCCCTAAAAGCATTAGAGCGCTGCTGAATATGGCAAGAAACTTTACAAGAAGACCTCAAATATTCCATCAAAGAAATATATGACAGCAAATAAAATAATATGAAGGCCCCACCTAGTGGTGGTCAACTAAAATCAATAATGACTGAAAATGATCAGATTCTCCTAAAAAAAAACTCTTAAGACCTACTGTAGGGATTTCCCAAATAGTAGCCTTTGGATAAATACACAGCAGCCTCTTTGTGGTGAATATTAACCACTTCAGCCCCCCTAGCTTAAACCCCCTTAATGACCAGACCACTTTTTACAATTCTGCACTACACTACTTTCACGGTTTATTGCTCGGTCATACAACTTACCACCCAAATGAATTTTACCTCCTTTTCTTCTCACTAATAGAGATTTCATTTGGTGGTATTTCATTGCTGCTGACATTTTAACTTTTTTTGATAATAATCAAAATTGACCGAATTTTTTGCAAAAAAATGACATTTTTCACTTTCTGTTGTAAAATTTTTCAAATATAACTACATTTCTATATAAATTTTTCTTTAAATTTATTGTTCTACATGTCCTTGATAAAAAAAAATGCAATAAGTGTATATTTATTGGTTTGGGTAAAAGTTATAGCGTTTACAAACTATGGTGCAAAAATTTGAATTTACGCACTTTGACTTTCTGAGCACCTGTCATGTTTCCTGAGGTTCTACAATGCCCATACAGTAGAAACACCCCACAAATGACCCCATTTCGGAAAGTAGACACCCTAAGGTATTCGCTGATGGACACAGTGAGTTCATGGAAGTTTTTATTTTTAGTCACAAGTTAGCGGAAAATGATATATATATATTTTTTTCTTACAAAGTCTCATATTCCCTAACTTGTGACAAAAAATACAATTTTACATGAACTCGCCATGCCCCTCACGAAATACCTTGGGGTGTCTTCTTTCCAAAATGGGGTCACTTGTGGGGTATTTATACTGCCCTGGCATTTTAGGGGACCTAAAGCGTGAGAAGTAGTTTGGAATCCAAATGCGTAAAAAATGCCCTATGAAATCGTAAAGCTTCTCATTGGAATTTGGGCCCCTTTGCGCACCTAGGCAGCAAAAAGTGTCACACATGTGGTATCGCCTTACTCAGGAGAAGTAGGGCAATGTGTTTTGGGGTGTATTTTTACATATACCCATACTGTGTGAGATAAATATCTCTGTAAAATACAACTTTTCCCATTTTTTTATACAAAGTTGTCATTTTACAGATATATTTCTCTCATCCAGCATGGGTATATGTAAAAATACACCCCAAAACACATTGCCCTACTTCTTCTGAGTACGGCGATACCACATGTGTGACACTTTTTTGCAGCCTAGGTGCGCAAAGGGGCCCAAATTCCAATGAGAATCTTTACGATTTCACAGGGCATTTTTACGCATTTGGATTCCAAACTACTTCTCACGCTTTAGGTCCCCTAAAATGCCAGTGCAGTATAAATACCCCACATGTCACCCCATTTTGGAAAGAAGACACCCCAAGGTATTCCGTGAGGGACATGGCGAGTTCCTAGAATATATATTTTTTGGCACAAGTTAGCGGAAAATTATATTTATATATATATATATTTTTTTTTTTCTCTTACAAAGTCTCATATTCCACTAATAGAGTTGAGCGAACACCTGGATGTTCGGGTTCGAGAAGTTCGGCCGAACTTCCCGGAAATGTTCGGGTTCGGGATCCGAACCCGATCCGAACTTCGTCCCCGAACCCGAACCCCATTGAAGTCAATGGGGACCCGAACTTTTGGGCACTAAAAAGGCTGTAAAACAGCCCAGGAAAGAGCTAGAGGGCTGCAAAAGGCAGCAACATGTAGGTAAATCCCCTGCAAACAAATGTGGATAGGGAAATTAATTAAAATTAAAATTAAAAAAATAAAAATGAACCAATATCAATTGGACAGAGGTCCCATAGCAGAGAATCTGGCTTCACGTCAGCAGAGAATCAGTCTCTTTATGCCATAGCAAAGAATCTGGCTTCATGTCAGCAGAGAATCAGTCTCTTCATGCCATAGCAGAGAATCTGGCTTCATGTCAGCGCAGAATCAGTCTTCATGTCATAGCAGAGAATCAGGCTTCACGTCACCCACCACTGGAACAGGCCACTGTCACACATTTAGGCCCCGGCACCCAGACAGAGGAGAGCGGTCCCGTAACAGAGAATCTGGCCTTATGTCAGCGCAGAATCTGTCTTCATGTCATAGCAGAGAATCAGGCTTCACGTCACCCACCACTGGAACAGGCCACTGTCACACATTTAGGCCCCGGCACCCAGACAGAGGAGAGCGGTCCCGTAACAGAGAATCTGGCCTTATGTCAGCGCAGAATCTGTCTTCATGTCATAGCAGAGAATCAGGCTTCACGTCACCCACCACTGGAACAGGCCACTGTCACACATTTAGGCCCAGGCACCCAGGCAGAGGAGAGAGGCCCCGTAACAGAGAATCTGGCCTTATGTCAGCGCAGAATCTGTCTTCATGTCATAGCAGAGAATCAGGCATCACGTCACCCACCACTGGAACAGGCCACTGTCACACATTTAGGCCCAGGCAGAGGAGAGAGGTCCCGTAACAGAGAATCTGGCCTTATGTCAGCGCAGAATCTGTCTTCATGTCATAGCAGAGAATCAGGCTTCACGTCACCCACCACTGGAACAGGCCACTGTCACACATTTAGGCCCCGGCACCCAGACAGAGGAGAGCGGTCCCGTAACAGAGAATCTGGCCTTATGTCAGCGCAGAATCTGTATTCATGTCATAGCAGAGAATCAGGCTTCACGTCACCCACCACTGGAACAGGCCACTGTCACACATTTAGGCCCCGGCACCCAGACAGAGGAGAGCGTTCCCGTAACAGAGAATCTGGCCTTATGTCAGCGCAGAATCTGTCTTCATGTCATAGCAGAGAATCAGGCTTCACGTCACCCACCACTGGAACAGGCCACTGTCACACATTTAGGCCCAGGCAGAGGAGAGAGGTCCCGTAACAGAGAATATGGCCTTATGTCAGCGCAGAATCTGTCTTCATGTCATAGCAGAGAATCAGGCATCACGTCACCCACCACTGGAACAGGCCACTGTCACACATTTAGGCCCAGGCAGAGGAGAGAGGTCCCGTAACAGAGAATCTGGCCTTATGTCAGCGCAGAATCTGTCTTCATGTCATAGCAGAGAATCAGGCTTCACGTCACCCACCACTGGAACAGGCCACTGTCACACATTTAGGCCCAGGCACCAAGTCAGTGGTGTAGTACAGTCGATATGAACCACATGAAGTTTCACCAAATATCCAGTCTGCAGGTTTGCAATAGGGTCATACCAATATACAGGAGCTGCAGCAATGATCACTTGTTAAATATAGTTCCATATATACATAAGCTGTTAGCAGAGAGTCAGGACATGCTAAATAAACCTCTTCAAATGTGCTATTAGATAACTGAGGAAAGTTTTAACAGACAGAGTCTTTACAGTGGACTCTTCCAGAAAGCCCCCTGTGTATTCTGCTACTTGGTTTGGTCTCCTCAGTGCAGACATTTACTGTGAAGGAGGTAGGATCTCTGTCTAAGTTCTCTAAAGCTAAAGTTCATTTATCTATTGTAAAAAGTTATAATATATACCCATAATAGTTCTGTAGAATGTAAAGAGGTGACTGTATGTTTTTTAGCAGCCTTTAAACCCTGCAGCACATGTTAGGCTGAGTAGATGATGTACAGTTAAAGAGACATGTGTTCTTCCTAAAATGGCTGCAAGACATGCTGTATTCCAGGTCACCCTGCTGCAATATCTTTGTAAATGATTTTCTCTTGTTCATTTTTCTGTATGCTTTGTTATATCCTGTAACATGTATGTGGGAATGTAATATAATGACTGCCTGTTATGATATAGGTGGGCTGGTGACCTGGCTGTATACCACATAGTGGCAGTGTTTCCCTGTTGTATTACAGGCTCCAGCCAAGTGCACTACACCTCAATAAAGCTTTAAACCACAGAAGACCTGAGTGTCGTCCCTTAGAGTCCACTTAGAGTTTATGCCTGGAGGAGCTGGTGACCAAGTGAGTGTGAAAGCTGGAGGTGTCGCAGATGGTGCAAGGAAAAGAGGGTTACATTTGGTGCCGTGACTCGGATGTCATCATTCTGCTCAAAGTGACCAGTGAAGATACCTAAAGTCACCAGTGTGCGAGTTCTGAGGTGATTGTGCCACGGCGGAGCAGCTAGGCGGCAGATTGACCTTATTAGCGGTTTATATCCTCTCAGGAATAGAAGATGAGTGGACGAGCCAGAGCCCACGGAAGAGCACGTGCCAGGGGGCAGCCCAGCCAAGGACAGCCTGGACAGGAGCAAGAGGCTCAAGAACCTAGACGCATTGAAAGACCCCAGCAGCCACCAGCCGAGCCTTTGCTTGTGGGAAGAGGGCGCCAGAGAGGCCCGCCAGTAGTGGAGAGACCTCCGACTGATGTTCTGCAGCTTTCAGCTGGATTTCAGGACATATCCCTCGGAGAACGGGGTGGCCGCAGGCGTGAATTCCATGACCTTGGAGTGAACACCCGGCAGACCATTGAATAGAAATGTGAGACCTGTTTTTTTTTTGCACTGTGTGACAGGTTAAGGTTTAGTCACAGAATCAGACTTCTATCTGCACGGTAGCGTGTGTCTTAGGTTTTTCTGAATGACACTATCAGTATCTTCAATGTAAGATATCCTTTTTGGGATAGATTTCAAGTAGGCCTCAAATACCAGAAACTAGTTATTTTGAGAATGGCAAATTTGGGAATGCTTTTTCAACCCAGAACAAAAAGTCTGCTTTGACGGTCACTACAAATAACTTGACCAGCTAAAACTGTGCAGATTTGGTTGAATAGAAATGTCAGGTTTATTTTTTAGGCGCTGGGTGACAGGCTCAACTTGCCCCTGATGTAATATATGGCCAAAAAATAACCAGACTGTTGATGGTTAAATGCACTTGGGTGACACAGGCTCAGCCTGCAGCTGATGTAGTATATGGCCAAAAAATAATCAGACTGTTGATGGTTAAATGCACTTGGGTGAAACAGACTCAGCCTGCAGCTGATGTAGTATATGGCCAAAAAATAACCAGAATGTTGATGGTTAAATGCACTTCGGTGACACAGGCTCAGCCTGCAGCTGATGTAGGATATAGCACAAAATAATCACACTATCGATGGTTAAATACACTTGGTGATAGCTCGTGCTGGCGCACCACAAGTCACAAAATGGCCGCCGATCACCCCAGAAAAAAAGTGATCTAAAAACGCTCTGGGCAGCCTCAAAAAAGTGAGCAAGTCAATAATAGCACTTCAATGATCCACAGCTGCAGATCGATCACAGAATGAAGTCTTTTGGATGAGTTAATCTGCCTAATCTCGCCCTAACGTCGCAGCTGCAACCTCTCTCTATGCTTGAATCAGCAGAGTGACGTGCAGCGCTACGTGACCCAAGCTTATATAGAGGCTGGGTCACATGCTGCACTGGCCAATCACAGCCATGCCAATAGTAGGCAAGGCTGTGATGGCCTCTTGGGGCAAGTAGTATGACGCTTTTTGATTGGCTGCTTTGCAGCCTTTCAAAAAGCGCCAAGAAAGCGCCGAACACCGAACCCGAACCCGGACTTTTACGAAAATGTTCGGGTTCGTGTCACGGACACCCCAAAATTCGGTACGAACCCGAACTATACAGTTCGGGTTCGCTCATCCCTATCCACTAACTTGTGACAAAAAATAAAATTTTACATGAACTTGCCATGCCCCTCACGAAATACCTTGGGGTGTCTTCTTTCCAAAATGGGGTCACATGTGGGGTATTTATACTGCCCTTGCATTTTAGGGGACCTAAAGCATGTGAAGAAGTCTGGATTATAAATGTCTAAAAATTTTTGCGCATTTGGATTCAGTGAGGGGTATGGTGAGTTCATGTGAGATTTAATTTTTTGTCATAAGTTAGTGGAATATGAGACTTTGTAAGAAAAAACAAAAACAAAAAAAAAATTTCCGCTAACTTGTGCCAAAAAAAAAATCTTCTATGAACTCGTCATGCCCCTCAAAAGTGATCTTTATAGCGCTGCAGCGATTTTACGGTGTTTTTGCAGTGATCAGAAGAAAAAAAATTCTGTCACTGCGGTGGGGCGGACTGAACGCAAGTGTGCGCACAAGATCAGGCCTGATCGGACCAACACTGCATTTTTTGTAGAGCCTATAGAACATGTCCTATTCTTGTCCGCAATTGCAGACAAGAAAAGGCATTTTCTATATAGTTCTGTCAATGTGCGGATCCGCAAAATGCGGAAAGCACATTGCCGGTGTCCGTGTTTTGCGTATCCGCGGTGTCCGTGTTTTACAGGGGGGTGATCAATGACAGGGGGGTGATCAGGGGTTAATAAGGGGTTAATAAGTGACGGGGGGTGTAGTGTTGTGTGGTGATTGGTGCTACTTTACAGAGCTGCCTGTGTACTCTGTTGGTCGATCCAAGCAAAAGGGACCACCAGAGGACCAGGTAGCAGGTATATCAGACGCTGTTAACAAAACAGCGTCTGATATACCTTTCAGGGGTTAAAAAAATTGCATCTACAGCCTGCCAGCGAATGATCGCCGTTTACCTTCCAATCCTGTGAATGCGCGCTCCTGTGTGCGCGTGTTCACAGGAAATCTCGCGTCTCGCGAGATGACGCGTATATGCGTCTACGAAGAACAAACCGATCACCCGCAGGACGCATCCCTGCGTTAGGCGGTCGGGAGAAGGTTAAAGTAATAAATGTCTTTTATTGTTGGCACACAACAAGTCAACAGGCGGCAGTAATCAGCTTACTCCAGCCGACACTTACAGAAAAACAATTCAGTCCCGTCTCTGGTAACATCACACAGGTATGATTAAGGCACAGTACTGTAATCCCCACGGAGTGGAGGGCGGATCTCACTTTGTCCTCTGTCTCTGGGCAGAGAACCTACAGCTTTAATTCAGATCAAAAACACCCAACTATCCAGAGCTCCACCGTCAGCCAGGTAATCACACCCCACCTGACCCTGCTTGCTAACTTTTGTAAGCCAGTCAAAACCCATCCTGGACCGTGGGGATTAGTCACCCACCCAGCACTATGACTACTCCCAGTAAGAGCCGTCCCGGATTAGCTTTTCGCAGCTTTACTAACTATCAAAGTGTCCATCAGTAAGTGCTGCTGACACATGCACTACTGGATCCTACTTCACCGAGGCCAGGAACCTCGGTGACACATATCTCCCATCTAGGATAGTCCCTTGTGCCTTCCTACATACCCCCTCCCTCTGCCCAAAGACGGTTGTCTGGGCAACTCCAGAAAACATGCAGTGTACTCTTCTGCATTCCCTTGTAGTCTGCCTAGCCTATGCCCGACTGAAAACCTAAAGTTCTGTAGGGCTAGAAACCAGCGGGTGACACGGGCATTCTTACCCTTTTTCTCTCTGAAAAATTTCAGAGGGTCATGATCCGAGACAAGTTTAAACTTCCGTCCCAGGAGGTAGTATCGGAGATAATCAAGGGCCCATTTAATGGCCAAGCATTCCCTTTCAATTATGGAGTAATTCCGTTCTGCTGGGGACAGTTTTCTGCTGAGGGATGTTCCACCTCATTTCCGACTTGAGACATCACTGCCCCTAGGCCTACCTCTGATGCATCTGCCTTCCCGGGAGAAGTCAGGGGCTACCAAGATGGGCTGTCTACAAAGAGTGGACTTAAGTTTTTGAAAGACTTCTTCAGCCTCCGGGGACCACTTGATCATTGCAGATTTTCCACCTTTTGTAAGGTCAGTCAGGGGTACTGCTATCTCTGCAAACTTAGGGACAAATCTCCTGTAGTATCCCACAATACCAAGAAATGCTTTAACCTGTTTCTTGGTAGGTGGGCAGGGCCATTCTTGGATAGCTTTCACTTTAGATATCTGGGGTTTTATTATTCCTCTTCCTACGATGTATCCCAAGTATCTAGCCTCTTCCAACCCCATGGCACACTTACTTGGATTTATAGTGAATCTGGCCTTTCGTAGTGCTTTTCGGATAGTTTGAACTTAACTGAGGTGTCTCTCCCAATCTTGACTGAAGATCACTATATCATCCAAGTAAGCGGCTGTATATTCCCGGTGTGGGCGTAAGATCTGGTGCATAGTAGTGATGAGAGGAAGGGGCAATATTCGAAATCACTATATTTTGTGAAAATTTGGTTGAATATTCTTCATATATTCGCGAATTCGCGAATTCAAGATTATTTTCTTGATCGCGAAAAATCGGCAATGTAATATTCGCGTAATGCGCGCGAAATACAAACGTGGGTCACTATAGCTACATTTTTCAAGCTGCTAGAAGTTTCCTGAGACTGGAGAAAATGGTTGGCACGGCAGAACATAGAATAGCTTTATATGCGGATAGAGTGCTCCAATATATTCACGATTGCAAAATCGGCACTAATGATGCAAATATTTTGGCGCAATACGTGCAACTTCAAATTTTAATGGTTCTGACTACTTATTAGTGATTGGTGTGCTAAGTATTGTTGTGAACTTTAACATCACAGCACTATGTATGTATGTATTGTGGGGATTCGCTCTGGTAGGCAGGTTAGCGGATGCAGTACAGAGGCAAAAACAAAGTCTTTAACTTAAACAGTTCAGTGTTTATTCACACATAAACAAAATGACAGTTCGCCGTCTTGGTGTTCATTCACACCATGGCAAGTCCACAGAACAAAAAAACATTCACCTTGTCAGCGGTTTTGTCAGCAACAGTCCACAACAGGATTTAGGAGCCTGCTTCCCAGCAATGCAGATCTCATCCCTTTAGCACGGCACACATCCTTAGATCTCCAAACACAGAGACTCCACAGCTTCCCTGTCAGATGGAGGATAATCCACACCACCTGACAGTGCTACCTGTGCTTTTATATCCCAAACTAAGACCCGGCCTGGAGCGTGGGGAGAAGCCACCCACCCAGCACTTTGGCTACTCCCAGTAAGAGCCGGCCTGGATTGGCAGCCATACTAAACAGCAAACAATGTCAATCAGCACTAGCTT
Organism: Bufo bufo; assembly: GCF_905171765.1. Taxonomy (NCBI): domain Eukaryota; kingdom Metazoa; phylum Chordata; class Amphibia; order Anura; family Bufonidae; genus Bufo; species Bufo bufo. The sequence goes on along the minus strand of NC_053391.1, from coordinate 421,756,185 downwards.
CCACTGACACTTGAAACTACCGTCTCTTACCTCACCAAGGCCAGGACCCTTGCACCTTCCTACAATATGTATAGCATACATGCATACATACATACAGCACTATGTATGTAGCATGTATGTATGGACAGCAGAATCAGCTACACTATATCACTATCTAACCTACACTGAATATCTCCCACTAACTATCTGTATTATATATTTAAGATAACTAACTAACTAACTAACTAACTAACTAATGTAAATGACAGGAAAGCAGAGAGCACAGCAATAACACTGCTGTCTCTCTCAGATCTGCAAATACTGCATACAAAGGCTGCTGGGGAGGTTCCTATAGTGTAAGGGGTAGGCAATTTTCTATTGGTTGCTAAGGATGTTGCTAAGCTCAGACAAAGACACTGCAGCCTTTTCATTGGCCTACAAGAAAGAAAGGAGGTTACTGATGAAAAAAAAAATCTAGAATATTTGAAATTACAAATATATATCACTATATTCTAAATATTCGCAAAATCTCGAAGTGCCGGTATTCGCGCTTAATATTTGCTATTCGAATATTCGCCCAACACTAGTCCATAGCTCTCTGAAAGGTGGCGGGGGCCCCTTGTAACCCAAACGGCATTCTAACGTACTGGAAGGACCCTTCCGGTGTAGATAATGCAGATTTTTCCTTAGCCTCTTTTGACAACGGAATTTGCCAATATCCCTTTGCAAGATCTAGGGTCCTTATGTAGCGAGCTGGCCCTTTATATTTTGTATTATAATTATTTTGTTGGATTAGTATGAATTGTTACCATTGTGCCCCCTTCCGGTTGATGCTGCCATTTCCCTGTACTTGTTTTTAATACATGGATTTTCTCCTATGAATTTCGCAAATAAAGTGTACTATTGACTTCATGCGGTCTGGTAGTCTGTTCATAGGGAAGTAGCTTAAGCTGTGCAACCACACCACGCCCCAGCCCTGGTGCCTGAAAGGGCCAAATGGCTATTTTGCTACATAGGATGACCCTCGATAATTAAAAATGGGAAATAGTAAGAAGGGTTCCGGTTACCGATATGGCTTTTGGTTCAGGAACTTTAAACTACACATCTGCCTGTTGATAAGGTCTCTTTAATATTTTTTTTAACTTTATATTCTCCTTGTACATTATACATTTTTAATTTACCTTTAATGTGGGAAAACAAATTATTTTTGGCTAAATTAACGAATTATCTGTTGGATAGTCATCTAGTGTTCATTAATGGGTACAATACACATAAAAACCTCAAAATAAACAGTTTTCTCAGTGGCTTAGTAATACATCACAGAATGTGATTTCATTATAGTTAAATGTTATTTTGCTGCCCATCTGGTATGTTTTATAACCTGTTTTCAAACTGAAACCTTGACTGAAGTCCTACATTTAGAATTTGATGATGTATATATGTTTTATATATATACAGTATTGTTAACCAATGTCAATTATTATTTTCAATGGCACACGAGTTGAGGAACTTGCACACAAAGAAAAAAAAATGGTTTAGATTTCTAGCACAACATTTATTATCAGTTTCAGACACTTTTAGACATTTTACCTTGTCTGACAAGTGAACAAGGCTTAGTGGAAAAGGTTCATGGGTTCATGGAAAAGGGACTGTGCCTAAATGCACTATTGTGCACCAAGGACACATAAAATTTAGCACATTTTTTGAAACGTCTGCTCATTCATTGGGTTGATCAGTGGCATCAGAGCAATTATCGGAAGGAGCATTCTTAGGAACACTTCTTCCTGATAATTGCCCTGATTGTCACTCTATGTAAAAGGACATTTAACAATAAAATAACAATAAAAATAACAATAAAAAAAAACAATACCGTGCAGCTTGATAATCATAAGGTAACTCGTGTAGGTGTGATATATAGACCACCTAGCCAAGTCAAAGAATTAGATGATCTACTAGTTGAGGAAATAGCTAAAATGACATTGAAGGGGGAAGTTATCATTATGGGAGACTTCAATCTTCCAGATGTAAACTGGAAAACCAAAATAGCTAGTTCTGCCAGGAGTACAGATATTCTAAATTCCCTACTGGGATTATCTCTACAGCAAGTAGTGGAGGAGCCAACCCGGAAGGAGGCCATTTTAGATTTAGTATTCACAAATGGGAATTTGGTATCTGATATTACTGTAGGGGAAAGCTTGGGATCTAGTGATCACCAGTCAGTGTGGTTTACTATAAGTACAGTCACACCACACAAAAACAAAAGTTTTAGATTTTAGAAAAACAGACTTTTCTAAAATTAGATTAGTGGTATACAAGTCCCTATCAGACTGGAACAGTTTCATTGGAGTCCAGGAGAAATGGGACTACTTAAAAGTGGCACTATTGAAGGCAACAGAAAATTGCATTAGGCTTGTCAGTAAAAGCAAAAAAAGGAAGAGACCACTGTGGTACTCAGCAGAAGTGGCCAAAATCATTAAAAACAAAAAGATAGCATTTAGGAATTATAAAAAAAAAAAAAACGAGGATGACAGACAAATTTATAAGATTAGGCAGAGAGAGGCCAAACAAGTTATAAGAGCTTCCAAAGCACAGGCAGAAGAGAAATTAGCTCAGTCAGGGAAAAAAGGCCAGAAGGCATTCTTCAGATACATAAATGAAAAAAGGAAACTAAAACAAGGAATTACCAAATTAAAAACAAAAGAAGGAAGGTATATAGAAGAAGATAAAGAACTAGCTGACTGCCTCAATGAATATTTCTGTTCAGTTTTTACAAAGGAAAATGAAGTAGAAGGACCTCAGTTAGGAAAGAAGACTAATGAATCTTTTGATGCATGTGTCTTTACAGAGGAAGAGGTTCTAAGTCAGCTGTCTAAAATTAATGCAAATAAGTCATAGGGGCCTGATGGGATACACCCAAAGCTAATAAAAGGGCTCAGCGTTGAACTAGCAAAACCATTAACAGATTTATTTAACCAATCGCTGGCAACAGGAGTCGTCCCAGAAGATTGGAAATTAGCAAATGTTGTGCCCATTCACAAGAAAGGTAGTAGGGAGGAATCGGGAAACTATAGGCCAGTAAGCCTGACATCAATAGTGGGGAAATTAATGGAAACCATACTTAAGGAGAGGATTGTGGAACATCTAAAATCCCATGGATTGAAGGATGAAAAACAGCATGGGTTTACTTCAGGGAGATCATGTCAAACTAATCTTATTGATTTTTTCGATTGGGTGACTAAATTAATAGATGGAGGAGGTGCAGTAGACATCGCTTATCTAGACTTTAGTAAGGCTTTTGATACTGTCCCACATAGAAAGCTTATCAACAAAGTGCAGTCTTTGGGCTTGGACTCCCATATTGTTGAATGGATTAGGCAGTGGCTGAGGGACAGGCAACAGAGGGTTGTAGTCAATGGAGTATATTCAGACCAAGGTCTTGTTACCAGTGGGGTACTTCAGGGATCTGTTCTGGGATCCATATTGTTTAATATCTTTATCAGCGAAATTGCAGAAGGCCTCGATGGTAAGGTGTGTCTTTTTGCTGATGACACAAAGATTTGTAACAGGGTTGATGTTCCTGGAGGGATACACCAAATGGAAAAGGACTTAGGAAAACTAGAGGAATGGTCAAAAATATGGCAACTAAAATTTAATGTTGATAAGTGCAAGATAATGCACCTGGGACGTAAAAATCCAAGAGCAGAATATAAAATCAGTGATACAGTCCTAACCTCAGTATCTGAGGAAAGGGATTTAGGGGTCATTATTTCAGAAGACTTAAAGGTAGGCAGACAATGTCATAGAGCAGCAGGAAATGCTAGCAGAATGCTTGGGTGTATAGGGAGAGGAATTACCAGTAGAAAGATGGAGGTGCTCATGCTGCTCTACAGAGCACTAGTGAGACCTCATTTGGAGTATTGTGCTCAGTACTGGAGACCATATCTCCAGAAGGATATTGATACTTTGTAGAGAGTTCAGAGAAGAGCTACTAAACTGGTACATGGATTGCAGGATAAAACTTACCAGGAAAGATTAAAGGACCTTAACATGTATAGCTTGGAAGAAAGACGAGACAGAGGGGATATGATAGAAACTTTTAAATACATAAAGGGAATCAACAAGGTAAAAGAGGAGAGAATATTTAAAAGAAGAAAAACTGCTACAAGAGGACATCGTTTTAAATTAGAGGGGCAAAGGTTTAAAAGTAATATCAGGAAGTATTACTTTACTGAGAGAGTAGTGGATGCATGGAATAGCCTTCCTGCAGAAGTGGTAGCTGCAAATACAGTGGAGGAGTTTAAGCATGCATGGGATAGGCATAAGGCCATCCTTCATATAAGATAGGGCCAGGGGCTATCCATAGTACTCAGTATATTGGGCAGACTAGATGGGCCAAATGGTTCTTATCTGCCGACACATTCTATGTTTCTATGTTTCTATAAAAGATGGTGGACCAGAGTTAGAAGACACGTCGTCTGAAATTAATAGCAAGATAATGGAGAGAAGCAGTAGGTGGTTTAGTGCAGGGATGGCCAACCTGCGGCTCTCCAGATGTTGCAAAACTACAACTCCCAGCATGCAAAGACTGCCTACAGCTATCAGCCTACAGTAGGGCATGGTGGGAATTGTAGTTTTACAACAACTGGAGAGCCACAGGTTGGCCAGCCCTAGTTTAGTGATTTATAAATGTTTTTTCGGTGGCACACCGGTACATGATGTGTTAAGTTGATTTTAAAAGGACAAAATGCACTGGAGGTGTAAAAGGGCAGTGACTTTGAAGGCAAATAGCAGTTAAAATGAAATTGGATACGATGAACATGGTAACTAAATTGTAAAAAAGTTTGTTAGAGTTAGAATACCTCATATTCAAAAATTATACTAAAAAGGATTGAACAATTTTCAGCTGTTTAATGGGACCTTGGTTGACACACATTTATTTTTATCACTTGTATCAATGTCAGATCTTATATCTTAACTAGTGTTGAGCGAAGCAAAATTCGGTCGGAAGTTAAGGAAAACATTGGTTCACAATGAACCCAAATTTCCTTGCTCTTTGTGCTAACGAATACATTTTCCTAAAATAGCAGCTGCATGTGTTACAAAGTGAAACCCGGGAACACAAACTTACCCATAATGCCGTGCAGCCAGCCAAACCGAAGATAGCCATCCCCTGTGATGTCACAGCACTATAAAACCCTCATCCCACGTGGTCTCTGCAATTGTCCTGTGAGCTGAGCATAGAGACAACGGTGGGTGCTATCTGTTGTCGTCTGATAACGGCATGCACAAGTAATCTATGGCTGGCACAAGTACCCACTATTTGTTTCAATATCTTGGTTGTTGTGGGTGCACCTCTTTCAGTGCTATGTGCCGTGTCACAGAGAGATAAAATGGAGGACTATATTGATGGTGACCGGTGCCAGAAGTATGTGTGTGTGTATATATACAGTGGATATAAAAAGTCTACACACCCCTGTTAAAATGTCAGGTTTCTGTGAAGTAAAAAAATTAGACAAAGATAAATAATTTCAGAACTTTTTCCACCTTTAATATGACCTATAAACTGTACAACTCAATTGAAAAACAAACTGAAATCTTTCAGGTAGAGGGAAGAAAAAATATTTAAATAAAATAATATGGTTGCATAAGTGTGCACACCCTTAACTCCTTAAGGACCGGGCTCATTTTCACCTTAAGGACCAGGCCATTTTTTGCAAATCTGACCAGTGTCACTTTTATGTGGTGAAAACTTTAAAATGCTTTGACTCTTATCCAGGCCATTCTGAGATTTTTTTTTCATCACATATTGTACTTCATGACACTGGTACAATGGAGTAAAAAAAATTCTTTTTTATCTATAAAAAAATACCAAATTTGCCAAACATTTTGAAAAATTAGCAAATTTCCAAGTTTCAATTTCTCTACTTCTATAATACATAGTAATACCTACAAAAATAGTTATTACTTTACATTCCCCATATGTCTACTTCATGTTTGGATCATTTTGGGAATGACATTTTATTTTTTGGGGATGTTACAAGGCTTAGAAGTTTAGAAGCAAATCTTGGAATTTTTCGAAAACCCACTTTTCAAGGACCAGTTCAGGTCTGAAGTTACTTTGTGAGGCTTACATAATAGAAACCACCCAAAAATGACCCCATTCTAGAAACTACACCCCTCAAGGTATTTAAAACCAATTTTACAAACTTTGTTAACCCTTTAGGTGTTCCACAAGAATTAATGGAATATAGAGATACAATTCCAAAATTTCACTTTTTTGGCAGATTTTTCATTTTAATAATTTTTTTCCAGTTACAAAGCAAGGGTTAACAGCCAAACAAAACTCAATATTTATGGCACTGATTCTGTAGTTTACAGAAACACTCCATATGTGGTCGTAAACCGCTGTACGGGCACACGGCAGGGCGCAGAAGGAAAGGAATGCCATACGGTTTTTGGAAGGCAGATTTTGCTGGACTGTTTTTTTGACACCATGTCCCATTTTAAGCCCCCCTTATGCACCCCTAGAGTATAAACTCCAAAAAAGTGACCCCATTTTAGAAACTACGGGATAAGGTGGCAGTTTTGTTGGTACTATTTTAGGGTACATATGATTTTTGGTTGCTCTATATTACACTTTTTGTGAGGCAAGGTAACAAGAAATAGCTGTTTTGGCACCGTTTTTATTTTTTGTTATTTACAACATTCATCTGACAGGTTAGATCATGTGGTATTTTTATAGACCAGGTTGTCACGGACGCGGCGATACCTAATATGTATACTTTTTTTTAATGTAAGTTTTACACAATGATCATATTTTAGTGTTTCAATAGTCTGAGAGCCATAATTTTTTCAGTTTTTGGGCGATTATCTTGGGGAGGGTATGATTTTTGCGGGATGAGATGACGGTTTGATTGTCACTATTTTGGGGTGCGTGTGACTTTTTTGATTGCATGCTATTACACTGTTTGTGATGTAAGGTGACAAAAAATGGCTTTTTTTACTCTGTTTTTATTTTTATTTTTTACGGTATTCACTTGAGGGGTTAGGTCATGTGATATTTTTATACAGCAAGTTATTACAGATGCTGCGATACCTAATATGTATACTTTTTTATTTATTTAAGTTTTACACAATGATTTCATTTTTGAAGCAAAAAAAATAATGTTTTAGTGTTTCCATAGTCTGAGAGCCATCATTTTTTAAGTTTTTGGGCGATTATCTTGGGTAGGGTATGATTTTTGCGGGATGAGATGACGGTTTGATTGGCACTATTTTGGGGTGCATATGACTTTTTGATTGCTTGCTATTACACTTTTTGTGATGTAAGGTGACAAAAAATTGTTTATTTAGCACAGTTTTTATTTTCATCTGAGGGGTTAGGTCATGGGATATTTTTATAGAGCCGGTTGATACAGACGCGGCGATACCTAATATGTATACTTTTGTTTTATTTATGTAAGTTTTACACAATAACAGCTTTTCTAAAACAAAAAAATTATGTCTTAGTGTCTCCATATTCTGAGCCATAGTTTTTTTTATTTTTAGGCGATTGTCTCATGTAGGGGCTCATTTTTTGCAGGATAAGGTTACGGTTAGATTGGTACTATTTTGGTGGGCAAAAGCCTTTTTGATCGCTTGCTGTTGTACTTTTTGTGTTGTAAGGTGACAAATAAATGGTTTATTTAGCACAGTTTTTATTTTTTATTTTTTACGGTGTTGATCTGAGGGGTTAGGTCATGTGATATGTTTATAGAGCTAGTCGATACGGATGCGGCGATATCTAATATGTATACTTTTTTTTTCACCATTTTTTTTTTACTTTATTTGGGGAAAATTACATTTTTGTAAAGGACTTGAAACTTTTTTTTTTTCTGGGGGGAAACTTAATTTTTTCTACTTTTTTTCACTTTATTTTTTGTCCCACTTTGGGACTTCAACTTTTGGGGGTCTAATCCTTTACAATGCATTCCAATCCATCGCGCTGCCTTCCATGCCATCGGGTCCCCCCTACAGCCGCATGGGGACCCGATGGCACCGCCGACCCCAACCGTCGTCGCATGTAAAAGCCGCAAACTGCAGGTCTCCCGCGCCCTCCCGCGCATTTAACCAAGGTGCCTGCTCAATGATTTGAGCAGGCACCTTGTTCTGATCACCACCCGCCGGGCGGCGGTGATCGGAAATACACATGCCGTACCGGTACGTCATGTGTCCGGAAGAGGTTAAACTAATACTTTGTTGAAGCACCTTTTGATTTTATTACAGCACTCAGTATTTTTGGGTATGAGTCTATCAGCATGGCACATTTTGACTTGGCAATATTTGCCCACTCTTCTTTGCAAAAACACTCCAAATCTGTCAGATTGCGAGGGCATCTCCTGTGCACAACCCTCTTCAGATCACCACACAGATTTTCAATCGGATTCAGGTCTGGGCTCTGGCTGGGCCATTCCAAAACATTAATCTTCTTCTGGTGAAGCCATTCCTTTGTTGATTTGGATGTATGCTTTGGGTTGTTGTCATGCTGAAAGATGAAACTCCTCTTCATGTTCAGCTTTCTAGCAGAAGCCTGACGGTTTTGTGCCAATATTGACTGGTATTTGGAACTGTTCACAATTCCCTCTAGCTTAACTAAGGCCCCAGTTCCAGCTAAAGAAAAACAGCCCCAAAGCATGATGCTGCCACCACCATGCTTTACTGCGGGTATGGTGTTCTTTTGGTGATGTACGGTGTTGTTATTTGCTCCAAATATATCTTTTGGAATTATGGCCAAAAAGTTCAACCTTGGTTTCATCAGACCATAACACCTTTTCCCACATGTTTTTGTGAGACTTCAGATGTGTTTTTGCAAAATGTAGCCTGGCTTGGATGTTTTTCTTCGTAAGAAAAGGCTTTCGTCTTGCCACTCTACCCCATAGCCCAGACATATCACATGTACCACACAGACAGTACTTGCCAGATATTCCTGCAGCTCCTTTTAATGTTGCTGTAGGCCTCTTGGTAGCCTCCCAGACCAGTTTTCTTCTTGTCTTTTCATCAATTTTGGAGGGACGTCCAGTTCTTGGTAATGTCACTGTTGTGCCATATTTTCTCCACTTGATGATGACTCTTCACTGTGTTCCATGGTATATCTAATACCTTAGAAATTATTTTGTACCCTTCTCCTGACTGATACCTTTTATATGAGATCCCTCTGATGCTTTGGAAGATCTCTGAGGACCATGGGTTTTGCTGTGGGATGCGACTAAGAACATTTCAGCAAAGACCAACTAGAGCAGCTGAACTTTATTTGGGGTTAATCAGAGGCACTTTAAATGATGGCAGATGTATGCTGACTCCTATTTAACATGATTTTGAATGTGATTGCTTAATTTTGAACACAGCTACATCCCTAGCTATTTTATTTTTATTTTTTTTGTCTTCCATCCACCTTAAAGATTTCAGTTTGTTTTTCAATTGAGTTGTACAGTTTATAGGTCATATTAAAGTTGGAAAAAGTTCTGAAATGAATTATCTTTGTCGCATTTTTTTACAGAAAAGAAATCTGACATTTTAACAGGGGTGTGTAGACTTTTTATATCCACTGTATATGAGGGTATCTTCATGGCAATTTGCACACCAGTGTGCGTGCGTGCGTTAGCGAAGAACTTAACCAAACCACACCACAGCTGGCATTAAGGTTGCTGAAAAGTCATGTGATTACTTGCAGCCAGCAAAGTTACTTGTAATCCCAGCCCAGCTGAAGGTCAATAGTATAGGTGAGATAGGGGGTGCCCTGGTGCATGGGGAGATTCCCTCAGATGTTGAGCAGTGCCCTAAGGTAATTGTGGTCTGGGGAGGGGTCTCTCGTGTACACTGAGATGCACTGAGCCCCCTGAGGTTTTCTGTGCTCACAGTGTTTCTATGCTCTAGCAATCAGAAAGTGGTGTTCCCTATATTACTGAATTGGTTCCCTGACTCACACACAACCATTCAGCCTTGGACCTAGGTCCTCATACATCCATCAGTCCTTATTCACTCATGTTATCAACTAGAGATGAGCGAATCAAAGTTGACAAAGTGGAATTCAATCCGAATTTCAGGAAAAATTTGATTCATTCCGAAATCGAATTTCCTTGCTCTTAGTGGTAACAAATAGCATTGTTTCTAAAATGTCTGCTGCACATGTTAAAAAGTGAAAGTAAGAAGCCCAAAAATGAGGAAGCACCCATAATGCCATGCAGACAGCCAATCAGCAGATAGCCATCTCCTGTGATGTCACAACCCTATAAAAAGTCTCCTCATGCCCGGTCTCCGCCATTTTCCAGTGAACTTAGTACAAGACTTTATTCACAAAAAAAACAACTATTGAGCAGTTTAGGAAAAGATTATTCACAATGTAGAGAAAGGATAGGGAGCAGAGATGAGCAGACACCTGGATGTTCGAGTTCGACGGGTTCGGCCGAACTTCACAAAAAAGTTCCAGTTCGGGACCCGACCTTGACCCCGAACTCGAACCCCATTGGAGTCAATGGGGACCCGAACTTTTGAGCACTAAAATGGCTGTAAAAATTTCATGGAAAGGGCTATATGCCGGCAAAATGTGGTTAAGAGCAAGGCAAGTGCTCTGCAAACAAATGTGGATAGGGAAATTACTTCAAATAACATAAAATACGTAAAAATAAAAAATAATAATCTTTATCTAGGAGGACGAGGTCCATATGGAGTAAGAGGTTGAGGAGGCAGTGGATGTGGCGGTGTAGGTGGAAGCGGCGGTAGAGGAGGAGAAAGTAGCCTACACTGGTTTTTGGTTTAATTTATTTTTGAAATTAGGGTACACCCCAAAACATTGGGAAATATAACCTGTGATAACCCCCTCCAGTCGTGCTAAACACACGTTCAGACTTTACACTGGCTGCAGGGCAGGCCAGCACCTCCAAGGCGTATAGGGCAAGCTCAGGCCATGTGCCCAATTTGGAGACCCAGAAGTTGAAGGGGGCAGACCCATCGTTCAGTACGTGTAGGCGTGTGCACATATACTGCCCCACCATGTCGCACGTCCCAGTGATGTTCACGATCCAACTGGATATCTGCTCTATCAACTTTCAATGTTCTTTTCGGAGCCTACCATGTTGATCATGGTTATCGGCGAATCAGGGTTCCACGCTGTAGAGGGAGCGTGAGAAAGAGATACCACATCCAAGGGAGATCAATGGATGAAATTAAATGTTGATCGAGTGGAAAAGTGGGACAAATTATTGAAGCCGAAGCTTACAAGTAAAGGAGGTGGCGCGCGTCAATTAAAGAAGAATTTTTGAAATTGAATTCCCTGTCACCTATGCAGAGCAGGGGTTTGTATACGGCAAAATTGGTAAACTGTCACCTGACAATGTAACAGACAATTTTTTGAAATTTATGTCCCTGTCACCTATGCAGAGCAGGGGTTTAATCACGGCAAAAATGGTCAAATGTCACCCAAGAATGTAACAGACAAATTAGTGAAATGTTTTTACCTGTCTACTAGATATAGTAGGGGTATATCACATCCACAAATTGGTGTATTTTACCCGAAAATGTAACAGACAAATTAGTGAAATGTTTTTACATGTCTACTAGGTATAGCAGGGGTATATCACAGCCAAAAATTGGTGAATTTCACCCGACAATGTAACGGACAAATTAGTGAAATTTGTTTACCTGTCTACTAGGTAGAGCAGGGGTATATCAGACCCAAAAATGTGTGAATTTCACCCGAAAATGTAACAGAAAAATTTGTGAAATGACATAAAATAAAATAAAATATGTACAAATTAAATAAAAAATAAATTTGATTTATGAGGTGGAGGTCCATATGAAGTAGGAGTTTGAGGAGGCGGTGGACGTAGCGGTGGAGATGGAAGCGGCGGTGGAGGAGGACGAGGTAGCCAATGCTGGTTTTTGGTTTTAATTTTTAATATTTTTTTATATTAGGGTACACTCCAAAAGAGTTGGAAATATCCAAAATACAACAATGAGCAATTGCGCTGTAGTATAACAATGGCTGGTTAAGGCCGGTATACATGTATATTCTGCACAAGGTACGGACAAATCCTGTGGGATCCATGCCTGGTTCATTTTAATGAACGTGAGCTTGTCCACATTGGCTGTGGACAGGCAGCTGCGCTTGTCTGTGATAACGCCCCTGCCATGCTTAACAACACAAGTTCAGATAATACACTGGCTGCAGGGCAGGCCAGCACCTCCAAGGCGTAAAGGGCAAGCTCAGGCCATGTGCCCAATTTGGAGACCCAGAAGTTTGAAAACGTCATTCAGTACATGTAGGCGTGTGCACACATACTGCTCCACCATGTATGTAAAATGCTGCCTCCTGCTAAGACGTTCCATATCAGCTGATGTTGCTGGTTGTTGTGGCGTGCTGACAAAGCTTTTCCACATTTCGGCCATGCTAACCCTGGCTTCTGAGATGCTGGTGGTGCCCCAGCTGCGTTGGCAACCTCTTCCTCCTCCTCTGCCTTTGACCTTGAGCTTCTACTGTGCCCCGCTGTCAGGTGGGAATGCCACCAGCAGCGTGTCTACCAGCGTGCGCTTGTACTCGCTACATTGTCCTTGTAACGGTGATCCAGCAGCGGGACCACCCAGTAATCAGCACAAGTTAGAATGTGGGCAACTCGGTGGTCGTTGCAGAGACACTGCAGCATGTAATCGCTCATGTGTGCCAGGCTGCCCAGAGGCAACGAAAATCTGTCCTCTGTGGGAGGTGTATTGTCTGTGTCCTCTGTATCCCCCCAGCCACGCACCAGTGATGGCCATGAGCTGGTTTGGGTGCCACCCTGCTGTGAACACAGTTCCTCCTCCTCCATCTCCTCATCCTAATCATCCACCCCATAATCCTTTAGAACTGTGCCCTGGCTGGACAATTGTGTACCTGGCATTTGTGGGTACAGGAACCCACTCTCGAAGCCACTTGTGAATGACTGGCCGGACACCCTATGAAATGATCTCTCTTTCTCCTCCTCCTCCTGTGCCACATCCTCTTCCATCATCGCAAGCAGCGTTTTTTCAAGGAGGCATAGAAGTAGGATAGTAACGCTGAGAACGGCGTTATCGGCACTGGCCATGTTGGTGGAGTACTCGAAACAGCGCAACAAGGAACACAGGTCTCGCATGGAGGCCCAGTCATTGGTGGTGAAGTGGTGCTGGTCCGCAGAGCAAAACACCGTGCGTGCTGCAGCTGAAACTCCACTATCGCCTGCTGCTGCTCGCAAAGTCTGGCCCGCATGTGCAAGGTGGATTTCCACCTTGTGGGCACGTCCCATATGAGGCGGTGAGCGGGAAGGCCGAAGTTACGCTGCAGCGCTGACAGGCAAGCAGCAGCAGGGTGAGAATGCCGAAAGTTATGCAGCAGCTCTGACATAACGGGGTAGTTTTTAAGGAACCTCTGCACCACCAAATTCAGCACATGCGCCAGGCAAGGGATGTGCGTCAAACCGGCTAGTCCCAGAGCTGCTACGAGATTTCGCCCATTATCGCACACCACCAGGCCGGGCTTGAGGCTCACTGGCACCAACCACTCATCGGTCTGTTGCTCAAGGCCCGTCCACAGCTCCTGCGCGGTGTGGGGTTTGTCCCCCAAACATATAAGTTTTAAAACTGCCTGCTGTCGTTTACCCCTGGCTGTGCTGAAGTTGGTGGTGAAGGTGTTAAGCTGACCGGATAAGGAGCCGGTAGAAGATGAGGAAGTGGAGTAGGAGTTGGAAGCAACAGGAGGCAAACTTAAACGCCCTGCAATCCTCGGTGGTGGAAGGACATGTGCCAAACTGCTATCCGCCTCAGGCCCAGCCACCACTGCATTTACCCAGTGTGCTGTTATGGATATATAATGTCCCTGACCGTGCTTACTGGTCCACGTATCCATAGTTAGGTGGACTTTGCCACAGATGGCGTTGCGCAGTGCACACCTGTTTTTGTCCTGCACTTGGTTGTGCAGGAAAGGGATGAAACTCCTGCAAAAGTAGTGGCGGGACAGCCACCGCCACAAGGCTTTTAAAACTCTCCGTCTCCACCAGACAGAATGACAGCATTTTAAAGGACAGTAATTTTGAAATGCTGACATTTAGGGCCAGGGATTGCGGGTGGGTATGGGTTTACTTCCTCTTCCGCTCCAGTGTTTGGGAGATGGAGAGCTGAATTCTTCCGTGGGACATTGTGGAGATGCTTGGTGACCCAGGTAGTGGTGTTGCTGGCAGATCCTCTGTTTGCGGGGTGGCAGGTGGCACTGTCACTCCAGAGGTGGATGAAGAGGCCGAGACTGTAGCAGAAGAGGAAGTAGGAGGAGCCAGAGACCTTTCTTAGTTTTTGAGGTGTCTACTCCACTGCAGCTCATGCTTTGCACATAGATGCCTGGTCATGCAGGTTGTGCTCAGGTTGAGAACGTTTATGCCTCGCTTAAGGCTCTGATTGCACAGTGTGCAAACCACTCGTGTCTTGTTAATTGCACATTGTCTGAAGAAGTGACACGCCACGGAACTCCTTGAAGCTGGCTTTGGTGTGCTCAGTCCCTTGCAGTAGTAGGCGTACTGTCTAGGGGACGGCCGCTCCACTTTTGCACCCTGCTCCATCTTCTGCTGTGCTGGTGGCTCTGTGCGACCACCGCCTCTTCCTCCGAACTACACAGGTCACTTGCATGACCTTGATTCCATGTGTGATCGAGGACCTCATCGTCCTCCACATCATCTTCCACCCAGTCTTCACCCCTGCCCTCCTTGTCGGTCATCACACTTTCGAAAGCCACAGCAGTTGGCACCTGTATTTCGTCATCATCCGAGACGTGCTGCAATGGTCCTCCCATGTACTCATCTTGAAACATAAGTGGTTGGGCATCGGTGCACTCACTCTCTTCCACTTCTGGGGCAGGGCTAGGTGGATGGCCCTGGGAAAGCCTGCTAGCAGAGTCATCAAAAGCAGAAGAGACTGCTGCATAACTTGGGGCTTAGACTGCTTGACTGATTTGCAAGGAATGAGGTGAAAGACTGATGGACTTCGGCTGCAGGTGCCAACTCTGATCTTTTAGCAGGAGACTAGGTGGGAGACAATGTGAAGGAACTGGAAGCACTGTCAGCAACCCAATCTACTAACGCCTGTACTTTTGTAGGTTCTGTCACCTACTCGCACCTGAGGAAGGGGTTTCACTTGTGCGTGTAGCTGGCACAGATCGACCATGTCCTCTCCCAGCAACAGGAGCTCCACCAGCAGCACCACGACCTGGGCCATGTCCCTTATTTGACGCTCTCCTCATATTTCTCAGATTTAGGATCTGGCCCAAAATGGTTGTTTTTCAAATGACCATATCTAAAGTGTGTATCTCACACGTACAGATCCAGATTAGGCCGCAATTAAAGTTTTTTGGCCAAAATTTTTGTTTTTCAAATAACTGAATAGAACCACCGTATCTAAAGTGTGTATCTCACACGTATTGATTCAGACTAGTCCGCAATTAAACTTTTTTGCCCAAAATGGTTGCTTTTCAAATAACTGAATAGAACCACAGTACATAAAGTGTGTATTTCACAATGACATATGCAGCAAAGACTGCAAAATTCAGTTTTTTGCACAAAATGGGTGTTTGTTTTATAACAGAATATGACAGCAGCATATAACCCTTGAATCTCACACATGCTGAGGCAGCAAGGGCTGTAAAATTGTGTATTTTGCCCAAAAAGGGTGTTTTATTAATAGAAGAATATAACCACAGTATCTAAAGTGTGTATCTCACACATACAGATCCAGACTAGGCTGCAATTTAAGTTTTTTGCACAAAATGGCTGTTTTTCCAATAACTGAATAGAACCACATTATGTAAAGGGTGTATCTCACACGTACAGATGCAGACTAGGCCGCAATTAAAGTTTGTTTAATAACAGAATATGACAGCAGTATATAACCCTTGAATTTCACACGTGCTGATGCAGCAAGGGCTGTAAAATGGTGTACTTTGCCAAAAAAGGGGTTTTTTAAAAACCCAGAAAATTATGGCTGTATTTCTAGCTTAAATTTCACACTAATAAAACAAGTAACGGGTACCGCGCTGTATCTAAAGCAATATATAAAAGTGTTTGTAACTCAAAATCAAAGAGCCGAGTTCATATTCTGCTACAAAGTGGATATCACAAGTCCAATGTTACAAGTCTATGTTCCAACCGTGAGTTTTCAGCAGTGAATTTTCAGCAACACTTTGCCCTGCTATGTATATACAAAGGCAGCTGTCCCACGTCTAAAATCCACATGCAATGGACCTGTTATCCACCTCCAACTTGTAGTCAGGTCTCGCTTTGAAGCACCAACCGCTCACTCCAAACCGGTCTGGATTACCTTTGTGAAGGACAAAGAAGATGGTGCAATACCCTCAAGACTTAGAGGTAAGAAAGTTTTATTCTACTTACAAGATGCAAGTTTTCACATGCGTATAAAAATGCCCGACCCGGGTTTCGCACTTAGCTTCATCAGGGGCTGCGGTGTAAATGCCGCTAAAGGTCAACAGGTATATAACAACCCTTAACCCCGGAACAAGTACGGACTTCCGTTTGTCCGGCAATATATTTAAACATTATAATGATATACCTTATAAATAATAAAATTAGCTGTAATAGCTCACATACAAAATATTACAAAGTTACATAAAATACAATAAATATGAGAGTTTAAAATGTATATTAAATATGTATGATATTCACAAAACTTGCTTACAAGTAAAAACATATAATAATTACTAAAAGATCAGACCATGCAGACCCATTTAATGTCCCATTCAATGTTATGTCCGTGTGGCTGTAATGTGTTCATATCATAAATCCATTGAGCCTCCCTTTTATTAATCTGTGTGGTGGGATTACCTCCTCGCCAGTGACGTTTCACTAATTCCACACCACAAAATTTGAGGCTAACGGGATCTTTTTGATGGAATTTTTTGTAATGTGCAGAGACACTGTGGGTCTCGAGTCCCTTTCTAATATTTTTAATATGTTCGGCAACTCGTACTTTTAATAGATCATTTGGATATAGGGAATTTAAAAAGGAATAATTTAACCAAAAAGGAAAAAGAAGCCTTAAAAATCCTGGGAAAAAATGAAAAGATAATTATTAAACCGGCAGACAAGGGTGGGGGTGTAGTCGTTCTGAATCAAGATGACTATAACACGGAAATGCAGAGAATCCTCAGTGACATGACTACATACAAAAAATTGAAAAAGGATCCCATTACTGAATATAAAAAAGTACTTCAAATATTGCTGGATAGGGGACTAATGCAAAAAGTGTTGAATGAAAAAGAGTACCAATATTTAAACAATTTATATCCGAAGACTCCGACCATTTACTATTTACCTAAGATACACAAGAATGCGGAACGCCCCCCTGGGAGACCTATAGTCTCAGGGATTGATTCAATAACCAGCCGTGTATCAGAATACATAGACATTTTTTTACAAAAATATGTGACTACCGCACCTTCTTATTTACGGCATACAGGGCATATTCTGGAGGTTTTGAAAAAAGTCAATGATATTCCCGAAAATGCCTACCTGATGACTTTAGACGTCACCTCATTATATACCATCATACCAAATGATATAGGTATGGAAGCGATAAGATTTTATTTGAACAGAGATTATCAAATGTGTGAAGAGCAAAAAATCTTCATCCTGGACTGTATAGAGTATTGTCTGGGACATAACTATTTTTGGTATGATGAGAGTTATTTCTTACAGGTGTCTGGTGTGGCGATGGGTGCGAAATTCGCACCCAGTTTCGCCAATTTATTCATGTCATATTGGGAACACTTGCACATTGATCCGATTATTAAGGAAGAGATGGAGGGTGGTAGTCTCCAACTCTGGAGAAGGTACATAGATGATTGCATAGGTATCTGGTATGGGACGGAGTTAGGGTTAATGGGATTCATATCCGGAATTAATTCAAACAAGTGGAATATTCAATTTTCCCAGGATGTGAGTAGAAATATTATTCACTTTCTAGATCTGGAGATCAGGGTGGAGGAAAAAAAGATTAAAACTGTCACCTATTTCAAACCAACTGATCGTAATGGATATATTGAAAGAAGTAGCTGTCATCATGAACCATGGATCTGCAATGTACCGAAGGGACAATTGAAACGTATAAAAAGAAATTGCACCACCATTGAGGATTATGAGAAACAAAGTGACATCATAGTAAACAGATTTGTAGAAAAGGGATATGAAAAGGAAGCTTTACAAAATCAGAAGGAGGAAATTAAGTTAGAAAATCTAGGCACTAAAGAAAAGATGTCTGAAGAACATAGAATACAAAATAAAGAAAAATATAAATTTGCCTTTTCAACCACCTATTCTATTAACTGCCCCCAAATTAAAAAAATAATCCCAAAAAATTGGAATGTTCTGCTGAATGATCCGGTTATAGGAGAACTTATTCCCAAAAAACCGCCTTTTCTATTTAGAAGAGCTCCCACTGTCAGAAATCGCATCGTACACAGTTATGTGAAGGAGTCCTTAAATACACCTAAATTACGCAATGGCTTCACTTGGTGCGGTTTCTGTTTATGTTGCAGAAACCGCTCAAGAGATGACAAAAAAATGAGTAAAAAAGAAGATATTGTGTCTACCTCGAAATCTATCTCCAAAAAGGTCAGTGGGAACATCTCATGTGAGTCGATCGGAGTTATATATATACTGGAGTGCCCGTGTGGTCTCCAGTATATTGGGAGAACACTGAGGAAATTAAAAGTACGAGTTGCCGAACATATTAAAAATATTAGAAAGGGACTCGAGACCCACAGTGTCTCTGCACATTACAAAAAATTCCATCAAAAAGATCCCGTTGGCCTCAAATTTTGTGGTGTGGAATTAGTGAAACGTCACTGGCGAGGAGGTAATCCCACCACACAGATTAATAAAAGGGAGGCTCAATGGATTTATGATATGAACACATTACAGCCACACGGACATAACATTGAATGGGACATTAAATGGGTCTGCATGGTCTGATCTTTTAGTAATTATTATATGTTTTTACTTGTAAGCAAGTTTTGTGAATATCATACATATTTAATATACATTTTAAACTCTCATATTTATTGTATTTTATGTAACTTTGTAATATTTTGTATGTGAGCTATTACAGCTAATTTTATTATTTATAAGGTATATCATTATAATGTTTAAATATATTGCCGGACAAACGGAAGTCCGTACTTGTTCCGGGGTTAAGGGTTGTTATATACCTGTTGACCTTTAGCGGCATTTACACCGCAGCCCTTGATGAAGCTAAGTGCGAAACCCGGGTCAGGCATTTTTATACGCATGTGAAAACTTGCATCTTGTAAGTAGAATAAAACTTTCTTACCTCTAAGTCTTGAGGGTATTGCACCATCTTCTTCGTCCTTCACAAAGGTAATCCAGACCGGTTTGGAGTGAGCGGTTGGTGCTTCAAAGCGAGACCTGACTACAAGTTGGAGGTGGATAACAGGTCCATTGCATGTGGATTTTAGACGTGGGACAGCGACCTTTGTATATGCATAGTAGGGCAAAGTGTTGCTGAAAATTCACTGCTGAAAACTCACGGTTGGAACATAGACTTGTAACATTGGACTTGTGATATCCACTTTGTAGCAGAATATGAACTCGGCTCTTTGATTTTGAGTTACAAACACTTTTATATATTGCTTTAGATACAGCGTGGTACCCGTTACTTGTTTTATTTTTGATATAGGCGTTTGAACCTACCCCATTAAGGGCACCGCAGCTCTTAGTCCATTAGTCCTCACCTACCATTTCTGCTTTGTTAAATTTCACACTGACTAATCCTGCAAAGGCACCAGATGTTGGATATTGCCAAAAATTTGTGTTTTTTCAAAGCAAAAAAATTATTTAATTTTTTAAAACTTGTTTTTAACAATCACAGATGCAGCAAGGGCTGCAATATTAAGTATTTTGCAAAAAAAGGGTGTTTTTTTACTAGCAAAATATGAAAGCTGTATATAACGTTTGAATTTCACACGTGCTGTTGCAGCAAGGGCTGTAAAATTGTGTATTTTGCCAAAAAAGTGTGCTTTTAAAAACCCAGAAAATTATGGCTGCATTTCTAGCTTAAATTGCACACTGACTAATCCTGCAAAGGCACCAGATGTTGTATATTGCCAAAAAAGGGTGTTTTTTTAAAACCAGATTATTAGTGCAGTATTTCAAGCTTGGATTTGAATGTCACAAGAGTTTAGATGCAGTGCTGGCGCACTGAGCTTGCATAAAATGGCCGCCGCCGCCCATCAAACTAACAGACGGATAAAAGTAATTTGTTTCTGTCACTGGGCTCAGGGCAGGGTAAAAAGATTGTGCACTGGACCCACACAACTAAATCTATGTAGATCGCTGAGTTCAATTGGAGTTCTGATCACAGATTCTGTCCTATTCTCTCCCTCACAACAGTATCCTTCCCTACACTAAGAACAGCAGTGTGACGTATGGTTTTTGGAACGCAGATTTTGGTCTGGACTGTTTTTTTTTACACTATGTCCCATTTGAACCCCCCCGAATGCACCCCTAAAGTAGAAACTCCATAAAAGTGACCCCATCTAAGAAACTACTCTCCTCAAGATATTCAAAACTGATTTTACAAACTTTGTTAACCCTTTAGGTGTTCCACAAGAGTTATTGGCAAATGGAGATTAAATTTCAGAATTTCAATTTTTTGCAACCTTGCCTCACAAAAATGTAATATAGAGCAACCAAAAATCATATGTACCCTAAAATAGTCCCAACTAAACTGCCACCTTATCCCGTAGTTTCCAAAATGGGGTCACTTTTGTGGAGTTTCTACTCTAGGGGTGCATCAGGGGGACTTCAAATGAGACATGGTGTAAATAAACCAGTCCAGCAAAATCTGCCTTCAAGAAACCATATGGTGTTCCTTTCCTTCTGCGCCCTGCCGTGTGCCCGTACAGTGGTTTACGACCACATATTGGGTGTTTCTATAAACTATAGAATCATAGCAATAAATATTGAGTTTAGTTTGGCTGTTAACCCTTGCTTTGTTACTGGAAAAAATGGATTTAAATTGAAAATTAGCCCAAAAATTTAAATTCTGAAATTTCATCTCTATTTGCCAATAACTCTGGTGGAACACCTAAAGGGTTAAAAAAAAAGTTTGTAAAATCAGTTTTGAATATCTTGAGGGGTGTAGTTTCCAAAATGGAGTAACTTTTGTGGAGTTTCTACTGTAGGGGTGCATTGGGTGTTTCTATAAACTACATAATCAGGGCAATAAATATTGAGTTTAGTTTGACTGTTAACCCTTGCTTTGTTACTGAAAAAAATGAATTAAAGTGGAAAATTTGCCAAAAAATTTAAATCTGAAATTCCATCTTCATTTGCCAATAACTCTTGTAGAACACCTAAAGGGTTAACAAAGTTAGCAAAATCAGTTTTGAATACCTTGAGGGGTGTAGTTTCCAAAATGGGGTCATTTTTGGGTGGTTTCTATTATGTAAGCCTCACGATGGGACTTCAGACCTGAACTGGTCCTTAACCGCCTCCGGACCGCCTAACGCAGGATCGCGTTCCGGAGGCGGCAGCTCCAGGCACAGTCATGCATATATGCGTCATCTCGCGAGACGCGAGATTTCCTGTGATCGCGCGCACACTGGCGCGCGCGTTCACAGGATCGGAAGGTAAGCGAGTGGATCTCCAGCCTGCCAGCGGCGATCGTTCGCTGGCAGGCTGGAGATGCGATTTTTTTAACCCCTAACAGGTATATTAGACGCTGTTTTGATAACAGCGTCTAATATACCTGCTACCTGGTCCTCTGGTGGTCCCTTTTGCTTGGATCGACCACCAGAGGACACAGGCAGCTCAGTAATAAGTAGCACCAAACACCACTACACTACACCCCCCCTGTCACTTATTAACCCCTTATTAACCCCTGATCACCCCATATAGACTCCCTGATCACCCCCCTGTCATTGATCACCCCCCTGTAAGGCTCCATTCAGACGTCCGTATGTTTTTTACGGATCCACGAATTCATGGATCGGATCCGCAAAACACATACAGACGTCTGAATGGAGCCTTACAGGGGGGTGATCACCCCATATAGACTCCCTGATCACCCCCCTGTCATTGATGACCCCCCTGTAAGGCTCCATTCAGACGTCCGTATGTTTTTTACGGATCCAGGGATACATGTATCGGATCCGCAAAACACATCCGGACATCTGAATGGAGCCTTACAGAGGGGTGATCAATGACAGGGGGGTGATCACCCCATATAGACTCCCTGATCACCCCCCTGTCATTGATCACCCCCCTGTCATTGATCACCCCCCTGTAAGGCTCCATTTAGACGTCCGTATGCTTTTTACAGATCCGCGGATACATGGATCGGATCCGCAAAACACATACGGACATCTGAATGGAGCCTTACAGGGGGGTGATCAATGACAGGGGGGTGATCACCCCTTATAGACTCCCTGATCACCCCCCTGTCATTGATCACCCCCCTGTAAGGCTCCATTCAGACATCCGTATGTGTTTTGCGGATCCGTGGATCCGCAAAACACGGACACCGCGGATCCGCAAAACACATACTGACGTCTGAATGGAGCCTTACAGGGGGGTGATCAATGACACGGGGGTGATAACCCCATATACACTCCCTGATCACCCCCCTGTCATTGATCTTTCCCCTGTAAGGCTCCATTCAGACGTCCGTATGTGTTTTGCGGATCCGTGGATCCGCAAAACACGGACACCGCGGATCAGCAAAACACATACGGATGTCTGAATGGAGCCTTACAGGGGGGTGATCAATGACAGGGGGTGATAACCCCATATACACTCCCTGATCACCCCCCTGCCATTGATCACCCCCCTGTAAGGCTCCATTCAGACATTTTTTTGGCACAAGTTAGCGGAAATTTTTCTTTTTCTTACGAAGTCTCATATTCCACTAACTTGTGACAAAAAATAAAATCTCACATGAACTCACCATACCCCTCACGGAATCCAAATGCATAAAACTTTTTAGACATTTATATTCCAGACTTCTTCTCACACTTTAGGGCCGCTAAAATGCCAGGGCAGTATAAATACCCCACATGTGACCCCATTTCGGAAAGAAGACACCCCAAGGTATTCTGTGAGGGGCATATTGAGTCCATGAAAGATTGAAATTTTTGTCCCAAGTTAGCGGAAAGGGAGACTTTGTGAGAAAATAAATAAATAATCAATTTCCGCTAACTTGTGGCAAAAAAAAAAATTTCTATTAACTCGCCATGCCCCTCATTGAATACCTTGGGGGCCCTAAAGCGAGAGAAGAAGTCTGGGATCCAAATGTCTAAAAATGTCCTCCTAAAAGGAATTTGGGCCCTTTGCGCATCTAGGCTGCAAAAAAGTGTCACACATCTGGTATCGCCGTACTCAGGAGAAGTTGGGCAATGTGTTTTGGGGTGTCATTTTACATATACCCATGCTGGGTGAGAGAAATATCTCGGTCAAATGCCAACTTTGTATAAAAAAATGACAAAAGTTGTCTTTTGCCGAGATATTTCTCTCACCCAGCATGGGTATATGTAAAATGACACCCCAAAACACATTTAAACACAGTTAAATTTCGATTAATAACAAAAAAAGTGAAAATGTCAGCAGCAATGAAATACCACCAAATGAAAGCTCTATTAGTGAGAAGAAAAGGAGGTAAAATTAATTTGGGTGGTAAGTTGCATGACCGAGCAATAAACGGTGAAAGTAGTGTAGTGCAGAAGTGTAAAAAGTGGCCTGGTCATTAAGGGTGTTTAAGCTAGGGGGGCTGAGGTGGTTAAAAAGTGAGTTTTGGAAAATTTATGAAAAATTTCAAGATTTGCTTCTAAACTTCTAAGTCTTGTAACGTCCCCAAAAAATAAAATGGCATTCCCAAAATGATCCAAACATGAAGTAGACATATGGGGAATGTAAATTAATAACTATTTTTGCAGGTATTACTATGTATTATAGAAGTAGAGAAATTGAAACTTAGAAATTTGCAAATTTTTCCAAATTTTTGGTAAATTTGGTATTTTTTTATATATAAAAATGATTTTTTTTACTCAATTTTGCCAGTGTCATGAAGTACAATATGTGACGAAAAAACCTTCTCAGAATGGCCTGGATAAGTAATAACATTTTAAAGTTATTCACACATAAAGTGACACTGGTCAGATTTGCAAAAAATGGCCTGGTCCTTAAGGTGATAATAAGTCCGGTCCTTAAGGGGTTAATTTCCCTGTCACGGATGCAGTGCAGATGTACCTCACACAAAAAAATTGGTATAGGTCACCCACAGAATTAACAACCAGATTAATTAATTACTAGGCTTACTAGGTGATGGCTTCTAAGTGCCCACAGCTTAAAAGCTTGTTGATTGGCTGCCCTGCAGCCTTTCAACAAGCTTTATTAAATGCCCAAACACAAACCCAAACTTTTTCTGCAAAATTCGGGTCCGGGCACCCGAACTCGCAAAGTTCGGTACGGATCCGAACTTTGCAGTTCGGGTTCGCTCAACACTAGTCACAGGTCTAAAGTTGGACAATAGTAGATAATGTCCCATTTTGCCATCAACATAGCATGTAGTTTAAGTGGAAAATAAGTTTCAAATATACTACACGTGTTCATTAGAAAACAAATATGACCATGGGTGTCCCTGCTGAAAAAATAACCAATCCAGTATTGCGGCTACATATAGGGACTAACCACTACTCATATAACTTGGAAAAGCTCACTACATGTAAAACAAGAAAAACAAAAGAGGACTTGAGCTGCTAAACAACTAATTATGAAAAAAATACTTTATTGTTGCATAATAATTATTACATATATTGCCGTTAAAAAGGCGAGAGGGACAGAAAAAACACCATCCCGCCATACAATAGACTAGTGAACACCAATGAAATACATGTATAGTCAGAAATTCATCAATCAGATGTATACCATCAAATTCTGGGGTGAGTCCTCATGGCATGAAAGGGGAGACAGGGGTGGACTAACAGATACAAGGGTCCTCATATAAAATCTAGGGTATATTGTAGATGGAGTATATACCGACCTATCTATAATTAAACGTAGCCTAGTATCATATCAATCAGACAAACTGTCTGGGCGATGTACTCCACACGCATGGACTCACCTGGCAGAAATAAGGTCTATATGCCGGGATGGCGTTACCCCGACGCGCGTTTCAGCATGCCTTCGTCCGACGTGTTCATTGTTGAATCCTCTTGAATTATAAAGCATAGCATTAACCAAAAATGCGAGGGATGTTGTTAGTGATTCAATATGCATATCAGCCTATTCTGTGAACCCCTAGTATATTGTCACATGCAAAAAGAGGACTAGAGAATGGGAGTTCTGTTTTTAACCACTTCCAGGCCAGGCCATTTGCCTCCTTCCTGACCAGGCCTAATTTTGCAAATCTGACATATGTCTGACTTTATGTGGTAATAACTTTGGAACGCTTATACTTATCCAAACCATTCTGAGAATGTTTTCTTCTGACTCATTGCACATCATGTTAATGGCAAATTTGAGTCAAGATGTTTTACCTTTATTTATTAAAAAAATCCAAAAGTTACAGAAAATTGGAAAATTCACTATTTTCTAAATTTGAATCTTTCTGCCTTTAACCCTCCTCTTGTGTTATGGTCAGAACCGACCCGTTTTCAGGTTTTGAATGTCTATAAGTATCACATAAATTTGTTTATTGCATCAAGATTTTTTTACTTTGTCAGGAACCTCTATTTAAACAATGTAATAGAAAAAGAATCCTTTTCACTAAATTATAAAATACTGTGGTGAAAATTAAGACGGTTATGGTGTTAGGGTCAATTCTGACCCAGTTATAATATAGGATTATAGGACACTAATAAATGCCAAAACTGAAATCCTAAACACTCTCTCTGCTTAGTAACACTGACAGCCAATCACCTCTCAACCCTGTGACCTGTAGTTAGGGAGGGGCCTATCTCTTTGCCTGCTTGTCTGCTTCTCTAAATAAAGTAAATATTCTATTGAGGTTTATTTTACCATTTTTTAAATTTGAAAATGAGAGGTATGCTATCAAAAGAAAGGTCTAAGGGGTCACACCAAAAATATTAAAACCAATCTTTTCAAGGATAAAGAAGCCTAACAAGGTAACCAAGAGGTAAGAAACAAATTGGATGATAAATAATTGTTCAGAGGGTATATTATGGCTGATTTAAGACACGGGTCAAAACCGACCCGTTAACATCATGGATAGTAACAGAAAGCTAACATAAGAGGAGGGTAGTGATATCTAATAAAATACTTAACATTCACCATATGTCTACTTTATGTCAGCATAATTTTGGTAATGTAATTACGTTAGAAGTTTTAGAATTTTAGAAGCAATTTTTAAAATTTTTAAGAAGATTCCCAAAATCAACTTTTTAAGGACCAGTTCAGTTCTGAAGTCACTTTGAAGAACTCACACAATAAGAACCACCCATAAATGACCCTGTCATTTTAGAAACTACACCCCTCAAACTATTCAAATCTGGTTATAGAAATGTTGTTAAACCATTAAGTATTCCACAGGAATTAAAGCAAAATGGAGGTGAAATTTCAAAATGGCACATTTTTTGCAGATTTTTCCATTTTAATAATTTTTTTCCTATAACAAAACAAGGGTTAACAACAAAACATAACGCAATATTTATTACCCTGATTCTGCAGTTTTCAGAAACACACAATATGTGGTCATAAACCGCAGTATGGTAACATGGCAGGGCTCAGAAGGCAAGGAGCGCCATATGGTTTTTGGAGGGCAGCTTTTGCCAGAATGGTCTTTAGGCGCCATGTTGCATTTGAAGAGACCCTGAGCTATCCCCACAGTGAAAACCCCCAAAAAGTGACCACATTTTGTAAACTACACCACCCAAGGAATTTTTAAGGGGTGTAGTGAGCACTTGACACAACAGGCGTTTCATAGAATTTATAATACTTGGCTGTGAAAATGAAAAATATATATTTTCTTTTTACAAGAAAATTGTGGATTAGGCCCAAACTTTCTTTTTTACAAAGGATAACAGGAGACTACCCCCGACAAAATATCCACCAATTTTCTCCTGAGGACAGTAACACTCCAATTGTGGTCGTAAACTGTTATTTGGGGATATACCAGGGCACAGAAGAGAAGGAGCGGCATCTAGGGACATGGATTTTTCTGACATGGTTTTTTAGAGCGATAACTTTTTTATTTTTTGTTGACTGAGCTGCGTGAGCGGTTATTTTTTGCTGACCAATCTGTAGTTTTTATTGGCACCATTTTGGGGGGGGGCTTTCTGTTCACTTTTTATCAAATTTGGTGAAATTACAAAAAAGCTGTTTGGTGTGATTTTTATATATATTTTTTTTACACCATTCACTTGATGGGGTGGATCATGTGATATTGTTGAAGATCTAGTGGTTACAGATGCAACAATTCCAAATATGTCTATTTTTTATTTTTACGTTTGCATAATAAGAACATTTTTACAAAAAAACATGTTTTATGTTGCCATTTTCTTAGAGCCATATTTAGAAAAATTTTCTTGCTATGGTCTTGTGTGAGGGCTTGCTTTTTGTGGGATGAGGTGACATTTTTATTGCTACCATTTTGAGGTACATACGACTTTTTGATCGGTTGATATTATGTTTTTGGGGAAATGAGGTGATTAAAAGAAGCTGTTTGGCGTTATTTTTATTAGGTTTTTTTTACGACGTTCACTCAATGGGGTATATCAAGTGATAATTTTGTATAGCCAGTGTTTACGGGCACGGTAATACCAAACATGTCTATTTTTTTATTTTTTTAAATGACTTAATTGGGGGATTTTTTTTTAAATTATAAATCACTTTATTTTTTTATTTTACACTTTGTTTCCCCCATAAGGTCATGCAAGACCTCTGAGGGAGATTTAACTTTTGTTTTTCCATTATTGATACTGACATAGTAATCCCAGTTACAGAGGAAATACAGCCCCCAGAGAGGCTGTGCAGCAGTATACAGCAATGTACTGTCTCAGTGCAGGGCGGATCGATTTTTTTTTTAAGACCAGACAGCTCCTGCACTCTCCCGACCCCGGCGGTCACATGACCACCGGGCCGGGACAGGAAATGGCACATCGCTTCCTGATCTGTATACATCTGTATAACATTCAGCGCTGTGTATAAAGCGATCCAGAAGGCAGGGACACCCAGGTATAGTCCCTGCCTTCTGTTTGGGGAGCCCTGCTGTCTCTGACAGTGAGCCTCCAGCACAGCAGCTGAACGATTAGTGTTCCATTCTCAAAACACTGACTATGTGTGGATCTAAACGAACAGCTACACACTTGTCTGAGACTCCAGTAAACAGATGCCCACTGCTTGTGTTGTCTACCAAAGGACAATTATATTTTGTGAAACTGAAATACAATACAATCAGGGGCGGATTAAGTGCATGATAGGCCCGGGGCTGTCTACCCAACTTTGGCCCCTCCCTCTATTTTAGTTTAGGTTTTTTTTGTATGAAGAGGCTGCGGTGCTTCATGAGCACCACAGTCTCTTCCTAGGCCATATATCTTCAAACTAAAAAAAATACCCCAAATTGGGTCCTAAACTGAAAAATGTGGTCGCCAAATTTAAAATACATATAATTATAATAAAAAAGACATGGAGGAGAATACAGCACCACATACAGTACAGACCAAAAGTTTGGACACACCTTCTCATTCAAAGAGTTTTCTTTATTTTCATGACTATGAAAATTGTAGATTCACACTGAAGGCATCAAAACTATGAATTAACACATGTGGAATTATATACATAACAAACAAGTGTGAAACAACTGAAAATATGTCATATTCTAGGTTCTTCAAAGTAGCCACCTTTTGCTTTAATTACTGCTTTGCACAATCTTGGCATTCTCTTGAAGAGCTTCAAGAGGTAGTCCCCTGAAATGGTTTTCACTTCACAGGTGTGCCCTGTCAGGTTTAATAAGTGGGATTTCTTGCCTTATAAATGGGGTTGGGACCATCAGTTGCGTTGAGGAGAAGTCAGGTGGATACACAGCTGATAGTCCTACTGAATAGACTGTTAGAATTTGTATTATGGCAAGAAAAAAGCAGCTAAGTAAAGAAAAACGAGTGGCCATCATTACTTTAAGAAATGAAGGTCAGTCAGTCAGCCGAAAAATTGGGAAAACTTTGAAAGTAAGGGCTATTTGACCATGAAGGAGAGTGATGGGGTGCTGCACCAGATGACCTGGCCTCCACAGTCACCGGATCTGAACCCAATCGAGATGGTTTGGGGTGAGCTGGACCGCAGAGTGAAGGCAAAAGGGCCAACAAGTGCTAAGCATCTCTGGGAACTCCTTCAAGACTGTTGGAAGACCATTTCAGGGGACTACCTCTTGAAGCTCATCAAGAGAATGCCAAGAGTGTGCAAAGCAGTAATCAAAGAAAAGGTGGCTACTTTGAAGAATCTAGAATATTACATATTTTCAGTTGTTTCACACTTGTTTGTTATGTATATAATTCCACATGTGTTAATTCATAGTTTTGATGCCTTCATAGTCATGAAAATAAAGAAAACTCTTTGAATGAGAAGGTGTGTCCAAACTTTTGGTCTGTACTGTACCTCTTACATCCAGTGACATCTCCTGTCATGTAGACCTTCTCTTTCCTCTACTCCTCCATTTGACCCAGACCACCATGGCGAATTCTTTCAGCCGCATCTCGTCTCTACAGTTTGTAACACAGAGACGTTAGATTTCTCAATTTTTCCATCAACCTCCTCATCTTGGTTTCCCCACAGTGTCATCCTGCTGCCACTGTGCCCGTTTTGCTCCCCAATGTCCAAGGTACTATACTGCTGAAAAATTTGTGACCCTAATAGACATAATTAGAGTCATTTATCAAACTGGTGTAAAGTAGAACTGGATTTCCAAAAGAGCTGTCAAATATGAAAGGTGAGATCTGATTGGCTGCTATGCGCAACTAAGCCAGTTCTGCTTTACACCAGTTTGATAAATTACCCCAAATGTTCCTATAGTGTCCACAGCAGCTATAATGTCCCCTAGAGTGCCCCCAGTAATACCACCCTCTATTGGGCTCCAGGCAATAATCCCTGTATAGTGTCCCCAAAAATAATAGAATTGCCCCTACAGTGCCTCCTCAATAGCAACACCCCCATATAGTAATTTCCACCACACTGTCCCATATAGTAATCCCCCATAGTAATTTTCCCCCACACAGTAATTTCCCCCAAACTGCCCCCATATAGTAGTTTGCCCCCACAGAGTAATTTCCCCTACATAGTAATTTGCCCCACACTGCCCCTACATAGTAATTTCCACCACACTGCCCCCACATAGTAATTTCCACCACACTGCCCCCACATAGTAATTTCCACCACACTGCCCCCACATAGTAATTTCCCCCACACTGCCCCCACATAGTAATTTCCACCACACTGCCCCCACATAGCAATTTCCCCACACTGTCCCCACACAATAGTTTTCCCCACACTGTCCCCACACAATAGTTTCCCCCACATACTAATTTGCCCCCACATAGCAATTTCCGCACACTGTCCCCACTTAGCAATTACCCCACACTGTCCCCACATAGCAATTACCCCACACTGTTCCCACATAGCAATTTCCCCACACTGTCCCCACATAGCAATTTCACCACACTGTCCCCACTTAGAAATTACCCCACACTGTCCCCACTTAGAAATTACCCCACACTGTCCCCACATAGCAATTACCCCACGCTGTCCCCACATAGCAATTTCCCCACACTGTCCCCACATAGAAATTACCCCATACTGTCCCAACATAGAAATGACCCCACACTGTCCCCACACAATAGTTTCCCCCACACTGCCCCCACATAGTAATTTGCCCCCAGGATGCCCCATATAGTAATTTGCCCCCACACTGCCCCATATAGTAATTTGTCCCCACATAGTATTCCCTCCCATAATAATTTGGCCCCACAGCCCCCACACTCTCCCCCTCCCCATGTACTCAATGTCTCTTAATATGTCCTACTGTTTGTCCCCCACCCCCCACATGTCCCCCAAAGTAGGCACATGAAATAAAAAAATAAAAAATGAAAAAAAATGAAAATCTAAATACTCACCTAGGCTATGTCCAGGGCCAGGCTCGCAGAGGAAGGCGGGATGAGGCAGTGCTGCGTCCCGACACAGGCGCGCGATGACGATGATTTCACTACCGCATAGGCCTCAGGCCTATGTGCGGCCTGAAGCCTATGGCGGTGATCGGCGACGGGACAGGGAGCTATGCGCTCCCGTGCCCCGCCGCAGTATGTGGGCGTTCGGGTCGGGGTTGGGCCCCCTAGCGGTGCTGGGCCCGGGGCTGCCGACCCGAACGTCCCTATTGTAATCCGCCACTGAATACAATAACAACATATCAGTATACAAAGAGTAAACTAGTATAGCATAAATAACAGATAACACAACAAAAAGGCACTTACAGGTGATGATGTCTCAAGCCCCTTGGGAGAGAAGCAGACAGACTGCATCCATTGAGAATACCAATGTAAAATGACTGAAGACACTTTCTAAACCAAGGGTCACTTCCTGCCTTAGTGATTTACATAACCTGGGCGAGGCTGCCACTCCCTTTTGCCACTAGATGGCAGTGATAAACTTCACAGCCCATATAGATAACTATAACTTAATTAGCCTGTAAAGGCAGCACACTCCTATCCTGATATAATACATTATATCACTACCTATACATATCTACTGTACAGGGAAAAAACACTAATAAAGAAAACATTCCAGTCTAGAACTGGTAACATAAACTACAACATGAGTCTACAATGTCAATGTCTCTTGACTATGGTACTTCAAGCTGATAGCCCACATGAAGAAATAGTTTTGTCCATAAACCCATCTTCGGATTGAAGAAGCCGTGTAAGCCGTGTAATGGGATGGGCTTCCCAGGATACAGCGAAGTCACAGACAAGGAAAGCGACACTGACACCAGCTTTACATGCAAGAACAGAAACTTTACTTTGGAAACAGTAATAACACAAGAACAAACAGTATAAGTAATACCCTAGGCCCACAGTCACCGTCCCTGTCCGAGGGACAGGCCTAGCCCATTGGCGCACACAGCAGAGCCTACAAGGCGTACTGTGCCGCTAAAGAGGACACACCTAACCAGTGGCAGACGCAGCAGAGCCTGCAAGTCAATTACTGCGCTGCAGTCCAGTACAGTAAGGCCTAACAAAGCTATAACCCTATCTAACTAGCTAATACAAGGCCTAGGCTAGTCTCTGTTACTTTAGGCACCAAACAGTAAAGTACAAGTGGTAATCAGGTGTACTGACCTGCGTCCGTTTTGGGCCCTAGGATGCCGCTTACCCGGGATGGCCACCAAGCTCTCAGCAACCGTGCAGCCTTGCTTGATGATAAGGTTTTCTGTCCATACACTGGAACTGGTCTTCCTGGGACAACCTCTCTTTCAAAGAGCTGGATCCAGAAAGGGGACAACAGATACTCTCCTTCCTTTGAGTGTCCATTCACTGCCGGACATCCGCAAGCCAGGATGGAATCGGATTCAGTCCCTCACAGCACAATCCTTCCACCATGTCAGATCAACACTTCCTGGTTCACTCAGAAGAGAAAAAACGCTGAACTTTACGTCGAGTGTGTGGACCTTAGAGGGTGCACTAACACAACCGGTCATAAGCAATATTTAGGTTTCAGCAATTTTCCGTTTTATTCATAGACAACGCGTTTCGGGGTACT
Source organism: Bufo bufo (assembly GCF_905171765.1). NCBI lineage: Eukaryota > Metazoa > Chordata > Amphibia > Anura > Bufonidae > Bufo > Bufo bufo. Next base: position 421,723,387 of record NC_053391.1, on the reverse strand, counting down.
GGAAACCCCTTTATCAAGTCTAAAAGGAGGATTAATAAAAAGAAAAATGGACACACATGTGGAAGAACATAATACATGTGTGCCTATCCATATAAAGAGATGTGTGACAATCGTATAATAATAAATATAGAAAATTATATAAAAATATATATAAATATAAATACATATATATAAATAGATATGAAGATTAGAATAAAAATTGATAAATAATAATGAAAATAAATGAAAATAAAAACTGCATATATATGAGAAAAAAATAAAACAGAAAATAATCTTTTTAGTAGTGTTGATCGAGCACTAAAGTGCTCAGGTGCTCGAGTAGAACACTTTGGGATGCTTGGGTGCTCTACAGAGCACCCGAGCACAATGGAAGTCAATGGAAGAACCTGAGCATTAAACCAGGCACCCCCTGCTCTGAAGAAGGGAGGGTATCTGCTTCACAGGAAAAGCTCAGAAATTGATGGAAACACCACCGAAGTGGTTCGGGAACATCATGGGGAGGATGTCTGGATGCACCTTGGACTCCCAGGTCGCTGCTGGGAACGATGTTGTCCGAGTAGTACGCCACTTTTACAGACTGACAATGATACGCACAAAACGGAAGATAAAATCGATTTTAGAGGAAAAATTGTTAGGAAATATTCTTTCCTGTATATTTACTTGTTTATAAAGTGCAAGTGCTGACAAAAATTACAAGGAAGAGTCACTCCGATAAAACCTGTATATCACATAAAGGAGGGCCTCATTCACATTGTGGTACAATTGTTCAGGTAGTGGGACTCCTACACTCATAAAGCCGATGCACTAAGTGAAAGGGCTGCCAAAAAGTACAAGGAACCGGCACTCCAATACACCCTTTATTACACATAAAGGATGGCATCATACACACCCTTGAAATATTATGATTGATGGCCTGCTGGTGACCCTCAAAAACATTAGGAACAAGGGCCTGCTGGTGACCCTCTAAAACACGTTACAAAGGAAATGTAGCTCAGCTAGTTTCACTGTCCGCAGCGGACACCGTGTACGGAAAAAGTACACTGGATGTCATAGATATTTTGGGTATGCGCACATGTTACACAGGAGAAATACCGCAGATAATGTCGCTGATGTCACCACCGGCTAATAAAAAATTACAGGGAATGTCACAGGTATTTGGGATGTGGAAACGTTTAAGATTGAGCGAACCTGAACTGTAAAGTTCGGGTTCATAGCGAACTTTAGGATTTTTGGACCCCGAACCAGAACTTTTCAGTAAAATTTCAGGTTCGAGTTCAGCGATTTTATGGCGCTTTTTGGAAGGCTGCAGAGCAGCCAATCAACAAGCGTTTAACTCTTGTGCCCTTAGAAGTCATCACAGCCATGCCTACTAATGGCATGGCTGTATTTGGCCAGTGCAGCATGTGACCCAGCCTCTATATAAGCTGCAGTCACGTAGCGATGCACGTCACTCTGCTCTTCTTAGAATAGGAATAGGATACTGCTGCTATGAGGGAGAGAATGGGAAAGAATCTATCTGTTATCAGAACTTGTTAACTCAGCGATCTACAGCGATTTTTTTTTTTGTGGGTGCAGTGCAACTTTTTTTTTACCCTGCCCTGAGCCCAGTGACACAAAAAAATTACTTTTATCCGTCTGTTAGTAAGGTGGACGTCGGCGGACATTTTGTGCAAGTTCAGTGCAGCAGCTCAGCATACTGTATGTGCCAGGGACAATAATTTAACCTTGTTCTTTTAGTTCAGTGGGCAACATATATCCATTTTTTAAGTGCACCTGCACTGCATATATGCCAGGGGAAAGCAAAATAATATAGGGAATCATTCTGTGAGTTCAAGGACCCAGGGGGTTACATAGTCACATTTTTTTCTGTAAAGTACAATCCAAGTAAATCCATCTGTTAGATTCTAACATAGTAACATAGTACATAAGGACGAAAAAAGACATTTGTCCATCCAGTTCGGCCTGTTATCCTGCAAGTTGATCCAGAGGAAGGCAAAAAAAAAACTGAGGTAGAAGCCATTTTCCCCACTTTAGGGGAATTTCCTTCCCGACTCCAATCAGGCAATCAGACCAACTCCCTGGATCAACGACCCCTCTCTAGTAGCTATAGCCTGTAATATTATTACGCTCCAGAAATACATCCAGGCCCCTCTTGAATTCCTTTATTGTACTCACCATCACCACCTCCTCAGGCAGAGAGTTCCATAGTCTCACTGCTCTTACTGTAAAGAATCCATTTCTATATTTGTGTACAAACCTTCTTTCCTCCAGACGCAGAGGATGTCCCCTTGTCACAGTCACAGTCCTGGGGATAAATAGATAATGGGATAGATCTCTGTACTGACCCCTGATATATTTATACATAGTAATTAGATCTCCCCTCAGTCGTCTTTTTTCTAACGTGAATAACCCTAATTTTGATAATCCTTCAGGGTACTGTAGTTGCCCAGTTCCAGTTATTACTTTAGTTGCCCTCCTCTGGACCCTCTCCAGCTCTGCTATGTCTGTCTTGTTTACAGGAGCCCAGAACTGTACACTGTACTCCATGTGTGGTCTGACTAGCGATTTGTAAAGTGGCAGGACTATGTTCTTATCACGGGCATCTTTGCCCCTTCTGATGCAACCCATTATCTTATTGGCCTTGGCAGCAGCTGCCTGACACTGGTTTTTGCAGCTTAGTTTGCTGTTTATTAAAATTCCTAGATCCCTTTCCATGTCAGTGTTACCAAGTGTTTTATCATTTAGTATGTACGGGTGACTTGCATTATTCCTTCCCATGTGCATAACTTTACATTTGTCAGTGTTAAACCTCATCTGCCACTTATCTGCCCAAGCCTCCAATCTATCCAGATCCCTCTGTAGTAGTATACTGTCCTCTTCAGTGTTAATTACTTTACACAGTTTTGTGTCATCTGCGAAAATTTATACTTTACTATGCAAGCCTTCTACAACATCATTAATAAATATATTGAAGAGAATAGGGCCTAATACTGACCCCTGAGGTACTCCACTAGTGACAGTGACCCAATCTGAGTCTGTGCCGTTAATAACCACCCTCTGTTTTCTATCATTGAGCCAGTTACTTACCCACTTACAGACGTTTTCTCCCAGTCCAAGCATTCTCATTTTATATACCAACCTTTTATGAGGTACAGTGTCAAATGCTTTGGAGAAGTCCAGATACACGACATCCATTGATTCACCGCTGTCAAGTCTAGAACTTACCTCCTCATAGAAACTGATAAAATTTGTTTGGCATGACCGATCCCTCACGAAGCCATGCTGATATGGCGTTATTTGCTTTTTTCCGTTGAGATGCTCTAAGATAGCATCTCTCAGAAAACCTTCAAACAGTTTACCCACAACAGATGTTAAACGTACCGGCCTATAGTTTCCAGGCTCTGTTTTTGGACCCTTTTTGAATATTGGCACCACATTTGCCATGCGCCAATCCTGTGGGACATTCCCTGTCAGTATAGAATCTGCAAATATCAGAAATAAGGGTCTGGCTATGACATTACTTACGGGGGTGTATGCCATCCGGTCCTGGCGATTTGTCTATTTTAATCTTTTTAAGTCGCTGATGTACTTCTTCCTGGGTCAGACAGGACACTTTTAATGGGGAATTTATTTTTGCATTCTGCATGTCATCTGACAGTTTATTTTCCTCAGTGAATACATTGGAGAAAAAAATATTTAACAGCTTTGCTTTCTCCTCTTCGTTCTCTGCGACTCCCCCCTCATTACTCTTAAAAGGGCCGACACTATGGGGAATTTTTTTACATTTTTAGCTAAAAAGTACATTTGCGCCCTGCACTGAATTTGTGACAGTCCAATACAAGCGTTAAATACCGCTGTTATATTCTGGGTTTAAAAAAACACCCATTTTGTGCAAGACCCTACAATTGGGCCTTTGCTGCATTTGTCACAGGCAAATACAAGCTTTAAATACTGCAATAATATTCTGGGTTTAAAAAAAACACCCATTTTGTTAAAGACACTACATTTGGGGCCTTTGCTGCATTTTTCACAGTCAAATACAAGCTTTAAATTCTGCAATTATATTCTGGGTTTAAAAAAAACACTCATTTTGTACAAGACCCTACATCTGGGGCCTTTGCTGCATTTTTGACAGTCAAATACAAGCTTTAAATACTGCAATTATATTCTGGGTTTAAAAATACACCCATTTTGTGGAAGACCCTACATCTGGGGCCTTTGCTACATTTCTGACAGTCCAATACAAGCATAAAATACTGCAATTAGAGCTAGCCTTGCGGTTCACCCGGTGGTCGTTTCGCGGCAAACTTTGCGTGTTCGCGATTCGCAGAACATGCGAACATATGGAGATATTCGCGCCCGCCATATTATTTTGCATTGTCAAGAACTTTGACCCATGACACATCCATCAGGTGGTACAGGACAGTCAATTGAAATGTTTCAGCACATGGACAAACCCTCTACCTTATAAATAAACCTGATCTGGCTGCCATTTTACATTCAGTGTTTTGCCAGTGTAGTGAGAGGTTGCTGTGTGGAGCAGGGACAGGCTGTTAGGGACACCAAACGCTAGATAATAGGGCCACAAAAGTCCTTTTAAGGACTGGTATAGGTGTGCTATCGATAGGTGTGATACACAGAGGGGTGTGATATACTTATACTTTTATAATGAGTCAAAAACACAGATCTATATAGTGATCACCTGGAAGTCAAGGTCCTAGGAACGAGGGGCTTACTAGGGCCATTTTTATATAGGGTAAGGTTACAGATGGGGTCGCACTTATCAGGGCAGGTGGTCTGTGGTTAGGCTATCAGGGCCAGAATAGCACCCCGCTGTAGGGCAATATCAGGGACAGTTCTTTGCCCACCCTGTCCATCAATACCACATCATCTAGCCCAGGGATAGATGTTTTTTGCTTTCCCTCCAGGATTCATAGATGTGCACTGGAACCACCCGGTTTGTGGTAGGACATATGGTTTCTGATTTGGTGCTGCCGAGCACCTGATTTAGTGCTGCAGAGCACTTGTTATTGCCTACCACATCTATGCTTTTTGCTTAACTTTAATAATTAAATTTATTTTCAATTTGAGGTATATCTTTTCCATTCACCCGTCCGCAAAATGGGTCTGCATACATTTTTCGGAATGGGTGCAGACCCATTAATTTTAAATGGGGCCGGAATGTGCTGTCCGCATCCGCATTTGGAGATCAGCATCCACATTTGCGGATCCGCACTTCCGCATCCGGGCCGGCGATGTGCAGTCCGCAAATTGCGGAATGTACACTGCTGGTGTCCGTGTTTTGCAGATCCGCAAAACACTTGCGGATGTGTGAATGGACCCTGATAGTAACATTATTAAAGGTTACTTTTTATCTTTATGTATATTCTAATGGATTGCGTTCCTTGTACAATGTTATAATATATTTTCTATGTTAGAAAGTATATTATAGTGCACTTGCATTGTGCGGCAGTTGTGTGCAGTTCTGCTGCGATACTGCAGGTATATAGAGGAACAAGAGTTATTGGAACAAATAATTTCTACTGGTGTGATATACCAGTCGCCCCCCAAAAAAATTTATTGAAGCGGGGTGTTATATACCAATATACTTTCTTTATAGTGCATTTGGGTACTGTATAGTGCATTTGCGCATGCGCATACGCGAAAATGATATTGCCGATATTTCGCATTAATAAAAAATTATGAATGGAGATCGCAAATATGAATAATACATCTGGTATGTCACTGTCCATGTTGTGGGACTATTTGAGCTAAAGGTTTTTCAGGTTCGCCTGCCATTAAAATGAATGGGACCCGCCGCAAACTTGCGGTTCGCGAACATTTGATCGTGTTCGCGAACCGTCCCGGCAGGTGTTCGTCCATCACTAACTGCAATTATATTTTGGGTTAAAAAAAAACACCCAATTTGTGCAAGACACTACATCTGGGGCCTTTGCTGCATTTGTCACAGTAAAATACAAACTTTAAATCCTGCAGTTATATTCTGGGTTTAAAAAAACACCCATTTTGTGCAAGACCCTACATCTGGGGCCTTTGCTATATTTCTGACACTCCAATACAAACTTTAAATACTGCAGTTATATTCTGGGTTTAAAAAAAAACATTTTGTGCAAGACCCTACATCTGGGGCCTTTGCTGCATTTGTCACAGTCAAATACAAGCTTTAAATACTGCAATTATATTCTGGGTTTAAAAAAACACCCATTTTGTGCAAGACCCTTCATCTGGGGCCTTTGCTGCATTTATCACAGTCAAATACAAGCTTTATATACTGCAATTATATTCTGGGTTTAACCCCTTAAGGACACATGACGTATCGGTACGGCATGTTTCCCGAGTCCTTAAGGACTCATGACGTACCGGTACGTCATGTGTTGTTCCGATCACTGCCGCCCGGCTGTGATCGGAACAAGGTGCCTGCTCAAATCATTGAGCAGGCACCTCGGCTAAATGCGCGGGGGGTCCCGTGACCCCCCCATGTCGGCGATCGCAACAAACCGCAGGTCAATTCAGACCTGCGGTTTGTTGCTCTTTCTGCAGTTTCTGATCCCGGATCAGAAACTTTAGTATTTCTAAAATACATATGTTTCACCACCCCTGCACCTCTGAAGGATTTTATCCCGGTGGGAGGTGCAGGGGGGGTGTTGCGGGCGGTGCGGGCTGTGCGGGAGGCGGACGGTGCGGCAGGCGGGATCGCGAACCCCCGCCCGCCTCCCCTTGAATAATCGTTGGTGTACAGTGGGTATACCAGGGTGTCAGCACATTGCTGACACCCTGGTATAAACGGCTGACATCTGTGATGCGATGTCAGCCTTTTAACCCTTTCCATACCGCGGTCCGTACGGACCGCTGTATGGAAAAGGTTAACAGCTCAGGGAGCTCCCTCCCTCTCCCATCGGGGGGCTGCTGTGCCTTTGCATCCCCCCAATGGGGAGGGAGAGAGCCCCCAGACAGCCCCCAGACAGCCCCCCTCCTTACCCTTCCCCGTCTGCACAGTTCTGGCCACTACTGAGCAGAAGGGGAAGGTTCCCATGGCATAGATCTGTTCAGACAAAGTGTAAGTAAAATACAGTACAGTACACTGTATATTGTACTGTACTGTATTATACAGACATTAGACTCACTGGATCTTCAAGAACCAAGTGGGTCTGGGTCCAAAAAAAGTTTAAAAAAGGGAAAAAAAGAAAAAATAAAAAAACACATTTATCACTGATTAAAAATGAAAAAAAATAAAAAATTCCCTACACATGTTTGGTATCGCCGCGTCCGTAACAACCTGATCTATAAAACGGTCATGTTACTTTACCCGAAAGGGGAATGCCATAAAAATAAAAAATAAAAAACTATGATGAAATTGAAATTTTGCCCACCTTACTTCCCAAAAAAGGTAATAAAAGTGATCAAAAAAGTCGCATGTACGCGAAAATTGTAACAATCAAACCGTCATCTCATCCCGCAAAAATCATACCCTACCCAAGATAATCACCCAAAAACTGAAAAAACTATGGCTCTTAGACTATAGAAACACTAAAACATGATTTTCTTTTTTCAAAAATGAAATCATTGTGTAAAACTTACATAAATAAAAAAAAGGTATACATATTAGGTATCGCCGCGTCCGTATCGACCGGCTCTATAAAGATATCACATGACCGAACCCCTCAGGTGACCACCGTAAATTTTTTTAAATAAAAACGGTGTAAAAAAAAGCCATTTTTTGTCACCTTACGTCACAAAAAGTGTAATAGCAAGTGATCAAAAATGCACCCCAAAATAGTGCCAATCAAACCATCATCTCATCCCGCAAAAAATGAGACCCTACTTAAGAAAATCGCCCAAAAAAGATTATGGAGACATTAAAACATTTTTTTTTTTTTAAATGAAATCATTGTGTAAAACTTACATAAATAAAAAAAATTGTATACATATTAGGTATCGCCGTGTCCGTGACAACCTGCTCTATAAAATTACCACATGATCTAACCTGTCATAAGGAATGTTGTAAAAAACAAAAACAAAAAACGGTGCGGCGCAGGCGCGTGACGCAGTGACTGACGCTGCCAGCGCTCGTCCTCCCGGCCTGCCTCCTCCCTCCTCTCTGCTACCGAGCGATTGTAAGTACCGTAATACAGGCGCTGATTACCCAGAATTTGTATACATTACCAATGCCTACAATTACAGATACGATTATATACAGTGAGCAGGGCCCGTGTAGTAGAATACAGTCACTGCACGGGCCCCGCTGTCCTTATAAAACCAGATGCCGGCTCCCAGCCCCTCCTCCCTCTCAGCTGATACACCCGACGTGCGGCATCGCGGCGCGGCATATCATTGAATATTCGGCAAAATGCTGCATTCCCCACATAAGACGCACTGTTATTTCCCCCCCACTTTTGGGGGGGAAAAGTGCTTCTTATAGGGCAAAAAATACGGCAAGTGTTAAATACTGCTGTTATATTGCGGTTTGAAAAAAACAGCCATTTTGTGCAAGACACATCATTTGCTGCCTTTGCTGCATTTCTGAGAGTCCAATATAAGCGTTAAATACTGCTGTTATATTGTGGTTTGAAAAAAGACTTATTTTGTGCAAGACACTTCATTTGCGGCATTTGCTGCATTTCTGAGAGTCCAATACAAGCTTTAAATACTGCTGTTATATTGTGGTTTGAAAAAAACACCCATTTTGTGCAAGACACTTCATTTGCTGCCTTTGCTGCATTTCTGAGAGTCCAATATAAGCGTTAAATACTGCTGTTATATTGTGGTTTGAAAAAAGACTTATTTTGTGCAAGACACTTCATTTGCGGCCTTTGCTGCATTTCTGAGAGGGCAATACAAGCATTAAATACTGCTGTTATATTCAGGGTTTTAAAAAAACACCCATTTTGTGCAAGACACTACATTTGCGGCCTTTGCTGCATTTCTGAGAGTCAAATACAAGCGTTAAATACTGCTGTTAAATTTTTCCTCTTTTTTGATTCCGGCACTGCCTTACTGTCAGTGAACTTAAATGTTGACTATTGGCAGTTACATAGTCGCCTAACATAAACAATTTTTGGTTTGATTGGTGAACGCAAAGAATGAGGAGAGCGTCAAATAAGAGACAAGGCCCCGGTCGTGGTGCTGCTGGTGTTGGTGGAGCTCCTGTTGCAGGGAGAGGACATGGTAGATCTGTGCCAGCTACACGCACAAGTGAAATACCTTCCTCAGGTGCAAGTAGGCGACAGAACCTTCAGCGTTATTTGGTCAGGCCTAATGCGGCTCTACGAATGATGAGGCCAGAACAAGTACAGGCGATAGTAGATTGAGTGGCTGACAGTGCCTCCAGTTCCTTCACATTGTCTTCACCCAGTCTCCTGCTGAAAGATCAGAGTTGGCACCTGCAGCCCATGGCCATCAGTCTTTCACCCCGAACCCCCTTGCAAATCAGCCAAGCAGTCTGAGCCCCAAGTTAAGCAACAGTCTCTTATGCTTTTTGATGACTCTGTTAGCAGGGTTTCCCAGGGCCATCCACATAGCCCTGCCCCAGAAGTGGAAGAGATTGAGTGCACCGATGCCCAACCACTTATGTTTCAGGATGAGTACATGGGTGGACCACCGCAGCACATCTCGGATGATGACGAAACACAGGTGCCAACTGCTGTGGTTTTCTGCAGTGTGCAGACAATCAAGGAGGGCAGGGGTGAAGACTGGGTGGAAGATGATGTGGAGGACGATGAGGTCCTCAACCCCACATGGAATCAAGGTCATGCGAGTGACCTGTGTAGTTCGGAGGAAGAGGCGGTGGTCGCACAGAGCCACCAGCACAGCAGAAGAGGGAGCATGGTGCAAAAGCAGAGTGGCCATCCCCTAGACAGTATGCCTGCTACTGCCCACCAAAGGACCGAGCACACCAAAGCCAGCTGCAAGGAGTTCCCTGGCGTTGCAGTTCTTCAGACAATGTGCTGACGACAAGACACAAGTGGTTTGCACGCTGTGCAATCAGAGCCTGAAGTGAGGCTTAAACGTTCTCAACTTGAGCACAACCTGCATGACCAGGCATCCAAGTGCAAAGCACAAACTGCAGTGGAGTAGACACCTCAAAAAAAAAAAGGTCTCTGGCTCCTCCTGCTTCCTCTTCTGCTGCAGTTTCAACCTCTTCATCCCCCTCTGGAGTGACAGTGGCACATGCCACCCCGCAAACAGAGGATGTGCCAGCAACGCCACCACTTGGGTCACCAAGCATCTCCACAATGTCCCATGGAAGCGGAAGTACCCCCATACCCACCCGCGATCCCTGGCCCTGAATGCCAGCATTTTAAAATTACTGGGCTTTGAAATGCCATCATTCCGTCTGCTGGAGACGGAGAGTTTTAAAAGCCTTATGGCGGTGGCTGTCCCATAGTACGTCATGCCCAGCCGCCACTACTTTTTTAGGCGAGCCATCCCTTCTCTGCACAGCCAAGTGGGGGACAAAATTAGGTGTGCACTGCGCAACGCCATCTGTGGCAAGGTCCACCTAACTACGGATACGTGGACCAGTAAGCACAGTCAGGGATGTTATATCTCCCTAACAGCACAATGCAGTAGCGGCTGGGTCTGAGGCGGATAGCAGTTTGGAGCATGTCCTTTCACCACCGAGGATTGCAGGGCACTTCAGTTTGCCTCCTTTTGCTTCCTCCTCCTACTCCGCTTCCTTATCCTCTACCGCCTCCTCATCCGGTCAGCGTAACACCGTCACCACCAACTTCAGCACAGCCAGGGGTAAACGAGAGCAGGCAGTTTTAAAACGTATCTGTTTGGTGGACGGGCCTAGAACAACAGACCGATGAGTGGTTGGTGCCAGTGAGCCTCAAGCCCGGCCTGGTGGTGTGCAATAATGGGGGAAATCTCGTAGCAGCTCTGGGCCTAGCCGGTTTGACGCAAATCCCTTGCCTGGTGCATATGCTGAATTTGGTGGTGCAGAAATTCCTTAAAAATTACCCCAATATGTCAGAGCTGCAGAATAAAGTACGGGCCGCCTGTGCGCGCTTTTGGCGTTCTCACCCTGCTGCTGCTCGCTTGTCAGCGCTGCAGCGTAACTTTGGCCTTCCCATTCACCGCCTCATATGCGACGTGCCCACAAGGTGGAACTCCACCTTGCACTTGCTGAGCAGACTGTGTAAGCAGCAGCAGGCGATAATGGAGTTCCAGCTGCAGCACGCACGGGTGAGTCGCTCTGCGGAACAGCACCACTTCACCACAAATGAGTGGGCCTCCTTGCGAGATCTGTATTCCTTGTTGTGCTGTTTCGAGTACTCCACCAACATGGCCAGCGCCGATGATGCCGCTCTCAGCATTACTATCCCACTTCTATGCCTCCTTGAAAAAATGCTTCAGGTAATGATGAAAGAGGATGTGGCACAGGAGGGGGAGGAAGAGGGATCATTTACAAGGGTTTCAGGCCAGTCATTCACAAGTGGCTTTGAGGGTGGGTTCCTGCACCAACATACGCCAGGTACACAAATTGTCCAGCCAGGGCACAGTTCTGGAGGATTACAAAGTGGAGGATGAGGAGGAGGAGATGGAGGAGGAGGAACCGTGTTCACAACAGTGTGGCACCCAAACCAGCTCATGGCCATCTCTGGTGCGTGGCTGGAGAGATACAGAGAACACAGATGATAAACCTCCCACAGAGGACAGCTTGTCGTTGCCTCTGGGCAGCCTCGCAAACATGAGCGATTACATGCTGCAGTGTCTCCGCAACGACCGCCGAGTTGGCCACATTCTAACTTGTGCGGATTACTGGGTGGCCATCCCCGTTTCAAGGACAACAAACCGTCCTTAATTCCGTCACTGGAGCGTGATCTTAAGATGCGCCAGTACAAGCGCACGCTGGAAGACGCGCTGCTGATGTCATTCCCACCTGACAGTGGGGGCACAGTGGAAGCACAAGGAGAAGGCAGAGGAGGAGGAAGAGGTTGTTAACTCAGCTGGAGCACCAGCAGCACCTCAGAAGGCAGGGTTAGCATGGCCGAAATGTGGAAAAGCTTTGTCAGCACGTCACAACAACCAGCTGATATGGAACTTCTTAGCAGGAGGCAGCATTTCAGCAACATGGTTGAGCAGTATGTGTGCACACACCTACACGTACTGACTGATGGGTCTGCCCCCTTCAACTTCTGGGTCTCCAAATTGGGCACATGGCCTGAGCTTGCCCTTTACGCCTTAGAGGTGCTGGCCTACCTGTCACGGCTGTGTCATGGTCTGGTGTAGTGGACCATGACACTTTTGCCGTGCATGCTTGTTGCTGGTGGCAACATGTTGTTTTGCATGTTTTGACACTTCCCCTTTAAGTTGTGTGTCCCTTCCCATTCTGGTGTGTTCGGGGTTAAGATATGTGCTTGGTGGAACTGGGTGTGACCGCTGGCTCTTCTTATACTGTGTTTTGAGCCTGAAGGTCAGTCGGTAGTTTGCCTGTATTTGTGTAGGAGCTCTGCTCATTTCTGAATGTGTCATGTTACCTGTGTGAGGGCATCCTAATTGGACATTGTTTGTCTCCCTTTGTCTCCTTTCCCCTCCTCACCTGGTATGTTGTTTGGTGTGGTTTATGTCATGTCTGGTGTTCCATGTCAGGTCGGTTTGGTGTTTTGATCTGCATGGATGATTGATATTTTCCCCAGTCTGTTGTTGAACCTAAAAGATATTTGCAGCCTTGCCTGGAGCCACCTTGCTTCGGTGTCCGCATGGGGGTCCAGGTTGTCTTGGTGTTTTTCCATCTTTGCTGCGTCAGGTAAGTGTTTGATGTTCTGGTGTGCTGTTGTTTCTCCAGGTGCTTACCTGCCATTCAGTTGCTGCTGATTGTCTTTTCCCTTCCATCTGTTACTAGGCAGCTGGAGACTCCGGTTCGTCTGAGTCCCTGAGGAACCGGTTGTCTCCTATTCCTGACCCCTATGCCAGGGACCGTTAGGGTCAGTAGGATCCAGGTTCGAGTGTATGAGCCCTCCCACCTTTAGGGGCGCTCATACTGTCAGGAGATCAGGGTCAGGATTATGGTGACTGTAGGAGGTGACCTGCTCTCTATCCCTGTTTTGTGGCCTAGTATCAGTTCCCATTATATGGTGAGGGGTTTCTCCCACTCCCCACCATGACACTACCCTGCAGCCAATGTATTGTCTGAACGTGTGGGGCGTTATCACAAACAAGCGCAGCCGCCTGTCCACGGCCAATATGGACAAGCTCACGTTCATTAAAATGAACCAGGCATGGATCCCACAGGACATGTCCGTACCTTGTGCGTAATAGACATGTATACCAGCCTTACCCAGCCATTGTTATACTCTGGCGCACTTTCTAATTGTTGTATTTTTTATATTTCCAAATGTTTTGGGGTGTACCCTAATTTAAACAAAAAATAAAGTAAAAAATAAAACCAAAAACCAGTGTTGGCTACCTCCTCCTCCACCACTGCCGCTTCCACCTACACCGCGATGTCCACTGACTCCTCAACCTCCTACTCCATATGGACCTCTACCTCCTAGATCAGCGGTCCCCAACAGGGCAGTCTTTAACTCTGTACTAAAGGCGATCAGGGCAGTCTTTAACTTCCATTATGGAAGCGCTTCATTAGTACAGAAGGACCAGGAAGCGGTGAAGGATCTATATTCAGCACTTCCTGGTTCACGGCTCGGCTATCGGCTGTGCAGGGCTGCACACAGCGTGAGGTCGCTCTGTGACCTCACACTGTGCGCCGCTATACACAGCCAGCCGACAGCAGAATAAAGAGGATCGCGATGGTGACCAGGAGCAGGAGAGGTAAGTGTTTTTTTAAATTTTATTTTATTTGCACTAGGGGCTGATGGCTGACCTGGGGGACATATGGCTGACATGAGGGGCAGGCATGAGGGGCAGGCATATGGGGCAGACATATGGGGCAGACATGAGGGGCAGACATGAGGGGTAGGCATATGGCTGACATAGGGGGGTTTATGGCTGACATAAGGTTTGGGGGTTGATCTGAGCCATTGGGGGTCTGATCTGAGGTCTGATTAACATTGGGGGTCTGATTGCTGGTCTGACCTGAGGTGTAATGAAAAATATTTTTTTCTTATTGTTCTCCTCTAAAACCTAAGTGCATCTTATAGGGCAAAAAATACGGTACAGTGCAGCAGAGACCAGTGCAGCAGAAACCATATTTAGTTTATATAGTCGTTATATAGTGTTATATATTTTAATATGCACCTTGTGTTTTGTTATGCGCGTGAATTAGTTAGCCCCGCCCAATGTTTTGGGGTCTACCCAAATTTAAACAAAAAATAATAATAATAAAATAAAAAACAAAACAAAAAAACAGTGTTGGCTACCTCCTCCTCCTCCTCCACCGCTGCTTCCACCTACACCGCCACATCAACCTCCGACTCCATATGGACCTCCTCCTCCTAGATCAAGATTATTATTTTATATTTTTACGTATTTTATGTTATTTGAAGTCATTTCCCTATCCACATGACTTTATTTAGAGCCATTTTAGTGTTCGGGTCCCCATTGACCTTAATGGGGTTCTGGTTCGGGGTCAAGTTCGGGTCCCGAACTCAAACTTCTTTGCAAAGTTCGGCCGAACCCGTCAAACCTGAACATCCAGGTGTCCGCTCAACTCTACTATCTATCTAATGTAATGACACAGCAAAGCACAGACCACAGCAATGACACTGCTGTCTCTCTCTCAGAACTGCAAAAAACTGCAGAAAATGGCTGCTGGGGATTTTCTTATATAGTAAGGGATAGGCAACTTTCCTATTGGTTGCTAGGGATATTTCTAAGTTCAGACAAAGATATCGCAGCCTTCTAATTGGCCCACAAGCAAGAAGCAGTGAGTAGAGTTGAGCGAACACCTGGATGTTCGGGTTCGAGAAGTTCAGCCGAACTTCCCGGAAATGTTCGGGTTCGGGATCCGAACCCGTTCTGAACTTCGTCCCGAACCCGAACCCCATTGAAGTCAATGGGGACCCGAACTTTTGGGCACTAAAAAGGCTGTAAAACAGCCCAGGAAAGAGCTAGAGGGCTGCAAAAGGCAGCAACATGTAGGTAAATCCCCTGCAAACAAATGTGGATAGGGAAATGAATTAAAATAAAAATTAAAAAAATAAAAATGAACCAATATCAATTGGACAGAGGTCCCATAGCAGAGAATCTGGCTTCACGTCAGCAGAGAATCAGTCTCTTCATGCCATAGCAAAGAATCTGGCTTCATGTCAGCAGAGAATCAGTCTCTTCATGCCATAGCAGAGAATCTGGCGTCATGTCAGCGCAGAATCAGTCTTTATGTCATAGCAGAGAATCAGGCTTCACGTCACCCACCACTGGAACAGGCCACTGTCACACATTTAGGCCCAGGCACCCAGGCAGAGGAGAGGTCCCGTAACAGAGAATCTGGCCTTATGTCAGCGCAGAATCTGTCTTCATGTCATAGCAGAGAATCAGGCTTCACGTCACCCACCACTGGAACAGGCCACTGTCACACATTTAGGCCCCGGCACCCAGACAGAGGAGAGCGGTCCCGTAACAGAGAATCTGGCCTTATGTCAGCGCAGAATCTGTCTTCATGTCATAGCAGAGAATCAGGCTTCACGTCACCCACCACTGGAACAGGCCACTGTCACACATTTAGGCCCAGGCACCCAGGCAGAGGAGAGAGGTCCCGTAACAGAGAATCTGGCCTTATGTCAGTGCAGAATCTGTCTTCATGTCATCGCAGAGAATCAGGCTTCACGTCACCCACCACTGGAACAGGCCACTGTCACACATTTAGGCCCAGGCACCCAGACAGAGGAGAGTGGTCCCGTAACAGAGAATCTGGCCTTATGTCAGCGCAGAATCTGTCTTCATGTCATAGCAGAGAATCAGGCTTCACGTCCCCCACCACTGGAACAGGCCACTGTCACACATTTAGGCCCAGGCACCCAGGCAGAGGAGAGAGGTCCCGTAACAGAGAATCTGGCCTTATGTCAGTGCAGAATCTGTATTCATGTCATAGCAGAGAATCAGGCTTCGCGTCACCCACCACTGGAACAGGCCACTGTCACACATTTAGGCCCAGGCACCCAGGCAGAGGAGAGAGGTCCCGTAACAGAGAATCTGGCCTTATGTCAGCGCAGAATCTGTATTCATGTCATAGCAGAGAATCAGGCTTCACGTCACCCACCACTGGAACAGGCCACTGTCACACATTTAGCCCCCGGCACCCAGACAGAGGAGAGCGGTCCCGTAACAGAGAATCTGGCCTTATGTCAGCGCAGAATCTGTATTCATGTCATAGCAGAGAATCAGGCTTCACGTCACCCACCACTGGAACAGGCCACTGTCACACATTTAGGCCCCGGCACCCAGACAGAGGAGAGGTTCATTCAACTTTGGGTTGCCCCGCAATATAATGGTAAAATGAAATTAAAAATAGTATTGAATGAGGAAGTGCCCTGGAGTAGAATAATATATTGTTAAGGGGAGGTAGTTAATATCTAATCTGCACAAGGGATGGACAGGTCCTGTGGGATCCATGCCTGGTTCATTTTTATGAACGTCAGCTTGTCCACATTGGCTGTAGACAGGAGGCTGCGTTTGTCTGTAATGACGCCCCCTGCCGTGCTGAATACACGTTCAGACAAAACGCTGGCCGCCGGGCAGGCCAGCACCTCCAAGGCATAAAAGGCTAGCTCTGGCCACGTGGACAATTTGGAGACCCAGAAGTTGAATGGGGCCGAACCATCAGTCAGTACGTGGAGGGGTGTGCACAGGTACTGTTCCACCATGTTAGTGAAATGTTGCCTCCTGCTAACACGTTCCGTATCAGGTGGTGGTGCACTTAGCTGTGGCGTGTTGACAAAACTTTTCCACATCTCTGCCATGCTAGCCCTGCCCTCAGAGGAGCTGGGCGTGACACAGCTGCGTTGGCGACCTCTTGCTCCTCCTCTGCCTTCGCCTTGGGCTTCCACTGGTTCCCCTGTGACATTTGGGAATGCTCTCAGTAGCGCGTCTACCAACGTGCGCTTGTACTCGCGCATCTTCCTATCACGCTCCAGTGTAGGAAGTAAGGTGGGCACATTGTCTTTGTACCGGGGATCCAGCAGGGTGGCAACCCAGTAGTCCGCACACGTTAAAATGTGGGCAACTCTGCTGTCGTTGCGCAGGCACTGCAGCATGTAGTCGCTCATGTGTGCCAGGCTGTCCAGAGGTAAGGACAAGCTGTCCTCTGTGGGAGGCGTATCGTCACCGTCCTGTGTTTCCCCCCAGCCACGCACCAGTGATGGGCCCGAGCTGCTTTGGGTGCCACCCCGCTGTGAACATGCTTCATCCTCCTCCACCTCCTCCTCATCCTCGTCCTCCTCGTCCTCCAGTAGTGGGCCCTGTCTGGCCACATTTGTACCTGGCCTCTGGTGTTGCAAAAAACCTCCCTCTGAGTCACTTCGAAGAGACTGGCCTGAAAGTGCTAAAAATGACCCTTCTTCCTCCTCTTCCTCCTGGGCCACCGGGCCACCTCCTCTTCCATCATCGCTCTAAGTGTTTTCTCAAGGAGACATAGAAGTGGTATTGTAACGCTGATAACGGCGTCATCGCCACTGGCCATGTTGGTGGAGTACTCGAAACAGCGCAACAGGGCACACAGGTCTCGCATGGAGGCCCAGTCATTGGTGGTGAAGTGGGTCTGATCCACAGTGCGACTGACCCGTGCGTGCTGCAGCTGAAACTCCACTATGGTCTGCTGCTGCTCGCACAGTCTGTCCAGCATATGCAAGGTGGAGTTCCACCTGGCGGGCACGTCGCATATGAGGCGGTGAGCGGGAAGGCCGAAGTTACGCTGTAGCGCAGACAGGCGAGCAGCGGCAGGGTGTGAACGCCGGAAGCGCGAACAGACGGCCCGCACTTTATGCAGCAGCTCTGACATGTCGGGGTAGTTGCGAATGAACTTCTGCACCACCAAATTCAGCACATGCGCCAGGCAAGGGATGTGCGTCAAACCGGCTAGTCCCAGAGCTGCAACGAGATTTCGCCCATTATCGCACAGCACCAGGCCGGGCTTGAGGCTCACCGGCAGCAACCACTCATCGGTCTGTTGTTCTATACCCCGCCACAACTCCTGTGCGGTGTGGGGCCTGTCCCCCAAACATATGAGTTTCAGAATGGCCTGCTGACGTTTACCCTGTGCTGTGCTGAAGTTGGTGGTGAAGGTGTGTGGCTGACTGGATGAGCAGGTTTAAGAAGAGGAGGAGGAAGCTGAGTAGGAGGAGGAGGAGACAGAAGGCAAAGAATGTTGCCCTGCGATCGTTAGCGGCGGAAGGACGTGCGCCAAACAGCTCTCCGCCTGGGGCCCAGCCGCCACTACATTTACCCAGTGTGCAGTTAGGGAGATATAGCGTCCCTGGCCGTGCTTACTGGTCCACGTATCTGTGGTTAGGTGGACCTTGCCACAGATGGCGTTGCGCAGTGCACACTTGATTTTATCGGACACTTGTTTGTGCAGGGAAGGCACGGCTCTCTTGGAGAAGTAGTGGCGGCTGGGAACAACATACTGTGGGACAGCAAGTGACATGAGCTGTTTGAAGCTGTGTGTGTCCACCAGCCTAAATGACAGCATTTCATAGGCCAGTAGTTTAGAAATGCTGGCATTCAGGGCCAGGGATCGAGGGTGGCTACGTGGGAATTTACGCCTTTTCTCAAATGTTTGTGAGATGGAGAGCTGAACGCTGCCGTGTGACATGGTTGAGATGCTTGGTGACGCAGATGGTGGTGGTGGTGGTACATCCCATGTTTGCTGGGCGGCAGGTGCCAACGTTCCTCCAGAGGCGGAGGAAGAGGCCGAGGCGGCGGCAGCAGAAGAGGCCGAGGTGGCGGCAGCAGCAGAAGAGGCCGAGGCGGCAGCAGCAGAAGAGGTAGCAGGGGGAGCCTGAGTGACTTCCTTGTTTTTAAGGTGTTTACTCCACTGCAGTTCATGCTTTGCATGCAGGTGCCTGGTCATGCAGGTTGTGCTAAGGTTCCGAACGTTAATGCCTCGCTTCAGGCTCTGATGGCACAGCGTGCAAACCACTCGGGTCTTGTCGTCAGCACATTGTTTGAAGAAGTGCCATGCCAGGGAACTCCTTGAAGCTGCCTTTGGGGTGCTCGGTCCCAGATGGCGGCGGTCAGTAGCAGGCGGAGTCTCTTGGCGGCGGGTGTTCTGATTTTGCCCACTGCTCCCTCTTTTGCTACGCTGTTGGCTCGGTCTCACCACTGCCTCTTCCTCCGAACTGTGAAAGTCAGTGGCACGACCTTCATTCCATGTGGGGTCTAGGACCTCATCGTCCCCTGCATCGTCTTCCACCCAGTCTTGATCCCTGACCTCCTGTTCAGTCTGCACACTGCAGAAAGACGCAGCAGTTGGCACCTGTGTTTCGTCATCATCAGAGACGTGCTGAGGTGGTATTCCCATGTCCTCATCATCAGGAAAAATAAGTGGTTGTGCGTTAGTGCATTCTATCTCTTCCACCCCTGGGGAAGGGCTAGGTGGATGCCCTTGGGAAACCCTGGCCAGCAGAGTCTTCAAACAGCATAAGAGACTGCTGCATAACTTGAGGCTCAGACAGTTTCCCTGATATGCATGGGGGTGATGTGACAGACCGATGGGCTTGGTTTTCATGCGCCATCTGTGCGCTTTCTGCAGAAGACTGGGTAGGGAGATAATGTGAACGTGCTGGATCCACTGTCGGCCACCCAATTGACTAATGCCTGTACCTGCTCAGGCCTTACCATCCTTAGAACGGCATTGGGCCCCACCAAATATCGCTGTAAATTCTGCTGGCTACTGGGACCTGAGGTAGTTGGTTCACTAGGACGTGTGGCTGTGGCAGAACGGCCACGTCCTCTCCCAGCACCAGAGGGTCCACTAACACCACCACGACCATGTCCACGTCCGCGTCCGCGTCCCTTATTAGATGTTTTCCTCATTGTTCCCGTTCACCACAATTTTGAGAATGGCAAATTTGGGAATGCTTTTTCAACCCAGAACAAAAAGTGTGCTTTTACGGTCACTACAAATAACTTGACCAGCTAAAACTGTGCAGATTTGGTTGAATAGAGATGTGAGACCTGTTTTTTTTTTGCGCTGTGTGACAGGTATAGGTTTAATCACAGAATCACACTTCTATCAGCACGCTAGCGTGTGTCTTAGGTTTTTCTGAATGACACTATCAATACCTTCAATGTAAGATTTTCTTTTTGGGATAGATTTCAAGTAGGCCTCAAATACCAGAAACTAGTTATTTTGAGAATGGCAAATTTGGGAATGCTTTTTCAACCCAGAACAAAAAGTGTGCTTTTACGGTCACTACAAATAACTTGACCAGCTAAAACAGTGCAGATTTGGTTGAATAGAGATGTGAGATCTGTTTTTTTTTTGCGCTGTGTGACAGGTATAGGTTTAATCACAGAATCACACTTCTTTCAGCACGCTAGCGTGTGTCTTAGGTTTTTCTGAATGACACTATCAATACCTTCAATGTAAGATTTTCTTTTTGGGATAGATTTCAAGTAGGCCTCAAATACCAGAATCTAGTTATTTTGAGAATGGCAAATTTGGGAATGCTTTTTCAACCCAGAACAGAAAGTCTGCTTTTACGGTCACTACAAATAACTTGACCAGCTAAAACAGTGCAGATTTGGTTGAATAGAGATGTGAGACCTGTTTTTTTTTTGCGCTGTGTGACAGGTATAGGTTTAATCACAGAATCACACTTCTATCAGCACGCTAGTGTGTGTCTTAGGTTTTTCTGAATGACACTATCAATACCTTCAATGTAAGATTTTCTTTTTGGGATAGATTTCAAGTAGGCCTCAAATACCAGAAACTAGTTATTTTGAGAATGGTAAATTTGGGAATGCTTTTTCAACCCAGAACAAAAAGTGTGCTTTTACGGTCACTGTTCTGTCCCCACATGAAGCCGAATGAAGGTGTAACTGATAATGGCTTTGTGACTGGCCTACCTTCGTATCCAAGCAGTGGAGCAGACCGGACCGGCAGATGCTCAGGTTAGATGGATCCAGACGTAGACATGAGGATGCAATCAAACGTGGGTTTATTTGATCCAGAGCAGTGACATACGGTGATGGAATACAGTAGATGCTGTCATGTGGATGTCTTTTCTGAGGCTAACTGCTGAGGCAACTGCTGGTCAAAAACTGATGCCTTCACAAGCCGAGGTGTGTGTCTCCAGTCACAAAGGAATGCAGCACTGAAAAAGGCTACAGGAAGTGACCAGGCCCAAGGCTGCTAAAACCACGCCCAGAGATAAAACTTTATAGACAACGAACGAGGCGTGCAGCATACAAATTCCGGCCAGCAGATGGCAGCAGAGAACAATAGACTTAAACAACATAGGTAAAACAAGAAATAATACAGTGCAGAAATTCAATATGAAAGGAACAGCACAGTCACTACAAATAACTTGACCAGCTAAAACAGTGCAGATTTGGTTGAATAGAGATGTGAGACCTGTTTTTTTTTGCTCTGTGTGACAGGTATAGGTTTAATCACAGAATCACACTTCTATCAGCACGCTAGCGTGTGTCTTAGGTTTTTTTGAATGACACTATTAATACCTTTAATGTAAGATTTCTTTTTGGGATAGATTTCAAGTAGGCCTCAAATACCAGAAACTAGTTATTTTGAGAATGGCAAATTTGTGCTTTTTCAACCCAGAAAAAAATGTGTGCTTTTACGGTCAATACAAATAACTTGACCAGCTAAAACAGTACAGATTTGGTTGAATAGAAATGTCAGGTCTATTTTTTAGGCGCTGGGTGACAGGCTCAACTTGCCCCTGATGTAATATATGGCCAAAAAATAACCACACTGTTGATGGTTAAATGCACTTGGGTGACACAGGCTCAGTTTGCACCAGATGTAGTATACGGCCAAAAAATAATCAGACTGTTGATGGTTAAATGCACTTGGGTGACACAGGCTCAGCCTGCACCAGATGTAGGATATAGTACAAAATAACCACACTATCGATGGTTAAATACACTTGGGTGACACAGGCTCAGCCTGCAGCTGATGTAGTATATGGCCAAAAAATAATCAGACTGTTGATGGTTAAATGCACTTGGGTGACACAGGCTCAGCCTGCAGCTGATGTAGTATATGGCCAAAAAATAACCAGACTGTTGATGGTTAAATGCACTTGGGTGACACAGGCTCAGCCTGCAGCTGATGTAGGATATAGCACAAAATAACCACACTATCGATGGTTAAATACACTTGGTGATAGCTCGTGCTGGCGCACCACAAGTCACAAAATGGCCGCCGATCACCCCAGAAAAAAAGTGATCTAAAAACGCTCTGGGCAGCCTCAAAAAAGTGAGCAAGTCAATAATAGCACTTCAATGATCCACAGCTGCAGATCGATCACAGAATGAAGTCTTTTGGAGGAGTTAATCTGCCTAATCTCGCCCTAACGTCGCAGCTGAAACCTCTCCCTATACTGATCATAGCAGAGTGACGTGCGGCGCTACGTGACTCCAGCTTAAATAGAGGCTGGGTCACATGGTGCACTGGCCAATCACAGCCATGCCAATAGTAGGCATGGCTGTGATGGCCTCTTGGGCCAAGTAGTATGACGCTTGTTGATTGGCTGCTTTGCAGCCTTTCAAAAAGCGCCAAGAAAGCGCCGAACACCGAACCCGAACCCGGACTTTTACGAAAATGTTCGGGTTCGGGTCCGTGTCACGGACACCCCAAAATTCGGTACGAACCCGAACTATACAGTTCGGGTTCGCTCATCCCTAGCAGTGAGTACTCATGGAAAAAAAAATCGAGAATATTCGCGATTACGAAGATATAGCACTATATTCTGCATCTTTGCGAATTCTCGAATTGCCAATAAAAATCGCAATCAACACTAGTCAAGATCTGATAGGGACTCGTACACACTGACTGGTGATCACTAGATCCCAAGCTTATCCCTACAGTAATATCAGATACCAAATTGCCATTTGTGAATACTAAATCTAAAATGGCCTCCTTCCAGGTTGGCTCCTCAACTACTTGCTGTAGAGATAATCCCAGTAGGGAATTTAGAATATCTGTACTCCTGGCAGAACTAGCTATTTTGATTTTACATGCTGCAGTGTCTCCGCAATGACCACCGAGTTGCCCACATTCTAACTTGTGCTGTTTACTGGGTGGCCACGCTGCTGGATCCCCGTTACAAGGACAACGTACCGTCCTTAATTCCGTTACTGGAGCGTGATCGTAAGATGTGTGAGTACACGCTGGTAGCCGTGCTGCTGGTGGCATTTCCACCTGACAGCGGGGGCACAGTGGAAGCACAAGGCGAAGGCAGAGGAGGAGGAAGAGATCGCCAATGCAGCTGGGGCACCGCCAGCACCTCAGAAGGCAGGGTTAGCATGGCCGAAATGTGGAAAAGCTTTGTCAGCACGCCACAACAACCAGCACCACCAGCTCATATGGAACGTCTTAGCAGGAGGCAGCATTTCATCCAACATGGTGGAGCAGTATGTGTGCACACGCCTACACGTACTGAATGACGGGTCTGCCCCCTTCAACTTCTGGTTCTCAAAATTGGGCACATGGCCTGAGCTTGCCCTTTACGCCTTGGAGGTGCTGGCCTGCCCTGCAGCCAGTGTATTGTCTGAATGTGTGTTTAGCACGGCAGGGGGCGTTATCACAGACAAGCGCAGCCGCCTGTCCACAGCCAATGTGGGAAAGCTCACGTTCATTAAAATGAACCAGGCATGGATCCCACAGGACTTGTCTGTATATTCTGCCTTGTGCAGAATAGACATGTATACCATCCTTAACCAGCCATTGTTATACTACAGCGCAATTGCTCATTCTTGTATTTTGGATATTTCACACTCTTTTGGAGTGTACCCTAATTAAAAAATAAATAAATGAAAACCAAAAACCAGTGTTGGCTACCTCGTCCTCCTCCACCGCTGCTTCCACCTACACTGCTACGTCCACAGCCTCTTCAAACTCCTACTCCATATGGACCTCAACCTCATAAATCAAGTTTTTTTTTATTTTTATTTGTACGTATTTTATTTTATGTAATTTCACTAATTTGTCTGTTACATTTTCGGGTGAGATTCACCAATTTTTGGGTGTGATATACCACTGCTATATGTAGCAGACAGGTAAAAAAAATTCACCAATTTGTCTGTTACATTTTAGGGTCAAATTCTGCAATTTTTGGGTGTGATATACCACTGCTATACCTAGTAGACAGGTTAAAAAAATTCACAAATTTGTCTGTTACATTTTTGGGTGAAATTCACCAAGTTTTGGGTGTGAGATACCATTGATATCCATAGTAGACAGTGTAGTAACCTAGGGGGGAGAATCGTGGATGGTCAGTACGTCTCACTGAGAATGTATGCCTCAGTGATATAATTCCCGGAAATAAGTATACCAGTAACATTAGGTTGCTGGGAGGTTTTCGTTAAAGTGGATTTTGGGTCCGGGTTTTAGGAGTGACCAGAGAGCTTGGGTGGGACAGGTCACTCCCGTACTCCATCCAGGGTTTTCCTACTGTGTGGTTAAAAAGGGTGTGGGAATCTCAGCTGAAGAGATCAAGTGTGCACAGGCTAAGTAAAGCTGAACAAGCTAAGAGGGAGGACTTGGTTTCTGAAAGACCCCAGAGAGTGGTGAGACCATATTGTTGTTACCTGATTTGGACTGAACACAGAATGTGGGACTTTATGTTACGCAATGTTTGTGGGCTGAAGAAAGCTTAAAGCTAAAGTTTGGACATGTTTACCTTTGTTTGCTGAAATAAACACTGCCTGTGGTGAAGACTGAACTGACACGTGTGTATGTGTGCACAGTGACGGAGTTAAAACCCCCACAATTGGTGGAGGATGCGGGCACAACGCTCCTAGAATTCGCAGCCACCGGCAGTTGTAGGAGGTAAATGTCCTGGGTAAAAACTGCAGCGAAATTACAGTCTGAATATCCAACCATGGAGGATTTAGTAAAGCAATTGGTGCAGGATAACTTGCTGCAGCAACAGGCTACTGCTCAACAGCAGAAAGCCCACATGGAGGCTATGCAAGCCCAGCAAGAGACAAATCAGCTACTGATACGACAGATGTCTGTACTGACTGAGGCAGTGAAATCTCAGGAGGAGGTGAGCCTTCCCCGTCAAAATGGCAGTGTTAAAGCCCGAAAAAATGTGAGGGAAACTTTGCAAAAAATGACACCTGAGGACGACATTGAGGCGTACCTGTCCGTATTTGAAAGGGTGGCAGAAAGGGAGAGTCTCCCACCCGAGCAGTGGGCAGAAGTGTTGGCGCCCTATTTAACAGGAGAACCTCAGAAAGCCTATTATGATTTAACCTTGCAAGACGCTAAAGAATACGGCAAGCTAAAAGCGGAAATTCTTGCTCGGCAGGGGGTGACTGATGCAGTCCGAGCGCAGCGTGTTCACAGCTGGGAGTTTTGCCAAGATAAGCCTCCCAGGTCCCAAATGTTCGATCTGTTCCACCTGGTACAAAAATGGTTACAGCCAGAATCATCCTCCCCAGCTCAAATGGTGGAAAAAGTGGTGATGGACCGGTTCCTCCATACGCTGCCAAAATCCATACAATGTTGGGTTGCCCAGGGAAACCCCCAGACTGCAGACGAATTGGTGGGGCTCGTAGAAAGGTATATCAGCGTGGAGGACTCCCTGGAAAATAAAGGGGGGTTAAGACGGCCATATCGCGGCTCTAAGAACGGGACTGGGTTCCCCAAGAAAGGACTACAACCCGGACCCAACTGGAAAACCCCGGTTAAAGGGTTTCTGTCACCCCACTAAAGTGATTTTTTTTTTTTGGGCTAGTTAAATTAGTTATATAGCGATATATTAAAATATAATAGTGTTCCTTTCTTTGATCCAGCAGTTTAGTCAAAAAATGAAGTTTTATCATATGCAAATTCGGTCTCTACCAGAAGTAGGGCGTCTACTTGCTGGTAGCTGCTGCAGAAATCCGCCCCTCCTCTTGTTGATTGACAGGGCCAGTCGGGATCTCCTCCTCCGGCCAGCCCTGTCGGCATTTCAAAAATCGCGCGCCCGTGTTGAATCTGCGCAGGCGCTCTGAGATGAGGAGGCTCGTCTCCTCAGAACTCCCTCAGTGCGCCTGCGCCGATGACGTCTTCTATTTCGGCCGGAGGAGGAGATCCCGACTGGCCCTGTCAATCAACAAGAGGAGGGGGCGGATTTCTGCAGCAGCTACCAGCAAGTAGACGCCCTACTTGCTGGTAGAGACCGAATTTGCATATGATAAAACTTTGTTTTTTGACTAAACTGCTGGATCAAAGTAAGGAACACTATTATATTTTAATATATCGCTATATAACTAATTTAACTAGCCCAAAAAAAAAATAATCACTTTAGTGGGGTGACAGAAACCCTTTAAGGAAAAGTTGGAGACTGGAACCCGAGTCCAGACCGGCCCCATTATCTGTTGGAGATGTCAGGCTCCTGGACATATAGCAGCGCACTGCCCTTTGTCTACCAAGCCCATGGAGTGCGGTGTCGGCCAACCATATTCTCTTTTTGCACATCCTGTGTGCAGTGCAGTGACCCAAGCCCAGGAAGGACCCCAGATGTGCCAAGTGACCGTGAACAGTGTTATAGTGACTGCCCTCTTGGACTCCGGCAGTTTGGTCACTTTGATGACGTCCATGGTGCCTCACGTATTAAATCCTGAAAAGCATGTGGGAGTGTTGAGCATACATGGAGACACAAGGGATTATCCTGTCGCTCAGGTGTCCATAAACACTATGTGTGGTACTGTAGTGCATGAGGTGGGAGTTGTGAAGGACTTACTGCACCCGATGATATTGGGAAGAGACTTCCCACTGTTCTGGGACCTGTGGGCTAATGCTAAGGTCCCGATGAAACAGTCAAGTACTGAGCATTCTAGTTGTGATGTGGTGGGAGAGGTATTGGAGTGTCCTGGGGCTATATCAGGGTCTCCATTAGCGGTGATATTAGGTGAGGATGACGAGGAATTAACCCCTGAGACCGATGTCCTGGATCTTGAGGTGTCTCGGGACAATTTTGGAGAGGCACAGCTCAGGGATCTTACCTTGAAAGGTGCCCGGGAGAATGTATCAGTTCTGAATGGGGTTGCCCAAAGTCCAGGGGCTGATAATCAATTTCCCCACTTCGTCATAAACAATGATATGGTGTATAGAGTGACCAAAAGGGGGGATGAAGTAGTGGAACAACTGCTGGTACCCAGTCCTTATCGACAAATGGTATTAAGGATGGCCCACTCGCATGTTTTAGGGGGGCACTTGGGGGCAGCTAAATCCCAAGAACGCATTCTGCAGCGATTTTATTGGCCGGGGTGTTATAAGGAAATAGCTGACTATTGCCAGTCGTGTCCCACCTGCCAGGTATCAGCCCCTGTCCCTCATTTAAAAAGTCCTTTGGTCCCTCTGCCAATCATTGAAGTTCCATTTGAACGGATTGCAATGGACCTCGTAGGACCCCTAGTAAAGTCAGCTAGAGGTCATCAGTATATTTTGGTGGTAGTAGACTATGCCACCAGATACCCGGAAGCAGTCCCTTTAAGAAATACGTTATCAAAAAACATAACGAGAGAGTTGTTCCAGATGTTTGCCAGAACTGGTATACCAAAAGAGATATTAACTGATCAGGGAACACCGTTCATGTCTAAAGTCATGAAAGAGTTATGTCGGATGTTAAAAATTAAACAGCTGCGAAAGTCAGTATATCATCCGCAGACAGACGGTGTGGTAGAACGTTTCAATAAAACACTTAAGAATATGTTAAAAAAGGTGGTAGAGAAGGATGGTCGTGATTGGGACTGTCTGCTACCGTACCTACTGTTATCTATTAGAGAGGTTCCTCAAACCTCCACTGGGTTTTCACCTTTTGAATTATTATATGCTCGGCACCCTCTGGGTTTACTAGATGTGGCAAAGGAAACCTGGGAAAATGAGACTACCCCATATAAGAGTGTAGTGGAACACATTGCACAAATGCAAGAGAGGATATCTAAGGTCATGTCCATAGTAAAAGAACATATTCTGAGGGCTCAAGATAACCAAGCTTGAGTGTATAACAGGGCAGTCAAGGTCAGGCAGTTCAGTCCAGGGGACCGAGTGCTAGTTTTTGTACCCACAGTTGAAAGCAAATTCCTAGCTAAGTGGCAGGGGCCTTATGAGGTGGTTGAGAAAGTTGGGGAAGTTAACTACAAAGTTCACCAGCCTGGGAAAAGAAAACCTATCCAGTTGTATCATGTGAACTTGTTAAAACCGTGGAAAGATCGAAACTCCCTGGAAATGACTTGTTTGGTGGTAGAGGCTAAAACTAACAGTCAGGATGTCACAATTGCAGAGACCCTCTCCAAATCCCAAAAACAGCAATGCAAGGAACTGCTACAACAGAATAGGGATTTGTTCTCAGATTTGCCAGGTCTCACTAATTGTATTGAGCCTGAGATTCGAACAAAACCACATGTTCGGGTAAACATAAAACCCTATAGAATCCCTGAGGCTCGTAAGGAAGTAATATCACAGGAGATCAAAAGGATGTTAGAGCTAGGAGTGATTGAGGAGTCCCGAAGTGGGTGGTCCAGTCCAATAGTTTTGGTACCAAAACCATCTGGGGAATGGCGGTTCTGTAATGATTACAGAAAACTCAATGAGGCTTCGGAGTTCGATGCCTACCCTATGCCAAGAGTAGACGAACTCATTGAGAGGTTAGGTCCAGCGTGGTATATTACTACGTTAGACCTAACAAAAGGGTATTGGCAGATCCCTCTATCAAAGGATGCTAAAGAAAAGACTGCCTTTTCCACACCTGAAGGGTGTTACCAGTATGTAAGGATGCCATTTGGTTTACAAGGTGCCCCAGATACGTTTCAAAGGGCTATGGACTTAGGCCCTCACATCTTAGGCCCTCACAAAAAGTATGCAGCTGCATACCTGGACGATATCGTCATCTTTAGCCCAGATTGGGAGAGTCACCTGGGTAAAGTTCGAACCATACTAGATTCCCTAAGAACAACCGGATTCACCATAAACCCCAAAAAATGTGCCATGGGTATGGAAGAGGTCAGATATCTCGGGTATGTAGTAGGGAGAGGTCTAATTAAACCACAGATTAACAAAGTCGAAGCAATTCAAACCTGGCCACGTCCACTTGCAAAAAAACAGATAAAAGCTTTCTTGGGAATAGTGGGCTATTACAGACGATTTGTACCAAATTTTGCTACGATAGCTGCCCCGCTAACGGAGCTTACAAAAGGTACAAAGTCAGTCATGGCTAGATGGACCCCGGAAGCGAACAGGCATTTAACGAGCTTAAGCTGCGGTTGTGCCAGCAGCCAGTATTAGTGGCCCCAGATTTTAGTAAGCAATTCATAGTGCAGACAGATGCCTCAGAGGTAGGTCTAGGCGCTGTGATGTCCCAAGAGGTTAGGGGGGAAGAACACCCGGTGTTATACCTGAGCCGAAAACTTACCCCCTGCGAAAAAAATTATTCTATTGTGGAAAAAGAATGTTTGGCGATAAAGTGGGCATTGGACTCCCTTAGATATTATCTACTGGGTAGGAGGTTCAGGTTAGTTTCAGATCATGCACCACTAAAGTGGATGTCTGAGAAAAAGGGGAGTAATGCCAGAGTAACGAGATGGTTTCTGACGTTACAGGATTTCAGTTTTTATATAGAACACAGGCCCGGGAAGTTGCATGGGAATGCCGACGCCTTATCAAGGGTACATTGTTTGATGGTAACAGGTGCCCAGCCCCTCGGCTTTAGGCAGAGGGGGAGGATATGTAGTAACTTAGGGGGGAGAATCGTGGATGGTCAGTACGTCTCACTGAGAATGTATGCCTCAGTGATATAATTCCCGGAAATAAGTATACCAGTAACATTAGGTTGCTGGGAGGTTTTCGTTAAAGTGGATTTTGGGTCCGGGTTTTAGGAGTGACCAGAGAGCTTGGGTGGGACAGGTCACTCCCGTACTCCATCCAGGGTTTTCCTACTGTGTGGTTAAAAAGGGTGTGGGAATCTCAGCTGAAGAGATCAAGTGTGCACAGGCTAAGTAAAGCTGAACAAGCTAAGAGGGAGGACTTGGTTTCTGAAAGACCCCAGAGAGTGGTGAGACCATATTGTTGTTACCTGATTTGGACTGAACACAGAATGTGGGACTTTATGTTACGCAATGTTTGTGGGTTGAAGAAAGCTTAAAGCTAAAGTTTGGACATGTTTACCTTTGTTTGCTGAAATAAACACTGCCTGTGGTGAAGACTGAACTGACACGCGTGTATGTGTGCACAGTGACGGAGTTAAAACCCCCACAACAGTTAAAAAGAAAATCACAAATTTATCTGTCAAATTTTAGGGTGAAATTCACCAAATTTTGGCCTCCTGCACACGAACGTATTTTTTTGCGGTCCGCAAAAACGGGTCCCGTTTTTCCGTGATCCGTGACCGTTTTTTTGTCCGTGGGTCTTCCTTGATTTTTGGAGGATCCACGGACATGAAAAAAAAGTCGTTTTGGTGTCCGCCTGGCCGTGCGGAGCCAAAACGGATCCGTCCTGAATTACAATGCAAGTCAATGGGGACGGATCCGTTTGACGTTGACACAATATGGTGCAATTTCAAACGGATCCGTCCCCATTGACTTTCAATGTAAAGTCTGGAGTCCCTTTTATACCATCGGATCAGAGTTTTCTCCAATCCGATGGTATATTTTAACTTGAAGCGTCCCCATCACCATGGGAACGCCTCTATGTTAGAATATACTGTCGGATATGAGTTAGATCGTGAAACCTCATTTCCGACAGTATATTCTAACACAGAGGCGTTCCCATGGTGATGGGGACGCTTCTAGTTAGAATATACTACAAACTGTGTACATGACTGCCCCCTGCTGCCTAGCAGCATCCGATCTCTTACAGGGGGCAGTGATCAGCACAATTAACCCCTCAGGTGCCGCACCTGAAGGGGTTAATTGTACTATCATATCCCCCTGTAAGAGATCAGGGCTGCCAGGCAGCAGGGGGCAGACCCCCCCCCCTCCCCAGTTTGAATATCATTGGTGGCCAGTGTGGCCCCCCCCCCTCCCCTTCCTCCCTCTATTGTAATAATTCTTTGGTGGCACAGTGTGCCCCCCCCGCCCCCCCCTTCCTCCCTCTATTGTAATAATTTGTTGGTGGCACAGTGTGCGCCCCCCCCCCTTCCTCCCTCTATTGTAATAAATCGTTGGTGGCACAGTGTGCGCCCCCCATTGGCCCCCCCTCCCTCTATAGCATTAACAACATTGGTGGCCAGTGTGCGGCCTCCCATCTCCCCCCCCTCCCCCCCCCCGATCATTGGTGGCAGCGGGTTACTAGCAATAGTACAATAGTAAATGATTCATACTTACCTGGGAGCTGCAATGTTCGTGTCCGGCCGGGAGCTCCTCCTACTGGTAAGTGATGGTTCATTTAGCAATGCGCCGCACAGACCTGTCACTTACAGTAGGTGGAGCTCCCGGCCGGACACGAACATCGCAGCAGCAGGTAAGTATGAATCTTCTACTATTGTACTATTGCTAAGTAACCATGGCAACCAGGACTGTAGTAGCGTCCTGGTTGCTATGGTTACCGATCGGAGCCCCAGCGATTAAACTGGGACTCTGATCGGAACTCCGCTGCCACCAATGATGGGGGGGGGGGGAAGGGAGATGGGAGGCCGCACACTGGCCACCAATGTTGTTAATGCTATAGAGGGAGGGGGGGCCAATGGGGGGCGCACACTGTGCCACCAACAAATTATTACAATAGAGGGAGGGAGGGGGGGGGCGCACACTGTGCCACCAACAAATTATTACAATAGAGGGAGGGGGCCGCACTGGCCACCAACGAATTATTACAATAGAGGGGGGGGGGCCGCACTGGCCACCAATGATATTCAAACTGGGGATTGGGGGGAGGGTCTGCCCCCTCTTACAGGGGGGCGTGATCAGCACAATTAACCCTTTCAGGTGCCGCACCTGAAGGGGTTAATTGTGCTGATCACGGCCCCCTGTAAGAGATCGGGTGCTGCCAGGCAGCAGGGGGCAGTCTTGTACACAGTTTGTAGTGTATTCTAACTAGAAGCGTCCCCATCACCATGGGAACGCTTCTGTGTTAGAATATACTGTCGGTTCTGAGTTTTCACGAAGTGAAAACTCAGCTTTGAAAAAGCTTTTATGCAGACGGATCTTCGGATCCGTCTGTATAAAAACTAACCTACGGCCACGGATCACGGACACGGATGCCAATCTTGTGTGCATCCGTGTTCTTTCACGGACCCATTGACTTGAATGGGTCCGTGAACCGTTGGCCGTGAAAAAAATAGGACAGGTCATATTTTTTTCACGGCCAGGAAACACGGATCACGGATGCGGCTGCAAAACGGTGCATTTTCTGATTTTTCCACGGACCCATTGAAAGTCAATGGGTCCGCGAAAAAAAACGGAAAACGGCACAACGGCCACGGGTGCACACAACGGTCGTGTGCAGGAGGCCTTTGGGTGTGATATACCACTGCTATACCTAGTAGATAGGTAAAAAAAAACACTAATTTGCCTGTTATATTTTTGGGTGAAATTCACCAAATTTTGGGTGTGAGATACCATTGCTATACATCAGGCATGCTCAACATGTGGCCCTCCGGCTGTTGCAAAACTACAACTCCCAGCTTGCCAAAACAGCCTACAGCTATCAGCCTACAGCAGGGCATTGTGGGAGTTGTAGTTTTACAACAGCTGGAGGGCCGCAGGTTGAGCATGCCTGCTATACATAGTAGACAGGTAAAAAAAAAAACACTAATTTATCTGTCAAATTTTCGGGTGAAATTAACCAATTTTTGGCTGTAATATACCCCTCCTCTACCTAGTTGACAGCTTAATAAATTTCACTAATTTTTCTTTTACATTTTCGGGTGACATTAAAAAAAAATATTCTGTCATAGACCCCTGCTCTTCATAGTAGACAGGTTAATAAATTTCAGTAATTTTTCTGTTACATTCTTGGGTTAACATTTTACAATTTTTGACGTGAATAAACCCCTGCTCTGCATAGGTGACAGGGACATACATTTTTTAAAATAATCTGTTCCATTGGTGTGTGACATTAACCCATTTATGGCTATGACAGGGTCATAGGTGACAGGGACTTATATTTTTAAAATTCGTCTTTAATTGGCCCTTTCATTCGATCCTTCTGCTTTAATAATTTGTCCCGCATTTCCGCTTCATCCCATTGCAGCCATTTACCCTCTTTTGGATGAGGTCTCCTTTTCTCACACTCCCTCTCCGACGTGGAACCCTGATTCGCCGATAACTGTGATCAACATGGTAGGCTCAGAAAAGAACATCGAAAGTTGATAGAGAAGATATCTAAATGGCTCCTCTGCATAGGTGACAGGAACATAAAATGAAAAAAATCGTCTGTTACATTGTCACGTGACATTTTACAACTTTTGCCAGATAGAAACCCCTGCTCAGCATAGGTGACAGGGAATAAAATTTCAGAAATTCTTATTTAATTGATGCGCGCCAACTCCTTTCATTCAATGCTTAAACAAGTTGTCCCACATTTGCGCTTCAATAATTTGTCCCACATTTCCACTCTATTCCATATTTAATTTGAAACAATTAACCTCCCTTGGATGTGGTCTCTCTTTCTCACGCTCACTCTCCGGCGTGGAACCCTGATTCGCCGATAACCGTGATCAACATGGTAGGCGCAGAAAATAACATCGAAAGTTGATAGAGAAGATATCCAATTGGATCGTGTACGTCACAGGGATGTGTGATCAGGCAGAAGTTATCTAGAGTCAATAAAGCGGCAGCAGGGCCTCTCCTATGTAACGTTTCCAAATCCAAAATACCCCAGTGACATTCCCTGTAATTTTTTATTAATCATTCAAATAACAGGGCATCTTAAGAGTCCTGCATTGTTATTTATCTTCACTACCTCCACGAGTCGGAAGTGGGTAATTGCCGCGTGCCCCCTTCTTTCCTTCAATTCTTAGGTTTTAATAGCTTCTCCCACATTTCTGCTCGATCACAATTAAATTTCATCCATTGATCTCCCTTGGATGTGGTCTCTCTTTCTCACGCTCCCTTTCCGGGGTTGAACCCTGATTCGCCGCTTACTGTGATCAACATGGTAGGCGCAGAATAGAACATCAAAAGTTGATAGAGCAGATAATCAATTGGATCGTGAACATCACGGGGACGTGTGACATGGTGGGGCAGTATGTTTTCACACGCCTACACGAACTGACTGATGGTTCTGCCCCCTTCAACTTCTGTGTCTCCAAATTGGGCACATGGCCTGAGCTTGCCCTTTACCCCTTGGAGGTGCTGGCCTGCCCTGCATCCAGTGTATTGTCTGAATGTGTGTTTAGCACGACTGCAGGGGGTTATCACAGGTTATATTTCCTAATGTTTTGGGGTGTACCCTAATTTAAAAAAATAAAAATACATTTAAAACCAAAAAGCAGTGCAGGCTACCTCCTCCTCCACCGCCGCTTCCACCTACACCGCCACATCCACCACCTCCTCCACCTCCTACTCCATATGGACCTCGTCCTCCTAGATCATGATTATTATTTTTTCTTTTTATGTATTTTATGTTATTTAAAGTCATTTCCCTATCCACTTTTGTTTGCAGAGCACTTACCATGCTCTTAACCACATTTTAATGCCATTTTCAGCCCTCTAGCCCTTTCCATGACATTTTTACAGCCATTTTGGTGCTCAAAAGTTCAGGTCCCCATTGACTTCAATGGGGTTCGGGTTCGGGGTCAAGTTCGGGTCAATTTCGGGTCCCGAACTCGAACTTTTTGGTGAAGTTCGGCTGAACCCGTCGAACCCAAACATCCAGGTGTCCTGATGTTTTACAAAGCAGATACTCTGTGGGACAATGTTGATCATTAAATTTAACCCCTCAGATGCCACAGTCACAGGATTCAGTCAGTTGTTATGGCAACTTCAGGCCTTCTAAAGGTTCTCAGTCCTGTCAAAGTGAAGTTTCCATCAAGTCCTGCCACAAGAAGATAAATCATTCCCGTCTATGGGTTAAGCATATGATCGTATGATAAAGAAACAGAAAATGAAAAGGCTAATTATCTCAGGAAGGGGTTAAGAATTTAGAGTGATACTATTTTAACTTTTCATGTCACTATTTAATGTAAAAAACCCTGCAGTTTTCACACTGGACACTAAGCCTAATGACTGGCTGATAATTCCTGTTTAGTAGAAAGCACTTTTCAGTACTCATCGTATTCTCATCACAGATAGGATTACAGTGCCAGATAACACCTACATATACTGTAGATAACACCAGATCACACCATTCACAATATATTCACCAATATATAGGTAACAGAGTGTCACATCATTCACAATACATGATGAATACCTCTTATCTACTCAGTGAGTCAATGGGGCACATTTATTAAGACTGGCATTTCAGATACTGGTCTTAATAAACCCCTGTGTGGCTGGTGGATTGCCAAAGTTATGTAGAGGGGTCGGCCTCTACATAACTTCGGGACATCCACCACCGATTCTAAATGTGAGACAGCTTCCTTGCTGTCTTATATTTAGACCATTTTCTAGGCCTAAACCAGGCGTAGAAAATAATGAATGAAATGGGCCTTCTGGTGCATCCCCTTCCCCGCTTACTCCATGCCCCCCTTTTTTAGACCTGGTGTGAGCGGGGAAGAAGTAACAGATTATGCTGTAACATGGTGTGCGACAGAATCTGCAACACATATACGCCACAAAATTGGCATATATCTGTTCGTAGATGACCCCCAATGAGTCATCGTCTATTCATTGTGTCTAGGGTCCATGTGACACTGTCATGTATAGCTCTAGATGCTGTTAACAGCAGCTCAGGCAAGATGAAAGCCCCGATAATCACAACATTTAAAAAAAATCTACAATTAGAACATAAAAACGGATTAGTAAAAAGGACCACTTGCTAGTTTTAATATAGAAAATATAGGCCCTACATTGTTTTATTATTATAAATTGTGAGACCAGTGTATAAACACAAATCCATGATAGTATACTTATTTTCAGCTAATAGTGCGGTTGTCAGCAATCTCACAGATTGTAAGCTCTTGCGAGCAGGTTCCTCATTCCTCTTGTAATTATTGACTTGTCTGTTGCTATGTTATTTATGACTGTTTGTACATGAACCCCTGAACTGTAAAGCGCTGCTGAATATGTTGGCACTATATATATATATATATATATATATATATATATATATATATAAGGTTATTATTATTAATGTCTAAAATATCATATGGTAACCGGGCACACTTGATATATTGGGATGATATAGAATTTAATATATTCATAAAATCATAAAACCATATATATATTCAACAATGGCTGAAATGCATAGCCTAAAAATAAATAAAAAAATATGAATAATAAATATGAGTGATAAACAGTCTATGATAAAATAGGACAGTGCGATAAATAGATAAGACGGTACAATAGTCCTGTATTGTGCATGTGCACTAGGGACAATCTCCCAAAGTCAACCTATGCTGGTCGCTTAGTGATAAACTTCGCTTCCAATGGTAGTCCATGCCAGCATCAAGTCTATGCTGCTGTTTTCAAAATATTCATGGGTGGTATAGACAGTCTCAATAATACTCCAGATATATACTAAAGTGTACTTTCAGTGAGTCAAAGTGTAGCGGCGTCCCGCTATACTTACAAGTCAGCGGCGTCCCGCTGAGCTGTTTTGAATGCTGGTCCTTTCCAATGTGAGCTCTTGTTGTCGTCCTGTTTGGAAAAGTGCTTACCGTGCCTGTTGAATACCCCTGTTATCGCTCTGGACACCTCTTGTGGAAAAGGAGACTGGTGTCCTGCAAGCTCTATCCGTCCGACTTCTGCGCTGGTGGCTGTTTGCACGTGTCTACTGCTACTAGAGCTTGTGGTGGTGCAGTAACTTTCCACTCCTCGCGCACTGGACAGTTTCTTGTGGGTAAGTTAACACACGGACAATTTGTATCCAATAATGTTCCAATTTTGCAGGGGGATCCTTGACCAGACGCGTTTCGGGGTTCTAAATGACCCCTTCCTCAGTGGTCCCCATAAAATCACCCCTTATATAGGGTGTTCTGGTATTCTCAAAGACCCGATGTGGATTTTTTTTAAATGGATAGATTTCATTCCATTTGTGTCATTATATCACTGATAAATATTTTTGAGCACTCCTATGCACCCTATGTATCATCCTATTTAATAATTCAGGCCACTATAATAATACAGAAAATATCACCATTGAATAAAATTCTCTAAAAAATATTCTGAAAAACATAATATAAAATACATTCAAGCAATCCTTCATACGCATGATTTTCTATACGCTTTCCTATCGAAGGTCCCTTCTTCCTGTACACCTCAAAACGCTATGGGACCCCTGCGATATCAATGCGGTTTTGATGCGGTTTCTCATATCTCTCAAAGCTTTCTATTTTTATTTAGTTTCATTGTTACATGATGTGATATGCAATCAACCCAAGTAGTAACCATTCTTTATAATACATTTGTCCATACATCAAAGATTTGTTACACTATGGATTGTGTTTTTATATTATGTTTGAAGATTGTGGAGAGTTATATCTAAAGCAGCAGAATGACCTGTAATGTCTGAGGTAGAAGAATGGAAGAGTGAACTGGAAGGTGACCCGATGACACTGACAGACGTCATATTTGTTATTTATTTTTAGGCTATGCATTTCAGCCATTGCTGAATATATATATATATATATATATATATATATATATATATATATATATATATATGGTTTTATGATTTAATGAATATATTAAATTCTATATGATCCCAATATATTGAGTGTGCCCGGTAACCATACGATATTTTAGACCTTTTTTTTTTTTAGAGGAAGGGTGATTCCTCTTATCCTGTGTGCACCTCTATTAGAAGTTTGTGTGTCACTCCTGTGCGCCACATTAGTTAAATTTCAATTATTATTAATGTGCCATACATTTTGCTTCACTATTGAGGATCACATTAATACGTCAGAACACAATGTACATAATAGGCTCAGCATAGCGAGTTTAAAAAAAAAGTCCACCTAGCAAATCTTTTCTCCTGCAGTGCTAATATAGGTGCTAGAAATAATATAATTTGGGAGGTCACATGCTCCAATCACATCTTGGCAGACCGACCTGGCATTAAGAGTTTGTTATTGTGACTTTTACATTGTTTTGCGCTGACCTCATTTACAAATCTGTTTATAGTCCATTGAATAACTAAACATAAGGTAGAGCAAATTTTTATTTTATTTATTTTTTTGTTTTCTCTAATACATTGTAAAACTCACTGGCTTTTACCTGCCTATAATGAGAACATTATTGGAGAGCATCTGGTGGATTGTAAAAAGTCACAAAATGCTTTCTGCAGTTGTAGCTGCAGAAGAACAATAAGCAAATTGTCTTCTTCAGCTGTCCATTACTGTACATTTGACAGCAATTAATGTTTTCAGCCAAATAATTGCTGCTTCACTCAGCTGTCTACAATGGTCAGTAAATTTCAAATTACCCAAATGGCACAATCTTTCTGCACCATAACACTAGCTGTCACAAAACACAAGTGGGAAATTACTATGGAGTTCTTTCTTCTGAACCACAAGGCACACGATTAAGGAGCTTGTAAGTTGTAAACTGGAATCTTTCATCCTGCACAAAGCACTTCATATTTATGATATTTTCGTTTTTTCCCCCTAAAAAGTGCAGCCTTCTTCTAAAAGTTTCTCTGCAACAAGTTATGTGCTGCAAACTTGCAAAGTCATTTCGTGACCTGCTTTTAAGGTACGTGTATATTAACCAAAATGTTAAAGTTACTGGTGCAAAAATGATGACAAAAAAAGATGACATGTACATAATGGCAGAACTAACACAGTAAATAACAGGTCTTCTTAATAACACATTGCAAATATTGTGTGCAAAACGCATTAGCATTGATAGGATGTTATGGCCAGACAGCTTGCAATGGATTGCAGCTTCTCAAGGGTTCAGATCATTGCTTTTATATAGATAAAATTGGTGATGGTGAGCGCAATAACACCTGTTAGAAAGGTTACAGTCGCACCCTGCAATATATTTCAAATAGCCTCTGTCAGCATAATTAACCCTATTAAATCAGGCATATTGCCTGGTAGGATTGAGCAGGCTGAGTAAAACAATATATTTCCTTTTGCTCCTTAAATGACTGCTGAGAAATGTGTACTTTTATTTTTATGTAAATTAGGAGGTGTAGCCTGAACCACCGCTATTGCTATGCCCATCAGTGCTCAATACACTCCCCCCTCCCCAGATGAGATAGCCCTGTCCTTCTGCCATGCCACCAATGTAAGATAAGACGAGACTTTATCGTCATTGTAATTTACATTGTAACTTAAAATCACATTTGTTTTGTTGTCCTGCAGCAATATTCAATATTCACAATGTCATAAAAAGAACCATGTGGATAAAATACACTCACAACTAGAGTTGAGCTGACACCTGGATGTTCGGGTTCGACGGGTTCGGCCGAACTTCAAAAAAAAATTTGAGTTCGGGACCCGAAATTGACCCCGAACCCAAATCCCATTGAATGGTCAATGGTGACCCGAACTTTGGAGCACTAACATGGCTCTAAAAAAGTCATCAAAATGTGGTTAAGAGCATGGCAAGTGCTCTGCAAACAAATCTGGATAGGGAAATGACTTAAAATAACATAAAATACGTAAAAAATTAATATCTTGATCTAGGAGAAGGAGGTCCATATGGAGTAGGAGGTTAAGGAGGTGGTGGATGTGGCAGTGTAGGTGAAAGCGGCGGTGGAGGAGGAGGAGGTAGCCAACACTGGTTTTTGGTTATGTTTTTTATTTTATTATTATTTTTGGTTTAAATTTGGGTAGACCCCAAAACATTGGAAAATATAACCTGTGATAACTCCCTCCAGCCATGCTAAACAAACGTTCAGACAATACACTGGCTTCAGGGCAGGCCAGCACATCCAAGGCATAAAATTGCAAGGTCAGGCCATGTGCCCAATTTAGAGACCAAGAAGTTGAAGGGGGCAGACCCATCAGTCAGTACGTGTAGGCGTGTGCTCATATACTGCTCAACCATGTCGCACGTCCCTGTGACGTCAACTATCCAATTGGATATCTTCACAACTTTCTATGTTATTTTCTGTGCCTACCATGTTGATCACGGTTAGTGGCGAATCAGGGTTCAACGCCGGAGAGGGAGCGTGAGAAAGGGATACCACATCCAACGGTGGTCAATGGCTGCAATGTGATCGAACTGAAATGTGGTACAAGTTATTAAAGAGGAAAGATCGAATGAAAGTAGGGGCGCGCGTCAATTAAAGATGAATTTTAGAACTTTAAGTGCCTTTCACCTATGCAGAGCAGGGGTTTTTCATCTGCAAAATGGGTTAACGTTACCCACCAATGGAACAGACAATTTTTGAAAATTTTGGGCCCTGTCAACTATGCAGAGCAGGGGTTTATTCACAGCAAAACTGTGTTCATGTCACCCACCAATTGAACAGATGATTTTACAAAAATTATTACCCTGTCACCTATGCAGAGCAGGGGTTTGAAAACAGCAAAATTGGTAAAATGTCACCCAAGAATGTAACAGACGATTTTGCACCCTGCTCCCTCTTTTGCTGTGCTGGTGCCTCTTTGCGACCACCGCCTCTTCCTCCTAACTAGACAGGTCACTTGCATGACCTTGATTCCATGTGGGGTCTAGTATCTCATCATCTTC
This sequence comes from Bufo bufo, assembly GCF_905171765.1. NCBI lineage: Eukaryota > Metazoa > Chordata > Amphibia > Anura > Bufonidae > Bufo > Bufo bufo. The sequence goes on along the minus strand of NC_053391.1, from coordinate 421,682,542 downwards.
CACCCACTCTTTACCCCTGCCCTGCTTGTCGGTCTGCAGACTGCAGAAAGTCGCAGCAGTTGGCACCTGTGTTTTGTCATCATCAGAGACGTGCTGCGGTGGTCTTCCAATGTCCTCATCCTGAAACATAAGTGGTTGGGCATCAGTGCACTCAATCCCTTGCACTTCTGGTGCAGGGCTATGTGGATGGCCCTGGGAAACCCTGCTAGCAGAGTCATCAAAAAGCAGAAGAGAATGCTGCATGACTTGGGGCTCAGACTGCTTGCCTGATTTGCAAGGAGGTGAGTTGAAAGACAGATGGCCATGGGCTGTAGGTGCCAACTCTGATCTTTCAGCAGGGGACTGGGTGGGAGACAATGCGAAGGAACTGTAGGAACTATTTGCCCCCCAATCTACTATAGTCTGTACTGTCCTAAATGCAGTGTAAGCCGTAAATGTAGTCTCTAGCGCAAAAGATGATCATTTGTCACCCAACAATGTAACAGACGAATTAGTAAAATGTATTTCCCTGTCCAAAGCAGGGGTCTATCACAGCCAAAAATTAGTGAATTTCACCCGACAATGTACCATACAAATTAGTGAAATTGAATTCCCTGTCAACTAGGTAGAGCAGGGGTATATCACAGCCAAACATTGGTGAATTTCACCCAACAATGTAACAGACAAATTAGTGAAATGTATTTCCCTGTCCACTAGGTAGAGTAGGGGTATATCACAGCCAAAAATTGGTGAATTTCACCTGACAATGTACCAGACAAATTAGGGCTCTTTCACACTTGCGTTGTTGGGATCCGGCGTGCACTTCCGTTGCCGGAGGTGCCCGCCGGATCCGGAAAAACGCAAGTGTACTGAAAGCATTTGAAGACGGAACCGTCTTCCAAATGCTTTCAGTGTTACTATGGCACCCAGGACGCTATTAAAGTCCTGGTTGCCATAGTAGGAGCGGGGAGCGGGGGAGCGGTATACTTACAGTCCGTGCGGCTCCAGGGGCGCTCCAGAATGACGTCAGAGCGCCCCATGCGCATGGATGACGTGATCCATGTGATCACGTGATCCATGCACTTGGGGCGCCCTGACGTCACTCTGGAGCGCCCGGGGAGCCGCACGGACGGTAAGTATACTGCTCCCCCACTCCCCACTACACTTTACCATGGCTGCCAGGACTTTAGCGTCCCGGCAGCCATGGTAACCATTCAGAAAAAGCTAAATGTCGGCTCCGGCAATGCGCCGAAACGACGTTTAGCTTAAGTCCGGATCAATGCCTTCCAATGGGCATTAATTCCGGATCCGGCCTTGCGGCAAGTGTTCCGGATTTTTGGCTGGAGCAAAAAGCGCAGCATGCTGCGGTATTTTCTCCGGCCAAAAAACGTTCCGTTCCGGAACTGAAGACATCCTGATGCATCCTGAACGGATTTCTCTCCATTCAGAATGCATTAGGATAATCCTGATCAGGATTCTTCCAGCATAGAGCCCCGACGACGGAACTCTATGCCGGAAGACAAGAACGCAAGTGTGAAAGAGCCCTTAGTGAAATGTATTTCCCTTTCCACTATGTAGAGCAAGGGTATATCACAGCCAAATATTTTAGAATTTCCCTCGACAATGTAACAGACAAATTAGTGAAATGTATTTCCCTGTCCACTAGGTAGAGCAGGGGTATATCACAACCAAAAATTACATGTCTATTCTGCACAAGGTACAGACAAGTCCTGTTGGATCCATGCCTGGTTCATTTTAATGAACGTGAGCTTGTCCACATGGGCTGTGGACAGGCGGCTGCGCTTGTCTATGATAACGCCTCCTTCCGTGCTAAACACACGTTCAGATAATACACTGGTTGCAGGGCAGGCCAGCACCTCCAAGACGTAAAGGGAAGCTCAGGCCATGTGCCCAATTTGGAGACTTAGAAGTTGAAGGGGACAGACCCGTCATTCAGTACGTGTAGGCGTGTGCACACATACTGCTCCACCATGTTGCTGAAATGATGCCTCCTGCTAAGATGTTACATATCAGCTGGTGGTGCTGGTTGTTGTCGCGTGCTGACAAAGCTTTTCCACATTTCGGCCATGCTAACCCTGCCTTCTTAGGTGCTGGTGGTGCCCCAGCTGCGTTGGCGACCTCTTCCTCCTCCTCTGCCTTCGCCTTGTGCTTCCACTGTGCCCCTGCTGTCAGGTGGGAATGCCACCAGCAGCGCATCTACCAGTGTGCGCTTGTACTCACGCATCTTACGATCACACTCCAGTGATGGAATTAGGGACGGTACGTTGTCCTTGTAACGGGGATCCAGCAGCGTGGCCACCCAGTAATCAGCACAAGTTAGAATGTGGGCAACTCGGCGGTCATTGCGGAGACACTGCAGCATGTAATCGCTCATGTGTGACGGGCTGCCCAGAGGCAACGAAAATCTGTCCTCTGTTGGAGGTGTATCATCTGTGTCCTCTGTATCCCCCCCCAGACACGCACCAGCTGGTTTGGATGCCACCCTGCTGTGAACGCAGTTCCTCCTCCTCCATCTCCTCCTCCTCATCCTTTACCTCCTCATCCTCCAGAACTGTGCCCTGGCTGGACAATTATGTACCTAGTGTTTGTGGGTGCAGGAACCCACCCTCGAAGCCACGTAAATAACTGTCCGGAAACCCCACGAAATGATCCCTCTTCCTCCTCCTCCTGTGCCACATCCTCTTGCATCATCGCCAGCAGCGTTTTTTCAAGGAGGCATAGAACTGGGATAATAACGCTGAGAACGGCTTTTTCGGCATTGGCCATGTTGGTGGAGTACTCGAAACAGCGCAACAAGGAACACAGGTCTCGCATGGAGGCACAGTCATTGGTGGTGAAGTGGTGCTGTTCCGCAGATTGACTCACCCGTGCGTGCTGCAGCTGAAACTCCACTATCGCCTGCTGCTGCTTGCACAGTCTGGCCAACATGTGCAAGGTGGAGTTCCACCTTGTGGGCACTTTCCATATGAGGCGGTAAGCGGGAACGCCAAAGTTACGCTGCAGCGCTGACAGGCGAGCAGCAGCAGGGTGAGAACGCTGAAAGCGCGCATAGATGGCCCGCACTTTATGCAGCAGCTCTGACATATTGGGGTAATTTTTAATGAACCTCTTTACCACCAAATTCAGCACATGCGCCAGGCAAGGGATGTGCGTTAAACCGGCTAGTCCCAGAGCTGCTACGAGATTTCTCCCATTGTCGCACACCACCAGGCCGGGTTTGAGGCTCACTCGCACCAACCACTCACTCATCGGTCTGTTTTTTCATGGCCCGTCCACAGCTCCTGTGTGGTGTGGGGTTTGTCCCCCAAACAGAAGTTTTAAAACTGCCTGCTCTCCTTTACACCTGGCTGTGCTGAAGTTGGTGGTGAAGGTGTTGTGCTGACCGGATGAGGAGGCGGTTGAGGATGAGGAAGCGAAATAGGAGGAGGAAGCAACAGGAGGCAACATAAGCGCTCTGCAATCCTCAGTGGTGGAAGGACATGCGCCAAACTTCTATATGCCTCAGGCCCAGCCGCCACTGCATTTACCCAGTGTGCTGTTAGGGAGATGTAACGTCCCTGACCATGCTTACTGGTCCACGTATCCGTAGTTAGGTGGACCTTGCCACAGATGGCTTTGCGCAGTGCACACCTGATTTTGTCCCCCACTTGTTTGTGCAGGGAAGGGATGGCTCGCCTGGAAAAGTAGTGGCAGCTGGGCACGACATACTGTGGGACAGCCACCGCCATAAGGCTTTTAAAACTCTCCGTCTCCACCAGACGGAATGACAGCATTTTATAGGTCAGTAATTTTGAAATGCTGGCATTCAGGGCCAGGGATTGCGGGTGGGTACTTACTCTTCTGCTCCAGTTTTTGCAAGATGGAGAGGTGAACGCTTCCGTGGGACATTGTGGAAATGCTTCCATGGGACATTGTGGGTGTTTTTTAAAACCCAGGTGGTGGTGTTGCTGGCAGATCCTCTGTTTGCGGAGTGGCAGGTGCCACTGTTACTCCAGAGGTTTGAGCTGGCTTTGGTGTGCTCGGTCCCTTGCTGCGTTGGGCAGTAGTAGGCATACTGTCTAGGGGACGGCTGCTCCGCTTTTGCACCCTGCTCCCTCTTCTGCTGTGCTGGTGACTCTTTGCGACCACTGCCTCTTCCTCCGAACTACACAGGTCACTCGCATGACCTTGATTCCATGTGCGGTCGAGGACCTCATCGTCCTCCACATCATCTTCCACCCAGTCTTCACCCCTGCCCTCCTTGTCGGTCTATACACTTTCGAAACCCACAGCAGTTGGCACCTGTGGTTCGTCATCATCCGAAATGTGCTGCGGTGGTCCTCCCATGTACTCATCTTTAAGTGGCTGGGCATCAGAGCACTCAATCTATTCCACTTCTATGTGGATGGCCCTGGGAAACCCTGCTAGCAGAGTCATCAAAAAGCAGAAGAGACTGCTGCATGACTTGGGGCTCAGACTGCTTGGCTGATTTGCAAGGGGATGAGGTGAAAGACTGATGGACATCGGCTGCAGGTGCTAACTCTGATCTTTCAGCAGGAGACTGGGTGGGAGACAGTGATGGAACTGGAGGCACTGTCAGCAACCCAATCTACTATCGCCTGTACTTGTTTTGGCCTCACTATTTGTAGAGCCGCATTAGGCCCCACAAAATTACTCTGAATGCTCTGTCGCCTACTCGCACCTGAGGAAGGTGTTTCACTTGTGCGTGTAGCTGGCACAGATCGACCATGTCCTCTCCCTGCAGCAGTAGCTCCACCAGCAGCACCATGACCGGGGCCACTTCCCTTATTCAATGCTCTCCTCATTCTCTGAAATGGGTGTTTTTTTAATAAAGGAATAGAACCGCAGTATCTAACGCGTGTATTTCACACTGACAGATGCAGCCAAGGCCGCAAATGTAGTATTTTGCCCAAAATGGGTGGTTTTTAAACCCAGAATATTATTGCAATATTTCTAGCTTGTATGTCACACTAACAAATGCAGCATAGACCCCAGATGTAGGGTATTGCCTAAAATGGGTGTTTTTTTAATAACAGAATATGACAGAGGTATCTAACGCTTGTATTTCACACTAACAGATGCAGCAAGGGCTGTAAAATGTAGTCTTTTGCCCAAAAAGTTTTTTTTTTTTAAACCAAGAAAATTATTGCTGTATTTCAAGCTTAAATTGCACACTGACAAATGCGGCAAATGGAGGGTATTGCCAAATCTGGGTGTTTTTTAAAACCCAGAAAATTGTTGCAGTATTTCAAGCTTAAATTGCACACTAACAAAACCTGCATAGGCCCCAGATGGAGGGTATTGCAAAAAATGGGTGCTTTTTTAAACCCACAAAATTTTTGCTGCATTTCAAGCTTGTAGATAACAATGACAGATGCAGCAAACGCCGCAAAATTAGGATTTTGCCCTAAATGTTTTTTTTTTAAATAACAGAATATGATAGCAGTATATAACGCTTGTATTTCACACTGACAGATGCAGCAAGGGCTGTAAAATTTAGTATTTTGCCCAAAAAGGGTGTTTTTCTAAACCCAGAAAATTATTGCTGTATTTCAAAGCTTAACCCTTTCATGACCAAGGGTCATTGATGCCCCAGTGTCCAGGTCAAATTTTATAAATCTGACATGCGTCACTTTATGTAGTAATAGCTTTGGAACACTTTTATTTATCCAAGCCATTCTGAGATTGTTTTCTCGTGACACATTCTACTTCATGATTAGTCATAAATTTGAGTCAATATATTTCACCTTTATTTATGAAAAAATCCCAAATTTACCAAAAAGTTGGAAAAATTTGCAATTTTCAAAATTTCAATTTCTCTGCTTTTAAAACAAAGTGATTCAACATAAAATATTTATTACTTAACATTCCCCATATGTTTACTTTATGTTGGCATTATTTTGGAAATGTCATTTTATTTTTTTAGGACGTTAGAAGGCTTACAAAATTTCTAAAACTCACTTTTTAAGGACCAGTTCAGATCTGAAGTCACTTTGTGAGGCTTACATAGTGGATACACCCATAAACGACCCCATTGTAGAGACTACACCCCACAAGTTACTCAAAACTGATTTTACAAACTTTGTTAACCTTTTAGGTGTTCCACAAGAATTAAAGGAAAATGGAGAATAAATTTCTAAATTTCACTTTTTTGGCAGATTTTCCATTTTATTAATTTTTTTTCTTTAACACATTGAGGGTTAACAGCCAAACAAAACTCAATATTTATTACCCTTATTCTGCGGTTTACAGAAACACCCCACATGTGGTCGTAAACTGATGTAAGGGCGCACGGCAGGACGCAGAAGAAAAGGAGCGCCGTATGGTTTTTGGAAGGCAGATTTTGCTGGACTGGTTTTTAGATGCCATGTCCCATTTAAAGCCCCTCTGATGCACCCCTACAGTAGAAACTCCCAAAAAGTGACCCTATTTTGGAAACTGGGGGATAAGGTGCCAGATTTATTGGTACTAATTTTGGGGGCATATGCCTTTTTGATCGCTTGGTGTTGCACTTTTTGTGATGTAAGGTGAAAAAAATTGCTTTTTGGCACTGTTTTTATTTTTAGTTTTTTACAGTGTTCACCTGAGGGGTTAGGTCATGTGATATTTTTATCGAGCATGTTGTTACAGACGCGCCAATACCTAATATGTACACTTTTTTTTTTTATTTCACTTTAACACAATAATGGCATATTTGAAATTAAAAAAATGATGTTTTAGTGTCTCCGTGTTCTGAGAGCTATAGTTTTTATTTTTTGAGCGATTTTCTTATGTAGGGTCTCATTTTTTGCGGGATGAGGTGACGGTTTTATTGGTACCATTTTGTGGGACAAAAGCTTTTTTGATTGCTTGGTGTTGCACTTTTTGTGGTGTAAGGTGACAAAAATGGCTTTTTGACATAGTTTTTATTTTTTATTTTTTATGGTGTTTATCGTACGGTGTCGATCATGTGATTTATTTATAAAGACTGTCATTACGGACGCGGTGATACCTAATATGTGTAGTTTTTATTTTTTTATTTTTTTTATAGGAAAAGGCAATTTATTTTTTTAAAGTACATATTTATTTATTTATTTATTTTTACTTTTATTATTTTTTTTATCAAGTCCCACTTGGATCTTGAAGATCCAGTGGGGCTGATGGCTGTACTATACTTTGCAATGCTTTTGCCTTGAAAAGTACAATACTATCAAATGTCCTGTAGATGGCAACACCGGGCGCTTTTGCAAAGCGTCCGGTTGCCATGGCAACCATCGGGCGCTGCCATCACAGCGCGGCAGCCCCGATGGTTGAGAGAGGGAGCCCCCTCCCTCTATTAACCCCATGGATGCCGCTACCGTGGCATCTAAGGGGTTACAGCAGAGTGTCAGCATACAGCTGACACTCGCTGCTGATGTCGGCGGCTCAGGAATGGAGCCGCCGACATCAAATAAAGCAGGGGGACTGCATCGGGGGGCAGGAGGCACAGATAGGGGGGAGCGCTGTAAAGGGGGGGCATGGCCAGCAGGAGGGGGCACATTTGGAGGTTGATGCATGCATGGGGGACCGCATCAGGGATACAATACATGGATGGGGGCGGGGCAGGGATCGCATCGGAGGCAGGGTTAACAGGAGGGGGGGTTGGAGGCGCACAGATCGGGGGGCTTAATTACACATTACCTGCAGAGTGCAGATCAGAGCCTGAAACCGGCATTTTAACACTGCTGCGATCCGATTGGTTAGTCTGCACAGACTAACCAATCGGATCGATTGCCGGCAAGGGACCACTCTGATTGGTCCCTTGCCGGCATTACTGAACTGTGTGCTGTCCGTGACAACAGCAGGGCAGGGGCAGAAGCTTTAATCCAAGCGCTTTGCAGCGCTTGGATTAAAGAACTGCCTGACATCTATACACATGGTAGCTGCACGGGGTATGTGCAGCTATCACTTATATAGAGGGATTGCGGTCGGAAAGGGGTTAAATTGCGCACTGACAAATGCGGCATAGGCCCCTGATGGAGGGTATTGCCAAAAATGGTTGTTTTGTAAAACCCAGAAAATTATTACAGTATTTCAAGCTTAAATTGTACACAGACAAATGCTGTAAAGGCCACAGATGTAGGATGTTGCCAAAAATGGGGGGTTTTTTTTAAACCCAAAATATAATTGCAGTATTTCAAGCTTCTATTTGACTGTCACAAATGCACATATGCTGTGCTGGTGCACAGAACTTGCATAAAATGGCTGCCGCCACTCACCTGCCGGACAGATAAAAGGTTTTTTTCTGGGTCAATGGGCTCAGGGCAGGGTAAAAAGATTGTGCACTGCACCCACAAAACAAAATCTAGGTAGATTGCTGAGTTAACAAGCACTTCAGATTAAAGATTCTGTCCTATTCTCTCCCTCACAGCAGCAGCATCCTATCCCTACACTAATCGGAGCAGAGTGATGTGCAGCTCTATGTGACTCCAGCTTATATAGAGCCTGGGTCACATGCTGCACTTTCCAATCACAGCCATGGCATTAGTAGGCTTCTAAGGGCACACAAGTTAAACGCTTGTTGATTGGCTGCTCTGCACCCTTTCAAAAAGCGCCATTAACTTGCCTAACACCGAACACAAACTTTTACTGAAAAGTTCGGGTTCGGGTCCGGGGTCCAAAAATCCTAAAGTTCGGTACGAACCCGAACTTTACACTTTGGGTTCGCTCAACCCTACTCCTTATCCTTTCCCTGCACTTATAAATAATTTTTTCAGTTTCTTTGTTCAGAATGAGGTTTTTCCTATTGCGGTCCCTAGTGCCTTCTCACGTCTGTCCCAGGGTGGGCTGGCTGGCTGCTGATTGGCTCCATTCATGCATGTCATTCTGGGTGATCCCGCCTTCCAAGAGTTCCTTGCCCCATATACTCAGTCCTCACATGTGTAGCCGCCATTTTTTTTTTTTTATGTGATTTGTTACCACATAGAGTCGCATTCCATTATTTCTGATTTGATTCGCTCATCTCTAATAAGTAGTGTTGAGCGAGCATGCTCGGCCGAATACCTGTTCGGCTTGAGCATCGCTATGCTCGGCACATGGCGGTACTCAGCCGAGTACTGCATGTGCTCGAGCACCATGCTCGTGTCTCCTCTCCGCACGTTTTGTGGATGCTAAGCAGCCAATAAACGTGCAGGTAAGTACTGCCATCACTGTAATGCCAGTAGCCTTTACTGCGCTTAGAAAGGGACAGATAGTGTAGGGAGTGTGATCGCAATATATTCAACAGAAAAATGTTTTAAAGACCCAAAAGTCCTTTTAAGTAGGGTTGAGAGAACCCGAACTGTAAAGTTCGGGTTCGTACCGAACTTTACGGTGTTCGGCACCTGAACCCGAACCCGAACATTTCAGTAAAAGTTCGGGTTCGGTCTTCGGGTAATATTAATATACCATCGGATCGGAGATTTCTCCAATCTGATGGTATATTTTAACTTGAAGCGTCCCGATAACCATGAAAACTCAGATCCGACAGTATATGCTAACACAGAGGCGTTCCCATAGTGATGGGGACACTTCAAGTTAGAATATACTGAGAGCTATGGACATAATGGCCCCCTGCTGCCTGGCAGCACCTGATCTCTTACAGGGGGCTGTGATCCGCACAATTAACCCCTCAGGTGCCGCACCTGAGGGGTTAATTGTGCGGATCTCAGCCCCCTGTAAGAGATCGGGTGCTGCCAGGCAGCAGGGGCCAGACCCCCCTCCCTCCCCAGTATTAAAATCATTGGTGGCCAGTGCGCCCCCCCCCCTTCCTCCCCAGTATTAAAATCATTGGTGGAAAGTGGCCCCCCCACCCCCCCTATTAAAATCATTGGTGGTTAGTGCGGCCTCCCCTCTCCCCCCCCTAATTAAAATCATTGGTTAACAAATCCCCTCCCCCATCATTAGTGGCAGCGGAGCGGCAGTTTAATCGCTGGGGCTCCGATCGGTTACCATGGCAGCCAGGACGCTACTGCAGTCCTGGCTGCCATGGTTACTTAGCACTTAAAGCAGCATTATACTTACATGCACAGTCTGTGGCCGGCCAGCGCTCCTCCTACTGGTAAGTGAAAGGTCTGTGCGGCGCATTGCTTATAGCACATACCTGTCACTTACCAGTAGGAGGAGCGCCGGCCGGCCACAGACAGCGCTCAGTAACCATGGCAGCCAGGACTGCAGTAGCGTCCTGGCTGCCATGGTAACCGATCGGAACTGCCGCTCCGCTGCCACCAATGATGGGGGGGAGGGGGGTTGTTAACCTGTGGCCACTGCCACCAATGATTTTAATTAGGGGTGGGGGAAGGCCATACTGGACACCAACGATTTTAATAGGGGGGGGCCACACTAACCACCAATGATTTTAATGGGGGGGGCTGCACTGTTTACCAATGATTTTAATACTGGGGAGGGAGGGGGGGCTGCACTGGCCACAAATGATTTTAATACTGGGGAGGGAGTGCGGCACCTGAGAGGTTAATTGTGTGGATCACAGCCCCCTGTAAGATCGGGTGCTGCCACGCAGCAGGGGGCAGTTATGTACACAGTTCTTAGTATATTCTAACTTGAAGCGTCCCCATCACCATGGGAACGCCTCTGTGTTAGAATATACTGTCGGATATGAGTTTTCACGATCGTGAAAACTCAGATCTGAAAAAGCTAATACTATTTTCCATTATAACCATGTTATAATGGAAAATAATAAAGTAAAGTTCGGGTCCCTATTGACTTCAATGGGGTTCGGGTCCAAGTTCGGATCCCGAACCCGAACTTTTTTTTTAAAGTTCGGCCGAACTCCCCGAAACCGAACATCTAGGTGTTCGCTCAACTCTACTTTTAAGGGCTATTGTATGAGGTGGCAGGCTGGCAGCAATATAATTTATACTACAAATGGTGAACAGATGGCTCACTCTGGATAACCACAACTGGTGCTCAGTTTCAAAGAAACACCCCTAGTTCTTGAGTATGTAAATGGTTAAAAAGTTGAACCGGCACTCAGAATAATTGGAGATCACGTAGAATAATATAAATGAATTTATTAATGTCATTATTTATATATATATATATATATATATATATATATATATATATATATATATATATATTTTACAGTACAGACCAAATGTTTGGACACACCTTCTCATTCAAAGAGTTTTCTTTATTTTCATGACTAACAAACAAGTGTGAAACAACTGAAAATATGTCATATTCTAGGTTCTTCAAAGTAGCCACCTTTTGCTTTGATTACTGCTTTGCACACTCTTGGCATTCTCTTGATGAGCTTCAAGAGGTAGTCCCCTGAAATGGTCTTACAACAGTCTTGAAGGAGTTCCCAGAGATGCTTAGCACTTGTTGGCCCTTTTGCCTTCACTCTGCGGTCCAGCTCACCCCAAACCATCTCGATTGGGTTCAGGTCCGGTGACTGTGGAGGCCAGGTCATCTGGCGCAGCACCCCATCACTCTCCTTCATGGTCAAATAGCCCTTACTTTCAAAGTTTGCCCAATTTTTCGGCTGACTGACTGACCTTCATTTCTTAAAGTAATGATGGCCACTCGTTTTTCTTTACTTAGCTGCTTTTTTCTTGCCATAATACAAATTCTAGCAGTCTATTCAGTAGGACTATCAGCTGTGTATCCACCTGACTTCTCCTCAACACCACTGATGGTCCCAACCCCATTTATAAGGCAAGAAATCCCACTTATTAACCCTGACAGGGCACACCTGTGAAGTGAAAAACATTTCAGGGGACTACCTCTTGAAGCTCATCAAGAGAATGCCAAGAGTGTGCAAAGCAGTAATCAAAGCAAAAGGTGGCTACTTTGAAGAACCTAGAATATGACATATTTTCAGTTGTTTCATACTTGTTTGTTATGTATATAATTCCACATGTGTTAATTCATAGTTTTGATGCCTTCAGTGTGAATCTACAATTTTCATAGTCATGAAAATAAAGAAAACTCTGACTGACAAGGTGTGTCCAAATTTTGGTCTGTACTGTATATATACACTCCCCTAAAGAATTATTGGGAACACCATACTAATACGGTGTTGGACTCCCTTTTGCCTTCAGAACTGCCTTAATTCTACGTGGCATTGATTCAACAAGGTGCTGATAGCATTCTTTAGAAATGTTGGCCCATATTGATAGGATAGCATCTTGCAAATGATGGAGATTTGAGGGATGCACATCCAGGGTACGAAGCTCCCGTTCCACCACATCCCAAAGATGCTCTATTGGGTTGAGATCTGGTGACTGTGGGGGCCATTTTAGTACAGTGAACTCATTGTCATGTTCAAGAAATCAATTTGAAGTTATTAGAGCTTTGTGACATGGTGCATTATCCTGCTGGAAGTAGCCATCAGAGGATGGATACATGTTCTCATTCTGTTTATGCCAAATTCGGACTCTACCATTTGAATGTCTCAACAGAAATCGAGACTCATCAGACCAGGCAACATTTTTCCAGTCTTCAACAGTCCAATTTTGGTGAGCTCGTGCAAATTGTAGGCTCTTTTTCCTATTTGTAGTGGAGATGAGTGGTACCCGGAGGGGTCTTCTGCTGTTGTAGCCCATCCGCCTCAAGGTTATGTTATGTTATGTTACTAAGTCCTTGTATAGCGCTCTAGAGGAACTCAATCCGATCGAAGTGCTTGTGGACGGCTGTATTGGTGGGCCCCTACGTCAACCTACACAAATAGCCAGGTCTTAACCAGCTTCCTGAATTCCAGGTAATCTGGTATAGTTCTAATATGTTCTGGGAGGGAGTTCCAGATCTTGGGGGCTAATACTGAGAAATGTCTGTCCCCCCTTGTCTTGAGGCGGGTTCTTGGCACCGACAAAAGGGAGGCTGAGGTGGATCTCAGTTCTCTAGGAGGATGGTAACGTGTTATCTTTTTTTGCAGATAAATGGGGCCTGTTTTGTGGAGAGCTTTGCGTGTTAAGCAGCACAGCTTAAACTGCACTCTCTCTTTCACTGGGAGCCAGTGGAGTTCCCTGCGTGCTTTTGTAACAGTCTGTCCAGTCTAGTTTCTTGATGAGCCGGATGGCTCTGTTTTGACAGAGTTGCAGAGCTCTCAGATCTTTCTCTGGTAGCCCCGCATACATTGCATTGCCATAGTCCAGGTGAGAGTTGACTAGCGCTCCCACCACGACCTGTCTGCATGTGTTGGGGAGAAACGGTAGGGCTTTTTTTTAGAAAGAATAGGGCGAAGTTTGCTTTCCGTATTACTTCTTTAATCTGGGGACGGAGGCTCATTTCTTGATCCAAAATTATCCCCAGACTCTTTCCTTGTGTGACGATGGCAACGTTTTCCCCAAAGATAGACGGGGCAGCAGCCTCTGGTGTTTTATGTAGTGCAACAAGCTCAGTCTTGGTCGGGTTGAGTTTGAGGTGGTTATGTGCTAGCCAGTTCCTGGCCTTATTTAGTCCTTCTTGCGTGAGTTTATAGTCATCAGCGGATTTCGATACTCTCAAAAGGATCTGTGTATCGTCCGCATAGGACTCATAGCTGATGTTATACTCCTTCAGAATGGCGAGCAGAGGTCGGAAATGTTAAAAAGTAATGGCGAGAGGGGAGATCCCTGAGGGACTCCCCACTCCACCTTCTCGACTGGGGAAAAGAATAAGCCCAGTTTGACTCTCTGAGTTCTGTTTTTCAGGAAAGAGTCAAACCAGGCAAGTCCGTGGTTATCTACTCCAATGTCAGCTTTTAATCTATTTAGGAGGATGGGATGGCTGATAGTGTCGAAGGCTGCCGACATGTCTATGAGAACCAGCCAGGTCCCCCTCCCTCGTCAGCGACCCCTAGGGCTTCATCCCAAAGGCTGACCAGGGCTGATTCCGTGCTGTGTGTTGGCCTGAAGCCCGACTGATGTTCATCTAGAAGTCGATGCTTTTCTACGTGCAGCTGGAGTTGGCTTGCCACTGCTCTCTCCATTATTTTAGCTATTAGGTGGATGTTGGTAATCGGTCTGAAGTTGGCCATCATATTTATGTCTGCCTTACTGCCTTACTGGTTCGTGCCGAGTCCGTGCCGGCCGTTTAAGTTGTTTGCAGAAGTCCGGCTGCAGGTAAGAGGTCTATGGAGGCTGAAAGCTCTCCTCTGAGAAGTTCTCGGTACAGTGCTAGGAGGTGGCGGTAACTTGCTTACACCCAAGACACCATTAGCCGTCCAGTCTCCCCAGAAGCCGCTCCATGCGCTCTCATTCTGCTGTCATTGTACTCTGTAGCATGCAGTTCTGGTCGTGACACACCCACAAGGTGGAACTCCACCTTGCACATGCTCGTGGGAGTGTTGTGGCTTCACAAATGCGTGTTGTGGCTTCACAAATGCTTTGCTGCATACCTCGGTTGTAACGAGTGGTTATTTCAGTCAATGTTGCTCTTCTATCAGCTTGAATCAGTCGGCCCATTCTCCTCTGACCTCTAGCATCCACAAGGCATTTTTGCCCACAGGACTGCCGCATACTGGATGTTTTTCCCTTTTTACACCATTCTTTGTAAACCCTAGAAATGGTTGTGTGTGAAAATCCCAGAAACTGAGAAGATTGTGAAATACTCAGACCGGCACGTCTGGCACCAACAACCATGCCACGCTCAAAATTGCTTAAATCACCTTTCTTTCCCATTCTGACATTCAGTTTGGAGTTCAGGAGATTGTCTTGACCAGGACCACACCCCTAAATGCATTGAAGCAACTGCCATGTGATTGGTTGACTAGATAATTGCATTAATGAGAAATAGAACAGGTGTTCCTAATAATTCTTTAGGTGAGTGTATATATACTCTAGGACACGGATCGCGGCGCCTCCGGCTAGCGAGTTCTCCCTGGGCCGCCTCGATCTGTCTCTGAAGAGTAGCTTCACCCCATGTATCAATGAGGCCTCGATCGATGCATTTATTACTGCAGTTAAATCTGATGTCTCTGCCTATAGATTGAGATGTAATAATGTTGCCTTTAAACATCCAAACCTATCTAGGTTTGAAATCGAAGCATTAGATCAACTAAGGAAAGATTCTTCACTAACAGTCAAGCCTGCGGACAAGGGTGGCGCGGTGGTCATCATGGACACCGGTAAATATGTGGCTGAGATTCAGCGACAGCTGGATGATATTAATGTTTATTCCGTTCTCCAATGTGATCCTAAGTTTGAGATTGCTAGACTTATCCAGAAATGTTTGGCAGACGCCGTGTTGGCGGGCACTATTGATGAGGACTTGTGCACTTTTCTCACTGTAGATCATCCGGTGACTCCGGTTCTATATATACTTCCGAAAGTGCACAAGTCCCTTATTGATCCTCCCGGACGACCTATCGTCTCCGGCTTGGACTCCATCTTTAACTCTATTGCTATTTTTCTGGATAAGGTTCTACATGAATTTGCAATAGGGGCTGAGTCGTATGTACAAGATACGACTGACTTCCTATGCAAATTGAATGAGATTGATTTTACCGGTGTCCATGAGGTCCATCTGGCGTCTTTTGACGTCACTTCACTATATACCTCTATCAACCATGATTTAGGTATTGACGCCATTTCCCGTATGCTTGACTCTTCATCCTATACATTGGCCGCTAGGCAGCTTATCATTGATTTATTGAAGATTGTCTTGAGGCATAATTATTTCCTGTTCCAGGACACTTTTTTCCGACAAAAAAGAGGCGTGGCAATGGGGTCTAACGTGGCACCTATCTACGCCAATATCTTTATGAGATGCTTTGAGGAAGATGTCGTCCATGTGTCACACCACCGCAGCCATTTGCTGCGGTGGTGGAGATACATCGACGACATCTTCCTCATATGGACTGGTAGTGTTGCTCAGTTGCTTGAGTTCCATCGGTTTTTAAAAGGGGTTGACAAGGATCTGCAATTCACCTTGGTCCATTCGGATACTGAGTTGCAGTTTCTTGATACCACTGTTACATTTGGTGAGGGTGGGATACACACTCAGCTCTACACTAAGCCGACTGACAGAAATACCCTCCTCTGCTACAACAGTGGCCATCTACGGAATACACTCAAGTACTTACCCTTTTCACAATTTCTCAGGGTCAAACGGATTGTTTCTGAACCCAATAAGCTAGACTCTTCCCTAAACAATATGGCCAGTAAATTTCAAAAAAGGGGGTACCCTACCAAATTATTGGATTCTCACATCAACAAGGTCCGTGATTTGGATAGAAGTAGTCTCCTAAAAAGGAAGTCATCTGAAGGGTCCTTGACTCGGATTGCTTTCATTTCCAAATTCACGGAACAAAGTGAAGAGATCAACTGTATTATTAAGCGGCATTGGGGTATTTTGGGAGGTTGCCACAGTGAGATCCAGGAATTTAGATCTCCCCCCCTATTTTCATATTGTAGGTCTAGAAACCTATGGGATCAACTGGTTAGAGCAGATATTGGCCCTAGATCTAGGTCGATACAAACTGCTCTAACCACATTGGGCAAGGGCAGTTTTCCCTGCCTATGCTGCACCGACTGCAAATACATGGGTAAAGGCAGTGCTTTTATTCATCCTACTACTGGAGTTCTACACCCTATTCGTTTTCACCTTACATGTAATTCCTGTTACGTGATTTATGTTTTGATCTGTCCATGTAAGTTATTATATGTGGGTGAAACTTCAACTGATCTTAAGACGCGGCTCAACAATCATCGCTTATCCATACGTAAAAAGAGAAAGGACCTCCCTGTTGCCAAACATTTTACAGAATTTAAACATTCTGAAAAAGATCTTAATGGGCCATTGATCATGTACCCATGCCTAGACGTGAGGGGAACAGGATACAGATTCTTAAAAAGAGAGAGCTTCTCTGGATTTACACTCTCAATAGTTTGAGACCCAATGGGCTTAATGTGGATTACAATCCGGGGATTTATGTTTAGATGAGTAGCTTGCCCTCTTTTGTTCTATATGTGATATGCGCTTTTTCTCTTGTGTTACATAGTGTATTTTGAACACTATTAAGCCATTTTTCTAATTTTTTCCTTTCTTCTTTTTTATATTCACAGACAAGAATGATGCTGCGGAGTCAAGAGGTGTGACGTACCCGGTGCATATACATTGTGTCTACATGTCCCTACTTGTCTACATGAGTGCTCTCATTGTATTTTTTGGTTCGGCTAGCTTTTTATCGCATTTATTCAATATTTTGTGTCAGTCCACATTGCGGCATATTGATACATGTTTGATTTGTGGGAGATCTATGGGTGATCCGGGTGAGGATCGCGACACTTGTGTTGCGGTCTCCGCTGTTCGCCCATGGATGGTGGGATCTATGTTCTTTCTGAGCTATAGTGTCCCTCCTTGCCCCCCCTTTTTAACACATGTTGTATAGCACGGCTTGTATTCTCGTGTTGCGCTGTCCTGTCTATGTGTGCATGGACATGCGCATACACAGTGTTGGGACACAATGACCTCTTGCAATATGGCCGACCGATCCTCCTGGTAGTAGTGCGTATGTCCGTGCGCGTGTCTCCGCAACTACTGGTGGTGACGTCATGCCGTGACTGGACGCGTCTGGCGTCTGCACACTACCTGTTTCCGAACGCCGGATCTATCGGCATGCGACATGTTTGATGCGAGGGACGGCGCTGGGTATGTCAACACTTTCTCTCTTTCTTTGCAGCATCATTATTCTCATTCCTCTCACTGTTGTGTACACCTGCCCCTAATCACCAATTACCTCCTTGTAGGTTATAATATGTACACTATATATTATATTTTTGATGTATCACTATAGCATTTTTTGCCTATGGGTATTACACAAGTATATCTGTATTTGGATACTGTATATGCACTTAAAATTTTAAACCTTATTGTTGATTGTATTATGACGTAATGGGGGTTGGACTATATATACCCCAGCATACACTGTGTTCATTGCTTGAAAAAGGCTCTTGTTTGAGCTGAAACGTTGCCATCTGCATGGGTGATTAAAGACCACTACTTTTTACTTGGAGTGCTGTCCTTTCTTTATATATATATATATATATATATATATATATATATATAAAATCTACATTAAACATGTTTACATTGAATAAAAAATTACAACAAAAATTATAAAAATATAAAAAAGGAGAGAGAATATGGAATATACCCAGGACCTTATTTTTGCAATAGCATAAAATCGTTGCGTCCAAGGTTCACTGTATAAAAAAACTGCATCCATTTCCTACTGATAATGATGATTTTCGTGGATTACAGTTGATATGGAAGAGTGAAGTACCCGACTTAAATGACATATATACCGGTGTATTTTAGGGTTGCAGTATTCATTACACTGATAGATGGTATATATTCAATGTGGTCAGGTTCCGTGCAAAGTACTGGTTCTTTGAGATAGTTCAATTCATAAGATGCATCAAGTAATAAGTAGGTCTCACTGTGTATGAGTATAATTCCACTTTGAATAATGTCAATATTCTTGTTTTAACTCTCTTTAGAATAGAGACACGCCATACATGTTATTCCAGTAGTATAGTCAGTGTAATCAGCACACATGTATAGAGTTTTTACTCTTTTATATCGGAGACACACAATTCAGTCTGCCCGTATATGGAGCATATATTCTTTTAAATTGTGTTTACTCTGTACTCACGGTATACCTCACTGATCCACCCTTATCTGTGTGTGGAGATTCCTTCTGTGGCGTCCCACAGCTTCACACTTCAGCCGTTCCACAGTCTGACAGCATTGGTTTCAGTTTGCAGAGTCTTTCGGGATCTCGTCCCAGTTCTCGTGAGAGTTCGTTCGTATCTTACTTCCGTGAGTAGAGAGATGCTGTACTTCTTTAACAGTATACTTTAGTACATGGCCATGTATATTCGAGACTGATTAACACACAGGTATTCCGCCCAGACACATTTCGAGATGACTTATCTCTTACTCAGTGGGTAGCCTGTGGTCTAAATCGTCTCGATTTTTATGTTCCCCTCATTAGTGGTTAATTGAAACCATTAGGTTGGCAGACATTGGGAATTGTGTTGCAATGCTAGAGAACTTGCAAGCTGTATATTAGTCTTTCCAATAATCATCATGATTTCATATGCTTTCTTGTACTTGAAGTACTTTGCATTTCACGGGAAACATTATATTCAACATAGAGTAATATGTAAGCATACATGTCTCTAGGATACCAGCCTTAAAGATACAAGATATCTAAAATAAATAGTAAATAAACTATAAATGTATTCATCTTAGGATTGCAACAACTGGGTCTATGTCCTATTTATTCTTGAATATGGTCTGGTCTAGATAATACTTATATTTCCAGTGCGTTTTTCCTGCGTTATTTTTCTTTCTTGATCATATCCTTCCTAAGTTTCTTATACTTATGTTCCTTTAATATCACATTATTATGCAAAATGTATGCAGAATGGTCCCACTTGCCCTCTATATAGAGGATTCCTTTCAAACTTATAGTTGTTCATAAATTACAAGGCTTTCCAATAACATCATAGATTTTGTTTCTTTTGTGGAGTCCTATATGATAAATACATAAATCTTCTAAGTAATTGGAGATTTTCCTAGCTATTGTAACGGAAAATATGGATTTTATTGAAGACAGGAGGCGAGCATTGTGCATAACTTTCTTTACTACTCCCATTAGCAGCAAGAATAAGTATTACAACAGGTGAAAGAGTTTTTTCAAAACGGGTAGTAAATATGTAAATGAGGAAGTCCAGGTAGCCAATCAGTGATCCTCTTAGTGTATAAATCATGGTGCTGGTATAGATTCTGCCTCTTTCTTGATGGCTTGAGATGTAGTAAGTAGAATTAAATGGATCTTGAGTATAAACAGAATGTAGAATAAATCTGGAGGGAACAAAACCGGAATAACAGGAACATTCGATGGTCGCTGAAGGATTGAGGAAATTGAAGATATTCTAGTATGCTATGGAAACAGAAAATATATATATGATTAGGGTTGGGTTAATAGGGGGGGACAATGCTCGCCTCCTGTCTTCAATAAAATCCATATTTTCCGTTACAATAGCTAGGAAAATCTCCAATTTTATTGCGACAGGAGGCTCCCATTGTGCAAGTTTAAAGCTAAATGTATATCAAAAGTCACAAATGTAGTTTATATGATAGACATGGATACATGAGAATCCGGTTTAAAATAAAAAGTTTTAAAAGTGTATTCTGAAGACCAATCTGCGGCCTTTAAAATCTCAGAGAGGGAAGCTCCTTTTTGGAATGCTTTAGTGGAAACCGCTCCTCGAAGAGAATGTGGGCCAAAGATTGCTGTATCAATTCCTGCCATTTGCATGGTCAGTTTAATCCATCTTGCTAATGTAGGGGAAGATACTGGAAGATGTGGTTTGCAGAAGGAGATAAGGAGTTGGGAAGATTGAGGAGAGCGTAAAGATTGGGTCATGGATTCGTATGTTTTTAAACAACGGACAATGCATAGTTTATTGTTAGAAGGAAAGGCCGGATAAGATACCGTATGGAGATTGGTTTTGGTTCTTCTGGTGATTTGGAAGGTTACACCGTTAGGTGTGAAGAATCTGTCGGAAATGTCTAAGGCTCTAACGTCTGAAACTCTTTTAATGGATATGAGACATAAGAGGGTTGTGATTTTAAAAGAGAGTAATTTTAGTGAGAGATGTTCATTATCTTCCCACGTAGAAAAAAGATTTAGAAGGGAGGTAACGTCCCAAGTGGAGTGATATCTAGGTCTCGGGGGGTTTCTAAAGCGAATACCTTTCATAAGTCTACAAACCATGGGATGTTTGCCCACGGGGATTGAGTTAATAGGGGCATGTTCCGATGATATTGCAGAACGATAGAGGTTTATGGTCCTATAAGCTTTCCCCATATTAAGAGATTCAGAAAGAAAATTTAATATGTGGGTAATAGGTGCATGAATGGGATCCAGGTTCCGTTGAGTGCACCAATGAAGCCAAATTTTCCAGGCTGATCTATAAGCCTTTTTGGTACCCAGGGCCCATGCGTCAGAGAGGATGTCAATAGTAGATTGTGAAAGGTCGAGGTCGATTGTTTGTTGCCTGAAATCAGCCAAGCTATTAGTGTTAGGTGTCCCGATAGGATTAGAGGGTGTAGGTGACCCAAAGGGTCTCGGAGCAGATCTTGGGGAGAGGGAAGAATTCTCGGGATATCAATCGTCAGACTGAGTAGTGTGGGAAACCATGTTTGAGACGGCCACCATGGGGTGATGATCACTAGTGTGGATTTCTGAGTGATTGTCTGAAGTAGAACTCTGGATATTAGTGCAAAGAGGGGAAAGGCGTAAAGACGTCCTTGTGGCCAAATTTGGCGGAGAGCATCTAGGGCTAAGGCTTCTGGATCCGGGCGCCAACTGAAGAAGGTGGGAAGTTGGGTGTTCAGTCGTGATGCAAATAGATCTATGAGGAGGGGACCCCATAGATTGTTGATTTGTTTGAAGATGAAAGGGTTCAATTGCCAGTCGCTGGAATCCGTAAGGTATCGGGAATTCCAGTCGGCAACTGAGTTTATTAGACCTGGAAGGTATTCTGCTTTTAAAATGATATCCCTGTCTAGACAGAAGTGCCAAAATTCTTTGGCAATGTCGGTTAGGATCTTGGAGGTAGTGCCCCCGAAACGGTTGATGTATTGAACTGCCAAAATATTGTCCATACGTAGAAGGATGCAGCAGTGTGATTTGTCTTTCGCGAAACTTTTCATGGCGAAAAAGGCGGCTAGTAATTCCAGACAGTTGATGTGTAGCTGAGATTCTGAACCTGACCATTTCCCTCCTGTGGAATAAGGACCACAACGAGCGCCCCATCCCGAAAGGCTGGCATCTGATTCTAGAATCAGATCTGGTAGGGAATTGAATATTATCTTCCCATTCCATGTCTGAATATGTTGAAGCCACCAAAGAAGTTCTTCTTTGGCTTCTGAAGATAGTGGAATTTTGTCCGAATATTGTAGGCCCTCCCTTAAATGTTGAGTTTTTAGACGCTGTAGGGCTCTGTAATGTAATGGGGCGGGGAAAATTGCTTGTATGGAGGCCGACAAGAGGCCCACAATTCGTGCAATGGTTCGTAGTGAGACTAGATGTTTGTTTAGTATTGAACGGATTTCTCTTCGAATCAAAGTGAGTTTTTTGGTAGGAAGACTCAGTAGAGCAGAGTCGGTGTTGATATTGAATCCCAAAAATTCTATTTCTTTGGATGGGGATAGTATGGATTTTTTGTAATTGACTAGAAAACCCAGACTGGTTAGAAGAGAAATGGTCCATTGTGAATGGGTAAGGATTAAAGAGTGATTGTGCCATAATTAAGATATAGTCCAAATATATGATTAGGCGTACCCCTCGGGATCTTAGGGATGATATCACTGGTTTCATTAATTTGGTGAAACACCAAGGGGCTGATGATAGGCCAAATGGAAGGCAAGTGAATTGCCATTTTTGGTTGTTCCAGAAAAATTGTAGAAAAGGTTGATGGAGAGGATGTATGGGTACGGTGAGATACGCGTCCTTCAGATCTATTTTTATTAGCCAGTCTTGAGGGAGTAATAGGTCCCTGAGAAGGTGAATTCCCTCCATTTTGAAGTGATGATAAATCACGAAATCGTTGAGGGTTCTCAAATTTATGACCGGTCTGTGACCTCCGTCTTTCTTTTTTACTAGAAAGATGTTGCTGATAAAACCTGGGGATAGAGGAGGTACTTGAATGATAGCTCTCTTGTGGAAAAGATCTAGTATCTCTGACTCTATGAGGTCTTGATCTAGAGTGGAGAAATGTATTGGTTGAGGAATGTGGTTCTGTGAGGGAGAGGATTGGAAATCTATCTGATATCCTGAGATGGTGTTCAGGATCCATGAGTCTGAGGTTAGAGAAGACCGTGTTTGGAAAAAATATTTCAGTCTTCCCCCTAGACGAATGTGGGAATAGTTTGGGGTAGAAGAGCTTACCTGATGATGGTCTGGATCTAGGGAAACCTCGCTGGCCTCGGGTTCTCCACGGGCGTCCTCTGGTAGGGAAAAATGGTGTAGTGGATGGTGTGAAGGTAAAAGGTCTGTCTGTTTGGAAGGGAGCCTGCTGAATTCATCTGAATTGTGAACTTCGGCTGGGAAAGCGGCCCCTGCCTTTCCCAGCCCTGCCAAAAATTTTGGGTTGACCCTCTTTCTTTAGGGATGTTTTGGCCTTATCGAGGGAGGAAAATACTCCAACAAATTTCCCTATCTCTTTGATAAGGGAATCTCCGAACAGGAAGCCTTCAGCCGACTCATCAGGGTCTGAATTGGCCAGATGAGAGAGTTGTGGGTCTAATTTCATTAATATATTGCGTTTTCTTTCCGCACTCAGGGCAGAGTTAACGTTTCCAAAGAAACAGATGGCTCTTTGGGCCCAGCCCCGAAGGACCGACGTGTCTACTGGTTGGCCTGTAATAGCGGATTGCTCTGATAGATCTAATATTTTTTTGAGGGGTCCCAATAAATCTAGAAGTTTTGTCTTGGCAAAGTTTAAATGATCTGTCCAGACCTCTTTTGGGGTTCTTACCCGTTTTATTTAAATATTTAAAAATGATAGGGTCTAGCTCAGGAGTTAAGGATTTTTTATGTGGTAAAGTTGGTCTTGGACATTCTGCTTTTAATTTGTTTTTGGAGGATCTATCCAGGGATTTATTGACCCAGTGCATCAGAAATTTTGAAATTTGAGGTTGGGGAACCCATTCTCCAGATCTAGGGTGTTTTATCTGGTCGGGGTTAAAGAAAGGGATACCCTGACTATCTAGAATTAAAGATTCTGGGATTTGGCTGGTTGAAGGGGATTCTTCAGGATCCTCGGGATAGTCATCCTCATAATAAAATGGGAGTTCGTCTTTCAGAACTGAATCAGAATCATCTGATGATGCAGAGGAAGATATTTCTTTGTAAGAGATGAACTTAGCCCTCTTACTGGCTGTCATAACCCGGCTATTGGTAGTCTCCTCCCGGGTGGAGGGTCCTTTGTGGGGATTTTCGCCACCATTACCTTTGCCGCATGGTTTATGCGGACATTCATTAAAATTTTGACCCTTTCCCTGTGTGTGGGATTTTGGGTCTTCTGAAAACCTTCTCTTTTTGGCTGTTTTGCCCGGTTGTTTAAAACCTTTGGCCAGCTCCGTAATTGAATCTTCCGCTGAGAGGAAGTTGTCAGTCGGGGTAGACGGATAATTTTGAGGGGACCTTTGGTTTACTACTAGGGAAAGGGATTTAGCAATGGAGTCCTGAATGGATACCATGGCTGACTGTATTGCCACAGATACCGATTTTGAGACGGATTGATCCACCATTTGTTGGATAGAATCCGAAATTAATACCTCATATCCAATGGGAATGGGTTGAATGGATTGGGTATTAGTTTGTTCCTCAGAAGGATTCATATTGCTAAATAAGTGGATATGAAATGGAAGAGAAAAATGGGAGAAAAATCTGTGTTTTATACTTGTACGAACACAAGAATGCGCATTCAGGTACACATACTTAGTCAGCATAAATGTATACAGACCAGTATAAGTCCCTCAATGCATGCACAGTAAATATATTAAATATACTTACAATTAGATAGAAGAGGTAGGTATATATAAGAATGTGTGTGTGTATATATATATGTATATATGTAACAGTTTTAATGTGAGGAGGAGAAACTGTACCGACGTGCTTTGTCACTGTGAGGTGATTTAGCTGCGCTGAGGTGATTTGAAAAGCGCGCACAATCACCTCACAGACCAGAGAGTGGAGCGCTCGAAGTCTCGCGATACACGAGACTTCGGCTTAGAATGGGAGGAAACGGTGCCTGGGGACTGAAGGAGGAAAATGGAGGTAAGATTGAGGGTACAGTAATGGGTGGAAGGCCGAATTGGGTACATAAAGCGAGCAGGGGGAGATTTATTAAGTCAGTGAGGAGACGCACTACCGCAATAACAAACGGTGGCTGAGGATACAGTGCCTGACTGGGGAACTGCGCCAGTGAAGCACCGCATGTAAATATGGAAGATAAACATATGAAATTACATTTTATGCATTTAAAAACATAAATGGTAATATATAACAAGGTGAAACTACTAATACATATCTTTCCTTGGTTGGGAGCAGCAAGAAAGAGGCGGAATCTATACCAGCGCCATGATTTATATACTAAGAGGATCACTGATTGGCTACCTGGACTTCCTCATTTACATATTTACTACCTGTTTTGAAAAAACTCTTTCACCTGTTGTAATACTTATTCTTGCTGCTAATGGGAGTAGTAAAGAAAGTTATGCACAATGGGAGCCTCCTGTCGCAATAAAATTATGGATTATTTCTCATCTGTCAGCTGTTCATTGAATATCATATTGAATCAATAGATTTTCTTGAGTGCGTTTTGCATGTGTTATTTTTTTTTTTGGGTTTGTGTCTGTAGTCTCCCTATAAAGTTAGATGGATATTGTCTCAGATAGTCCCCTTTATATAAGCTAGTTATAACACAATAGTCTTGTAATGATGTTTTTAATATTTATTTCATAGTTGTCTCTTAATATTCGACCAACTTATGGAATATTCTAGTATAGATTAAATAAAGACATAGCATATAAAGTGAAATGCATGGAAATGTTGTCAATATTTGTGTGAGGAAGAAGCCTTGTGTCTGTAGAGTATACACAATCGAGTTTTCATTTAAGGCCAATGGTTCAACTAAAGCCAAAAATCTCTAAGTCTGAATTCAGACCTGCTGGGAGAAGACTACCAAAGTCATAGATTCTTCTAGACTCAGCTCGGGACATTCTCATGATGTGGTTGACTCCTCTCCAGTGTACGTCTACCTTCTCCAGGGCCACGAAGGAGGCACCCCTGAAATCACTATTGTGTGAAACCTTGAAATGCTTAGATAAAGAGTGGTTTTCAAAACCTTTTTTAATATTGTTTAAGTGTTCCATTATTCTTACTTTCAGGGGTCTCTTGGTTCTGCCAATATATTGCCTCTGACAAGGGCACTGGAAAAGGTAGACGACACTGGAGGAATTACATGTGAGGCAACCTTTAATGTCTAGAGTGAAGTGGTTCTGAGTAGATTGGACCTTGGTCATTTTTTTCAGAAATGACGAGCTTTTACATCCCAAGCACTTCCCACACCTATAGAAACCATTCATATTCAGCCATTTTTGAAGTGTAAATTCTTCTTTCTTCGTGTGATTTTTAATAGAAGGTGCTATTTTTAATCCTAAGTTAGGTACCTTAGTGAATGTAATGAGGGGTGAAGTGTGAAGCATAGGACCAATAATCCTATCCCTTAATAAAAAGTGCCAGTGCTGATTAATAATGTGACGTACCTGTTTAAATTGTGCACTATATGGTAAAATCAATCTAAGTTCTCCCTCCTTTGCTTTCCCTTTGTGGCTGAAAGAAAGATTCTCTATCGGTTTTCCTTATTTTCTTCAAGGCATCCTCCACAATTTTCTCAGGGTAATCCTTACATTCAAATAGTTGTATCATTTTTAAGGCCTCAGACTCCAAACTCGCTACGTCAGTACAGTTACGTTTAATCCGACGGAACTGGCCCGAAGGAATATTTAAGAGCCACTGAGGTAAGTGGCAACTTGTAAAAGGTATAAAACTGTTCTTCGCAGTTGGTTTATAGTGGGTATTACAAATGTATTTATTATCCCGTCGTGAGATCTGGATGTCTAGGAATTCTGTGGACTCCAGTCCTACCTTAGGCAGGAAGACCAGATTCATGTGATTGAGGTTCAAGCTATCCAAAAACTGTTGTAACTTGTGTATATCTTCCTTCCAAACAAAAAGGACATCATCAATGTAGCAACGCCAGAAGACCAGGTCCGTCCCCAGCCTGGGAGTGATATTGTCATATTCCCATTGTGCCAAAAATACATTTGCATAGCTGGGGGCGAACCTGGTCCCAATGGCCGTCCCACAAAGCTGTAAAAATTAATCGCTCTCAAAATAGAAATAGTTATGATAAAGTATAAATCTTATCCCCTCTATCAAGAAGTCTATCTGTTTAGTACACATAGTGCCATTCATTTGAAGTTGGGACTTCACTGCTGAGATTCCCAGATCATGTTTGATACTGGTATAGAGGGACTGGACGTCCAACGTACCTATAACCTAATTGGGTTGGACGTCCAGGCTCTCCAATATTCCAACAATATCCGTAGTGTCCTTTATGTATGACTGGGTCTTCCTTACCACAGGCTGCAACAAAGTATCGATGTACTGAAAAGGTTAGATGTTATTGACCCTATTCCGGATATTATAGGACGTCCTGGAGGGTTTTTTAAACATTTGTGAATCTTGGGCAGGCAGTAGAAGACGGGTAGTCTTCCGGGCGTGCCCAAGATAAAATTGCGACTCTTGTTCTGACAAGATAATGTCTCTTAGGCCACCATCTGTCAGTGTGCACACACCCAAACCTAGTGCACACCAAACATATAAAAAGGCACACCTACAAAGACAGGTTGCCAGGTGCAACCGCATGCAGATTGCAGCAAGCTGCCTAGCAACAGCTCAGGCTGCTATACTGCCAAGTACAAACATGTTGCCAGCAGCAACCACATGTGAGACAACAATCCAGCCGCCCTCACAATGTGATTGACAAAAACCAAACCGCAGGCAACTGCATGCGGATCAGGAGTCACGACCATGACCATGGTAGTGACACTCCCACCCCTCAAAGCCTCCCCACCAAAAAAAAGGGAAAACTAGAGAGGGACCCATACAATGGGATAGGAGAAGGGGAATCAGTTTCAGTGCGGTCTCCCCGGGCTGTTTCTTTGCTGGTCTCTGGTTCCTGTGTGTTGCTCTAGAGCCTGACAGTCGGATCCATGGTTCCTGTGTGTTGCTCCAGGGTCCGGCAGCAGTCCTGGCGAGACTCGCATTTACTGGTGCTGATTCCCCCATTTTTTCCCTTCTCCCATCCCTTTTTTGAGTTCCTCATTAGTTTCCCCTTTTTTTTGGTGTGGGGGCTTTGAGGGGTGGGAGTGTCACGCCCATGTTTATGGTCGTGACTCCTGATCCGCATGCTGTTGCCTGCGGTTTGGTTTTTATTGTCGACCACATGGTGAGGGCTGCTTGTATGTTGGCTCACGAGTGGTTGCCGCTGGCAACATGATTGTACTTGGCAGTATAGCAGCCTGAGCTGTTTCTAGGCAGCTTGCTGTCAAGTGCATGCGGTTACACCTGGTTGGGTTTGTGTGTATATGTATACACTTTCTATGTCTGGTGTGCACGAGGTTTATGTTTGTGTGCACTGTAACACTTCCCTTCACTTGTGGCTGCCCGTAGCAACGTGTGGTATTGTGTACATGTGGTGGCAGTGTCTCTGCCTTCTGGCTGACTCCCAGGACATGGTTGCCACGCATGTTGCCTGCGGTAACAGCTGCAGTGTAATTGTTTATTGTGCTTTAAGTGGCTTTTTCCCTTGCCTAGTGTAGGAAGGGTTAACTCCCTTCTTAGTGTGTGATCACTGGGTGTGTGTGTGTGGGTGTGGCTACTTGGGCTATTTAGCTTCCGCTGGATGCCTGTATCTGAGGGGTACTTCAGCCATGGTTAGCTGGAGGCATCCTCCTGGTTATATACCATCTGCCAGTGAGGGCCACCCTTGTGGTCATACTGTCACGGTGCACACACCCAAACCTCGTGCACACCAAACATATAAAAAGGCACACCTACAAAGACAGGTTGCCAGGTGCAACCGCATGCAGATTGCAGCAAGCTGTCTAGCAACAGCTCAGGCTGCTTTACTGCCAAGTACAAACATGTTGCCAGCGGCAACCACATGTGAGGCAACAATCCAGCCGCCCTCACAATGTGATTGACAAAAACCAAACCACAGGCAACTGCATGCGGGTCAGGAGTCACGACCATGACCATGGTCGTGACACCATCACAGAAATTGGTCAGAATTTTGTTGAATTCCTGTCCTGGATTCCCTTTTAGTTTCTTATAGGTAGTGATGTCTGTTAATTGTCTCAGGCATTCTTTATTAAACTGTGTGGTGTCTAGGACCACTATAGCCTCCCCCCCCCCCTCTTGTCTGCATTACGTATTGTTATGTTCTCTTGTTTTTGTAGTTCCTTAATTGCTCGGATTTCTCTCCCTGTTAGATTACTTCTTTGATTATGTTTGTCTTTGATCTTTCTCAGATCATTCTCAACTAAACTTTGAAATGTGGCCTTATCATGGCCAATCTCATTCTTTGGGAATTTCCTCGATTTATTTCTCAGTCCTGTGTGTTGTATTGTTCCATTTTTCTCTACTTGGGACTCTAATGTTATGGGGTTCTTCTGATAATATTTCCTCAAACATAGTTTCCTCATAAATTTTTGTAGTCCAATATATGTATCGAATTTATTAAGTTTTGACGTTGGTGCAAATTTTAATCCCTTATCCAAGAGTTTCATCTGTGCATCTGTAAGTGTTGTAGAACTCAAGTTAACTATCGAATCAGATCCAATTATTAGTGTTTCTTTTTGTCTCTCCCCCTTCTTCCTCTGTCCTCTTCTTGTCTTTCTAAATCTAGATTTGGGTGCTGGTAGTGTTGTCTCCTGTGTGGTCGTTTGTGTGGTTGTTGGTGATATATTGGGGAGGGATTCCTTTGTCTCAAATTGTATGGGTGTGTTGGGGGAGTTCGGATATAATGTGCATGTTCTCTTGGTGGTGTCTGTGCATGTCGAATCGATTTCAGTGAAAAAGGTGATCTGTGTCTTATCTGTGGCTTGTGGTGGGGTCCTGTCTAAAAAATACTGTTCTTGTAAAGTCTCGTATCTATTTTGCATTGGTATGTTGTATCCACCTTAACCATAATTACCATTTTCCCCTCCTTCTAACAATTTTTCTTGTGGGGGTTCTTCTCTCTCTACATGTGGTAAGAATTGTTTCGTCTGTATATGATTAGATCCAGATCTAGGATAGTTCCTATATTTCTTAGTTTTTTTTATTCATTATCTCGGATTCTATCCTATCTAGGCCTTTACAGAGTTTTTCTTGCCATTCGTCAAATTCTCTATTTTTGGGAAATTTATCAATTACTTTCTTAATTTTATCTATCTCAATATTTAGATTCTCTAATATTTCCGTCCTTCTTTTGATGATTATATGTATAAGTGCAATGGACTGTGAGAATAGTAAGGTTTCCCATTCCTTATTGAATGATTCACAGCACAAATCTTGTGCTGGTGTTTTGAAGAGCATTAAGCCCTTTGGAATTTTTCCTTGTTCTATAAATTGTCTAAGTGATCGTACCTCCCAGTATTGGCATAGTTGTTTTTGTAATAGATGTTCTAATTCCCTTAATGTGTCTGGCATAGATGGCTTGTTTTGTAATTCGTCATTGTTTATTTTCCCTTCAAAATTGTACGCCTCAGCTGTCTGCCACTTTAGTTCCACATGACTCCAAATGTCCATGGTTTAACCAGAGGAGCTCTATCTGTTAAATGGGGTATAAGAATTCTGACTATAAATGGTGAACAGATGGCTCACTCTGGATAACCACAACTGTTGCTCAGGTTCAAAGAAACACCCCTAGTTCTTGAGTATGTAAATGGTTAAAAAGTTGAACCGGCACTCAGAACAATTGGAGATCACGTAGAATAATATTAAAAAAATTATTAATGTCATAAAATATATATATACATGTTTACATTGAATAAAAAAATTACAACAAAAATTATAAAATATAAAAAAGGAGAGGGAATATGGAATATACCCAGGATCTTATTTTTGCAATAGCATAAAATCGTTGCGTCCAAGGTTCACTGTATCAAAAAACTGCATCCATTTCCTACTGATAAGGATGATTTTCGTGGATTACAGTTGATATGGTAGAGTACAGTACCCGAGTTAAATGACATATACACCGGTGTATTTTAGGGTTGCAGTATTCATTACACTGATAGATGGTATATATTCAATGTGGTCAGGTTCCGTGCAAAGTGCTGGTTATTTGAGATAGTTCAATTCATAAGATGCATCAAGTAATAAGTAGGTCTAATCCGTGAATTGTGTGATCTGCGCTTCAATACATTGTGTGGTTGTCAGGGCCAGATATAGTGAAAAATATAAATATAAACTACATCAGAAAACAGTGTCTGTACCGCAGATTCCAATAATCTGGGCCTAAAACTAATCTAGTGTCCATATTCTGTGTGTTTTTGTGGCATATACTGTCCTGCATCAGAAAACTGTTTCTTTAGGGCGAATTCCAAAAATCTGGGCCTAATCTAGTGTCCATATTCTGTGTGTTTCTGTGACATATACTGTCCTGCATCAGAAAACTGTTTAGGGCAAGTTCCAAAAATCTAGGCATAATCTAGTGTCCATATTCTGTGTGTTTATGTGACATATACTGTCCTGCATCAGAAAACAATTTCTTTAGGGCAAATTCCAATAATCTGGGCCTAATCTAGTGTACATATTCTGTGTGTTTATGTGACATATATACTGTCCTGCATCAGAAAACTGTGTCTTTAGCGGACTGTAAAACAATCTGCGCCACATCTAGTGACAAAACCATTAAAATGAAGTGGGCGTGATGCTGATGTTGCATGCCGTGGCCCTGGGCGCAATGAAACTGTGCCTGCTGCCAGTGCACCAGAAAAAAACAATAACATCCACCGTACCCAGCTTCATGTCCAACTTAGCTGGGCGGCGCAGGACAACACTGTCCAAGTTGGAACAGTGCGAACAGTTGGTCGGTTGGATTGCTGAAGATAATACTTACAGTCGGTTAAGCACCACCCTCTCTTCCACCAAGTCCAGTTTCTGTAGCCAAGAGTCTGGTCAACCGAATCCTGTCTCTGATCATCTTTCCTCCCACCATGGAGAGGCTTGCCAAATGAGTGATCCTACACTCGGATATTCCGAGGAGCTCTTTCCAGCGCCACTATTACATTTGGCCCTCGCGTCCAACACGCTTGAAGAGGGACCTGAGAAATTGTGCCCTGATTCCCAACCTCTTGAGCCTTCACAGTCTTAAGAAGATGACGGTGGTGAACGGCAATCATTCGTTCACGAGGTGGATGATGATGAGACAGTTACCAATCACTGAGGTTGTAGTTAGGTCAAGTCAGGAGGATGAGCAGAGTCAGGAAGTGGAGGCGGTTGACGATGAGGTCACTGACCCAAAATGGGAAGGTGAAAAACCGAGCGAGGACAGCAGTACAGAGGGGGAGGGATCCGCAGCACCGCAACAGGCTGGAAGAGGCAGCGAGGTTGCAAAAGGGAGAAGTCGGCCCATACCAAACAGGCCCGCAACCGTTACACCGAGCACCCCCATGCGTAAATCTACCTTGCCAAGGAGTAGGTGTTCCGCAGTATGGCGCTTTTTTGAGGAAAGTGCAGATGACAAAAGAGTGGTAGTTTGCAACCTGTGACGTACCAAAATGAGCCGGGGTGTGAACACTCTCAACCTCACCACCACCAGCATGATCTGCCACATGGCATCCAAGCACCCAAACAAATGGGCCGAATGCCTGGGTCCACAATCTGGGTCTGCTGGTCACACGAATGCCTGGGTCCACAATCTGGGTCTGCTGGTCACACCAATGCCTCCTCTTCCCCTGTGTTACGCACTGCTGAACAATCCCCTGTTGAAGGTGCAGGCCTGGATGCCCCTGGCCCTGCACCTGGATCTCCGCATGAACCATCAGCAACAACATCCACTTCCCTGTCCCAGCACAGCGTCCAAATGTCCATAACACAGTCATTTGAACGCAAGCACAAATGCCGACCCACAGGCCATAGCACTAAATGCGCAACTTTCGAAATGACTGGCCCTTGAAATGTTGCCATTCAGGCTTGTGGACACTGAGGCCTTCTGCAGCCTGATGTCGGCGGCCGTCCTTCGGTATGCAGTCCCCAGCCGCCACTATTTTTCATGGTGTGCCGTGCCCACCTTACACCAGCATGTGTCCCAGAACATCACCCGTGCCCTGACCAACGCAGTTACTGGGAAGGTCCACTTAACCACGGACACAGGGACAAGTGCTGGTGGCCAGGGATGCTACATTTCCCTGACCGCACACTGGGTGAATGTTGTGGATGCAGGGAGTGAGTCGTACCCTGGGATGGCACAGGTGCTACCCAATCCTAGGATTGTGGGCCCTACGTCCATCAGGGTCTCTGCCATCAGCTATATTACTGGCTCCAACCCCCACTTCTCCTCCTCGGCCGCCTCCTCCTCCACTTCCACCTCCAGCAGCATTCAGCCATCAGTCGCTAGCTGGAAGCAGTGTAGCACTGCTGTGGGTAAGCGTCAACAGGCTTATAGTGAAGAAGCGCAGCATGTGAGCCTATTTCCACAAGTCCTCCACAGCTTCAGCCGGTCTGTCAATGCTGCAGCAGTGCTTGCGGCTTCCAGCTCACCGACTGTTGTGCAACGTGAGCACGCGCTGAAACACTATGTTCCACATGTTGGCCAGGCTTTGTGAGCAGCAGAGGGCAGTTGTGGAATACCAGCTGCAACATGGTCATCGCCTTTCGAGTCAACTGCCACTATTCACAAGCGAGGAGTGGGCATTGATGTCAGACCTCTGAGGTTTAAAAAAACTTT
The DNA here is from genome assembly GCF_905171765.1 of Bufo bufo. Lineage (NCBI taxonomy): Eukaryota > Metazoa > Chordata > Amphibia > Anura > Bufonidae > Bufo > Bufo bufo. The sequence continues at coordinate 421,649,012 of NC_053391.1, read as the reverse complement.
GATGAATCCACACAGATGGTTAGTGGCGATAATGCAATTATCAGCGTAACCATCCCACTGCTGTGTCTACTCAAACGATCTCTGCTCACAATTGAAGACGACGCTCTGAATGTGACAGACGAGGAAATCAGGGAGTACATTACACAGGGTGATAGCCAGCCCACCCTCAGTTCATCTTCTCAGTGCAAATTGGACCATGAAGAGGAGGAGGAGGTGGAGACAGTTGCCTCTGCTACAGAGGGTAGTACCTATGGAACTTTAATTCCAGCGAAGGAGGAGGATGAGGAGATGGAGAGTCATCCTGATGTCGACATCGACGTCTTGCCTGTTGGTACTCTGGCACACATGGCTGACTTCATGTTAGGCTGCCTTTCCAGCGACCCTCGCATTATATGCATTTTAGATAACACGGATTACTGGCTGTTCACCCTTCTCGACCCCCGCTACAAAAATAACTTCTCATCTCTCATTCCTCTGGTGGAGAGGATGAGCAAAATGGTGCAATACCAGAAGATCCTTGTTGGAAAATTGCTCCAGAATTTTCCATCTGACAATGCTGGCAGCAGAGTCCATACTTCCTTGGGCAACTGAGGAAGGGAGACAAGGGGAACACACAGCAGTTCCAACAAAGGCAGGGAAACACTCTCCAAGACATGGGACACTTTCATGACACCCCGCCAGCAATCTCACCCTGAAGCGCGGCCTAGTGGTACAAGGATGGAAAAGTTTTGGAAGATGGTAAAGGAATACATAGCAGACCGTGTCGGCATCCTAAATGACGCCATCCTATGCCTCTATTATCGACAACACTCAGGCCGTGAACAAGGTCTTGGATAAGACCGAAACGTTGGCCAGTATACCACTATGAACTAATTAATTTAATTCCGGATGGCTATATAAGAAAATATAAAGAAAATATATGAAAATAAACAAGATATTTATGCAATATTCTCTTTTGAGTGCCGTGGTCTTCCTATCAACATTGGTATTATACTTAACACTGAGCACCATCCACACTAAATGAGGAGTGCCGTTCAACTCTTACTTTCAAGCGTCCTCAATGATCTCTCAGTGCCTTACAACTACTGGTTGTCCAAGCTGGACACATGGCATGAACTTGCACTCTACGCCTTGGAGGTGCTGGTCTGCCCTGCCGCCAGCGTTTTGTCTGAGCGTGTATTTAGTGCTGCTGGTGGCATTATAACAGAGAAGCGTATCCGCTTGTCCACTGGCAATGTTGACAGGTTAAAAATGAACAAGTCCTGGATTGCCCCTGACTTCTCAACTCCACCAGAGGACAGCTGAGCAGATGATGAACATAAAGGCAATTTCAATCTATCATTTATAATGTACTCAATCTACTGTAGTGTATTCCCATGCGTCCTCCTCCTCATCCGGATTGTCTATATTCCTCCACTCTAATTTTTTTAATAGGGTCAGCTCAACTGCAGGCCCTTGCCCCTAATGGTTTAGAGGGTCAGCTCACCAGCAGACCCTAAGGCCTCTTTCACACGACCGTTGTGTGCACCCGTGGCCGTTGTGCCGTTTTCCGTTTTTTTTCGCGGACCCCATGACTTTCAATGGGTCCGTGGAAAAAACGGAAAATGCACCGTTTTGCAGCCGCATCCGAGATCCGTGTTTCCTGGCCGTGAAAAAAATATGACCTGTCCTATTTTTTTCACGGCCAACGGTTCACGGACCCATTCAAGTAAATGGGTCCGTGAAAGAACACGGATGCACACAAGATTGGCATCCGTGTCCGTGATCCGTGGCCGTAGGTTAGTTTTTATACAGACGGATCCGAAGATCCGTCTGCATAAAAGCTTTTTCATAGCTGAGTTTTCACTTCGTGAAAACTCAGAACCGACAGTATATTCTAACACAGAAGCGTTCCCATGGTGATGGGGACGCTTCTAGTTAGAATACACTACAAACTGTGTACAAGACTGCCCCCTGCTGCCTGGCAGCACCCGATCTCTTACAGGGGGCCGTGATCAGCACAATTAACCCCTTCAGGTGCGGCACCTGAATGGGTTAATTGTACTATCATATCCCCCTGTAAGAGATCAGGGCTGCCAGGCAGCAGGGGGCAGACCCTCCCCCCCTCCCCAGTTTGAATATCATTGGTGGCCAGTGCGGCCCCCCCCCTCTATTGTAATAATAGGTTGGTGGCCAGTGCGCCCCCCCCCCTCCCTCTATTGTAATTATTCGTTGGTGGCACAGTGTGCGCCCCCCCCCCTCCCTCCCTCTATTGTAATAATTTGTTGGTGGCACAGTGTGTGCCCCCCCCCCCTCCCTCCCTCTATTGTAATAATTCGTTGGTGGCACAGTGTGCGCCCCCCATCGGCCCCCCCTCCCTCTATAGCATTAACAACATTGTTGGCCAGTGTGCGGCCTCCCATCTCCCCCCCCCCCCCATCATTGGTGGCAGCGGAGTTCCGATCGGAGTCCCAGTTTAATCGCTGGGGCTCCGATCGGTAACCATGGCAACAAGGACGCTACTACAGTCCCGGTTGCCATGATTACTTAGCAATAGTACAATAGTAGAAGATTCATACTTACCTGCTGGTGGCTGCTGCGATGTTCGTGTCCGGCCGGGAGCTCCACCTACTGGTAAGTGACAGGGTCTGTGTGGCGCATTGCTAAATGAACTGTCACTTACCAGTAGGAGGAGCTCCCGGCCGGACACGAACATCGCAGATCCCAGGTAAGTATGAATCTTTTACTATTGTACTATTGCTAGTAACCCGCTGCCACCAATGATCGGGGGGGGGGGGGGGGGAGATGGGAGGCCGCACACTGGCCACCAATGTTAATGCTATAGAGGGAGGGGGGGCCGATGGGGGGCGCACACTGTGCCACCAACGATTTATTACAATAGAGGGAGGAAGGGGGGGGGCGCACACTGTGCCACCAACGATTTATTACAATAGAGGGAGGAAGGGGGGGGGGCCGCACTGGCCACCAATGATATTCAAACTGGGGAGGGGGGGTCTGCCCCCTGCTGCCTGGCAGCCCTGATCTCTTACAGGGGGATATGATAGTACAATTAACCCCTTCAGGTGCGGCACCTGAGGGGTTAATTGTGCTGATCACGGCCCCCTGTAAGAGATCGGATACTGCTAGGCAGCAGGGGGCAGTCATGTACACAGTTTGTAGTATATTCTAACTAGAAGCATCCCCATCACCATGGGAACGCCTCTGTGTTAGAATATACTGTCGGAAATGAGGTTTCACGATCTAACTCATATCCGACAGTATATTCTAACATAGAGGCGTTCCCATGGTGATGGGGACGCTTCAAGTTAAAATATACCATCGGATTGGAGAAAACTCCGATCCGATGGTATAAAAGGGACTCCAGACTTTACATTGAAAGTCAATGGGGACGGATCCGTTTGAAATGGCACCATATTGTGTCAACGTCAAACGGATCCGTCCTCATTGACTTGCATTGTAATTCAGGACGGATCCGTTTGGCTCCGCACGGCCAGGCGGACACCAAAACGACTTTTTTCATGTCCGAGGATCCTCCAAAAATCAAGGAAGACCCACGGACGAAAAAACGGTCACGGATCACGGAAAAACGGGACCCCGTTTTGCGGACCGTGAAAATATACTGTCGTGTGCAATAAGCCTAACCCTAATGTTTTAGAGCGTCATTTCAGCAGCAGGCCCTCGCCCATAATAGAAATATAGAAACATAGAATGTGTCGGCAGATAAGAAGCATTTGGCCCATCTAGTCTGCCCAATATACTGAATACTATGAATAGCCCCTGGCCCTATCTTATATGAAGGATGCCTACCCCATGCATGCTTAAACTCCTTCACTGTATTTGCAGCTACCACTTCTGCAGGAAGGCTTTTCCATGGATCCACTACTCTCTCAGTAAAGTAATACTTCCTGATATTACTTTTAAACCTTTGCCCTTCTAATGTTTTAGAGAGTCAGTTCAGCAGCAGGCCCTTGCCCCTAATGTTTTAGAGGTTCAGCTCAGCAGCAGACCCTCGCATATAATGTTTTAGAGCGTCAGCTCAGCAGCAGGCCCTCGCCCCTAATGTTTTAGAGGGTTAGCTCAGCAGCAGACCCTCGTATATAATGTTTTAGAGCGTCAGCTCACCTGCAGGTCCGCAACTAAATGTGAATGAAGCCCTCCTTTATGTGATATACAGGTTGTATCGGAATGCCTCTTCATTGTAATTTTTGGCAGGACTTGCACTTTTTATACAAGTAAATATACAGGAAAGAATGTTTTCAATAAATTTTTCCTATAAAATCTATTTTATTTTGTTTTGTGCGTAAAACCTTAATTAGATTGTGGGCCTGGTGATCACTTTAAGCCCTTTTAAGCTGCATCAGCAGTAGCATGATGAGAAAAATTTGTGGCAAGGTGACATGGTGTGGAGATGGCAGCAGAAGGAGGCCACATAGTGACACAATGACTGAGTTTGGATAAAAGACTAAGGACACAGATTGCTTAGAAAGATGCAGATGGAAACAATCTGTGGAGCTGTATCACCGTCACCTGCAGATTAATGCAACCATGAAATTCAAGTTGGGTTTGTTGGTTCCACCTCAGCTCACCAACAGGCCCGCACCTAAAATCTTTTAAAGGGTCAGCTCACATGCAGGCCCGCAACTCATGCAGCCTTGCTTTGAAGTAGTAGTCGTAGCCGTAGCTGTTTATCAGGCTCCCTCTCCGAAATTGAACTCTGATTCCCCGTTATCGGTGATCACCATGGTAGGCGCAGAAAAAAACATTGAAAGCTGATAGGGCAGACATCAAAATGGATCGTCGCCGTCACGGGCACGTCCAATCGCCCAGAGCTTATTTAGAGTCACCAATGCGGCAGCAGGCCCTCACCCCTAAGGTTTTAGATGGTCAGATCAGCAGGTTCTTGCTCCAAATGTTTTTGAGGGTCACCAGCAGGCCATCAATCATAATTTATCAAGGGTGTGTATGATGCTCTCCTTTATGTGTAACAAAGGGTGTTTGGGAGGGCCAGTTCCTTGTAATTTTGGGCAGCCCTTTCACTAAGAGCCTAGGCTTTATGAGTGTAGGAGTCCCACTACCTGAACAATTGCACCACAATGTGAATGATGCCCTCCTTTATGTGATATACAGGCTATTTCGGAGTGCCTCTTGCGTGTAATTTTATTGCAGCACCTGCACTTTATATACAATTGAATATACAGGAAAGAATGTTTCCTAACAATTTATCCAGTAAAATTGTTTTTTTTGCATATTTTTGTCAGTCTGTAAAAGTGGCATACAACTCGGACAACATGGTTCCCAGCAGCGACCTAGGAGTCCAAGATGCATCCAGACATTGTCCCCATGGTGTTCCCGATCCATTTCGTTGTGTTTCTGTCACTTTCTGACCTTTTCCAATGGACCAGGCACCCTCCCCTCTTCAGAGCAGGGGGTGCCTGGTTGTCTCCCATTGACTTCCATTATACTCGGGTGCTCGGCCGAGCACACGAATATAGCAATGTGTTCGGCCCGAACACCTGAATACTTTGGTGGTCGATCATCACTACAGGGTGCGCCATTTATATGGATACACCTTAATAAAATGGGAATGGTTGGTGATATTAACTTCCTGTTTGTGGCACATTAGTATATGTGAGGGGGGAAACTTTTCAAGATGGGTGGTGACCATGGCGGCCATTTTAAAGTCGGCCATTTTGAATCCAACTTTTGTTTTTTCAATAGGAAGAGGGTCATGTGACACATCAAACTTATTGGGAATTTCACAAGAAAAACAATGGTGTGCTTAGTTTTAACGTAACTTTATTCTTTCATGAGTTATTTACAAGTTTCTGACCACTTATAAAATGTGTTCAATGTGCTGCCCATTGTGTTGGATTGTCAATGCAACCCTCTTCTCCCACTCTTCACACACTGATAGAAACACCACAGGAGAAATGCTAGCACAGGCTTCCAGTATCCGTAGTTTCAGGTGCTGCACATCTCGTATCATCTGAAGGCAATCGTCTATGCTGTGAAGATACGAGATGTACTGGAGTGAAAATTCCGGGATTGGCTAATACAGCAGCGTGGTACCTGATTACAGCAGCAAAACACATGGTATAGCAGCATTCTACCTGTGAGTTTTAATTTTAAATTGAGCATCAAGCTACAATCATCCATTTCCATGAATTCCATTTGCACACAGTTGCAATTTACCTATGAGTGATAATGAGAAATTGACCATCAGGCCTCATTCATCCGTTTCTATGAATTCCTTTTACACATGGCAGGAATTTATTATTATCTTTTTTGGGGGGGATTGTTCAATTTATTTAAACCAGCATATGTATGTGATTACTACAAGACACAGGGTAGGGCAGCAATCTATCTGAGTGTTAATGTGAAATTGAGTGTCAAGCCTCAATTATTGGTTTATGTATATTCAGTTTCCACACAGTTGCAATTTAATTTTTTGGGACTTGATCAAATAGGTGATCAGTACACCGCTACACAGGCTACGTTAACAATTTAAATGGGAGTGTGAATGCAATATTTAGGGCCAGGTCTCAATCGTTCATTTTCGTATACTCAGTTTTGACATGGTTGGAATAATATATTTTTTGGAACTTGTTTAGTTTAATTAAACCAGAGTATATGAGATCAGTACAACAATACATAGGCTAGGGCAGCAATTTACCTGTGAGTGTCAATGTGAA